>NW_025764278.1:673904-1347808 GCF_021365285.1 Talaromyces proteolyticus | reverse complement strand
TTATATATGATTACATTGCTAATAAATGCAGGCTTAGGATCCTCTGTCGCTAGATATGTTCCTTTTCTTTGATGATGAGCATTAACCTGCATCATATATTCATGTCAATTAAATCGATCCCCTCAATTTAATATAGCAAATCTACATATCAGCTTGAGTTATGCTGTTATTGGTGTGACCGCTCCTCTTTATGCACTCTTCTGTTGTCTCTGAAGCCCTGAATCTGTCCTCCGTCCTATTTTTGGAATGTTAATAGGAAACCGCGGAGGGCAGCATTATGGTTTGACAATACGTTCTGTTGTATTAAAGGATCGAAATGTCTTAGGTTCCGACGTCCGCATTTCATTCTGGCCGGCTTAGAGGCTTTCGGGTACAACATTCATTCATGGGGTCATTCTATGTTTTAGAATCAAAACAACATTAAGTTCATCATTACAAGGAAAATTGATACTTGACATTATGAAAATTTGAGAATAAACATTTCATTGACAACTTGATGCCTTACGATCCTCTGGCAAGCCTGGCAGAAACACGCCGGTCATGATATGTCTGGACTCTGAGAGCATGTGTACAGCCGTCTGTAAAATACAAAGCCAAAATTAATTTCTCTCAGACACAGCCGTTCCACTTTCAGAGATTTCGGAGAATACATGTATAAGTGCGCGTAACTCCTGTCCCACTTTCTTAGAAATGATATGAACAAAGAATTTTGAGCCATCGACCCTATCAGCCAGCGGCATATGAACAAATGCCATATTTAGTCGAGCAAGGATCCCCTCAAGGAGAATATCAAGAAAATCGACAACTCTGAGACATCACTTCTGAAAAATCTATGTTCCGGATATGTTATAAAAATATATTATTCATGAATACTCGTCCAAACATAATTCTCTCGCTAATGATTCACACATGCATGAAGGGCATTGCATACAACTCTACATCTGCGCATAGTCAACAACATATCAAAGCGAGTGCTTTGCGTTGAAATGGACATAAATAAATGCTAGAACCCATTTATGTCACTTAAATACCAATTTAAAGTTTCTAGATCGCTAATTATTCTTGACAATCAAACACCACAACACTTGCTGACGTTTTCTTTCCCAATTTTATCCTCAAGTAAGATTCTTACTTTGGTCACAACATGAATATTTAATTGCAAATTTAGTAAAATATTAGTTTAAATTCATTGAGAAGGCCGAAGCTGTCGGTTATAATCAATGGTGATGAGAACTTTATACAATACGCAAGTCTATGATATATGATGATAAATTTTGAATACTTAGACAAAGGGAACCAACATTCAGCATGTTATTATACAATGCAAACGGCATTGATCATTTGATGACAATACAGAATAAATTTCCACGCCAACTTCACATGTATTGCATCAATCCTGTGTACGTGTCTTAAATAGCAACACCAGTTACCCATCTCACGCCTGCCTTAACGATATGCTCAATCACTTCCATTTCCGAAGTAGTTCGTGGCGCATACACCATGATCCATCCAGCATGAACTATTGGCAAAGGGAATCTTCGACCCCAACCTGCTTCCACGACTTTTCGGGCGTCCGAGGTGCTCAGCCAAACGTGCAGGCTTCTATCATTTGGATGTGCATGCGCAATTTCACCATCAAGTCTGTGCTGTGACAAGACCAATGGATTAAGCTTGGGGTTTTCTTTACGAGCGTATATCCCGTCGGTAGTTTTGCCTTCATTGACGGATGGCTTCACTTCCACAAGATCTGGATGCGCGCGGCCGATTTCGTTGACGAGTTTCATGAGATAGTTCTCGGTCGAAGGGTCGATGAACTCCGGTACTTGTCTTTGGGGTAGAATTCGCGGCATCATTTTTGGACCACCCCCAGCACGTGGAGCGATGGAAGTTTTCAAGTAGGATGGTTCCCCGTCACTAATTGTGTTGTGGTTAGTCTGGTTCGGTATGTGATATGCGAACATAATTCGAAGTAGAGTCATTCGGAAGTAGCCACTATAAGATATTAGCATGAATATGATATCGTCTAATACTCTTGGAGGTAGCGATTATTACTAACAATGGATTTGGCGGCGAACCACCAGTACCAAAGGCTACCCACTCATTGTAGTCATTAATGATCCTGCCACCTACTGGGTTAGCTATCTATGGTTTGAACAAATTTCTTGCTATTTGCCTTACCAGACAGACCCTAGAACTCCAGTTCCAATAAGTCCTGAGTAGAGAGGATTTTTTCTGACAGAAGCAAGCAACCGCTCAGCAAGGATGTTTATACTGTCAAGCCCGAGTGCGCTCATTGTGTTGTACAGTGATCGTTGTATGTCAAAACGAAGAGTTGATGCTTCGAGAAGATCAACTATTTATTGTCCCAAGAAGAAAGTGATGTATTGCTGGTGATGCGGTTATTTTTGATGTTGTTTAATTTTCTTTTTCAACTTACTGAGTCCAAGAGACGGTTTATAGAAGAGTGTTCGGCTTCGCTTTCGATCTCAATCAAAGAAATTCGGCGCTTAGTCGGCTTTATACAGTCTACGAATATAAATTTAACCCAGACGCAGTATTTACACGGCTTTCCAATAAAAAAGAATCCGCGTAGTTTCTAGTGGAACTCCAAGGTTACGGCAAATATAGGTCTCGACGCAGCTAATTTCGTCGCTCGGATAACAACCGGGGCCGACACTGTATATCCAAGGCGAAGCTGGTTAGTTTACCGGCTACAACGGAATCGAAAATGGCTAAATGTCGATCCTCGCCTCGTTGGGTTGGATTTGTTGGCAAATACGTCGATCAGACAGGATAGGAAATACTGGTACCCTGATTAATAAACATCCTGCATATTCGCGGAGTAAACCCTTCTCTTTTCTTACTGTGGACTAATCAGACTAAATTATCACAAATGGATCGGATCTTAACCTTGTGCAGGCAAGTCGGCCGAACAATTGATGGAAAGCTATACATCTCCGACATACCCAGTCTTCCCTTGATTAGATTTACATTCAACTCACCTTGACGTCATAAATCAGCCTTTCCCATCAATCCACTATGATTAACAATATATGCACGAGCTAATCAAGTAATTCTGTATCTTCTGGTGACATCTTTCAATCGAGTTCCGGGTATGCCGTTAAGAAGATCTTCATACACAAATGACCAAATCTCATTAAATTTAGGCCCTTATCAAGCCCCTTAGTAAAATGACACTGTTTTAATGAGCTCTTTATTATGTTCTTAACAACCCTCCCGTCGCTGCATCTTGGAGCTCTACTAATGAGAAAATTGCCAATAAGTAAACTTTGGAATGATTGAGCTTTGAAACAATAATACAGAAACTATGACGATATTTGTGAGCGCGAGAAGCAAAAACGCATCTATATTCTATAATAATGTAACATTGATACTTTTCAGTTCGTTCCTCGTGGAGAGTAACTATTTTTCATGATGCAAAACAGCACCTGGAGAATACGAAGTTGAAAATTGTATATCGCGCGACCTGCCTGCTGTTGGTTCTATCTGAAGTCTTAGCTATGATTGTATTTAAATATCTGATTTCATCAATTGATTTCTGGTGGTTTACGGCACAGTGGTATTTGAGATCGCTGGCGTAAGGTATTCGGGGCACCATGGAAACCAGAAGTCGTCGCCGTTACCATGCCGCTCAAATACATTTCAAGAGTATACTGACAGAATGAAACTTGGTAAGTAGTGTATTTATTTGCACCTCCGTGTTAATGTCACAGCTGGCTACTGTTGACAGGCGCTTAGGGTTAGGTCATGTGACTGATTTAGGCTTACGTGTCATGACCGTGGTCCCCTAAGCTTTACCTATCAAGCTTGCATTTGGATATGAAATAGGTCTATATGACAGATACATATTAATGAAACACCAAGATAGGTAACTGATTCGGGAAAAAAATCTCCAGGTATCGTGATCATAGTTTACTATGTCGGAATGTGACTGCGTACGTGGATTTCGCGAATTGTGCCAATTCCGTCCGTAGTCTGACCACGTCAGCCTTGTCCCTTTATCGCCTAAGCTCGCATTCCTCTACGGATTGGGACTAGTGCGAAGCACGGTGATCCAATGAAGTTTGTTTGAGGAAATACTGATGCCTTTTATGTTAGTCGGTGGTAAGGATTGTTAATTTTTTTCCGGGTTAAGAAATGGTAGGCTGACAGCAACATCAAGTTAATCGAGACAAGCTGTTACACAAATGGTTGCCTGCACATGGATGGATATAAAGGCTGAACGAGATCCTCTTTCCTTTTCCCTCATGATTATCCGTTCGATAATATCAGTAGATATCTGAATATCAAAAAATAATGTCATTAAAATTGGCCATCGTGGGCGCTGGTCCAGCCGGGTGTATGCTTGCTAGGTTGCTCCTCCACCAATTACAACCTGACCACCTCAGCAAGACCGCTACCTCATCCAGCGATGTGCAGCCTATAGAAGTAACCATTTTCGAAGGGGAGCCATCGATTGACTTCCGATCGCAGGGTGGCACACTAGACCTGCACACAAACACGGGTGTTTTGGCCCTGCAAAAAGCTGGCCTGTACGAGCAATTCGAAGCACATGCACGCTATGACGGCGAATATATGTTCTGGGGCGATAAAGACCTTAGAGCGTACGTCAAACTAACCGGGGAAACCGGGCGGCCGGAAATTGATCGCGCGGATTTGCGGAGGATTCTAGTTGAATCTTTACCTGAGAATCTTATACAATGGAGGAAAAAATTAGTTGACATGAAAAGGAAAGAGGCAGAAAAGGGTGCAAATCAATGGGAGCTGGAATTTGCGGATGGAACCACAGCATCAGGTTTTGACCTGGTTGTTGGCGCGGATGGAGCGTGGAGTAAAGTTCGTTTTCTTACCTTATCAGAGCAAATGCCCTACTTCTCTGGAGTGGGTGGCTACAACTTTATCATCCCAGACGCCAAACGTACCGCGCCGGATGCATACGAATTAGTGAATAGAGGAAGTTGTTTCTGCTTTCACGGGGGTGACAAGCCTCACTCAGGGCGAGGATTGATGAGCCAGCAATTAGCGAACGGGGACATCACCGTTTCCGCATACAGTGCGCGTTGGGAAGATTGGGAGAAACACGCAGATTACGACGTTAATGACGGTGCGGCGGTTAAGAAATTCGTGATCGAAGAACAGTTTAGCGACTGGCATCCGCGATTACTTGACCAGGTCCGAAAATCCGATGATAACAATGTCACATCTCGACCACTCTATATGCTACCGGTTGGGTTCACATGGCCACATCAGAAAGGCGTGACTATATTAGGCGATGCGGCTCATTTGATGACTCCATTCGCCGGTGAGGGAGTCAACCTTGCTTTTGAAGATGCGATGCATCTCTGTGATGCTATCAAACAGACAATTGAAATCCTCAAACAGGGCGAAGAAAAGTCGTCTGTGGAGGAAATCCTCGATCAGAATGTGGTTGTCTTCGAGAAGGACATGAACCAACGTGCCACATTAACTCAAACCCTCACCTTTGAGCAAACGACGGATTTATACTTGACACCAGGAGCACCGGGGAGTATTGTTGAACGTTTTGTTTTGCGAAATATGAAGTTTCCTTTGCGTGGAGGAAAACGGGTTATTTATTATCTGTTTTCTCCGGTCACCTCAGCATTGGTTTACACCGGGTATTGTGTTTATAAAAAATTCTTTTTGAAATGAAAGTCGTTCAACGGTGCGCTTTGGCGTTTTTTCTGTTGTGTAGTATTAGTCTTATAGAGAGTCCTACCCATTCATATTACACATGGCTTGAATATTCAATAATGCTTAGGAGTCAATCTTTTACGGCATACCATGAACAAGTAATACCATCTAACAAAATACTTAAACAAAAGGCGTTGGGAGCGTGAACAGACCTCATTTTATTTCCTTGCTCTCAGTGTTTCCTAGAAAGATTTTATACTGAGTAGAACTATATGCACAATATACAGAGACCTTCATCTCCATTATATTTTCATACTCCCTTCGCTTGCTTTTGCCCAACTCCGGGGATACCTAGCCATAAGCCTAGTCTAAATATAGTGGTTGTTGTATTTTTCCCGTTACACATTACATGTGTATGGTTAATTAGTACTTACTCCTTACAACCCCATAATAGTTGGTCCGATATTAACCCGAGACATTATTAGGCAGCAGGGCAAGCTAACAAAAGGAGTGTTCAAGATAAAGAATCCCTCTATAGGTTCATTTTTCGTGCTCTTTTGCGCTGGTTTCTAAACACCACTCTTGACTTGTATATTTCCCTTCAACGCGCTCTACTATTAGCAGACTATTTATACCCTAACATCTTTTATACTGACTAATGCGTCATTATGTTACCACGCATCTTGATATACACCCACCCGCCGCGCCCCTTTTGTCCCTAATCCTTTACATATCCCCAATAGCCTTCGAATACCGGCTTATTTATCCTCCATACCTACATATGATATATCACTCGCATTAATCGACCGTGCTTCTTAAAAATAATTTTTCATAGTATATCCTGGTATACTTTAAAGAATTGCCGTAATGGCTTCGACAATCAAAGATTGTTGTTATGTTACGGTCAGTGTCGTGTCGATATTATGGTCGGTAGATTGGTATATCGTCTAGCCAGAGGAGCAGGAAGGAAGAATCTTTTTGGCAGCTTCATTACTGTTGGCTTTCGGCCAGCCACTGCTGAAACTTCACCAGCGCCTTGTACCCGTGGGAGATCCGGTTCTGATTGAATCTATTAGTATAAGGTTCGCTTTCGGTGTCGTCTGTAAAGACAAGAACTAGACAGTGAGTAGGATCCTACCTTCTGCTCTATCTCCATCTCAGCATAGGTCACTTTCCCATCATACTCAAAGATAGGGTCCCAGCCTTCCAAGGATCACACATTAAAAAAAAATAGTCTCTACAAGTATAGCTTGAAATACACTTACCGAAGTTTGTTGGGCCTCGTGGCCGCACAATGGCACCCTGTACAATCGTACTCAGCTTCAAATAAAAACTAGACATTGATGTAGAATTCCCACCTCTGTTCTTCCTTGGAATAGGATGGGCTCTGCTCCGGGTCCGTTGCAGAACGCAAATGTGCACACAGCTTCAGCTGTCCTGTCGTTGAAGCCATCGAGCATCTTGTTCAAGCCTTCAAGACCCAAAGCATCGAGAAATGATTTGCTTAGCACTCATTAGATTCAATCAAAGCAAAAGTAGTATATTTCCTAAGAGACTCACATATAGGGTCCAGGAAGACCCTTAAGCGCGCGAAATTCCAGCGCACTGTCTTCGGTTAGGACAGGTCCATTGATCTGCTCATTCGTGAGTCAATGATAATACACAACACTTCGAACAAGGATATAGCGGGGATGAGATTACTAGCTCAGCTGCACGCCTAGCCTTTTCTTTGGCAATCTCCTCAATTGTTCCCTGGATCTCAGGGATATCGACCGCCTGATTGTCCACCTCAATGACGTTGCCGAGGATAGCCCGCACTTGGGCGAGTTTGTTCTTGTTTCCAGTGATGAAGTTGACTCTTTTCAGCGTCATTATGAATACTGTACTAATTGTGCGTCAGAGGATCTCTATGTGGTTCAATCTAATATCTGTGAATATTCAAAGCGTTTCAAGTTTACATGTGTGAAATTGCAGAGTTTCAGGGACCTGGCTGATCCCCACAACCCCGCCAGCTCTTGAGCATTCAGCACCTCAGTAGCGTTCTATCTATAGCAAGGTCTCCAATTTATTTACACCATCTAACTATGAAGAGAGTTGTCAAAAATATGTTTAAAAAGAAAAAAATTCTTTGAAAGGGTTAAAGAAAAATGTAAATATCTTACAAGAATGTCCTGAAACAATGTGTAAGGTGGTAGCATCACTGGCGCGTGCGACCGCAGGAAACGGCTAGCAAGACAGTATAGACATCGAATTTCCTCTTCTAGAATAGCGATACCTCTTAGCCCCTTTCTGTCGTTAGTGCTCATGCTCGCAGCCACTATCCGCTCGCTGTCAAGTCTGCAGGGGATGCTTCCAAGTTGGTTCGTCTGCTGATTCTGTGTGCATGTCACATAACTGGCCCTGGAACACTCCCCGAAAAAATTAACCTACAAAACGGGTGTCAGCCAGCAGTGCAATCTAACGCGCCACGGAACCGTATGTCGAAACTGTGTGTTGGTCCTTGACGTCAGGATAGAGAAAATATATGAAGCATGCTTGTGTCCTTCTGATCTGCCTTCTTTCTTCTCGTTTCTGTAATCGCTCCTTTTTCATTTAAAAGTCCTCAACAGCTTCCTCACCATCTCCACATTAAAATCATCCTCGGCAATATTAATTATCTCTTATTTAAGATACAGGATATCTACTCGGACCTCCTGTTTTCAAAAGTTCGAAACGTCTTCCGGCAGGGATTTGCGTGAACTTCGACCTTATATGTCGAAGTATGCGCGCACTCTGTTCGTAGTGTCCAACCGCAACCCAAGTAAATAGATACCATCGTAATTGCGCCAATATATTCCACTCTCTGGGCATATCAAAATTCTGCATGGAGGCATACTCGAAGTATATTGGATAGAAACCAGCAAAATCCAAATCTAGTATCCAAATCTCACCCGAAGGTGCCAGAAGAATATTCCGAGGTGCCAGGTCGTGATGTGTAAATACAAAATTCTTAGATTCTAGACAGGATCGCTCCTCAGAGTCTGCAACCCTGCCATGAGTTGCAGCCTGCATCGCATTACGCATGGTCGTAAAATTAGCCCAAAATCGATAGAAACAAGCAACATCTGCAGATTTGGACCTTGGTGGGAGGCCATAACGATCGTCCAGCCAGAATGACCTACACTCACCAGACACCAGAGACCCGGCGGTAAATGATGTTGCTGATTGAAGACGTTTGATAATGCGACGAAGCTGCAGAGCCACCTTGATTGTCAAAAACCACCCGAGATTTGACCACATATGCTCTAAGGTAATTCCTTCAATGCAGTCCATAATGCAATACGCATTTTGTTGATCGGTAATAACTCTTTTTACGTGAGGCGTAGGGATACTAAGCTGTTGAGCAAAAGCTATGGCATGGACTGCATCTTCCACCTCATTCGGCTCGTACTGTTTGGCAACGAGGTTCGCGGAGAGCAACGACAATCTGGACGAAGGCACCAATTGACGCGATTCAGCGATATATTGGAATAATTCAGTATCGGAGTGGCCCTGGAGTAGATCATCACCTGAAACAGATATCATCTGAGCAGAGGGCTTGTCTCTAGTTTTCGCTCAAGGTACGAAGAAAGAAAAATGATACCTTATGAATTTCTATCGTATCCATGAATATAAGGTCAATGGGGCTGAAAAATCCTCTGTTTGGGTAGTGCTAAGAGAGGAAAGGAAGTTGGGGTCATGGAGGATATCAGGGTTGCACGTGATACAAGGATA
This sequence comes from Talaromyces proteolyticus, assembly GCF_021365285.1. NCBI lineage: Eukaryota > Fungi > Ascomycota > Eurotiomycetes > Eurotiales > Trichocomaceae > Talaromyces > Talaromyces proteolyticus. The sequence goes on along the minus strand of NW_025764278.1, from coordinate 1,338,382 downwards.
AAAGGTTTCCCGAGAGATCCGTCGTAGTTCAGCCCGATGGTTGTCAGTACTATTTACTTGAACGAAAGAAAAGGAAGATCAGAGATTGGTCGTTACACTGATACAGGTCACGCTTCTGCATAGTAAGACCAGTTGACATGTCTTATACACCAGTCCGGGATCCTCCCATGTCTAATAATACAGCGCCTGCAACACCAACTAAACAAATTCCGACTAGTGTAATATATACACATCTACTGAACTAGTGACCAATTTTCGTTCTTGCTCAACGCTCAATATTTCCTTCCCTTGTATTCTTGGTATCAAGCATGGTACCGCCGTGGCTGTATTCCGTCGATGGATGGAGTGGCGAATGCCTCAATGCGCGTAATGATATGGTGAAAATTGCGCATTATCGACGCGAGTTATTTCCATCCGAGGAAATTGGTGCTCTGTTGGAGGCTTGACTCCATCTAATGCCTAAAAATACGCATCTATGTATGACTACTGCCTAATACGTACTAGCGCCATTAGCATAAACTAGTCCTTATGTAGTTAGATCGTCTCAAGGCTTGCTTATATGTTAGCTGTCGCCTGCCACCTGGCGTCATCATCTCATAACTGTTGAGTAGATGATATGGAAATCACAGGATATAGTCCTTGTTCTTCATATAATATCCATCAAGTTAGTGTGCAGTCCTGAGAGGGTGGAATCTACCAGGCGGAAAGATGTCGACTGAACTGCCCAACCTCGTCGAAGTCGACTATCTCGAAATACAAGTCATTATCGACAATGAACTCGACCCTATGACGGCACCGGCTCCGGACACGGTGCAGATGTTAGGCGGAACAATGGGCCACATAGCGATGTCGACCGCACGGGCCCTACAGCCTGGTGAGCGCGGAGATGCGATAAAAGAAATCCGCATGGAGGATATATGTTGCTCAGCACATGGACTATCTATCATGGTAGTACGTTAGCTCGAGGCTCCTACTTCATCAAGCCTAGGTGTTAACAAGTAGCTGTAGACGGCTATACGAGGCGATATTAAGCACACCGTCCTGTTTGATGCAGGCCCTGAAGAGCAAGCCTGGAAGAGAAATGTCAATCGTCTCAAGACCGATATATCTCAAATTGAGGTTATCCAACTGTCACACTGGCATCGTGATCATTCTGGTGAGACACAGCAAAAAAGCACCTATCTGTACCCTTGACTGACTTGAGCTCTTAACAAATACAGGAGGTATCCCAGAAGCAATTCGCATGATCAAGAAAGCTAAAAGAGACAATGGTCATGTCGACGAGACTCTTGTTGTCGATGTACACCCAGATAGGCCAGATTACCGTGGCTTCGATATGCGCGACAAGATCATATCCCTTGAAGCAGACCCAACTTTTGAGGAAATGGAGAATAATGGCGCGCGAGTCAGCCAGCATAGTGAGACACATACAATTCTCGACGACATGTTTCTCATCTCTGGAGAGATCCCGCGAGAAACAAGCTATGAAACGGGTGCGAAATTTGGCATGCGTTTTGACAAGTCGGAAGGTGAATGGATTACGGACGAAAAGATTGCAGATGAACGATTATTGATGTGCAACTTGAAAGGTTAGTCCCATCATTGCTTGAACGAAATGTGCCGCTTACATCGGACGATAGGAAAAGGGATAGTCGTCTTTACCGGCTGCAGCCATGCGGGCGTCGTCAATACCTCCTGCCATGCAAAGAACCTCCTTGGCGGCAAAGTTCCCCTGCATGCGGTGGTGGGTGGATATCATCTGTCTCTCAGCGACGACAAAACAACCAACGATACTGTCGCCGACCTGAAGAAGCTTGATCCGGCAGTTCTTTTACCTGGACACTGCACGGGCTGGCGAGCCAAATTTGCCATTGAAAAGGCAATGCCCGGCAGTATGGTCCCGTGTACAGTCGGGTCGAAGTATGCGTTTTAACAGGCGCTGGAGGGGCATTGGGTTAGAAACCGGACGAGGAATTATGGATACAAGGACATGATAGCATGATGATAGAAGAGAATGGAGGTCCGCATGGGCGATGTGATCAAATCGATCAACTTTCTTGGCTAAATCGCGGAGGCAGGAGCGATCAGTGCATGCTGCTTCCTATTGGCATGATAAGCTAGCTGCACAGAGTATCTAAAGCGGGGAGAGAAGGCACGCGTCTCCGATAGGGTGGCGGGACCCACGTGCCCCTGCTGCAAAGAAACCATCTGCGGGGTTGGCGTTAAATTCACCGCGCGGCCCTGTTCCCATTGGTCCGTGGTCCGAGAAAGTCTAGATTATGCCAGATGAGGATGAGGGGACCAGCTAGTGGCTCTCATATCTTGGGCGCCTCTTTGCCTGATAAGCAAGGCAATGCCCAGGCCGATTGTCAGCCTCGTCCTTCACTGCCTGTTCTTTGGAGTACTTTGATCAGCCTGCACAATGCTGAACGAGCTAAGTCTGCGTGATTATCTCTTTCTGCCCGTCTACGGCGTGGTGGGATTGGTGCTTGTGGTTGCTGTCGTGAGAAACGTCAGGCTAGTCTGGTACAACTTTCGTGTCAGCAGACAGCATGGCGGCTTACACGCCCCAAAACTGCCGTCAGGCCCTGTCCTGCCGATAAGAGGCACGTACTATCCATCCCAAAGGCAGATTGTGGTTCCTGACAGAGGTGTAACCCAGATTTGCAATTCCTTCTTTCTGCCGGCAACGCCCACCGAAACAACCATCTTCTCGATTTCTTCAACGCCCGGATCAGCAAGCACGCTAGCCCAGCATGCCCGAACTGTATTGAGAGCAATTTCACCGGCGGACGACGTTATTTCCTGACTCGGGAGCCGGATCATATCAAGGCCGTGCTCACCGGAAATTTTGCAGATTACGGTAAAGGCAAAGTCTTTCACGATCTCTGGAGCCCGTTCCTGGGCGACAGCATATTCACGACGGACGGGAAATCGTGGAGTAATAGTCGGCAGTTGATCCGGCCTATGTTCATTAAGGATCGCATTTCAGATCTGGAGATATTTGAACGCAGGACACAAATTATGATGGGGCTGTTTGCCAACCCAGGCCAGACGTTCGATATTATGGATCTGTTTTATCGTATGACCTTGGATGTCACCACCGAATTCCTGCTAGGACACGGAATTCACTCGCTTGAGAATCCCAAGGCCGGGTTTGTGCAAGCCTTTGCAGACGTGCAGAGGATGCAGATGGCCTTGACTGTATTGCAGTAAGTTTTTCCTCTGATGTGCCAGGAATACGACTGACAATTACCAGGCCGATCCAGCATTTTATCCCCAAAGGAGGATATTACCGCGGCATCAAGACAATCAACGATTTTGTTATCCCTTTTGTGCAGGAGGCTCTGGAACTACCGCATGAAGAGCTCGAAAAGAGGGGTCGTTCTGAAAAGTCGTTCACGTTCTTGCACTCGTTGGCCAACTTCACTCGCGATCCAAAAGTTATTCGCGACCAAGTCGTTGCAGTACTGCTTGCTGGCCGTGACACCACTGCCGCAACCCTGTCGTGGCTCATCTACGAAATCGCACACTATCCCGAGATTGTCAAAAAACTACGAGAGGAAATCTTGTCCACTGTCGGACCGTCTCGCGCTCCTACATATGATGATCTCAAGAATATGACTTATTTGAAACACACCGTCAACGAAACTTTACGCCTTTACCCAGCCGTCCCATTCAATATTCGCTTCGCCCTTGCTGACAGTACGCTTCCCTCCGGTGGTGGTCCTAATGGCGATTTGCCTCTCTCTGTCCTTAAGGGTGATGGAGTCATCTACTCGACACTAGCAATGCAGCGCCGTGCCGACCTGTACCCACCAACGTCCGAGCAATTTGCCGACCCAGCGATATTTTCGCCCGAACGGTGGGAATCCTGGCAGCCAAAGGCCTGGCAATATATCCCCTTCAACGGCGGACCTCGCATCTGCATTGGACAAAATTTCGCGCTCGCCGAGGTTAGCTATGCGATCGTCAGGATTGTGCAGCGATATGACAGGATTGAGTATGATGGGTCATGGGAGGACCAGTTCCACAAAGCCGAGATTGTCGGCACTCCAGGAATGGGCGTCAAAGTGAAAATGTGGCCTGCAAAAGAGTAGGCGTTTGGTATCATACCCTGAGGATGGGAGTTTGTGGCGTTGGTTAATTTAGTTGAGGATTTGTATGCCAGAAATTGTAATAATATGAACTTCAATGTCGCCTCATCTGCGCAATGCGATGCCTGACTCGCCAGGCAATGATATACATCATCCACTTCCTTCAGCCTTAGGAAATCCTAGGTTCCGAGCGAAAATGCCAGTTCGTCATCTTAAACGTAATCTGGATTTTGAGAAATGGCCAGTTACTGTAATATTTAACAACACGTATTGTTGGATGGCAAATCACGGACAGTATCCGCACAGATGGAACGCCGCGATTGGCTCGGACTCGGAGATACGGGCGCTCGGCCGACGGCATTACAAAATGACGAAAAAGGCAGCCGCCGAGTCGGGGCCGCGCATCCTCCCGTACGAGGTACCGCAGTCATCAACAGCAGCATAACAGAACCTAATCCTGTTCTTCTCCTCTCTTCTCGCAGCCTATTACTTGAAGAGGGTCGCGCATGTCGCTGTCCATGGCCTAAAGAACAAGACAGCGAGCGAGCTGTATAACCGGGCCTCTTGGCCGCCTTTTTTCTCTTTCCCTCCACCTCCGGAGACATCGCCCATGGTGCCGCTATCGTCGTCGGGTCCTGCCCGAATCCTGTCCTCTATTCGCTTTCCTGCACGCAAGCCGGTCGTGGTCGTGTCTCAACTCTCCTTTCGTAGATTCGTTCATCCCAGCGAATTCGGCGCGTTCGTTCCTCCCTCTCCCAGCTCTCTTGGCAAAGCGACTCCTGCGAAAACCTATCCTCGAACTCGAAAATGGTTGCGTCGGCTTTTCTACTTTTCGTTGACGGTCGGGGGAATATACGTGGTTGATACACAGTTTTATGCGTCTTCGCTCACTCGCACGTCTCGTACCTTTGGACTCGGCTTGGTTGTTGCGTTAGACTACAAAATCAACTTTCGGCCTGATCCTCCTTTTGCATCGTCAATTACTGCCCTTCACCAGAGAAACGCGGAGCGTTTGTCGGAGCTTTTGCGCCATAATGGTGGATTGTATCTCAAGATAGGTCAGGCGATGGCCATGCAAGCCGCGATTTTGCCGCCGGAGTTCCAAAAGATGTTCTCGCGCATGTTTGACGATGCCCCGCAGAATGAATGGAAGGATGTTGAAAAAGTGATCAAAGAGGATTTCGGCAAGTCGGTAGAAGAAGTGTTCGGGGTTTCCTTTAATGGAGATCCCACAAAGGGTGTCATGGAGCGCAAGGCCGTAGCGAGCGCAAGTGTAGCGCAGGTGCATTGGGCGCGGCTGGCTGATGGAACAGAGGTGGCTATCAAGATTCAGAAGAGGGAGATTGCCGCCCAGGTCGCGTGGGACTTATGGGCTTTCAAGTAAGTGGCTTTATTTTCGTTATTGAAGGTTTTTCTGGGTTGACAATATGGTAGGGCCGTTTCTTGGGTTTACAGCAAGTGGTTCGACATTCCTTTCTATAATCTTGTACCTTTTGTGAGCGAACGATTATTTTTGGAAACAGATTTCGAAAATGAAGCCAGAAACGGTGAGAAGATCGCAGAGTATGTGTCACGGGAGCCTCGATTACGGGACCGAGTATATATTCCAAAAGTGTACCACGATCTCAGTTCCAAACGTGTCATGACCGCAGAATGGATCGAGGGCGTTCGCCTTTGGGACAAAGACTCCATAACTAGGCCATGGCAAGGCGGTAGGCGCGAGGGTAGCCCTGGTTCTCATGGAACCCCCTTGGACCCCCCTAGTCAGAAGCAATTAACTCGCGAGGAATTCGCTAAACGAAGTGTTGCCTCGATGAACATTAAACCTAAAAGAACACATTGGAAAGGCCGGAAAGAAACGGGGGGGCTAGGCTTGTCCTTGAAAGACGTAATGACTACGATGGTTGATCTATTTTCGGCACAGATGTTCTTATGGGGATGGGTGCACTGCGATCCTCACCCAGGCAACATTTTCGTCAGACGGCAACCGAATGGCAAGCCTGAGATTGTTTTGATTGACCATGGTCTTTATATTGAGATGGACCCGACATTCCGAAGCCAATACGCCACTTTCTGGAAAGCTCTGCTGACATTTGACAACAAGACTCTCAAAGACGTGGTCAGTCAGTGGGGCGTCAGTAACTCTGATATCTTTGCATCTGCAACATTGTTGCGACCGTACGAAGGTGGCAACATGACCACACTACGTGGCATCGAGAAACTCACCAAAGAGGAGCGACAACATCGCCATTACGAAATGCAACAGGCATTCCAAAAAGCCTTCCGCGAAATCCTAGGTGATGAAACTAAATGGCCTCGCGAACTGATTTTCATCGGCCGTAACCTGCGTATAGTGCAGGGAAATAATCAATTCCTAGGATCGCCTGTCAATCGCGTGAAAATCACGGGGATGTGGGCATCTCGTGCTCTAGCTGAGTCGCCGGATATGCCTGTGTCAGAGAGAATCAGTAGCTACGGACGACACGTCGTTTTCCGACTGGTTTTATTCTCATCAGATATAGTTTTCTATATTAGCAAGGTCCGGCAATGGCTCGGATGGGGCGGCGGTATGGAAGACGATATTGAGAAACAAATGCGAGTGATGGCCAAGGACATGGGCATGGAATTGAGCGAGGACCAAAAGTTGTTCGACAGTTGATTATAGATATCCCATATTCCTGTTCTCACGCCGTGAAAGGTCCTGTATCTATACCATGTAATATTGTGTGATAAACCCTACTCATAAACAAACGAATAGAATAGACAACCTCATTCCATTTCATCTTTTCGAACCCTAATAACAAGTATAGCCGCCGTCAACAATCTAAGTTAAGTTAGCAAACGAACCCCATGCTCAATTCTCAAGAGAACTTACAACATCAGACCCCGTTAGAAAGCTGCTCGCCTCACTCGCCATCCACACGACGGTACCCTGGAGTTCAGATGGATGTGCTAGTCGGAGTGCTGGGGTATCCTTCACCCACGAATCAACCAATTCGCCGCCCTCTTTGTCAAGCAAGTCGAGAATAAGATCTGTTCGTATGTAACCTGGCGATAAACTGTTTACGCGAATGGAATGACGGGCCCATCTATTTACTATTATATTAGTGTCATTTTCACAACAAAAGAAGAAGAAGATAGCTGACTCTGTCGCAAGCGATTTAGCCAGCATTATGACAGCCCCTTTACTCTAGACGCTTCATTAGCATAGAAACAAAAAAAGGCCCAAGAAAACAAGGCCGTACCGCATTATAAGCACACTGTTTCTGCGGCCGAACAGATACATGTCCGCAAATACTACCCACAAGGACCATACTCCCTTTAACTTTCTTCTTAATCATATGCTTCCCAACTTCCCTCGCACATAAAAAGGTTCCGTCAAGATTCACACTCATCATTTTTCTCCACCGCTCATATGAATATTCCTCCGCGGGAGCATTGTCGACAATCCCCGCCGCAGTCAAAAGAACATCGATTTGTCCGAAATTGTGCTCTTAATTTGTGACTCGGATATCACGTCGCATGCGTATGCTTTAAGATTAGGAGAGGGTAGATCGGGGGTTTGGGCTTGCATGTGGCTTCTGAATTACTGCTGGTTGCTGTTAGTTATGTTGTGACCATAAGTTGTTTTGGATAGACATACCCCATCGGCCGCAGCACCACCACCAGCGCCACCAGTCTCACCCTCAAAACGAGGGCCCAGTCGAAGCTCCTAATATACGATCAGACAAGACGGTCCATCATATTGAGTAACTGATAGACTTACTTCTCGATGATACTATCCACGAACAACAGCAAACATTTGTTAGTTCCTATTGCGAACAATGCTCATAAAGTAAAGAAGAGAATCGTACATTGATTTCTGTGTCCACTCTCTGAAGCCGGTGATCAGTAATATATTCTTGACGATGACCTTTACAGCCGCTCACTATAATCTCTTGATTGAGCGCCTGTAATTTTTGAGCCAATTAGCTTGATGTGTATATCGCAAAGAGATAGAATGATGCTCACCGTTATCTGAACGTCTATCAACTATTAATGAAAAGTAGCTTAGCATTAAAAGTAATCAAAAAACTACCATAGAAGTGGTATAAAATTACTTCAAGCCTTTTTTTTAAAAACTGACTTGTATATTAGTCTATGCTATGTTAAGAGCTTTGGAATATACATACTGCAATAACGTTCCGGTGATACTGAATAATGATCATGTAAGCTCATGTTGATATAAAATCCGAATTATTGCATACCTCTTCGGAACCCTGATATTCATAAAGCTATTAATACTTGGTCAAGACAAATATAAAGATTTTACTTACCACTTCACATCTCTAAACAGAGCGAATTCATTCAATATCAGAATATTACCATTTAAATAACAAACTGGATTCAATTAACACACCTCCTGGTCCTATTATACGGTCAGCGTAAAAGTAAATCAATGAATTTAGAGTCTCATACTTCCTGGGTAGTCCGACGTGGACAATCGGACTGAGTGTGGCCTTTTAAACCACACAATTTGCACTATATTCCTTTCAGTATCAAAGAAATACAGCTGATAATATGAATATATACATTTGGGTCTGATTTTAATAAAGCAAATATTAGCAATGGTTATATTATGATTAGAGATTCACAATTCACTCACTGGGAAATTTGAAGTCTTTTTGAAATTGGAGCGAATAATATTGATTAGCAACCTCTAGAATATAAAATAGTGGGAGGAATAAGCGCCTTCGAGGTATGTGAGCAGCAAACTTACCCATTTTGGAGCGTCTTGCTAGAGAAGAGAGTATATAAGTATAGCACAATGGTATCAACGAGGATCAGAATAAACTTACAAGTATGGATTTTGTTTCTTTCAATAGAAACCTACAGTTAGCCTTCGTTTCTTCAGCAGTAGTATGAAGTGTATCTTCTTATAAGCTCCTCCTAATGTGAAAAATTGCTTAAGGCGAATATCTGACTGACTTACGGTGCGATCGTCTTCTAATATCACATCAATCAGTCATTATCATTATCTGGAAGAGGGTTTGCATACTTACATGAAATTTAGATTGCTATATAGCGACAGCGACGTAAAGTTAGCAAAGATAGGCATACCGTGTAGCTGCGAGGGGTCATGGAGCATAGCTTACGCAGTTGCGATCTGGTGAGAGAGCAAAAGGAAGCAATTTGATCGCAAACAAATATTATAGGAGGGAGGCACAGGGGTTCTAATCACGTGCCTAGTCTTGTTTGCCAGACTCGGAAGGTGCGATAGTTCTGCCTCAGGCGCCAGTCCGACTTGCAGCCATTACACTAGAAACACTATATTGCCTGGCGGGATGTCATTTTCACCCTCTTGTAGCCTACATCGCATCAACAGCACATGCTATGAGGGAAAGTCTAGTTTGATATGGGACCATCGGGATAAACTCTCTGACATCAAGGCTCAGTATGAATTCTAAGATAGTTTGGACAACGGACATTGGGCCCTTGGGATTTTTATTGAGTTCCTTAGGTAGGTATTCTACAGACTGAGGGTGGACAGTGGCTTTGAGTCATGTGCCTCGTAGAAGCTGACCGCATCAGATAGAGGAATATTCAACACTCCCATCACACTTCCCATGGATTAAGGAGAGTAGTAGGTTCTAATGACTGGCTTCACTAAAAAAATCATTTTGAGCAGATTTCAGTTAGTTGGGCTCTTAAATGAGCCAAGGCCGAGGAAAAACAATATAAATCTTTCGTCGCAGAGAGGGAATAGATATTCTGGGGTAACGCCAGCGTGACCAACATTTTCTAGCTCGCCTAGTTCCCAGTGCATAGCTTCCAAGGCTTGTCATGAAATACTTATTTCCTCAGTGAATTTCGCCGCATGTCTGTTTTAGACCTACATCTATCAGCCTCTCTCTGCCATCCATAAGCACAGCCTTAGAACGAGTCCAGGCACGATTCTGGGCAAGAGTCCAGGCACGGATCTGGGAACTTCTCAGATAGAATCCAGATCCTAGTGCAACCCAGCTAAGTCGTTGGTCGTCCCAGATGCAGATACCAAGGTAGTCTATAAATTGATCGTCGTCGCCCAGTTTCGGTTTTGAATGACCCGAAGAAAAGTCCTTGGGAAGTTTATCCCTTCTCTTCAAACAAGCTATGAGATGAAATCCAACTCTGCGTGCCCCGATCTGCTTTCGTTCTTCAAACCTCCAGCACGGGTTCTCTTCGAAAACAGTAGCAAATACCCATTTCTCAAGCCCGAATTTAGAAGACTGGCGACTCGTAAATGGAGTAAATAAGCGCGAATCATGGGGAAAGCTCAAGAAATCACGAGTAGCACCTAGTACACACTTCATCTCTTCAACTGGATTCGTCGAAAACCTCTTGAATGAATACGGTCTAAAATATGGATCGATTCGCTTAATTGTTGCCCTGTATTTAGAAAAGTCATAATCATCTGTTGTTAGATCGGGACAGATTTCCTGGATATTCCAATAAATAATTAGATTCCAATATGCCCGCATAATTCGCGTCTTTTCAACCCTGGACAAAGACCACCATGCAACAGCCTGGAAATCAATCCCAGCCTTAGAATTTTTAATAGAGTAATTATGAGTCTCTGTATTAGGCAGAATGGGCCATAAAGCCTCATGGATGTTATGGAGAAGCGAGACAAAGCATATGTGTTGAAGGGTCTCTATACGATATGCTGTTAACACCAGGTAGCGAGGACCCGGTGTTCCATTCATAAACGCACAATATGCTGGAGCTGTGAAAAGAACTTCTTTCGGGAGATTTTTGTACCTATGAATTAGGCTTTCCAAGGTGAAATTTGAGGATGTTAACAATGTGCCTATAATAGCAACTATACGAGCTTCATGCTTAAATTCTGGGATTGAGCGCTCTATCGCAGCATCTAAAATATAAGATGAGTCGATGTTAAAAGCTGTATTTGCATTTGCGGAAGCACAGATAAATTTGTATATCGTTGAAAGATCTGGCGCGTATCGAAGTATAATAATCCACACCTCCAGTGGAAGACGATTAAATGAGCTGAACATTGTGGTTGCTAAACGGTACTTATTGTTGTGACTTTTGAATAGGAAAAGCGTCAAGTGCTTTGATGCATCAAGGGAAGAATCGCCCTTTGGCAAGCCTGGTTGCGAATGGGTTGTCTTGGAAGTGGAATTTCTTATCAGAGAATCCCAATAATACAATAAGTGGATGATATAAGATCAGATATTGGTAGAGAAAGAGGTTTTAATGGAAAGAGTGTAAGAAAGCTAGGCAACAGTAACTATGACCGGGTTGCAGTAGAACTAAGTTGGCGGGCGAGAGATGGACTCCAAAGCGCAGGCACGACGCGCGAATGGATTGCACTCCAGCGCGGATGACTGCACAGGTTGTGATCGCGTCGTATGGCAAGAGGAAGTGGAAAAGACTCAGGATAAAAGGGAAGAACAAGTGGAGAGGAGGGGAGAGGACGAGGTGGTGGTGTGGTTAAAACGGCAAAAGATAGTCGACGGGTCGCGGTGACGATGGGCGGACCAGGCCCGAGGCGGCAAAACCAGCCAGATGCAGGAATTCACAGGTCCCACTATTACTGAATAAATAATAAATACCTTTTAAATTTAATATGGCGTAAAGATTAAGAATTAATATCTAAAACTATCAGTTTTAAGTGAAAAAAAAGATTCAAATAATAAGCTTTCACAGCCCACTAAATCAGATAAGATAAGCTGTAAATAATAGTCTCATTGCACAATCGCGGATCCATTGTTTGCCTAGTCATTTTTCCACCAAGGACTTTCAGCACTTGGTACATGGTGTCTCTCTCTGTCGGATCAAGTTTCGTCATCATGGGTATCACTCGCTTTGTCTCAGCATCGAGATTTGAGAAAGTTTCCTCCATCCACTGATTGAATCGCATGCTTGCATTCTTAGCTGTTGTTTCTAACAGTTCCATTAAGATGGCGCTCCATCTTTCATCGTTAAATGGTATCTGTGCCAGCTACCTAGTCGCATCCGGTGACAGCTGTTCAGCCATTGCAGCTAGTCACAGCATTACAGTAGATAATATCAATTATTATAATAATGAGACCTGGGGCTGGATGGGCTGCTCAGATCTTCAAATTGGTAATTACATCTGCCTAAGCACAGGGAATCCGCCGTTGCCTGCCCCTGTTGCTAATGCAGTGTGTGGACCCCAGGTGAATGGCACGGTGGCACCGCCTGCTGGGGCCAATATAAGCCTCTAAACCCCTGTCCTTTGAATGCCTGTTGTGATATTTGGGGCCAGTGTGGCACTACGGCTGAGTTTTGTACTCAAAGCGACTCTGCCACTGGAGCTCCTGGGACAACCGCTCCTGAGCAAGATGGCTGGATCGCCAACTGCGGAACAGAAATCTTATCCTACAGTGCGCCTTCAGCATAGTTTAGAAAGGTCGGCTACTTTGAGGCCTACGACTGGCAACTGCCTTGTCTCTAGATGCTAACACGTCTGCCTATACCCATCTCCATTTAGCATTTGCTACACTCAATGCAGATTTTTCAATAAACGTCACGCACATTCAAGATCAATTTAACGCATTCATCGGTATGACTGGAATTCAGAGAATCATAAGTTTTGGTGGATGGGAATTCTCGACCAGTTCTGCGACCTTTGAAATCTTTCGTGAGGCGGTCCAGCTAGCCAACCGCGCAAACTTTACAAACAATGTGATAAACTTTCTGAACGATTATAACTTAGATGGCGCGGATTTCGATTAGCAATATCCTGGTGAGCCTGATACTCCAGGTATCCCTGCATCTACAAAGGAAGACGTGAGCAACTTTGTTGAGTTCATGGCGGCGCTGAAGAGAAATGTCACCAGCTTTGCACCTGGGAAGATACTCTCAATAACAGCCCCAGCTTCATACTGGTATTTGAAAGATATCCCAATTACTTCTGTTGCCGGTGCAGTTGACTACATTGTTTATAAGACATATGATCTTCATGGACAGTGGGACTATGGAAATGCATATTCTGACCCTGGCTGTCCGGCTGGAAATTGCTTGCGATCGCATGGCAATTTAACGGAGACGCTTAATGCACTATCAATGATCACCAAAGCTGGCATCCCATCCGTACACGTAGTGATAGGCGTGACTAGCTATGGCCGTTCCTTCCAGATGACAACAGAGGGCTGTTACACGGAAATGTGCATACCCTGTTTCTCCACTAAAAAGGGCAGAAGATCATATATCAGTATATTTGTTGTGTCATGGTATCCTCGTTGAATACTGCAAATACCATAAATGTGGTTAATGGAGGAGGTAGCCGATGGGAGAGTTAGGTCGATGCATGCTCTTCGTTTGGTGTTAGTTGGTTAGCCACATTTACATTGGGGATGAAGGGTATTCGCGCCCCTTTGCGCCGGAGAGAGTGAACGAATTCCTTTCCAAGGCCACGTGCTGCTCTGTCCTTCGTCGAATTTGATCAGTGAAGCCTTGAGAGGATAGTTACCCTGTTACTAATTTTCATAATTTTAGAAAACAGAAAAAGAGGAGATAAATGAGATGGAATGAACTTACCGAAACATGTCTTGCCTTGCAGTGAAAAGGCAGGTAATGTTTGAGGTTTGATATGGTAAGACCCATGTGTGGATATCGTTGATAGAGGTCGAAACGCCATCGACAGAGCTGGTCGTCGAATCCTAGGAGAGATCCGACATCCTGTTATGTGAAGTACAGGTTCACTGGATAATGAGGGTAGCATGATAATTATGTTAGCACTTCTCTTTGTACAGAACACTTAGTCCTGTGCAATTTTGAAGTCAGTTAGATATATCAAAAACAGGTCGATCAAGTATGTGTATAAAAGAATTAGACTTAAACGCTCGGCATTTTTGATGTAATTAGAAATAAACCAACAGATCAACTACATTTGCTAGTTACAGACAGATTCGAAACCTGCTTCACCTTTTTTACTCTCTCTGAATAAATTTGCCCCACTGATACACTACACATTCCGCTCAGTCCGGACATTGTCCCGAGACTACTTCGGTTTGGGCTAAGCAGGAAGCCACGCTCAAGAGGTGCCAACGCTTACATACTGAGAACTGTCAGCGGCCAAGCAGTAACTATGGACTTGCCCGTTTGCTCGTAAAGCCTTCGACTGCAAACCTGCCAACCAGCATAGTTTCCGGCTTGGTTATCATTTTGTTGAGTTGTAGTACATACACCATAGCTAGTCCGCATTACTAGTATATAGAAACTGGTTTTCTTTATAAATTTTTCGTCCTTTCAAGAACATTGTGTCTATGCAACACTGTTTGGTTTGAAACTAATCGCTACAGTGTGAAGCACGGTCTTACTATCTAATTTGGCTGATCCCCATCTTGGATCAGTGGCTGCTGTATCGTTGAATACCCGATAAAGCTTCTCTACACAATTCGTGTCAACAATGGTAGGGAGTCCAAGTTCAAATGTTGTGACCCCTCATTAATGCGGGGGGCCAACAGCAGCCCTAACTGGTTTTTAAACCGCCCTTCCCTTGATCACTGCACTTCATCACTTCATCACCCCATCTCTGACCTCGTTGACCACACACGTTCCAAGTTAGCGGAGCTCTAGACCTTCTAGACCTTTATCATGGAACCACACTGGCAGATCTCACCCAACCCAAGCCAAGAGGCCGTCGAGTCGGTCACGAACCTCTATAACGCCATTAATCTTAAATTCCCTGAGGGGGTGAGAAATTTCGAGTCCAAGTGGGCCGCATGGCATAATATCTGCCTTAAAACCCCAACATCTGCAAGGTAAAGACCCCCCTGGCTGGACAATACACGCTAAGTCTGATTGCTCAACAGTCTCTATGCGTGTACGCAAACAGATGAGTTCGAGGCCATTAAGATGCTCGGTCCGAAGATTATCCAATTCGTGATTTTCAAGCTCGCGAGAGACGACATTCACCAGAACTCGTACGGCGTATTTTTGTGTAAACCTTTGCTCTCACTATCGCTACTATATAGTGGATCCTACTAACCATACCCTAGATAACGCGCTAGAGTTTGATACTAACTATATTGTTAAACGGGATAGGCCCCTAGCCTCCCATGAGGAGCTACAGCGTGAGAGCAGCCAACTTGTTGAGCTTAACTACCAGCGAAACAAAATCGTCGAAGAACGCATTGCAGCGTGGCAAAGGCATCATGAGAACAACCAGATACATAGTAACAGCATCATATACACGGAGTGTGAAGAGTACTCTGATCTACTCGAAATGGGCCCGAGCATTATTCCGCAGATAATGCTCATGTATGAGGAGAATTATGAAGGCTTCTGGCACGAGCTGCTGTACGAGATTATTCACGGCCATAAGATGGGCGCGTGGTGCTACCAGAAGGGCTACCTGATCGACATGTGGTGTCAGTTCTTCAACGAGCGCGGGTGGAACGAGATCCCTGTTTATACCCCTTCCGAATTCGACCGGATGATGTCCAAGATTGACAGTGAAGATGAGGAAGGGGAGTCATTCAGGCAATCTGGTCAACAGTGAATCTTGGCGACAATGCTTGGTGGGAAAGTGGACTCTGTTTATTTTTTATTTTTTTTATCAAAGTTAACATTATATAATATTCGGCATGCTTTCTTGGCATAGAGTGATGGTTGATTCTGAGTCTCATATATTGTTGTTAACTAGAATGAATCACTCAAGGTGCCGGCAGAGCCTTAATGTCAGTGTAGAGCTGCTAGGTAGTCAGTATATAGGAGTGCTAGTCTGTAGATAGTAATAAGCTGGCAGAATAATAAGATAAAAGAAAAGATATAATAGCTTTTTAAAAAGAATAATTATATAATAAAAAGTAATTTTTTATATTTTTTAATTGTAAAATTTTCAATAAATTAGAACATGAAAAAATAGTATTTTACCCCTGAGATCATTCTTAGACTTAGACTGCATGCAACATCGGAAAGAGCCCATCATTGCTGTGGTTGGTGACTTGGTGGGACACTGCGGAGGACAAAGGTAGCCGCAGCACTCGGGGCTGATCAGGAAGCAAATACCACGGCATGTTCAGCCTCGTCTGTAGCGCTATGTAGCCATTTAAGAAAGGAAATGCGCTGTTATCACTCAGACTGATGTATGGTTAATTGTTCTATCTTATTATAAGCAATGGCGGTTCTTCAACGAATCAGAATAAAGCAGCACGCTGTCTGCCTGGAGTCCATGTAATGCCTATAAGCCAATGAAATCACCCGGGGTGATGGAGAATGGACAAGGCTGAGACAGAGTGGTGTTAAGCGCCGGGACCCCTGCCGATCTAAGCATGGATTGAGTGTGCTTTACAGGCATGGAGCCATTGAGCAAGGCAGAATGCCGCACATCTAATGAAATTGGAGGATGGAAGATCTAGCTGGATGTTGCCTAAGCCCAGAACCCTACAGCACCAACCTAGTGGGTGATGAGGCTATTTAGATGGCGCACCAACCTGTCCAGCGGTTAATCACCGTCTTGGCTGAGTGCGCTAGTGTGGTGCAATGTCGGCTCAGACCATTCAGCGCGTCAGAGTCTCATTGTTTATTATTTATACTATTATCATTATAATTGTATTGTCTTGAGGTATTTTTTCAAGTCGGTCCCTACGTGGCATGCTACCTATGTCGATTGTCTAATGTTATACGATAATATACTATTGTCTGATTTGTTGTCAACACCTGTTGCTGCCATAGTTTCAGTAGGATCAGTCAAATTAGCTCCACTATGCGTATAAGTCTTTATAGAACTGAAGATTATCTATTTTGTATCAAATTGATTGATGCATGTGTTGTTTAGTAGTCTCAGAGGGAATTGGTCAAGCGACTCAGGTGTCGGGGGCTTGCCATCATGAGTGACATTCTAGTGACCGCCGGACTTTAGGCTATCCTTGTACAAACAAGGTATTGAAGCCTTTAATCTTGTTCCCGTCCAGCTGCTGTTGCCCCCCACTCCCATGTTCATAGATTCTGGTAGATAAGGAATATAAGAAAGAGCCTCCAATCATAATCAAACAAAATATAATTAAAAGAAATGTCATAGTGAAATGGCCATACTAGTCTACTCATGATCTTGACAATGCATTAGATTAACATACGGGGCGTTGGAAATGTATAAGGTAACAGACCTCGAAGTGAGGGCCAGAAAACACCTTTTAGACCACAGTGAGCTATGCGCAACAGTAAAAGATGCAATATAATTCGCTAATAGTTTAATCAGAATACGAAGGTGGAGGCAGAGATAGCAAACGAGAAATCGTTAAATACACGCAAAGATGTCAAACAACAAAACAACAGGGACACTTTCCTCGGAAGCATTCTTGCGATGTCCAAAGTGGGACCCCCCTAGGCGCTTTTCCTGCGGCTTTTGTATGAGGTGGGGTGGGGGGACTGTTCATGGGTATCTTTGGCGAAGGAGATGATGCCACGAGGAAAGCGTCCAGAAATGGGGTTAGTAGTTTATTGAATTTGTTGTTGTCAAGCTCAGGCCTCGGTTATGACTCGCGCCATGCTCTTTGGGGATTTGGGAGCTGAATCCCTAGTGCTAGCCACCCTGATCCATTAACCATGACTTCCCGGCATTTGGTGATAGCAAGAAGCTCGGTCAATAGATTAGACCAGAAGTTGAGATAATTGAGCTTCTCGTTGTCGAGAAATCTCAAAAATTAGTTCCGAACTGAGGGTAGTTGGTTTCCCAATCGATGGATCATCAAGGTTGTGAAGATTAGAATGTGGCACGGCGGCCCGAAGTGACCAGATCATCCCTGTCCTCATTTGATTGGCGGTCCCTGCAGCATGAAACGCGTTGTCGTCCTAAGGCTGATTTAGGGCGAGTGGTATATGCCACCGCAGGATTAGATGCACAGAGCTTGGATGCTTTGCTAGCCTGTGACTAGTGTAATTAGCGCGGGTGCAATACTGCTAAACTCGGCAAATATGACGACTTTAAACGCAGACCTTGTCTCCAACCTGCATGCCGCAAAGATTTTGATTCAAGGAGGAAAAGGACTAAATTACGAGATTAGGGATAGCGACTGCTACACTGCTACATACAAACCCCCCCTCGCGGCGTTTTTCAGGTCGGGGTTGAATTGCATACATCCCGTCGTCCAAGCTGGACCAGGGCAGTTAGCGTGGCTAGTAGCGTGAGCAGTGTCGACATTGCTGCCATACGAGATCGGGCCGCGGCATCACCAGAAGATGTTACATTGAATGCGTTGGCGTGCGTGGTGCCGCACATATCAGCGGATGTTGCTGTTAAAAGATTGGGTGCCCGCCTAGTCCTGCTGAGTGAAGAGGGCAGCATTTCTCACGGTGGTGAATTGGGTTATATTGCTAATGGGGTCATTACTTTTTAAAGAAAAGATAGCAGTGTTATGATATAAGGTCTTTAACTATAATAGATATCTCCTATGCTATAAATAGATCAAAAGTATTATAAAATCATCAGCCACACCGCAGATACAATAGCAGTCAACGACAGAGGTCCCATGAGCTTACTTCTCGTCGACTCACTTGTGGTGTATCCGAAGTTCGCCGAATTGTTATTGAAACCAACGGTACGCAGCCATCCTGGTGTACTAGTATCATTTCTAAGAATGTCTGAATGATACGTATCGATGACACCTGAAAAGGTCAGTCTGAATTCCCCAGCGATTGTTGTGTCCCCCGTGGTCGAGGTGGAACCCGTCTCATAGATAGGATCAGCCTCAGCGTATCCCTGCAAAGTCAAGTTTGCAGTGGAGCCGTCAAACTGTAGATCTATGTTTGGGCTCGGGAGATTAGTGCCATTAAAATACCCCTTGTCCATGACGAACGACCATTCGGAGCTGCCAGCGCATGAAGTTGCGGTACGGACAGTGAAACCATTCCAGCCCACATAGCCGCTTGATATGGTGCTGGACAGAGTGTACGGTGGGCTTGTGGTGTTTTCAAGGGACCAGATCCAGTTATTTGAAGGATCGTCAGTACCATAGAGAGGGCTAAGCGATCTAAGTTAGTCATTGAATATTAATCTAGGCTTTAACGAAGATATGACTCACGTTGAGGAAAAGAGTGCATACTCCAAGCCAGGCATGAATATAATTATCTGGCCTGACAGCAACGTTGAGAAGTTGAAATCAAGGGGCCAGAGCGTCAGAAAGGCATTGACTGGGTCATTAGCCGAGTTGTACAGACTTGGCTCTGTGAGCCCTAGTCGTGCGGTGTAGTTTCTGGTGCCGGTTTGGTTGCTGAACGCTGCTGGACATTGACTCGTAATAGAAGCTGCCACTCCGCCATACGGTATGAAGTCGACTTGTGCAGTGGCATTGTAATACCTGTTTATTTGATCAGTATCGTCTCTCATAATCGGGCCCTAAGAAACTTACGATCCAACCCAAAGGTACAGATCATTTAGACTCGCACTCACGTTACCTGGTCGGTAGTTGAGGGAAGCGTTGTAATTTGAATTGTCTTCTGCTGCAATGGCAGCAGCATAGAGAACCATGCCCAAGGCTGTGGGAAGAAAACGCATCTTTGCAGAAAGTAAACACGGGAAATGGCTTGCTGTGGACATTTAAGTCCGACAGGACCAAGCAGCTAGGATTCTCTCCTGATAAGTTAGCTTGGTAACTTGATGGCGCTGCAGACCTGAGTTTAGTTGGTTGGCCATAGTAGACTGAACCTTATCTACAACGAATGATCAAATCCGCCGGTTCTGTTCGTTACAAGATACGGAGTATGTAGATTGTTACATTGCACAGGTAACACCTGCTTGGCATTCAAGTCCGCGCTATCACGCGGCCCTACGAGCTCAATGTTCCGATTGGTAATCACAATTACTATTAATAAGTAGTTAACTAATTTATAATTTTAATTATAATTAGATTTATATTAAAAAATCATTTAAAATACATTAAATAATAATAAAATTATTTTTATATTGAGCTAATTGGAATGAAAGGGCCGCGTAATAGCGCGGAACCAAATGTCAAGTAGGCGCCGGTTACAACTTTACAGGTTAGAGTCTCATACAATAGTGTGCATTAGTTTACTAACTATATAGTTACCGATAGGTCAGTGTAGTTTCTTGTTCATGCAGGGACCCTTGCTCGTGGCATTATGGTGTGCCAGGTAACCGCATACTAGTGATAGGGTCGTTTTTTATGGCATGGCCAGCCGGACTTGACGACCGCTGTAAGGAGCAATACTACTTTAGAGCTAGCCCTAGAACAAAATCCAGCTAAGCTTTTGTTCCTTTCGAAAGAGGACTAGAGCAGCATTAGATATATTGTTAGCCAATAAGTACCAAGTTAATTCCCCTCACTAATGAGGGGACCCCTTTTTGGTGTAGTGGTTTTTTCGGTCGACATCTAGTTTATGCCGCGAGCAATAAACAAGCACTGCGCCGCATCCGCGCGAGACCATGCGAGTACTGGCAAGTACTGGAGCAAGTGAGCAATAGAGTCAGCGTATGAGCAGGTACTTGCTTTATCACTTACTCATCTCGCTGACTACATAGTAGAGCTTGTTTGGGGGTGCATGGGAGAGCACGAGGGCACCAGACGACTAATAATACTTTGTGTCCATTGCGCATCCAGCCAGAACGCAATCTAGTAAAGAGCTGCTTATCGTTCTATCATGACTTTAATCGAACCAATGCGTACAGAGTACGTTCTAGCTCTTAGAAAGATATCGGGTATTCATAGCATAATTCCAATTAAACAAAGAGAAAAAATGCACAAATTTCGATAAGAAGCTGTTACTGAGACACTAGCTAGTGATGGCTTCCAAGGCTAGACCAGGTACCAGGGTAGGATGGACCATTTCATTTGCAGCCACAGCCTTGGAAGGCTCCAAGGGCTGAACGAATAGTCAGGTAGCTGAACAGGTATATAAAGGCCCGTCTAGTACTACGAACATTGAGATTGATCAGACAAGTCACTTCTTTCTTTTCTTTCTTTCTTCCTTGTTCCTCAAGATTCAAGATCCTTCGTCGTCCAAACGTTGAAGTGGAACTATCATGCGGTTCCTGGCTTCTATCCTCGGGGCTTCGGCTGCCTGGCTTGTTGATCAGGCTTGTGCTACCAGCCTTTCTGCGCTAGAGAATGGATTCAACTCTCCAGCTAGTATCTCTGCTCGTACTCGAGTTCAGAGGCCTACTCGATGCCCCAGTCAATGCAACAGCTATGACACCGCACAGTGGTTTGTCTACCCAAGTGCTTCAAGGGTTGCTCGCTGCAACGAGACAATGCTGTTGGACTTCACGGTCTACAACCCATTGAATGACAGCGACAGGCGTCATACAATCCGCAGTTGCGTTGCAAATAAAACTGGTACGCTGAAAAATGCTATAGGAGCCACATCATGCTGCCTAGTCTCTTCACAGTCCGAAACTACGTACCAGGTTGGGTCATGGAGTACCCCAAGCTCAACGGTCTCCAACAGCTCCAGTGAGGGCTCGTCTGTGTTACAAGATGTCTCGGCATACATGACGGGGAACTGCCAGAAGTCGTCGATCTTCGCGTTCTCTGAGTGTGCACACATCGCAGTAGGAATGTATGTCGGTGGCAGTGTCCACCATCCCCAGAACATCGACTCCGCGGTGAAAGAAGTGGCCAACGTACTTCAAGACACAAGCTCTTATCAAAGTATCACACTGCAGCACTGTGGGAAAAAACGCAAACTTTACTCTGGGTATTGCAGTCGACCTCAACGGCGATCTTGCAGCTGTTCAGCAACATGTGCAAACTTGGAGCGATGGCGATTGCGTCTCCGGGTTCACCACGATTAATAATGTGTCTAGAACCGTTTCTTCCACTAAATTTAAAGATTCATCTGCTCCTGGACAGTCAAATAGCACGCTGAGGGGGAGATCTTCCCATATGTAGAACTCTTCCGCAGCGCTCCAGCGCCGTTCAACCTGTTCGTATTTGAAGGTAGTTTGGGGAGATTTGTGTGCTTCCCTTGTCACTGAGTGTGGAATCACCGCCGACGAGTTTTACGAATACAATCCGGCTTCTGATCTCTATTCAACCCTTGCGATCGGACAATATGTCTGCTGCTCAGCAGGCAGTCTCCCTGACCTAGCGCCATCTTCTTACGCGAACGGAACTTGCTACACATATGATGTGCAATCCGGAGACACGTGCTCCAGAATCGCAGCTGACTATACGCTGACTGTGGATGACATCGATAGCTTCAACTTCGATACTTGGGGTTGGTACGGCTGCGATGATCTGCAAGCCGGTTCATCTATATGCCTTTCGAATGGTACTGCACCCTTGCCACTTCCAATAGCCAACGCGGTTTGCGGTCCTCAGGTCCCAGGAACCAACTTCACAGGCACTACTAACGCCGGCGAATGGGCCGCTTTGAATCCTTGTCCTATCAATGTGTGCTGTGATATTTGGGGCCAGTGTGGAAATACTCCTGACTACTGTAACTATACTTTGGCTGCCAGTGGAGCTCCTGGTACAGTACCTCCTGGCTCTAATGGCTGCATCTGGAATTGTGGAACCACAATCATCAATGACGCCACAGAGCCTGCGGCTTATTCAAGTGTTGGATACTTTGAAGCAACGAACATTGACCGGCCTTGCCTGGACATGAATGCCTTCACCATTGGTCCGGAAAGTTATACACACGTTCTTTTCGCCTTCGGAAACATCACCTCGGACTTTGCAGTCAGTGTCGCCGGTGCAGAACAGCAATTTAATTATTTCACTGAATTGGTCGGCATGAAGCGCATCATCTCTTTCGGTGGCTGGGATTTCTCAACGGACCCTGACACCTATATGATCTTCCGCGAAGGTGTCACCGCGGCCAACCGTGATACATTTGTTGAGAATGTAGCCAACTTTGTCACCGGAAATGATCTTGATGGAGTGGATTTTGACTGGGAGTATCCAGGTGAGCCTGATATTCCAGGAATCCCCGCAGGCAGCGATGAAGACGGCTCCAACTACCTGGAATTTCTCACTGCAATGCGTGCGGCTTTACCAGACAAGTCAATCTCTATCACTGCTCCGTCCTCCTACTGGTACCTAAAAGCTTTCCCTATCGTGGAGATCGCCGAGGCCGTGGATTTCATCACTTACATGACGTACGATTTGCAGGGAGTTTGGGACCTTGAAGATAAATGGGCCCAAGACGGCTGCACAGCGGGGGATTGCTTGTTCAGCCATGTCAACCTGACCGAAACGATGTGGGCGCTTTCCATGATCTCCAAGGCGCCCGTGGCCACCAGTATGATAATGGTAGGCGTTGCCAGCTACGGCCGCTCTTTCGAAATGACTACAGTGGGCTGCTGGACCTCGTCTTGTACCTGGGAGGCAGCTGGTGAGGCAGAGCCATGCACACAAACAGCAGGCTACATCTCCAATGCCGAAATTAATCAGATCCTGCAGGAGAATTCTAATGCACAGTCGCTCTATAGCAGCGGTGACTCCTCCAATATCCTAGTCTACAATGATACCCAGTGGGTAAGCTACATGAGCAGCGCGAATAAGGCCAATCGCATGGCGTACTACAAGACTTTCAATTTCGCAGGAACCGGCGAGTGGGCGATCGACTTGGAAGCATTTGAACCATATGTGTCTTCGTTCAGCAACAGCACCAGTCCTGGACTTACATTGGAGGAGTTTAGCAGTGATCCAGGTGGCGAGACATTGGATGTCGACACAGACATTCCATGCTACAGCGTGAGCCCAAGTATGAATACCAGTACTGAACTTGAGAGTGTCGTGGTTTTGGGGTCTATCTATATTGATGAAATTTTTACTGAATACGCAGGTAAGCTCACTCGTTTCGCACCCAAACGTGCTGTCAACTGATCCTTTTTTTCAGGTGACCCAACGGATTGGGTATTCCAGATGACAAGCGGTCATCTACATGATACATGCGCCTCCTTCCCATCGACAGGAAGCGGCTACTGCTCTGATCTGGATGAACAATGGTGTTTTGATGGCACTATAACAAGTGGCCTGTATTGGGCGTCGTTCCTGGCTTCAGAGCTTTATGCCACTTGGGTTCAATGGTACGACGCTTTCAACCAGGCTAGCTTTCTCAGCTTCCTTGATATATCGACCATCGCTACAACCTTCACGCCTACGACGGTAGGAAATAGTTTGAGCTTTGGCAGCTTTCTTAGTAGCTTTTCCACCGCACTCGGTATAGGCACCAGTGTGCTTCCGGATCCCACAGGTTTATTCGGTGACTTCAGCTCGGGAATCAGCACCATTGAGAGCATCATCGGTCTTTTCCCCTCGGAGTCCGATTTTACTCTCCCGGCTGAGTCTGATCTTGAAACAGGTATGTCTGTCATGCTGGGGACGCTGGTAAACTCGACTCTATATGCCTTGAGCAATCTTTCCATCGCAGTCTTCGAAAATCCGAACGAAGCCGCCACCAAGATTTCGGCTGATCTGATCGATGGGCCATTCACTCACCCTCTTGCCAACTATTTCTACAACGCAAAGACTGTATCCACAATCAACACTGGAAATTTTACGGCCCTGATAAACAAAATCACCAGCACAATAGAAAAGTACCTAGTTGGTGCTGCTCTCGCTGATGGCGACTATTATGTGGTGAAAGTCACAGTTATCAGTGAGGCCGATTGCACTGACGTTGCCGAATACTACATGAATGACGCCTGCTACAAGCTAGCCTACCCTGGCTCATCCACATCTGTAGCTGGCCAGTCCATACAGGCCGAAGCCAGCAACACCACCATCACCAACATCGAGAGCTACGATATTAATGTCGCAGACATGATTCAGAACTCCGAGGCCTGCCAGAACGCTACTGGAGTTTACTACGGTGCTGTGGATGTCAATGTCACCGATGTGGCTTCAAGCGGCACTCTCCCTGCTTGCTTTTACAACCTGCCTGTCTTTCAGCTTCACGATGTCACCCTTACGTCTTCGTCGGGTGGTGACTGCCAAACTTACACCCCTGCTGGTGAATTCAGCCCCTGCTATATCACCTTTTACCAGAATGGCAGCACGTCCACGGTCACTGCCGGGCAAACCTATCTGCCAACCAACTTGCAGTCGGCCTTCACTGAAAAGTACTGTACTTGTGGTTACACACCACCCTGCGAAGGAACGATGAATGGAACGACCAATGGAACGACCAATGGAGTTAATATCGTGCGCTAGTCTTGCTTATCTAGCATATTTACCGAAGAAATGTGATGTGTGTGTCAATTTTATGTCAAGGTGTACCTGGCTAAGCAATCAAAGAACGTGAGACCATATTCGCACTAATTATATAAAATTTTTTCTTATGTCGTAAGGAGCCCTAATGTCACATGAATCGATAACTCGCAGCCAATAAATAACTAAGTTATTGTAGCAGAAGCTACTACATAAGCACCATATATTAAATATTTATATAAAAGACTTTTTTAATTCTTTAAATTAGAAATAGTAATATCTAATAATATCTTTGAAGATATTAATTATATAACTATTAATTATTTTATATCTAGATTATATTTTTCATATTATAATATAAATAATTCATTATTTATTTTTAATTTATAAAATTCTTTTATACATCGCTATCTATTAGTCCTAATCAGAAAATAGAATATAATTGATTTTTATTACATTTTTGAGCGATTTGGACTCTCAGTCTAATATTTGGAGTAGTAATGCTTGTTTTTGTAAGGAGGGGGTGGGTGCGCGTTCGGGTAAAAACGCAAGTACATTTGGACTAGTACCTTATTTCCCACGAAAATAGGTCTGCAAGCCAGATAGACAAGGCGTTTATCTGCAGCTGAATACGCCATAATAAGCTCTTGAGTAGACATTCAACATTAATTTTCAAATAGGGTCTGCAGGGAAAGCTTCTTCGGTGGCGTCCGAAGTTGCAAGGAGTTGACTGATTGGCTTGATCGTCACGCTCTATCCATTCCCTTGATAACCTACACAGCAGGACAGCATCGCGATATCTACAACTCATCGTATCTCCCCCTACATTCCTCTCTACAATACCACGCAAAGATAGGCTAGTTCATCTACTGTCTAAGTAACCCTTTAAAGGGGATGTATAGCTAACATTGCGATTTCTGCATGATTTCTTAGCCTGTGTTCAGAACCGAACATTATTGGGCTGTAACCGCTTTTCCTGGCGACATCCCTTACAGATTGCCTTTGATTCCAATATACTTGACAGATCAATCGTTACATATTTCTACAAAACTCCCTAAAGATTGAGTCAGCAGATAGAGCGGTGTAGCTGAATGAGGCCACATCAGCACTACGTGTTCCATGCTTCCAACCGCTTTCCTTGCTCCCGAGTAGTTGATGAGTTTTGTATTCTGACACCACTCTGCTCTCATTAAGGGGAAAAAATTCGAAAGGCATTAAAACGGGGAACTGTTACCAATATTAAAAATGGAAAGGGACCCAAACCTATTATTCGCACTATAACTTTATATGGAAGATCACATTGAGTTGGAACATCAGCAAAAGGGAAAGAACCAGTTAGAAAGGGCGCTTGATGAACTTTGTACTTGGCTCCTTACAGCGAGCTGCACGCAACTTAGCTGATCACCCTGGCATGATTAACTAAGTTATTTACCCTTGCTCTGTAGGTATGAGGGAATTCAGTCAGATGCCGCCAAGGAACAGCCTGGAGTACCACGAGGATGGAAGTACGTATGGCCACGGAGCTCATACTCACATCTTGATTCGAAAGAATAAACCATACCGATCTCGAAACGACCGTAGTGCTCAGAGGAAAGTTATATGATCTACACGGAAGCGGATACACACTACATCGACTATCTCGCTGTATATCTATCGTGTACAGGATGCGCGTTGTATTTGTGTGTTGGGAATAACGGTGAAGCCATCTAGGAACGAGAACTTTACACAGCGTCAGGGCGCTAGATGCCAGGCCAATCATATTGCTTTAACATAGAGACACTAGTCATAGCTTGATTTATTGCAAGCCTCCATTTCGCATCTACTGTGCCTATATCAGATACCATTTCATATATTTAGGCTCCTTATTCTCACAATTCGGGAAATCCGTCTTCACATTGCTTGAAACCAGTCACCACAACCGCAATGGCCCAACCTCTCGATGTTGAATTCAATACAATTGATGGAGTCACTCTGCGTGGTTGCCTATACCCAGCGAATCAAAGAGGGCCTGGTGTTGTGATGACCTCTGGGGTAAGACTGAATCCCAGTACTCTCCATATTTTGAAGGTGCTAACCGTCTTCTTTACGCTAGCTTATTTGTGTTAAAGAAGCTTTTGGTTTACCAAAGGTAGCGCGAGATTTCCAGAAGGCTGGGATCACAGCCCTTATCTACGACACGCGGACTGTTGGACAGAGTGGTGGTCACCCACGCAATGATATAGATCCCTATAAGCAGATCGAGGATTGCTCAGATGCCCTCACATTTCTTGCCAATCACCCGACGGTAGACCCATCACAAGTTGGCCTTTGGGGGGTTTCCCTTGGCGGAGCAGTGTCCCTTTGCTGTGCTTCCTTAGATCCTCGCATTCGCTTTGTGATTAGCGCCTGTCCGATACTCAAATGCGAACAGAGAAAGGAAAGGCTCCCACAGCTGCTAGCAAAGGCCGTGCAGGACCGGGAGGCACAGATCAAGGGTAATCCGCCATTTTATCACTTAGCTTTCGCAGAACGCCGGGGGACTATAGGCTCTTCACCATTTTTGGGGGCCCATCACGCTGGATTAAAAGATTTGAGCATAAAAGACCCTCTTAATCCTACATCTGAACACAAGCTCAATCATGAGGTCTCCTTTCTCCCAAATCCACCAAACGCGGCAACCATTCAAACGACATATAGATTCTTAATGTGGAATCCATTCCCCATATTGGAACATCTGCACTCAACCCCTGTTCTTTTCATTATTCCGGAGGAGGACGAGTTTATACCCCCCAATGTGCAGCTTAAATACTTTGACGATCTCCAGGGACCCAAGCGACTGCATTTGGAGAAAGGTAGTATCCATACCAACATCTTTGATAGGGAGGGCAACCAGGAGATTTTGAACAAACAGGTAGAATTCGTTCGAGATGCATTGAATGGATGTGTGGGATCTAAAGATCCCAAATATTAGGGGCCGCAATGCAAATCACCGTCAAATCGCATGTTTATTCTCAATTAGGATGATAGGGGATAATGACCCACCATTACCAAACTATCATACAAGCTAGGATATTTATCATATCTTAACTGTTAAGGATTGAAACTATAACGTGGTCTGGTAATAACCACCTATCTCCACGCTATCAAAACGATAAGCAAAAATTGGAGACATCCCTACACCACAACTATTACCAGCATGGATTCTAGAGTAATAATTCTGATAGTGCTGCAAAGGAATAGCTGGCAGTAAAATACAAACACACCAAGCAACACAGAATTGCGAACTTGGGTAAACATGCGTTCATTCAAACTAGATCTGGCACCACAAAGCCTCATATCCTGCGTGGTGTTACCAAGGAAGAGGTTGTCAGTGTAACACAGCCCAATAATAATAGGCTTGTAATTTCAACTGACAGGCAACGTGGTTACATATTCATTATAGAATTACCCGCCATAACCCCTCTTTTTGAAGGTCAAGTCAGTGCTGACCGCATTGTTTGTTGGTTATCATCCCCCTTCATAATAAGATCTGCAAGGGCCCTATAGTCCATGTATTAGCAGCTAATAGTGTTTGGAATCTATATTTCCCTTCCCTCAGTTAGTGTGTAGTTGCTCTCCACGTCATCTTGTATTGTTACCTTGCTGTTTGCATATCCTGACCGCCACTTACGACCACTCCCAGTGAAACTCACGCATTATACCGGATATCAAAAGCCTCCTCGACTATATGCATAATATGTATTTTTTCTGAAATCCAGCTCTTTGCTATTCAGGTGGTAATGTAGGTAGGAAAGATGCAGACGTCAGTAATGCGGTTAGGGTTGCACTGCATTCTAAATCCGCTTCCCTCGGCCGATTTGTGTTACATGAATTTGGGAGATAGGACAGCATTATGTCAGCTATTCTAAAGCGAGAGCCTAGAATTAGTACTAGAGGAATTTCACAGGTGATGATCTGCACAAAGAATGCTGTCAGCACCGAAACTCGTTATCAGACTGAATTCAGGTGATCGTTACCAGACGATCTATCCACAAAAGTATCGTTTTCGTCATGCAATTAGCTATATAGAATTAGTAACTCCTAAATTTCGGAATTTTTAGATACATTGAAAAAATAGAACATTTTACATTTAGCTATGTTGTCACATTCTTATAACAGTCAATACGAAGGTGGCAATTCCGATTGACAGAATTCATACTAAAATATCTCTGTGAGGCAAGGTTACGTGGGTCCCTGGAGTTTGGGTTCGGTGAACTTTTACGGGCTTTACTCTTCTTCTATGCATTATATTGGCTGTATGTTTATGCAGGCTTTTTGCTTTTAAGATAAGAGAAAATGAAAGCAAATGTGTAAACCAATAGTGAGTAGTACTGTTTTTACATGCGTCAGCGTAATGGTAAACCGGCAGCTTCAAGCACGTTCACGCAGATGCTCAACCGAGAAGAAACTTGAGTAGAAGTCCTTAAAGAGCCCAAATACTCCCTACTGGAAAGACTTTTATTTCAATATTCCTTTATTGTTATTGGAGAATTATAAGAAAAAAATTGGAGAAAGAACACAAACAACAAAAAACGTAAAAAGAAGCAAGAAAAAGGCAAAAAAACAAACAAACAAACAAACAAACAGAAACGATGATTGACGGTACCAAAGGAGAAAAACCTGCTGTGGGAGGCAATTCCATCCATGGCCCTAATCTTCAGACTCCTAGGGCATTCCAGCAAGAGAAGATTGCAATCGTTGGTTTTGCTTGTAGACTTCCTGACAATTGTTCCTCACCCCGAGCACTATGGGAGTTCCTGCAGGAGGGAAGAGTTGCGAATAAAAAGCCACCTGCTTCCCGATTCACTCTCGATGCTCACGTATGTTCTCAGAAACCCTCTCAGAATTTTACATTTGGCCTAGCTTGCTGATACCATGGATTGAAAGTACGACGGCCGGAAGAGGCCCCAGACATTGGTCTCACCTGGCGGAATGTTTTTGCAGGATGTTGACCCACGGGACATTGATGCCCAATTCTTCAAATTAACCCCAATCGAGGCAACCGCTATGGATCCCCAGCAACGGCAGCTTCTTGAAGTGGTATATGAAGGTCTTGAGAACTCAGGAATCTCCCTGGAAAGCATATCTGGCAAGAAGGTTGGATGCTTTGTTGGGGCATTTGCCTCTGACTATACAGACATGCAAAACCGGGATCCCGAGGATCGTGTAGAGACAATGTACGCGGGAACGGGTCGGTCAATGATCAGTAATAGGATCAGCCATTTTTTGAACATCAAGGGCCCAAGGTGCGTAAGAATTCAGAGCATCATATATGTTCTTTCACCACATGAGGTGACCTGCGGGAGTCGTGCAATTTTGATTAATTCGCTCTATACAGTATGTCTATTGATACAGCATGCTCAAGCACTTTATACGGCGTGGATGTTGCATGCAAATATCTTCATACTGGGGAAATTGACGGGGCTATTGTTGGTGGCTGCAATTTATTTATGAACCCTGACCCTCTGATAGACCGTCGATACGGCACGGGGGATATCCACTTAACTCGCACAGGCGCATGCTTCACTTTTGATGCCCGGGCAGATGGCTATATGAAGGCTGAAGCAATAAATATGGTATATTTGAAACGGCTAGAAGACGCAATAAAGGATGGGAACCCTATTCGAGGAGTGATACGCGGGTCCGCAATGAGTAGTGACGGATGGACTGCAGGGATAATGAGCCCTGACCCAGACGCACAGGCTGATACAATCCGACAGGCATATGCAAATGCAGGTATCTCCGATATCTCCGAGACAAGTTATGTTGAGTTCCATGGAACCGGCACTAAGGTGGGGGACCTGATTGAGGTTAAGGGTGTTGCTTCAGTATTCAAGCATGGCACCATGAAGAGGCCATTGAGAATCGGATCAGTAAGACTCAAAAATGCCCCATATAATACCTGACAAGATCTAAACTGTTTCTAACCATAGGTGAAAAGTAATATCGGGCACTCTGAGCCAGCAGCAGGTATTTCAGGTCTGCTCAAAACTGTCCTGTCATTAGAGCATGGCAAAATTCCTGGGAACCCTACTTTCAAAAACCCAAATCCAAGGATTAACTTTGCCGAGTTGGGCCTACAGCCTTCTAATATTACCACTGATTGGCCCATAGTCCCTATTCGCAGGGCTAGTGTTAATTCATTTGGCTATGGTGGCTCTAATGCGCATGTCATTATTGAAGAAGCCAAGGAATTAGGGCAACATATCTCTTCATATCTTACAGAGCACGACGACCCATTTGCAGATGCAGAAGTGCTAAGCCGACCTTATCTTCTTCCACTCTCTGCTAATGATGAGAAGTCCCTCCAGGCTTATCTCTCATTACTAGATAGGCATCTTTTAAACCCCCAGGTGCGCATTTCACTTCGGGATCTTGCATATACCCTGTCAGAAAGAAGAACGAGGCACTATTCTCGGGGATTTCTCATTGCCTCAAGTTGCAAACTTGATGTGCACAGTCTTTTGACTAGTCATGCGCTGCCAGATGTACCAAAATTAGGATTTATCTTTACAGGGCAAGGCTCACAATGGGTGGCAATGGGGAAGGACCTGATTGGGACCTTCCCCATTGCTGAAGAACGTGTGAGGTATTTGGATAAAGTCCTAAAATCTATTCAAGATCCACCTACATGGAGCTTGCTTGGTGAGCATATTTTAGAGCTAGCTCATGGATGCTAGGCAAAACTATACTAACATTGACTAGATGCACTGACAAACGCATGGTCTTCGGAGGCTCTCAAAGTTCCTGAAATATCCCAGCCCCTTGTAACTGCAATCCAACTGGCCATTCTGGCGGTATTGGATGCTTGCAGTGTATCTCCCGGCGTGGTTGTTGGTCACTCTTCAGGGGAGATTGCAGCAGCAGTAGCGGCAGGACAGCTAAGCTCCTCTCAAGCAATTAAGATTGCATTCTATCGGGGCAAGGTTGCGTCATCTATTCAATATCTCGAGCCAGTAGGTATGCTTGCAGTTGGAGTTCCTGTTGAGGCATTAAAGCCATACCTTGAAGGTACTTCTGTTGAGATTGCCTGCTTCAACAGTCCAGTGAGCTTAACCCTCTCTGGGACTCGCTCTGAGCTATCTCAAATTGAATCTGCTATCAAGGCAAACGGACTATTTGCTCGGATGCTTCAGGTTAACGCGGCATATCACTCAAAATACATGGTTGGAATTGCGGAAGAATACCAGTTGCTCCTGGAGAAAAATGTGGACTGGTCAGGAGCTGGTGCAGGTGATATCCCGATGGCCTCCTCTACCACAGGAAAATTTGAATCATGGCTAGGCCCAAGTTACTGGGTAAAGAATATGCTCTCTCCTGTTCTTTTCAACCAGGCGGTGCAGAATGCGATCTCTCAGCTCGCCGGAATAGATCTGCTCGTGGAGATTGGACCAAGCAACACACTAGAAGGACCAGTCAAACAAATTAACAAATCTCTCCACGCTCCAGTTAAGTATTGCTCAACCTGGAAGCGTGGGCCTGATGCGCTGAAAACTATGCTAGAGCTAGCAGGAACCCTTTTCAACATGGGCTACCCTATTCAAGTAGATCAAATTAACAGGGACGGTGTACCCGATAAGCCAAAAGTCATTATAGACCTGCCAAATTATGCCTGGAATCACTCCACTAAATACTGGTATGAGAGCGAAGCAAGCAAAGAGTGGCGATTTCGTCCATTCATGCATCATGAGCTTTTAGGAAGTAAAGTCTTGGGCGTCCCATGGGCTCAACCAGTTTGGAAGCAACATCTCCGCCTGGACGATGTTCCGTGGCTTCGGGATCATAAGGTAAGTACCTGGATTGCGTTGGACGATGGTGTAGTGATTATGAAACTGATGCCTTTTCATTTATTTTAAAGATTAATGGCATAGTTATTCTTCCTGCCGCAGGTTACATCGCGATGGCGATTGAAGCCATATTCCAACAGGCAAGAGTGACAGGCAGCCTAGATGTGGCGATTGAAAGAAATCAAGTGACATACCAGCTCCGCAATGTGATGATCAAGCATCCATTAATGCTGGAAGATGGTAGTGTGGATAATAAAATATTTCTCTTCTTGACTGGTTCTCTTGAGAGTAATCAATCGTGGCGCAACTTTAGAATCTTATCGAGCAAAGACAATGTCATGACAAATCATTGTGAAGGCCAGATACGCATCACTGAGCTACCAAGACAGGGTAAGTTCAATCGGCTCTCTTAAAAAGGCACTGCGACT
The DNA here is from genome assembly GCF_021365285.1 of Talaromyces proteolyticus. Lineage (NCBI taxonomy): Eukaryota > Fungi > Ascomycota > Eurotiomycetes > Eurotiales > Trichocomaceae > Talaromyces > Talaromyces proteolyticus. Next base: position 1,304,918 of record NW_025764278.1, on the reverse strand, counting down.
TTGTAGGTGACTTTGCTAAATGACCCAAAGTTGGAACAGAAACGGAGCTACGGCCACTCCAGCACCCTGAGCCAGCGATGGTCTGGTATGATATAGCGCGGCGGAGTTCTCTAGAATTTGGGCCTATGTTCCAGGTCTTAACTAAACTAGAGTGGAGTCCCAATTCTCTTGATGGAAGGACATTGATGTCCTTCAAAGAGCCGGATCCCAACAATCCCTCAACATGGTATGCGCTGCATCCCACCTGGATTGATGCTGGCGTTCAGGCAACCAACATGAAGTTTACGGACCCGAAGGTCAATCCACGCCAGAATAGTTGCCCCCCCGCAGCAATTGATGATGTGATAATATACTCGCAGACGTCAAGGCCCCTGGAGGCTTTGTCGGTGTCTAGTCTCACGTTTACCCAGGTGGGGCGGTCGGACGATCCTAAAAGCTACAAGGCGACCTCGTCCGTGTATAACAGAGAGAACGGCGAACTGCTTTTGGGTATAAATGGTATGCAGCTTAGCGAGCTCGAGACTAGGGATACAGATCATCTTGACCATAAATATACTCAGCTGGCGTGGCAGCCTGATATCTCTCTAATGTCAAACTCCAGCTTCGCTCAATTCGCGCTTGCCTCACCAAGTTCAGAGCCGGACAATACCCCCACGTCAGCCTTCGCTCAAGCTACAAAGCTGATCGATTTAGCTACTCATAAAGATCCATCGTTGAAGTTGTTGGAAGTTACTTGTTTCGACGATTCATTGAGCACATGGATGACTTACGGTCGTGTACAAGTGCCCGATGTTGTGGCCCGCTGTGACTATCACCTTTCCCTTCCATCAGATGCTGCTTTGGTCAAAGCCCAGTTAGAATCTGAAGAAGAGGAGCATTTGAACCTTTATGTTCATGGCAAAGAAAGACCGTTTACCAATTTTGGGGGTGGTATTAGCCATGCCTTCAAAGTAATCATCATCACTGTAAGTCTTTCCGCCCCCAAAATGTACCTTTCCTTTAAGTAGTGTGTATTCATGTGTTTTATGAAGGAACCACGGCTACATCAAGGACTAGTGAAAATGGTAGAAGACGTACGCGGATTATTACACGAAGAGGGTTTTATTATCGTTATTTATGGCGATGCTGAGATGGGCACAAACGATGGTATGGATTACTCTTTTTTCCAGCAAAAGGCTTATCAAGGCTAACCCGGTATAACACTGTTATTACAACTGAGTAGGAGAGTTAAGCTTGATTGAACGTCTTGACCCAGCCGGTTACGAGTGCATTTATCGTGAAGAACACGCCCTGGCCCAGGATACGAAGGGCTTCAGGATCGGATATATTGGATCAGTTGGCAAGCCAGAGCAAACGGATGCCAAACCACCTCCTACTGTTCATCTTATTCATTTTAGGCCCCAGGATGACACCAAGACGAAGATAAGAGACTTCCTTGAGAAGAATGGGTGGCGCCTATCAGAGCATACACTGCCGTGCGATAGTGCAATTCCAGAGAAAGCTTTGATTCTCGTCTTGGATGAGATTATCTCACCTTTGTTAACTGATATTGATGAGACACAGTTACAAGCCCTTCAAAATCTAATGAAACGTCAATGTCGCATTCTTTGGGTTACTTCAGGTGCACAGATGGAAGTGTCGAATCCGCATGGCAGCTTATTTTTCGGACTAGTGCGGTGTCTTCGTTCAGAGCATCCAACCAGTAGGATTATGGCACTGGATATCAGGTCACAGTCAACGCTAGAAAGCTTGTCCGCAGTCCATATCATCCTCAAACGGCTGTGTGGTCAAGACACAAGGGAACAAGATGATGAAGATGAATTTGTGGAAAGAGACGGAATACTACATATCAGCAGAGTAGTCCCTGATCATACTATCAATCAGCTAGCAAAACTAAAGGCTGAAGGACCTGAACTCGAACGGAAACAGTTCGATGACAATTCATCTATCATACGACTAATCAGTAACAGAACCTGGGCATTCAGTGGACTTCAATATTCGATGAACCCGGAAGAGCCAGCCCTTGAGGATGAGTGTGTGCAGATAGAAGTCCATGCGGCCGCCCTAAACTTCAAGGTAAGTCGAGGGATCCGGATAAGTGGCTCCTAGTAGCCAACTGACGCCTATACACAGGATGTGGCGGTTTCCCTGGGGCTTGTTCCAGGTGATACGGAGAAATTTGGCTTGGAATGTGCGGGTATCATTGTAAAAACTGGCAAGTCAGCGACTTCATTCTCTGTCGGTGACAGAGTCGTCGCTGGTGTGAGAAATGGTGGATGCTTTGCAAATAGAGTCAATATTCGTTCTTCTCTCGTCCAAAGGTTGCCCGATAGTGTAACATTTGAGGTATGCATGCTAGCCCTGAAATATTGATCATGTCTAACTTCCTGCACTTCAGGAAGCCTCAACCATGCCAGTCTGCTTTTCAACTGCTTTGTACGCTCTGGTCGACGTGGCAGCGATCAAGGAGGGACAAGTAAGTAGCCCATTCCAATTGCCCAGGTTTTTGGCATTCAATGCTTGAAATCCGGTTAACTCGTGAGAGCAGTCCGTTTTGATTCATTCGGCAGCCGGTGGCGTCGGCCTCGCCGCTATACAGATATGCAAATATCTTAAAGCCGAGGTAGGCCTTGTGCGAGTATTATATCTAGCCAACTTGGAACCCTAATGGTTTGTTGTACTTGCAGATTTTTGTCACCGTTGGTACACTTGAGAAACGACATTTCCTGAAGGAGGAATGGGATATCCCAGAAGACCATATGTTCTCTTCTCACTCTGCCACATTCTCCACAGAGCTCTTGAAAAAAACAAAAGGCCGTGGGGTAGATGTCATCCTTAACTCCCTCACAGGTGACTTACTTCATGAATCCTGGCGCTGTATTGCTGGTGGCGGTACATTCGTTGAAATCGGCAAGAAAGACATCTTAGACAGAAACACATTGTCACTAGAACCTTTCAACCGGAATGTAACGTTTCGTGCGCTTGACCTATCTGCCCCTTCTTTCAAAGAGAGCGACAACTCAAGGTGAGCTTTCATCAGGGCCTGTGGTGTCTTTATTCTCGACTTCAGTCCACCGTGAAAATACATCTAACACCATAACAGACTTCTGCGCCAGACAGTTGAGTTGCTCACTGATGGTCATATAAAGCCGATTCGTATTGACAAGATATTTTCCTTTGCGCAAATTGCCGATGCCTTTCGATATATGCGTGGTGGAAAACATATTGGCAAGGTTGTCATCTCCGATCAGGACCGGAGCAATATAAAAGTCATGGTATAGTTCTCTCCCTGGTAGTTTGCTGGCTATATTTTGACCTGAATATAGGTACAAGCTCCGCTCCCTATTCTGCGTCTAAGACAAGATGTCAGCTACCTGATCGTTGGAGGTCTAAAGGGCCTTTGCGGCAGCCTCGCCCTCTATCTTGTACAGAATGGAGCTAAGAACCTTGTTATCCTCGCCCGAGGTGGTTATGACGATGAGAAGTCCCAGTTGATTATTCACAATCTCACTGGAATGGGTGCACATCTCGATCTTTTACGCGGCGATGTGGCTAATTTGGAAGATGTGCGCCGTGTCTTCCGTAGCAGCTCATATCCCATCGGGGGTATTATTCAAGGGGCAATGGCTTTACGAGCAAGTCCAGCCCTTTCCCATCTATCAAAGTATTTTTTATAATAGACATTCGCTAATCTACTTTCAGGACAAGGCATTTATCTCAATGACTGCAGAAGACTTTCACGTACCTCTCAAATGCAAAGTCCAAGGTAGCTGGAACTTACACAATTGCGCCCTTGAACAAGAATCCCCGCTAGAGTTCTTTACTCTGCTCTCCAGTATCAGCTGCATTTTTGGTGGACATGGACAAGGTACCTACAGCGCAGGCAACATGTTCCTCGATAGCCTCGCTGCATACCGAAAATCCCTTGGTCTCCCCGCATGCTCGGTCAATTTGGGCGTAATTGAGGGTATTGGATATTTCAATCGAGACCGTACGCTCCTCCAGCGACATAAATCTCGGGGATTAAGCACTCTCGATGAAGTCTTGCTTCGAAAGACGCTTGCTTGGTCTATCATACAGCAAACAAGTCAAATTGGGAAACATCTAATGCAGAAGTCGCAACTAATTACTGGTGTCAGTGTTCCCATGGAACTTGACTCTTCAGTAATGATGGGACCCCGCTTCAGTACCTTAAAACCTGGCCCTCGGGCTAACCGTGCAGGTGAAGCGACGTGTACAGGCTCTAATAATGATGCCGACTTGGTCCTTCTAAAGAGGGCACGCAACATCCAACAGAAGAACGTGCATTCTTTACTTTTCCCAGCCACTGTAAATGTTGTTAATAAAGTGTTAATGAAAAGTCTGGGAATGACCACACCACTGGATGAGGCTCGGCCATTGACTAGCTATGGAGTTGACTCACTGGCGTCGGTTGAGCTGAGGAACTGGCTGCGAACCGAATTGAGTGTTGAACTAGGAGCTCTCGATGTGACCGGAGCCAAGACTATGGCAGCGTTATGTGAGACTATTTTGAAGCACTTGCTTAACTAGTTAGCGTTGGATATGAAGATGGGGGATGGATAGGTATTTGGGAGTGTTAAAGATCTAACACCTAGCGATTCAGATTAATTTGCAGAGGCTAGTAATCACTCACAGTATCTCTTTACAGGATTGTAAAATGTAAAATGCTATATTCGTAGATCCCGGTTGTGCTAGATACATCATGCTCCGTTACCTTCTATCATAGTCCGAGTGTGGCAACAGGAAAGGGCATGTAGTTAATAGGTACGGAAATAGGAGCCTGACGACGGGAAGATAGTATGAAGATTGGGGTCAGGAGAGAGGATGCCGGCGTCTTGATATACACGATGGTGATGGTAAGCTAGAAGACAGCGGCGAAATCATAGTGCTGTCAGATTCTAGCATGAGTCGATCATCTCCATCCAAACCCGCCGATACCGCTCCGCACGAATTTTCGAACTGTTCGAACTTCGCGCGTTTCGATGAATCGAATCGCATTCGAATGTATACACATGCCGAGTATCGATATACGATTAAGTTGAAAAGCTTCAAACAAGTATACCATATGTGAAGTATAAGCAAACCTGATGTTGAGTATGATGTGGATTACACTAAAGAGTGGTTTTGTTTATTTTGGTGTGTTTATTTAGTTGTGCAAGCTTAAAGTATATATTTGGTTTTACATTCAATGCCCGTCAATTTTATATCGTGATATTTGCCTTCCCTTTCTTTTCTTTCTTCCTTCTAACACCACACAAACATTGATTGTCAGTACCCCAGATCTAAATCAAGCATGTTCCAATAATATTAGAATGATATTGTGATGATATTTCTCACTATTCTTTTCTTAGGCATAGGCTTAACACATGTGCAATGGTGAGTAGTGGTCTCCACATAACTCGCCTCCTGCCGTCGTTTCGGGAGAATAGACCTGATCCCGGATCGTCTAAGATTATATCGTTATGCATTTACGATAAACTGGGAGACTTGGGCGCCGGAGAAGGATCACAACCAATGCTGAGGGCGATGGATGAGATGGAACAAGACTTTCGTTGTATCGTTAATGACGGTTTGGTAGCAACGCGGAGAGCGGGGGGCCTCCGACTTCATATAACTTCTAAGCTTTCATATACTAAATAGGACTGTGTTGGTATTGGTTTGTCATATGGTCTCACCCATCCCCGTCGAGACAAGGGACGTTCCTAGGCACTATGTGGTAGAGCCCGCAGACAAGACCAACAGAGCGGGTGAGGATGGTAGGGCGGCGATCGGAAGACCATGGGGTCCCCAGTGTCGGCGACAAACCTTTATACCGGGCGAGGGATGGCTTTATCACCGGTGATAAAAGTGGATGCGCTTCCTCATAGCCGTCCAATGGTACGCATAACACATGGGCTGGAGCGTCGATGAGAGATGGGAAAGATTCTGTGGTCTTCTAACGAAATCCATCAATGGTCACAAGTAGGTAACTCTCAATCCCTCCCGCCTTTCAAGGGGAAACCATGGATGTGAGCTTTTATCACCTGTAATGCGGGAGGGGAGAACTTGTTCCTGCTCCACTTCTATCACTTTACTTTACTTATATTCCTCAGCCTTCTCACGGCCGTAGGCTACATGTAGCCCTTTAATTTGATTCTACCACTAGACCAAAATACGAATCCGTACCCAGTCTAAGGTGTGGTAGTTTATAATCAACTCCCTAGCTAGTGCTATCTAATCGCGCTAGCTATGGCAGTTACACCCGCAAATACATGTATTAATTTTCCTCCTCCTTACGGTTCCTTTTCACCTGGTTCTCCACTGAGAATCTCATTGTTTTAATGAAAAAATTGAGCACTACTTTGACCACTTCCATGATGGGTTTCCATGTCGCTATATTGCCGTCAATGGTTTTCCTCTCCTGGTTGAGTCATGTAGATCGTCCCCCTAGCACGTAAGATAAGTCTCTAAATCTTTCCCCTATCATGCGGATCATCAGTTGTTGGAGCTCATCCTATTGTTTGCAACGAAATAAAAAGTGTTTTGCGGATTCAATTTCTTCCTAACACCGACACTGATCACTTTCAGTACAGTTACAACTAGTGTAGGTCCAGGTGCGTGACAGATGAAGCAGGCTTCAAATCCGTCTGTATTATTTATTCTGACAGTCCTAATGACTAACTGGCTGATCACATAGCTATAAAATAGTAGGCCAAGCTTTATTCGAAAATATTAAGAAGGTCGGTAATCTCACCGACAAATCTAGAACCTCGAAATTCTAAATTGGCTTGCATTGTGCCAACTCGGCAGACCTGCCTTAATCAACACCGGGTGCAGGAAGCGTAATGATCATCATTCATTGACCAACTGAATGTAAATCGTCTGCATTTGGACCCTTTAAAAAAGGCCTTCTTTGCCCATTGAGTCTAAAGAAATACTCAATCCAACCTAACAGTTCAATGGCATTAAATTCAGACTGTTAATCATTTGAATGTGGTGTGAAGATCAGAACCTACAGCTTCAAATGTTGTGTGGGGCTAAGTTCACGATATATCTGCAAAAACAGAGTAGATTTGGCGACTGAAAGCTACATATCTATGGGGAATCGTCTCTAAGATTGATGCTGCATTAATACACGTATGTCCGATTGTAATATATAAAGAAAAATGGTAAGTGTTGAAACAGCATTACATAGATAAAAAACCAGTTTTTGTCTTGCAAAAACAACCGAGAAGAGGTATCATAAAGAATAGGTGACATCTGAATAGATGAGAAGTAGAGCAAAAATGGGTATCCTGTTGACAGTCCGCTTGTACGCTCGTAATAGCGATAGAGAAAAAATAAGTACAAGTTCAAAATTGCAGATCCATCATGTATAACCAGTATAATGAAGGAAAGGGGTATTATAGAAATTATATGCATGTATAAAGAAGTTGATAATAATCAATAAGGCATCATCCAGTTTTCATATCCAGATGGCTGCCATTCCTGTCCTGGATATGCCGTGCTTGACATGACGATCTCTTCAGAATCGTCATCCCTAGGAACGGGCAATTCGACGGGAACGCTGTTCTTTGCGATAACTGATCTATCGTCATAGTACGGCGTGCTTTCTGGAGCTTGGCCATCGGTAGGATGGTACCGAGAAGCTTCGGAGTGACTATTGGATAAAAATGTTGGTTTCGACTCTTCTGGAATCGACAAAGCTGGTGGGTTATTTGATACCGCTTCGCGAGCAACGTTAGCCACTGCTGTGGCCGCCGCTATCGAGTGAACTGTAGTCCTTGATTGGAGTAGTCCCAAACCCGCATTCGAAGTTTTTCGGTTGTAAGCCATAGGCTCTGGTTGTATGGAATTTCGAGGAGATAGTGGATCTTTTTCCATTCCCTCAGGTAAAGTGATTGGAAAAGGGGTTGACTGATCACCAATACGAGATGTCTCAGTCACTGCATTGAATTTGCCCAAGTTATAAATCGGGTCTGAATAATTTACATTCCCGTCGAATCGGTCGACTGTTCTCCTGCTGACTGTTTGTGAAACCGGGCTACGAGAACGCAGTCGCAGGTCCTGTGCTCGGCTTCGACCGCGTTCCAATGGCTCCGGAGACGATGGCTTTTGCCATGGTGTTGATGGTATGCCACTCATAGGGGAACCGACAGAATACGAATGGCTGGAGCCGGAATTGCGTTGCTCTGGTGAGTAAACGGAATGTGGTGATTTGATGGGGTAATGGTTTTCAGGGTATGGCCGATATGTTCCAATATTATCAGGATGATAGGAATATCCCTGACTTGAATGACCATGGAGACTTTCTGTAGGTGGTGAGGGCTGAGGGGCATAATACCCACTGGGCGGAGGAGGTAACCCTTTGTTGTGGCTAGTGAGCGTTGCAGGCTGCGGTTGCTGTTGAGAAGACGGATAAGAAGAAGGTTGTTGCTGGGCATATTGATGGGGAGCTGGAACAGTCCATGTATTTGCACGGTGGGCTGCCCGCTGGTTTTCACGATGTTGAGAATTGACGGACGGGGCATCTTGTGAAACCCGGTGTTTTCCTTCCACCGGTTGACCCAAACTCGAGCGATTGAACATACCCTAAGAAAGGTTAGTAGCGTAAACACAGAGATTGCCTCGGATGCACGTACAGTGATCTTCGAAAAAGCGCCTCTCTTCGCTTCAGGGTTTTTCTCGGAATCCTTAGACATGTCAAGAGACATCTTGCTCTCAGCGTTGCTGTCAACCGAAGGAGCGTCGATCGAAGAGCCTCGAGCCCTCTTCCCAACGAATTTTATCCTGTTCTTGAAAGGTACTGAAAGCTTGAAAGATTTACCTGATGTAGCCGAGGCTGTTTCACTCTCCTGGTTTAGAGGGGAAGGGTCCATGCGTAGGTCATGTCGTGAGAGGGCAGCTTGAACCGCCATACTATCGCCACTTCCTAGGCTGTCTTCTTCGCGTCGTCCAGGCCCAAAAAAGTTGCTACTGCCAGTAGGTGGGCCACTATCACCCGAAAGAGGGCGTGAATGGGCACCCGCAGCAAGGCGACCATCGGTCCACCGCGACTTGCCAAGCCGACTGACAGCATTGATTGCATCCTTGGCTTTTGACTTTTGTATATTTGAGTTGAAAGAAACTTGGTTAGAAGATTGCGAAGGCTGTGGCTCGGGTGAAATTGTAGTTCGAGGTCCTTGGGTATTGGCAACTGTATTGCTTAAGGAAGAAACAGATGAACGGTGGGAATCACGGTGAGTCTGCGGCTCAGGCAATTGGCTTTTCCTCCATGTAGGCTCGTGGTTTGGTGAGAGTGATTCGATGGGTTGGTATTGCGGTAGGGTTGTAGACGCAGATGGACGACGGGTGTCAGCTTGTGAATCACGTCTAGGATCGTACGTAGGCGTTGTCTCATTCTCATTCACCTCCTTATTATCTGCCGAGTACGGTGCCGCAGGGTTTTCAAACGGCGGGGGCGGTTCGTCTGGTGCCTCTTCTCCTAATGTCACTGGGATCTGAGTCGAGACTTCCTGCTCCTGTGATGAATCTATCAATATCGGTTTCCTATAACCGGTGACAAGCATGGCTTCGGCAATAGCATGGCGGTCACTTTCAAATGAGAATCTCGAATGTCTTGAAAGCCTTTTATTACTCTCCGCACTTTGTGAGATGCGTCGGTCCTGGGGAAAACGTGATATCCTGACAACTGATATGGGCTGTGATTGTCGGCGGGGAGCTTGAGCACGGCGCGCTGGCTGTGTGGGCAGATCTTTTTGAGGGTCTTCATGGTAGCCAACTTCGGCTAGCTTTTCTTCCAGAGCAGCATCCACATCATCGTCTTCATCTTCAGATAAAGCGGAGACTTTGGAACCAGTTGGCGAAGGGTCTCTGAACTTAGTATAGAGGCCATCCTCGTCGAACTTCTCTCGAATGCGGTCCATGTCATCTTCAGATATATCCGAAACCTGCGAAGACGAAGAAAATCTTCTATTACTATCACTAGTTGGCGCATTTTCTGTTTCAGGCAATGGAGGTGACACAGGGCTGCGAGCACTATTATCAACCGGGATTGTTTTCTCAAATGCAAAGTTTAAGTTCGGTTCATTAGTTGAATCTTTGCTTTGATAAAAACGCGAAATGTGATGAATGCGAGGGGAGCTGTGCTGGTTATTCCCGGGAGGGTTTGGTGCTGGTAGAGTTGAGGACACCACCGCCAACTTTCGAGGCACTTCTAACGATGAGCCCCTGGCCGTTGACTGAAAGTTTGTTTGCTTTGTACCTCCTGGGGAGCCGATTGAGATTTCTCGAGGCACAAGACTGGATGGTCTCTTCGAAAGCGGCTCTGATATGTCAAGTGAGAGCTTATAGTTATCATCATTTGACAAGCTTGAGACTGCACTTAGGGATGTGCCAATATTTGTATCAGGTCCGCTCAGTTGTCTGTTTAATGGTTCTGGTTTTACCATCGTACTAGGTTGAAAACTTCGAGACGCGACAAAACCATTGCTCTGTAGAGCGTTCCCATTTCTAGGGAGATTTTCAACTTCTTTACCTTTATCATTGACCGTTGAATATGAGACCTGCCTCCCAGAAGAATGGCTGGGGGGTGAATGTAAATCTCCAGAGTCAGCAGGATCGACGGCAGCTACCTCAAATTGCATCATTGCCCTTCTTAGAGAACTGCTACTGCCCTGCCTAAAGATAGAGGGCTCTTCCTCAAACACAGGCTTGAGTTGGGTCCCCAAGTCAAGAGAAACTGCACGAGGTTTTTCTGAAGGGGTATTCTCCTCTTTGAATGGGTTTGAGAAAGATTGGCCTGGATTAAACTTGAACGAGGGAATCCGAGGTACTGGCTGCAGCGAATAACGCGATGACTCTAATGGGCTAGGAGGTGAGTGTGATTCCTCCTGGGTGAGATCTATCTCGGAGACCAGGGTCACGTTGGTCAATTGTGTACTTCGCCGTCGACCACTGAATATGGAAGTTTTTCCCTACAAAAACAAAGCCGAATTAGAATCATGAAAGTTTCCACATTCAAGATAGCTGCAGGTACGAATACATGGAAAAGGGCGTTCCTTCCCAACCACGTTTCCAAAATTGCTTCTACGCCGGAACACGATGGGAAGAATAAGGCGATAAAGGAGACAAAATAATAGGGGATATATAGACGTTACTCGCCATAAGTCACTGAAAGGAAGATGACTAAAGTTGCACAACGCAACATAACGGGAAAAAGAGAAAAGAATTTCAATCTACCTTGTCGGCTCCTCCTCGCAACTTGTTCTTGCCCTTAGCGAAAAGCCCGCGCGCTGCTCCTCCGGCCTTTCCACCAAGTACACCAGCACTGTGCAGGAGGTCTTTTCCTTTTGATTCAACATTTTGTCTGTTCATGCCGCCAGTCAGAGGCGACCCAGATGGCCGTCGAGCGTGGCTTGGGGAGTACCCTAGACCATCACCATGTGAGTGGGAGGAGGGTAAGGAAAGGTTTCCGAGAGACGTCAACTTTGGGAACTTGGCTTTAGGGGGTAAGACGCCGGTTGGCGCTCCTCCTGGAAGTTGACCATTTAATCGAATCAAATCTGCATGCTCGGGAAGTGATTCACTAGATCGTCGAATCCAATCTTCTAGACCGTTATCGATAAGAGCGAATTGCTCACGAGTCTCGTTGAAAGCCCGAACTTTCTCGCTCGGGGACTGAATGTCCATGATCTTACGAAAAGATGGCAACGACGCTTCGGCACCAAGAGGGTGAGTGGGCTGTTTCTGCAAAGCTGGGCTTGGAACAGGCGATTCAATTGGGGTCACTGTTTGAGAGCCCAGAGCAGGAGCTTCCTGGGTAGGGATCGAAGAGGATTCCCTTATAGGACCCGCAATCTCAACAGCGGGCTCTTCTGGGGGCTGTGTGGTCTCCCTTGCTATGGTAGAATAACGTGGTAAACCGTGGTCATCAAATGCGCCGATTTCATCTTGTAATGCGGTATCGCGGGTAACGTCATCGCCAAATGCAGCGGGTGCCGTGAACTGCGCATTTTTAGAACTTGATGGAGACTGTACCGTGGGGGCAATCGGTGTCTTCTCTGACTGTTCCTCCAGAACATCTTCCTCATCGGAGTCATCGGTAGCTTCCCAAGAAAACCTTTTCTTAAGAGTGCGTTGCGTCTCGGATACAGCTGAATCGGTTTCGGGCTCCTTCGAAACGGTTTCTGACACTGCCTTGGGGTTGATCGTTAAACTGAGTGGTTCTGTAGAAGGCACGGACGCCGGGGTTGTTGTAGTGGGTTTTGGTTGAAGAGGGCTTGTTGGAGTTACATCCTTTTGGTCATTCCAGTAACTATCGTATTCGCTCGGCAGATAGGTGCTTTCATGACCAGGGCGATACTGAGACTTTCGGAAGTCTATTGTCTCTGGATTTGGAGACGCACTGGCACTTGTTGGATCAGGGCTAAGAGAGCGCATGATTTCTTTGCGCAAACGGTCACTTTCCATATCTTGTGGCGAAGTTTCGGTACTCATTGATGGCACTATTTGTGGAATTTCCTGTGACTTGCTCTGCGGTATCTCTAATGGTGTTGGTTCACGTTGCTGCAACTGCTCCTTTTGCGGCCCATTTAGGTTCTCAACGGGTGCCGTGTATAGACTAGGATTCTCGATCGATGCGTGAGGTACTGAGCTAAGGTGAGGGGTAGCTTCTCCGGATTCAGGCTGGTCCTTGGAGACACTAGACTCTACAGTATCAGTGTCAGGTGCGGATAAGTTGTTTCCAGAAAGTGCAGGCGACACAACTTCGGCTGAATGGCTTGGCTCAACATTGGAAACTTCCGGGACCCTGTCAGGTCCATTTCCGGGAGCCGGTATGCTCAGATCTCGTCGGTGACCTGGTCTGAAATCTGCAGGAGGTCCCTGAGCGGAGGCTTCACCAGCAATATCTTCTGTAATGGTCGGGGTCTTTTCAGATTCCACATTCGTGCGGCTGATGATAGGACTAATAACGGACGTACTGTCGCTATTTGACCGACTAAAATTCCCATTACTCGAGGTAGGAGTTTCCGGGACATCAAAAGCCTGATTTACTACTGATCTGAAGCCCAGAGATGGATTGTGGTGCAAAGGCAAGTCCTCCGCTTGCCCTTGCTGTAGAGCGGCCTGGACGGGCTGTGAAGTTTGCTCGGAGTAGGCTGAACTGCCCAGAAAGTCCTGACCAAAGCCAGAGAGTCGCTTTAATTCAGGGATAACCAAGGACGAGGTGGATGGTTCAACATTTTCCCCTCGCAGTGTTGTTACTCCTTCGTGGGAATCCTGGGCGATCGCGAGAGGGCTGGGCGCAGATGGTGGAGCAGCTGTTGGGGGCAAAGACCCCGAACGTGACGAGTCTTCGGAAAAGCGCTCCTTTTCGCGCTCCTCTTGCATTCGCTTATATATATCCGCGGGCCGAACGAACGCAGGTGTCTGAGTTGAGGCCGGTTCGGATTTCTTTGACTCTGGAGGATTGGTCGGCTGGGAAGTAGCTACTGGGATTGAAGCAGGTTGGTTGGGTTGGAAGTTAGAGGAAGATTGTTGCTGGTTCGCGGAGAATCGAGAAGCGTCAGTAGGAAGAGGGGGGTTTCTTCCTCCTCCTCCTCTTCTTCTTCGTCATCGTCGTCACCCCAATCATCGCCGTCGTAGGAAACAGATTTGGCGGAAACCCATTTCTTTGTCTTCTTGCGATTGATGTCGGTCTTGAAAGAAACTGGTTGATTCGCTTGGGAGCCGGAACTGAAAGGCTGGTTGCCATTCCCGGGGTAACTGAACATCCAACATGGTTAGTATGAACAGCTGCTCGTTGGAATTACGGATGACAGGATAAACGTACGCGCGATACGGTCCCGACATGGTGGGAAACTCGTATGAGTTTTAAAAAGAAAGAGCAAAAAACAAAAAAATTAATCAAGATCCAGCATCAAGGGCTACCAGGGTTGCAATAACACTTGGAATAAAATTACGGAACAGGCTGCCAGGCAGCTAGCGTTGCGGGAGGCGGCACAAGCTGAGACGGGCTACAGCTGATGAATCGATCGGGAGAGGTCTGGGGCACACTGCTTGGTCATACAACACAGCGAACTCGTTGGAGTGCAGCGATGATAACTAAAGGAAGATGATGGAATATGGACAATTAGAAGAAAACAGATGCACGAGATATAGTGTGTAGTGGAGCGAGTCGCCACGAGGAGCGTGGATAGGCAGAAGAAGAGGGAGAACAGGGAGGAACAGAGAGCGCTGGGAGATTGGGGATGGCCCCAATCCAGTTAGCGCCAGCCGTGATGAAAAGAGGGGCACGTGGGCCAATGGGAGGCTCCGCTTCCGGCCGATCTCTGGCCACCTTAGAACTAGCGCGTTTGGCAGGGTGCAGCCAATCAGCGATCTTCACGACCGTGTTGTTTTATTTTGTCAATGAATCGGTATCCTAATTTGGCATCTGTCTGGCTATATTAGCCAGCTGAAGTAAACAAGGAGATCAATTGGCCCTGGAACCGGAGGTGTCTGTAACTGAATCGTTTGGTGTTTCTGCTGGCGATTTCAACGACCCTATTTGCAAGTACACATCTACATCGATGTCTGGCAGTTTTGCAATTTACTATATTAATGTTTGGATACACCCGCCGACATCTGGACGGATGAGGATGGCTCCTGACCCATATTTGCAGAAAGTTAGATGAAGGAGGGATTATAAGACTTTTGTGCCTTTTGAGACTGAAAGCTGGGAAATGGTTGACACCTCAAGGGATCGGTATTGTGTGCAGTTCATTAGGGCCAGGGGTAAGACCTGTGTGGACCAAAACACCAACCAGAGCGGTCTACTCAACATCAATTGATTCCATGTCGGTATGATTTTCAAAGTGTAAGATACAATTATAACGTTATCAATTGCTATGTACAAATGTGTTTAAGCAAATCAAGATATATGAATTCATAATCTGCGTGTACGTAACACGCCTCTACATAAAAAGGTCCATGTTCGCATTGAACATCGACAACATCGAGGTCTACTCAATTTTCCAGATGTTATATATGCTGCTTTGTTGTCTACGGCCCGAACTTTCCGCTTTCTGGAATTTCCAGATGCGCACAGCCTTTATAATCGCACGTATTCTACCATAGGTTAGCTATAGTTCTAAAACATAGAAATTGCTCAGGATACTTGCCTTATATACCGTTGTTCCCCACCAGCTGAATTTCGACGACGCACCACTGTAGTAAATTGAAAAGAAAATGACTACACCGGCCATTGACACAGATGAGTCCAACGCTGAGCTCGTCACAAAATTATACTTATACCACCACGCATGTAGTCGTCGTCGGATAAACCACCCAAATATAAGCCCCACTACAGCCCAGCTGCCATAACTTGTACCCGTAGCAGGAGGTAGATAGTTGAGACCGCCCAGGAATAATGGGACATTGATGTGACGCCAAAATGAGCTTGGGCGTCGTTGCTTCATGAAGTAGACTGGTATAGGAAGAATGGCACCAATGATGAAGAAGTAAAAAAGAGAGTGGTAGCCAACTTTGCTGGTAAAGTAACGCCAGGGTCCGATAGCACCCCAGATAAGAGATGTGTTGAAGTGTGTGCGCGAATATGGGCACGTAAAGCCATTTGTTCCGTCGGTTGTACAGACCCCCTCTATGTGATTGAGACTCCAGTTGAGGACTCCAAGTGAACTTAAGGTTCCGACTATCATACCTACACACTGCACTAGAAATAGAGATTTTTGTGGAACCTGTATTCATTGTCAGTTAGGCTATCATATTGTTTTCGTCTACTCGGACCTACATTGCAATAGTGGGCCAACTTCATGTCTTGGGCAAAGTAGAGTCCCTTGATAGTTGTGATGTAGCCCAGATCAAAGAACCAAATATTTGCGAGAACTTTGCCTTCAAAGACAAAACCAGCCACAATGCGACAGAAAATATCTATATTGATTTTCAGATTGGCAGTAGCATATACCAGAGCAAGCTACGGAGACTGTTAGAAATTCTGCACGCGAAGCAACTTTAGGCGGACAAGTTTAGCACTCACCGGAGCATAGAAAATCAAAGCGACAGCACAAGCTAATAAAACACCATACCAGCGAAGTTCGGCGTTCCAGTATTCGACAGCAAATATAGACATGAAAAGAGCTATGAGGCAACAGATAAGGTACCACCATATTGGTACCTCAATCTGTCCTGTTCCTCCTCCTGTGCTAATGTTCTTACGTCGCAAAAGAGACCCACTAATTAGTTTGGGAAGCCTTCGAACAGCTGTCATCATGACATGACGCTGTTCCAGTATTACCCAAACTAGCAGTGAACTAATGGTTGCAAAGGAAAGACCAAACATATTGATGGCATATGTAACAGGCATGTACACCTGAATAAGTCACAATAATATTAGATATTAGGAAACCAAGAAGGGAATGCGAAATCTTACTGGGGAGTAAGACTCGTACTTGGCAACGTCAATTTTGTAGCCGTCAGCTTTATTGACAATTCTAGACGCTTTGTATACCGCTCCTGTATTGTCATAAACTGATATATTGTTAATACTTAGACCAAATAATTATAATCAACTGGAAGTAGCCACCTGAAGAACTCTGGAACGGGAGGTAGCCAGTATACCAGGTATTAGTATAATAGCATGCAACTGCAACAATCCAAATCCAAAAGACAAGCCCCAAAAACACATTAAGAATAGCCCACGACGGAACGAGTAAGGGAGATCCAACATATGATATTTGACTCCCTGTTTTAACATCATTAGTTGTTTTCCATCCCTCAAATGAACAAGACAAATGGTGATGACTCACAGTCAAAGGTAATTGGCAGTAGTCCCATTCCCGACGTCATCCCAAACAGCTGGTTGACTACCTTACTCTTCGGATTAATCCAACATGGGAAAGTAAAGTAGCTTAACGCCGGGAAAATGAAGTCCGGGAACCAGTACCAGCAGAAGGATATGCAGAAGACCAGTGTGAAAAATGCGTATCGAGACATTCTGTATTTTGCGTATCTATTCCATTTCATAAGGAATGATCAAAAAGGATATCGGAAATCGAAAGGGCTTCTTACATCTCTTGAACACTACCTTTCTCGACATTGTGAAGTGTGGATGTGAGAGCAGTAGTGCCTAGTAGACCTGGCCAAATAAGCTCTCGGGGTTCAATGACTACGGAACGGAAAAGTCCAGCCAAGCAAAACCCGATGAGGAATGTAGACAAGGTAATGAGAACTTGAAAGCCCCAGCTAGTCTTGTAACCATAAAACATCTGTTGTTCGGTCAAAACGTCCGCGCCGAGGCGAACATAGATACTTAAATTTGACATAATGTAGATCAGTACATGTTCCTATTTTGGATTAGCACGACAGTTAATAGAGCAGGCTTATAAAAAGAAATATTCTACCTTTTGATTGAAGGGGCCAGGGTTTAGGCTAAATGACCACGATCTCAAGCGTGCGTTCCAATTTGGAACAACCTTTTCCCATAGTTTACCTAGCGGGTAGGACAGTAGGAGTACCACCGATGATGAGATCGTGATTGACGGATTTCGAAGGGTGTACAATGTGTTCAAACCACTGACTATGGCGCAAAATAAAATTCCCAATACCCACATCCGTAAGGTCAAGACTGGTTCAGTAGGATCATTTTGGTGGTTGCTGATGCCAGCCGCCTGCAACACGTCGGAGATGGAGTCTGCCAGAGAAGGGAATCAGTGATTTTTCCACATTTTCCTAGTTCACGATTTGTAGAAATTTATGATTTTACCATTGTCTGACTTTTGTGCAGCGTCAGGAATCTCCTGGCTAACAGTTTGCTTGGATTTATTCTCCATTTTACACAGACCACCCGGCTGCCAGCAGTTGCGTTAAAATGGACGCTGTCAGTGACAAATTTCCGATCAGATAAGATCAAAAAACAGGCTATGACTGGCTTAAAAGGCCTTGCTTAAAATAAGACTTTTTCCTGTGTGGATCTTTTTACCAACACTGACTCGCGTGTCTCGGGTATCTCGGCAGCCTTCCAAAATCTGACAAAAAGCCTGAATGTTATCCAGGTCAGCATGTAGTTCAGTCAACTAACTAAATTGTGTCAGCCCACGAAGCTAAGTCAGATTAAAGATTAATATATTTTCTCCATTTTATTTTATTGCATGTCCTCTTCGGTATCTCAACCTCCTGCTGAAAAACCAGATAACAATCCTGGCGGCTGCTTTATATGATGAGCAGAACTCATGAAAAAGTAACTCCGACGGTAAGTTGACGATTATGGTGGACCCGGGATCAATATTTAATTGGTCTAGTTTACGCTTTTTGGTCATGAGCGCTATATCGGCGTGGAGTTATAACGGGCAAATATTGTCCGTGAAACGCGCGACTGCACGCTGTGCTTGCAACTTTTGATAACATGTCTAATTTCCCTTACAAACAAAGACACCGCAGTGACTTTAGACCTTGATTGGCTGGTATCATTTCAAGTGCATCTTAAACTTTGAGCTAGGTACAGAATTGAGCCAATTGGCTTCACTTTCGCCACAACATACGTCGAGGTTGAGCCCCAGTTCCAGCGAGATGTGGAATCATGTTTAGAAGTTGCGAATGTCTGCATAGTTGGAATATACATCTAGACAATGCATTAATAATAAACAGTGGCTCCTTAGTACAATACAGCTTTAAGTAGTAGCGAAACACAAAGAAAGACGCGGTATTTTCATGTTAGGTTGAGCGTTCGGGCAGCACCATTAAGCCAGGCGCGGCTGAAGCAAAATGTAGGTTTTAATTATAGGACCATGGCTATTTCTGCGAACATTTCATTTATCAAGTACTTTTACCTGGTATCCATGCATTTTTCAGTCTCCATGAGAACACGTCAATTGATGTTTATATGATAGCAGCTATGATTACAGGGGCCGTCAATGTCAATTGATTCTATTATCTATTATCTTACAATGAAAGTAAAAGATATAGCAATATTCAAGATAAATTGACTGGCAATCTCTCATTTATTCTGCAGAATTTCTATCAATTTTCTAAATGGTTGAGCGAGGCCTTCGAACAATCCTGTAGGTAGTATTTAGCTCTACCAACGATCGCCTATATCAGACTGATCGCGAACTCACCCACGAAGTTCTACTATAGCTGCTTGATAACCGCCGCAAGATTTGTCATATCCTCCAAGAAGAAGTCGTTTTCTCCCTTGACTATCTCCATATCTTCATTGATATCGTCAGTCCACCTGTGAATATACACAGTTTTCATCCCAGCTTCTTTTCCGCCACGAGTATCATACGCGTGCGCAGCAACAAGAACTGTTTCCTCTGGCTTCAAGTTCACCAACCGCAACACTTCTTCATAGCTCTCTAAAGCAGGTTTATAGATACCGAGTAACTGGCTTGAGAATAGCATGTTGAAAGAAAGACCCGAAGATTTGCAGAGATCAAGTTGCAGTCGTGTGGTTCCATTAGCATGAACGAATACTTCATAGCCTACTGCTTTAAGCTGCTCAATTGCTTGGGCGACATCTGGCCATGCCGGCATTGAGTGCCATGCAGCTATACATCGGTCTTTTGTTTCTTTATCGAAAAGATGTTTATGAGCTGGTCGTGTTTCCAACAACGCATCGAGAGTCTTTTCAAGAGTAACTTCGATGTCCTCAACGGGCTTATTGGCAGCAAGACGTGCGGCATTAGAATCAAAATAGTCGTGACGCCATTTCAAAGCAATCTCTGATCTTTCCCCTTCAGGAATAGATTGTGGTAACGCTTTGATGGTTCCGCTATGCCAGTCTAGGCATGTGCCCATGAAGTCAAAAAAGATTGCTTTGATGTTCGTGTTCGCCATATTCTGTTATCCTGTACTGAAAAGTTAAAAAGTGTCGTCAATGACGCAGGTGACTTAGCGTATGGCTATAACATATATATTCAACGTTGCTGACAGGTGTCGATGATCATTAACATTCTTGCTCATTTTTGATGCTGCTGACAAATGTACATATGTCATCATTCCTGGAAATTAGCCGCACGGTCGCGGGGAACCAAGACGGCTAAGCCTCTCCATCACTTTCTCCATTTTCCATGAACGTGCATTCCAGTGAATGCAGTTCGATGGGACTCGGTTTCGACTTAGGAGAGGCTGATTAAAGATCACCGCGAAGATAGTGTAAAGGCTCGGATATGATCACCATTCTATCTTTTAACCTTTAGAATTTCTGGCAAAATATAAGGTCTTGAGACTCACCGTCCATGTCCTGATAGGAGATTTGTTGTCAATGCCATGCTTGATTCCTCTAGGATAAAATTGGCTTTTTAGGGCCGAGAAAGGTACATGATATATGTTTTGGAAACAGGAAGCTGCAGGGGCGCGATGTGATTGGTGCATTGGGAAATCATGAAGGCCCAATCACAGGCCTTATGCTCCGGCTGGAGATCCACCTTGCCCCTTGTCACGTGGAGGCGGTGGAGGACCCTCCGCACTAAACCTCATTCGGCCGGGGACATTCAAGTTCCGGACGCGGCTTTCAGTGAATGTTCTATTGTCGCACATCGATGGTTGCGCTCTTCCAATTTCCAGCCTGTCGACTTGTCATCTTTATACCTTTGTGAAGAATATACAGTTTCTTCAATCACGCTTGCCTCCTATTCTTCGTCTCGCTATTCGGTTCCGCCTTGATCTCTTGGAAATATCTGCCTTGACGAGGCCACGTCTCCCGTTTTGGCTGCGCCCCATGGATAATTTGCCTCTCGTCGACAACCCACGATTTTGAATCTATAGCCAACGGAGTCCAGTATTCGCCACACTGCAATTCTAAAGGAAAACACAATATTGATATCCGCCTCTCCGCATCTCAGAATGGCGGTAGCTTCGATACAGGACCGGACGAATGAGTTCCACTCCATTCTCGGACAAGCGCAGAAGCGAATGGCCTCGAATAAAGTTGGGGCTCAACGTCAGGCATTGCTTTCTGATTCACAGCGCCGACAAGCAAATGGTGCTCCCGATCCCACTGGGAAGAAGGGTAGATCAGAGTTTGCCAAACGAGCCGCCGAAATTGGACGAGGAATTACCGGAACCACGGCGAAGCTACAGCGATTGGCAGAGTGTATGTTGATGAACAGAGTAGAAATGTTGTTATCATGTTCTTACTAACTGGCGGTAGTGGCTAAACGGAAAACCCTTTTCGATGATCGTCCCGTTGAAATTTCCGAATTGACCTACGTGATTAAACAAGACCTAGCGGCGTTGAATTCTCAGATCGCACAACTACAAGCCCTCACACTATCACAACACCCCCGGGCGAACCGCAACAAATCGGATCAGGAGGGTGAACACAATGACAATGTATACACAACCATAAATCCATATAATTGGACGATGCTGATTAATTATTTAGGTTGTCGTCATGCTCCAGGGCAAGCTTGCTGATGTAGGCGCCAACTTCAAAGAGGTTCTCGAAGTACGCACCAAAAACATCCAGGCGTCACGATCTCGTACCGAAAATTTTGTTTCATCCGTCTCGTCCAAAAGCCAGACCCAGTTCGACCCTCAGCGGTCTGACTCGCCTCTTTACAGCGCACCTCGAAGCAGAACACCTCAGCCTGGGTTTCGCGGCAGCGGCAACTCATCAGACCTTCTCTCCATCGAACCCTCATCTACATCGGTACTCGGCCAACCGGGTTCCAGTCGTGCCGCGTCAGACCAACAGCTTCTCATGATGGAAGAAGCGCAGCCAAATAATACCTATATACAAGCGCGTGGAGAAGCCATAGAGGCAATTGAGCGCACCATCAATGAATTAGGTGGAATTTTCGGTCAACTCGCAACAATGGTGAGCGAGCAATCGGAAATGATCCAACGCATCGATGCAAACACAGAAGATGTTGTCGACAACGTCGAAGGCGCACAGCGGGAATTGATGAAATACTGGTCAAGGATGAGTGGTAACAGATGGCTTATTGCGAAGATGTTTGGCATTTTAATGGTACGTTCTATCGACTATTGGAAAATTGATGAATAAAATCAGTATTAACTTATTCAACAGATTTTCTTCCTCCTTTGGGTTTTAATATCCGGTTGAAGAGCCCGCCTTTCGCTCTTGATCTTCCGAAATTCCGCACGGATGTAGATATTCTGTACTATGTACGCTAATGACGACCTACGACTCTTCCGCTGGCCAGGGAGTCATGGCTTTTTCTTTTTATACCTTCGAACGCAGACACATACCTTTTCTATTTGACATAACATCTCGATGGATAATAATTCGAACCAACTTCTACGTCCCTCCTTTAAGTCGAAGGCTCTCTTGCCCCACTTTATCACATTTATTCCCATGTTCTGTTGCAACACATTCACTGTTGATGTCGTTAGAAATAGACAATGAGTCGAAAGCTCACCGCACATGCTAGGATACAAATTATGCTATATGCTGTCATAAATATAGGGCAGTTCATTGACCATTTTGTTTAAACTTCTAAATGATAACATAGATTTCCAATAAAGAAACAAACAAAATAGCCACGTTATGCTTAAAACAAATATTGATGGAGGACAGTTCTGCAAACCAAAGTAAACATTTATATCCGACCCAGCAGATTCTACCTATTCACAAACTAAATGAACCCATTTCGTGTCTACTGATAGTTCGGGGGCGGATTTCCATAATTAGTGTCAAATCTAACATCTGTGTATTGCGAGTATACGGACTCAGTGTATGCTGCATTACCGCGCATATTAGGCCGCTTAGGAGGTATGTATTTATCGCTCCCCATAGCACCATACACGCTGCCAGTCTCATCCGCAAACCCGGGGAATGTTGTGACATGCGAATCGTGCCGGCCGTTTGGGTTGGGGGTTCTCCCTCTCGCTTTAGGGTTCAGGGGCGGCGGGGATCTGGATATTGGATATCCTTGATTAGATTTGCCCCCATCATCAGGTCCATTATCACTGTGATCATTCTGAGAGTATTCGTCTATAACCGACATTGTAGCTGAACGGCGAGCTTGTGGAACAGGAGGAGGCGTTCTGGGCTGTTCGAATGCTTTCCCGTAAGGACCATCCGATATATTGGTAATTGTATCATGACCCTGATGTTGCGTCGTGTTAGGAATAGGCATTGGGTGAGAGATAGACAATGACCGTTGCAATGGCTTAGACGGTGCGCCAGTTAGCGAATTCCGGGCTTCATTATAGAAGGAGTTGAAGGACTCTCGATCTTTGAAGCTAGTTAAGAAGCTCGTTCTCGACGAGTCACGGTCCCCGGAATCTTTAAAGATGTTGAACACGCCTAGCTTCGTACCTAGGGTTTTTGTTCCAGGGCTTGGATAAGATATGTTATTATCGCTGCTTCCGAAACCAGTGCTAGATGCCTCGAACTGTTTATCGCGGCGCTGTAGTCGCCACCACAGGTAGACCACGCCAGCTATAAGGAGAACACCTCCGGCAGAGACACCCCCGATTATCGCGCTTTTGTTGACTGTAGCTCCAGTATTTCCATTCACAGAAGACAGCGACGGCGACGGTGATGGCGATGTAGTTGACTCAGGGCTTGATGTTGTCGAGGATACAGCATCAGTAGTTGCTACCGATAACAAGCTCGATGGTGCCGAAGCTGTATCAGACGTCGTTAATACACCGGTATTGCTCTTCGGATCACTTTTTATATCTGCTGTAGGAACAGGAGCCTCCGTCTCATGTGTTAAAACGTCTCCATGCGAAGTAATTGGAGGAATCGGGGGTGTGTATCAGTAGCTGTTGTGATTTCTGAATGTTGGTCATCACTAGTAGGCACAGCGCCACCCGGAGGGAGAGTTTTTGTGAGTTCGACAACCGTATTCACGGTTACGACTGCACTAATTACCGGTGGGATTTGTGAGATAGGGATGACGAGGAGAATAAGTTTGAATTTCATGGTGAAATGCTGTTGCCTCAATACAAACTAGAAAGTCTCCTTAGGGGTTCTAGCCCAGATTCATGATTATCATGGATCATTTACCATAAATTGACTGCGTGGTGGTGGGAAGAGTTAGAAAGACACATGTATAAATCAAAAGAATCATGAAGCTAACAAAGACGCTGACATATGAGTCAATCGACGTGACTAAAACTAATACATGGTGACAGGTTGCAGAGGTGACACCGCGACCATCTGAAGTATGAACTTTATGCGGTTTCAGAAATATATACTTGGGGATCATCGGTCCTCTACATTATCATTTGCGTCTTCACATCTTTCACTGTTTCGTCTCCGGTACTCATCACTGAGTTGTCTTAGTCCTCTCTCTAACTTATCCGCCAGTGCCTCGAGCAGCCATTCGGCCTCCTGCTTGTCACCCAAAAGCGGACTGCGATGTCCAATCCAGCTCCACTTCCCTCGGTCTTCCTCTTTGCCGCCCTCAGAAGCGTCAATGTAAGGTTTACGATGAGATTTATCATGAGCTTCCTCTTCACCAAGAAGTTTGAGAAAATACACCCACTCTTCATACTCAAATTCTTTGGGTGGGGTCATATTGATGTATTTGAACATCTGGCGCAGCTCCTTGATGAGTAGGAACTGATGATGGTGAATGTTTTCGGCAAGCACATCGCCATGTTCCCGTGCTTCTTGTTCTTCTCTGAGCTGCTCCTCTTCTAGGGCTTCTTCTGCACGAGATATTGATTGATTCTGCTCGCCGTTCTCATCAGAGGGTTTCTCTTTTGAGGTCCTTTCTGGTCCCTTTTCATCAGAGAGAAGCAATATGGCTTTTGCTCTTTCATAGACTTGTTTTATGCGTGCTCTATACCCCATTTCTCCGGGAAGGATAGTCAGTTCACCAAGATAGTCGACGAAGTCTCGGAATGCCCGTATCACAGTATTGCCCATGTTAGAAATAAAGATCGTCATGGTAGGCACGGCAAGCAAGGACCAAAAGACGAAGAACACTCGGCCCCAATTGGTTATGTTGTATATATCACCATAACCTATGGTGAGCAGACTAGTGTAGGCATAATACATGCCATCGAAATAGGTCCACTCCTGATAGGCCTCGGCATGTTCAAAGATTAAAGCTCCAATACACCACAGAAGAGCGACAGCAATAGTGGAGGACAGGAGTGATAACCAGCGATGTTGCAGATTTGCAATTTCTCTTACATGGCGCATAGCGAAGAATTCCCGTCTGCGAAGCTCCATTTCGTCTGGTTTCTCTTGCCTTTGGTCATCTGGGACACTTTTCTTGAAGAAGAATCTGGCGAAACCACCTTTAGCTGACTGGCTATTGAAATTACCGTATTTGGCGGCTAGCTTCTTCACACCGACTTGGCGGGATTTCTCAATCAAGCGCCTGCTCATTTTTGTCTTCCCACGTTCCATGACCAACGAACGGATTGAACTAATGACGATACCGACTATGAGAATTCCACCGAAAGCATAGGGGAAGAGCAGGCCACGTCCTAAGTGCGTTTTTGGGGCCGGGTATCCAATACCAATAGTTAAAATGGTAAAGTCAGACCACCATACGGCGTCGGTGAAGCGCCATCCTTCGATTTTCGAGTATACCGCCGAGCCCGCTAGTAGATATACGAAAAACGCAGTGGTTTGGATCATTAAGGTTCTCTGGCTCTTGGTAAGATGGAACTGTTTGCTGTAGTGACCCTTGAAAGCTCCATATACCGTGAAGAGGAGGAATGTTGAAAGTAAAAAGTAGAGACCAGCAGCGATTGCTCCGTAATAATACCCTTCAGTCATCTGAAGGCCGGGTGCGGTTTGACTTTGAGAAGCCACGTCACGAGCAGCAATAATTAAAATAATCGTCAATAAAATGGAGGATATATACCAGCCAACAATAACAATAGGCTGTGCAATGCTAAAGCTCATTCTCTGCGTCATCGTCATAAGCAAACAAAAATTTGCAATCAGAGCCGCCACGAGAGACACTGCATTAAGGGCAATGATTGTTGGAGGATCGGGTAGTGTCTCTGCTTGATCTATCGGCGGACCTCCTGGTTTAACAATTTCTCGCCAGTGCTGAGACAGAGAACAAACACTGAATGCATTCGCCATGGGCCCAAATGTTGCTGCTATGAGCGGGATCTCGGTGCTTGCGTACCACCATCGTGCAGGCTGTAGGTAGTGAGAAAGCTCTCTGTCTGCTGATACCCAATGAAGACTTGTATCTGGATCGTGCCTGTCGAAACTGCGCAATGACGAGCCATCTTGCTTCCGATTTTCAGCATCATTAGCCGTTTCGGCAATAGCCTCATCGAAACCGGGATCGTTCATGGCTTTCACGGTCACGAATAATTAAAGTGGCCTTGTTTGAGTAAAGCAAAATCGCATGGATCCAAGTATCATCCATTAACGGCTTTGAGGAGTATGGATTTTAGTAGGTTTTGCGGCTGTTGAGCGGAAACCAGAAAACCGGCATCTCGCCTACAAATCATGATTTTGCGCAATGTCCCAGGCCGTACTCCAGACAAGCTCAAGCCCGGCACCATACTGGCACTACTATGATGCACTTTAATTTGAGGTGGCGATCATGTCGTAATCGAAGGTGATTGTTCCTGGGCAGCGCAAAAGCTGAGTGTTGCGCCACAACGTCATCATCCGCGATCTCACGTGGGGCTCTCCTATGCAACGCTTGTTCATTAGCTTCACCTGTCTGGTCAGGCTTGGAGGAGATCGACGTTTTTTCAGGAAAACGGCCCCCCATTGGAGAGAAGGAAAATCGATATAGACGATCCGATTACGGGTTTCGTTCCAGCCCTGGCGCCTTCTCGGCTTGACGTCGACACATATCTAACTTGTGCGAGATTCTGTTCCCCAATATGCATCAATATTGATTGAACTTTCGCAGTCGACATTGCGCAAGATGACACGGTAATGATGGTTAAGAACAAGGCGATTTTGAAGAGCGGACGAAAATATTTGCTATTACTAATTTTGCAGAAGTCACGGTGTTGAGATGATTGGCTTCACGATCCTGCCCTCGGTCGCTCGTCGCTCTTCAAAAGGAGAGCAGCAAAAGCAGGGAGGAACAAGCAAAGCGCCTGAAAAAATTGCTATCTGCTGATGACTTAATGGAACTATCGGTCATCATTATTACCCCCCGCCCTAAGGTCTGCGGCTCGCATAAGAGTTCGCCTTTGTAAAGGCTCTAGATTGGGTGCAAGGGTTTTCCTCCATCACTGGAGTTAACTTCATCTTTCGCGATATTCCGCCAAGTCAGCGGCCCTGAATTGCATTTACGGCTCATAATCTAGCCTTGTCTTACATGCGCAAGCAGAACACTGGCTGTCGAAGGCTGATTACACGGCGTACGAGATGACGGTGGATAAGTCTCAATCGGAACTTCAATCGGTGTAAATATTCAGCGGCTGACAGGAGAACCACCTGTTGTGCCCCGGTGGCTCAGGCACGATGCATCAAGTCGTCGACTGAAGCGTGAAGAAAGTCATCAATTGTCAGGTTATTCGCCGAGTGGGCGCCATCGCTCCTGCTGCTGTTGCCTCCCGCGCTGTGATTGGCGCGGGCGGTGGGGGCAGTCAGTAGTTTGCTATTTTGGGAAGAACGTGCCTTTTGCATCTATCCGCATGTTTCAAGCACTGCAACGCAGTATGACAATCCCTGCTGCAGGATGATGCTGCCTCGTCTTGGTCTCGTCTTCTTGGTAAGGTAAAAAGCCTTCCTTTCTGCTGCCACCCCGAATCTTCTCCAACTATGGATTCTCGTCGCAAGATACAAGCAGCATGCGTTTGCTACCAGTCTTCGCATTTCTGTCCCCTTTATGTGCCTCCCTAGTCTCCAGTGATGCCGTATTCACAAATCCACCTCCATTCGCGCAAAGCGGCTACGAGGCAACCCAAAATCCTGTCTACGCAACAGGATCTACACTCCAGATAAGTTGGACAACCGGATCAGCCAAGGGTAACACGTCGTTGGCACTCTTTCAACTGAACGGTACAACATCCATGTATCCGTATGAGTTTCTAGCAAGTAAGCTTCCTTGACTTTCATTAACTCCAAATCGAGCCAACTGACTTTGCCGTCTCAGATAACCAGGGTGCGGATGTGACGTCTTTGGCATGGACGGTACAAACGGACAAAAACCTCACAATTTCCAATATGTTTTGGATGTGTCTGTTTCCAGAAGGCAGTTCAGATGCTGAAGCATGCACTCATTTCTTCAACATCACCGGTGGCCACAAAGCTGGGGCGCTAATGTCAGCTGGACCTGACTCTAGCTCTAGTTTGGGCCCGATAACAATGACGGCAAGCTCTATGGAGTTCAGCTCATTTACCACAACATTTACATCTTCTCCAACATCCATAGCCCAATCGGCGTCTATGCCTACAGTTGTTGCAGTATCGACATCGGCGTCCTCTACGATCACATCTAGCTCCCCCGCTCCTGATTCGACCTCCAGTGCGCTAACAACTGTTGAAAAAGCGGGACTAGGCGTTGGTGTATCGGTTGGGGCTCTTTTTGCTGTTGGTGGAGGTTGGCTCGCATTCTCTCGTTGGAGAAAATGGCGGGAAACACCTGTCGAAACAAATGCACGCACACGTAATTATATCTATGGATACTCACGTGAAAAACTAGATAGTATGTCTCGGATATCTACTCCTCATTCGGGCTGGAATTAGGCTTGGTATATGGTCGTGTCCCAAGGAGCAATGGGGTCATCGATAGACTTTCTGACAATGTTCAAACTCTATGTTTTCGTTTCGTGTAAATATCTATGCATTATGTTTGTCACCCTTCAAATCCCGAACGAGATTTCCTCTTCTGATATTTCTCAAAGAACTAAAAAAATTCGATCACCGAACCTCCGCGGTTTCGATGACTCCAGCTCATAGCAAGGTTCATTACTCTCGTGCCTGATCCTATACAACTCAAACGTTTCAGGAGCAGCTGGCTGGGGCGGATCCGATGGGATCAAATCAATGTCATGTTTCTTGTTTATACATGTAAACTGTGGAAATCGATTCGTATCATCCCCCCTTTGAAACTAACACATCGGCCAATGAACTAGCTTTTCTCCCCTTAAAGAAGAATCTTTCGCTCACATGATGAAAACCTGGACCTTACGTTGCTGAGATGAACCCTCCGCTCTACGAAAGTTTGTGAACCTATTATATTATCTAAAGAGGTCAATCGTAACAGACATTGACGGTTTTGACTTTGAATAACAACTAAGTCATGGAAATATTTTCATTCCATCCAACAATCAATACGTACGTAGTAGGGGCATGGAAAACAACTAAAGGTCTGATATCAGTCTCTTCACCATTGAATATTTGACGAAGGTTTAGTTTACATACTGTTCTTATATATCAACACAATATTTGAAACCTTGATTGCCTCAGGCTCAACATGAGTGACGTCATGTGACAGATAGCGCCCTATTTCGATACGCTTACTGCAGTTTATTCAATAAGATTTGTCCTATAAAAACACAGATCTTCAATTCGCGGTGGCTAAAGTCCCCCGAATTCTTTCTAAATAAAGATATAAAAGGCGTGAAGTATGCTTAGAATATTACCGACTTATTATCCGCTGAAGGTCAACGTTGCTGCTTCCACGTTAGAACACAAATATCGGGCTCTTTTCTTGAGAGTCCTCAGGGCGGATCTGCAGTTTGCCTCAACAGACACGGAGAACGCACTAATATTATCGATATCGAATCAGCTTTAGTTTTAATAATGACTAAACTCGGCTAGGTGTACCTAAATTCCTCACCAGCATATCAACAAATGCATGGAGAGCAGGAAGGCCCTTCCAGATCTTCTCAGTTGTCTTTACATCAGCAGAATGGGCATGAAGCACAGGGATGACCAGCTCAATATTTGCAGCTGAGCTTACAAACACAACGACCTTCCAAGTCTCAATATAAGTGAAAGAAATTCAAGAGTTTCATTTCTATTTTAGGAATAATAGTGTCGGAACTCATAGGAATTGTCGTGATTCTAGTAGGCTTGGGTATTGTGTTGTTTTGCATTTTCTGGGGGATATCAGCTACCACTGCCCTAGCTAAGGGTACAAAATACCTAAGCGTCAAGGCATTCTCGTTTCTAGTTTTTAGCATCAGAAGATAGGAATCTATTCTGTATCGCTAAAGTTAAGTAAAACTTCTATAACTGGAATAATCAAACTGAAATTCCAGTTCTATTCAGCGGACCACAAGTTTTCAAAAGTCCACGCAGCTGGATTACCAAAGAAGAATTCATCCAAAGGTTGTTCTGTATTCTCAAATGCGATCTATTGGAGTTAACTTGGGCCAGAAGGGAAAAGGAGAGAAAGTAGCACTTCATACCTGCGAAACATCTGAGTCAAGATTAAAAAGCCCAGCGTTATTTGTTATATTGGCCGAAATTTGGTCGTGATCTGCCCTCGTATCCACCTAACAATTGGTTTAGCAGTCATTTCATGAATCTCGGTAGAACCTAGGTATGAATAAAGAAATTATTTACTCACTCTTTTAATCTCGGTCGGTATAATTTGACGCTCCACATTTCGTAACTCTTCCTGTTCTGCCAATATGCGATGGTATTGTCTCGTAACTTTGCTTACTGCTTCTTCCATTTGTGTCGCCAATTCCGTAGAGTCTAAGACCGATCGAATAAAAGCATAGCCTGCACAAATGTACCAGTGATGCGTGTACCCAGTTCCTAGCCGCGATATTCTATCTTCGAGCATACCGAGAACAGACTGAAGATATTGAAGAATCATATTCGTGTTGGAGCTAAGAATCAAGTTGTCTGTAGTTGATCATATTAATAAGTGACAATAAAAATATTTCAGAGGAACGGATTGGAGGAATTACTTTGGTTACTGAGCGAGATGTACATATTGTGGCAAATAACCAAAGCTCCCCTGAAGTAGTCATGGCGAAGGAGCAGCAGCAGATAATTCGAAGAACTTGTGAGTCGCGAATGTCGTTCTATAATATCGCATGAAGCATTAAAACATACCATTCTTGACAAGGTATAGCGTGGGTTCGTGTTATCAGTTTGTCGTGCGAATGGCGCATGAATCATTATCAAGAATTGTCGAAGTTGAATGTCTAGGAGTAGTCTCGCCATCATTAAAATGGAGCCTTGGCTAAAGCCCTCACCTGTTTTTGTTTGACCCCACTTAGGCAGTCTTTCTAATTCTTTTAGAATAGCTTCCTCGTAATTCAACACTTCCTCATATCGGGAACGAGTGTTCAAATCATTCACCACCAAGTTCAGCGAAACTCGCAGAGAAAAGCTCGCAGCCGATAAATGGAGGAATGAGCAGTCCGTATACTCATCCCATGGCTTAGAAGTTGGCAAGCTATCACAGTCTGATATAAGATCTTCATCATTAATATTGAGAACTGGGGCGCTATCTGAAGGTATGCCCGCCGAGGCAGAGGGCATGCCTCTATCAATCGACGCCTGCAACTCTAACTCTAGCATCGTGGCCCATAGTCTACGTCGCATTTCTTGGTCAAAAAAGGACACGCGTTCACCAAAGAGACTGAAATCACGGTGGAAACCTGCTGACATGGCCTCCCTGATTAGCGTGCCCGCTGCTGTCCATTGTCGTTTTTTCTTGAAGATGTTTATTTGCTTTGCAAAAAGCAATAGACAACGAATTTGCCATATGGCCATGTAAACATTCTTCTGACTTTGAAGAGATAACCACCATTCAGAAACTTCGATCCATATCATAGCTCGCTCACGAGCGATCGAGCTGTCGCCAATATATGTAGGCTGTCCTTTCGATGCAATACAGCTCACCGAGGCCATGACCAGTAGCAAGATGATAACGAATGCAGGCTTCGCTGCTTTTTGGTCGTCCCAGAACATCTCGTAATCCTCGGCAAAGGTAGGATAGTGAAGAATTCTATAGACTGTTTCGACGGTCTTGAAGTAAATATTAACATGGTGATCGACGGTCTCCTTATCAGGCAGAAGGCAAAGAAGGTCCAAGTCCGGTCTAAAGGATATGCTAGCTTTGGCTGTTTTCCATTTAACCTGCAGCGCCTTCAACTCTCTTTGAACGCGTGGTAGAGATGATCGGTGCATAATTGTGTCTTTCATGAAAGACCGAAGCTCTGGAAACTGCATTTGTCAGCTTGATGATAGGATCCGACAGTAAGATGCCTTACATGAGAAATTAAGCCAATAGAATTGCTACTACCGTAATAGTGAGTTTTGAAATTCTCGCCTCTAAAAATCACTGCATCTGGTGTCGAAGGCCTATACGGAGAGTTGGCAGCGGCTGGAGTGGCATTGGAAATGGCCAGTCGCTCTTCATTGGGTGGTCCAGCGGAGGCAAATCGTCGACCAAGTAATTGCCAGCTCCCAGAGTTCCGCGTTGCTTCCAAGGAGGTTTTAAAATTAGCACTTTCATTCCACTCTGCAGCTGCGGGCGCTATCGGATTGGTAGACTCTGAGGCCCTCGAAGCGGAGCCATGATTCGCCGCAGGCGTGAAGGCGTTTGCCGTAGTCAACGATGTAGAGGGCGACGCAGGAAGAGCGGCCACTTGCTTTACTGGGAGTTTTGGAATTGGAATTTGGTCGTACGAGCAGGAATCCGCTAGTCCGGCTTTACGACACCGACTACATGCTGGTTGCTCGCGATCACATCGTAGTTTGCGTCGCCGGCAATCATAACACGATACAGTCTTTCGCCTGCGTCTCATGATGTCCGCGATGCCAGAGCTTTCTGTGCGAGCTCCGAACTGCCGGCTGTGATAGCTCGGTGACTGCATATTTAATAATAGCTGTCGGGGAAAGTAATTATGGCTTGCGTTCAAAAGAAAATATCTCGGAGATGAGATGATGAGATTGAAGAATTTCGTGGCACATATCGACCGGAGGTCTCGGAGATTGCGGGGATCGATAAATGGCTCGGCTCCGAGCTTATCAGTAGATTAGGGTTAGGGTTAGGACAATATCATGTTATTGGAATTTGGAATGCAACAACAAGTATACCTGCGGATGGAGTGATCTATCCAAATAAATATGAGCCTGAACAGAGTCCTAGATTAAACACTAAGGGGTGGCAACATGTACGGAAAGGTTAAAGGAGATGTTCGGACTTGTACACAATGCTGCACTAATCTTATGTACTTTGACAGCCAAGCAATTTCCTGGGTTATGCCTAGCAATACCCGATAGAAATAATCCTCGGGGCTTCATATTATACACATTGGTAGCTTATAGATTGTATGATATACCGGAAAATAGACACCTAGCTGGTCACGCCGCTATTTGTTTTACAATGTAAAAGGTGGAACGGAAGAAGAAAAAGAAATGACACGTTGAGGGGGCTGTGTTGTGGCGGAATGATACGGGAATGAAAATTAAATCGACAAGGATATGGAATAACTATCTACACTCAATAGAAAACGTGAGGCGTATTTGTAGTGGCTATGTTAAAGTTTCCTAGTTGCGCTTGCGGCTCAACCGGATGGTCACGATAGCCGAGAGAAGAGCATGATTTGACTCGTCAGAAACATGCCTTGAGGAGCCAACCGTCTCTTAACCAAGATTTTGAATATATATCTGAAGAATATGACGTAGTTTCCTCCACCTGCTAGAGCAGTCAGGTGCCTAAAAATCACCAATCACCATTGTTTGTCTAGTTCATTGACTCCGATTACCCATGTCTCTTGAAAAATTAAAAGCATCTACCTAGTGGGGAAAACAAAAGAGAAAGTTAATAATATGGCCTGATGATTCTATTTTCTTGATTCTGATTGGAAAGTAATCAAAGAAGCTTTTTATCATGCAGCCGTCGGCCAAAGATGCCTCCCGCCCAGGGCGAACGCTTGGCACACTATCTATGGATGCAGAATGATCCAGGACAAAGTGACATATAGGGCGGCTCTTTTTAGATACATATTTAGGCACCTAAATACCTAAGATGTTGGTTTCCTATATATATTCTAGAAAGTAGACCGATCCGAACCTTACATGCTCTTATTATCAATACCTCCCGTTATACTCTAATTGATGAAATATCAGAAGAAATTAGAACAAGTTTCTAGAGAGCCCATTCAATATGGTACAGAAATCCCCATATTTCTCCCTTATATCTGTGACACTTGAGGAATCTTGGACTGATAAAGAGATAGCCACTCCACCAGCTCCTACCGGACACCCAAAGTCTCACCGAAGATCAAATTAAAGTCCTCGAACAGCAAATCAAAGTCGAGTCAGTAATCCCACGAAAAAAACTATGCTTTGCTGAGATGTGATAGCATAATTGCCGTTCATGGCTTGAATCCATGGTCCAAAACGGACACGCAACACGCCTGGGATACATGGCAAAAACCCGCGGGACTAAATGGGAGACTATGGCTACGGGATGATTTGAAAGAAAAGACCCCGGAGGCTCGTGTCTTCTTATATCAATACAATTCGAAGCTAGTTTGGGGTGGAGATAAAGCCAGCTTCCTTCTGAAGGCAGATGAATTTCTTGAAGCAATTCGCTTGAAACGGAAGAAGGTACGGCTCTTCTATATTACCCTGGAAAGAACAATTTTCTAATAGACCTGACTGATGATAGACACCCCAACGACCGATAATTTTCATTGGCCATAGTTTAGGCGGACTTCTTATTGAACAGGTAAATTCAGGTCGCGGATATATCGATACATACTCTCACTCACGGGATATTAGGCCTTAGTGAACTCGCATAACAGTCGGCGATATGGCTCTATTGAGAAAGCAACGTAAGATCCCAAATGTCATTTTGAAAAAGTGAATCAACCGTCTAATAGAACGCAGCACCGGCTTGGTCTTTTTCGGTACACCTCATGGTGGCGGTAATCCTACACTAGTAACCATCGGATCTGCTGCTGCTCGGGTCGCCCGTGTGCTCGGAGCACAGAAGAGTATGGACATTGAACAAACTCTTCAAAGCGGTTCTCTATTTACGGAAATCTTACAGCATAGCTTCCGCAATCAGTTGATGAATTACCAGATTGTCAGCTTCTGGGAAGGAAAAGGCAACGTGAGTAGTCGCGGGCATGGGAAATTCCGATTGCTAATTAGTTACAAGATCGTGGACCGAAAAAGCGCAATGTTTGGCTTGCCAGACCACGTTGAGCAAGACGTAGAATTAAAAGCTACCCATGGTGATATGTGTCGCTTCGACACCGAAAATGAAGAAGACAAGGAGATTTTCAACATTGTCTGGGGCAACCTAGAAGATTTGTACGACAAGGCATTAGAACGCGGTGAGTGTGATCGAATCGATATTCCGCAAATATCAAACGAGGCCGAAGAACTAGATCTTGAGAAGCGGTTAGCTGCTTTGAAAACACCTGTGTGATATATTCTAAGCTTCGAAGATTGAATACAACAGTATTAGCGATCTACAAACTAAAAATTATGTTTCTCACGTGTGTTCAGCTATACCTTGCTCGTACCTTTCTTCCTTTTCTTTCTTTGCTCTTCCTGGTATAACATATGAGATGCTGTACTCTAGGCTAACTATCATTGAATCTGTATAGATCAAACACAGTTGATTTTAGGTGAGTTATGATCACCGCCACCACCTATATTACGATTTTGGAGGAGGGTTCGTTGACAGGTTGGGAATAGCTCGAGAAAAGTGGAACGTCCTAGAGTGGCTGCATCACGGTCCAGTTGATACACGACATCTTGACATACAACAAGCTCGCAGAGGTAATGGCCAGTGGCTGATACGGCATGACATATTTCAAGGCTGGATTGCCAACAATATAAGCAGTCGTATTCTATGGGCTAATGGCATAGGTATGATCACCCAGTTGCTGACGTTGATGCTATTACAAGGGTTCAATGCTTACACGGAGATATATAGCTGGGTCAGGAAAGACATTCTTGAGGTGAGTAGCGTTCGCAGTACAATACAATACTCCTCAGCTCTAAAAGAGACTACAGCTCATTCATAATTGACCACCTCTTTTCACTAACGGCAACTTCCACTTATGGTGTTGCATATATCTATCTTGAGTTTCAAGAAAGTACTCGTCAAACATCCCACTTCATTCTCAGCTGTTTACTAAAACAACTCGCTGATCAAAATGATGCGGTGATGGACTATGTGAAATCTCGAAAGAGGATACTAGATATTGAGCATCGCGTTCTTTCAACCCAAGACATTATAGACTGCCTAATAGCATCGGTATCAATGTACGAAAGAATATTCATTGTCATCGACGCACTTGATGAGCAGGGTGATATAAAACTGAGAGAACAGTTACTGCAGGATCTTCATAAAATTGTCCACGTCGGCGCTTTCTGTTACGTGACAAGCCGCCCGAATATCCGTGGCTCGTTTCGAGACGTCGAGCACTTGGAAATTCAGCCGGCGGATGAGGATATTAGAGCTTATGTTGAAGATTATATCGATAATCACCCATCTGCCCGGGCACTGTTAGGGCAGTCATTTAGAGAGAAGGTCGTGGATCGGCTTACAGAATGTGCCGACGGAATGTAAGATGCTCCACTCGTCAAAGGCGATACAATAAATATGGCCCTGCTATTACTGACTAACTCATAATACAGGTTTCTGCCTGTCAGATTTCAGATAGAATATCTTTGCCAACAAACTACACTGAGAGAGGTCATGAATCAATTGGACACACTTAGCGAAACAATGAAAGCGGAATATATCCTGGACACTTCATACGAACGAGCAATTAAATGTGTTCAAGGCCAGCCAGCACCCAAGAGGAATCTAGCTCACAGCATCTTCCGCTGGCTCATTGCATCTAAACGGATCTTAACAGTGATGGAACTGTGCACTGCATTAGCTGTGGCTGAAGGGGCTAGTGAGATAGACGAACTAGCAATTCCATCCAGCGACATGGTTATAGATGTATGTGGCGGATTTGTGACTCTTGATGAAGCCAGTAAGAGTGTCCGTATAGCACACGCAACTGCTAAGGACTATCTTTTGAAAGTATTGCCTGAGCTAGCTAAGCCCGATCAAAGCTTAGCCGTTATTCTTGCAACATACCTCACTTTCAACAGTTTTGAAGTTAGCCACCCAATGTCGCAGGAGAGTTTCAATAAACGTCGAGAGATATTTCCACTTTTAGACTATGCTGCTCATAATCTTAGTCTACACGCGATTTCTCGAGATGGCACAGCGAACACTCAGCTAGATGATATCATATTCAGAATAGTGACAACACCGGGGTTGGCTTGGTCATTCTTACAAGCATTTTATGCTCCTTCTGATACATCGACCGGATATGATTGGTTTCCCCGAGAAAGCTCATCATTACATGTGGCAACCACGATTGGACTAATCGGGGTTGTTAAGAGACTCTTGAAAGATGAAAAATATGACTCTCAAATATCGGAGAAAAATGTTAAAGGCCAGACTCCATTGCACATAGCGGCAATATATGGTCGATTGGATATTGCAGAATACTTTCTGCAAAAAGACGCCGACTCCGCTGATCCAGATAGGTATGGATTCACGCCATTCTTATACGCAGCTAGTGAAGGCCACATCGCCATCGTGGAATTGTTTCTCAAAGACAAAAAGGTCAGGCCGGAACTAGTAAAGTCGACTCTAAATAATGGAGACACTGCACTTCACCTTGCTGCTGCAAAGGGACATCACGCTGTAGCCCTACTACTCTTACAGTCGGATGCACAAGTTGATGCGAAGAACAAAAAGGGTGTCACCCCGAAGGATTTGGCGATGAAGTCTACATCTGTGTCAATGCAGAACACTATAATATCCTGGCTGGACATGAAGTCTGATAACCAACAAGAAAGTCACAGGTCGTTTTACCGACCGATTTGGGGTGGCATTCAAGGCATGGTTGTGGATATCGTGGGCAGGGCAGTAGATCGAATTTCAACTCCCCGAACAGGTAAATCGGGCTTTCATACGAGTGGCAAACAATCCAGCTAACCTCCAGTTTTCTAGATGCGAATGAAAGTCGAAGCTTGACCCCAGCTCGTGGGGTGACTCCAAGGCGTTCTGCAGAGCAAAGTCGTCCTCTCTTTGAACAAAACGTTGTTCAAACCCCCGAAGCCAATGAAGTACCCAGAGACAGCGAGGGAGATACCTCATCTCAGAACTCCCTCATAAGCTTTTCAGATTTCGAACGTAATACTCATTACGTGCTACCCGCTAGTATGTTCGAGCGAGTCATTGAGCTTTCGGATCGTCAATGTATGCTTGTGGACACAACCGCGGCGAATAACAGCGAAAGTCAGCACCCAAGTCAAGACCCCCTCCGTTTAAAATGGGTGTGCCTTTTAGAAGCTGACACTAATCTACGCTGTCTCTTCACCGGGCTTCCCAAGGGTCGGTACAAAGCAGTTTGGAAATTCACGTATATGGTTACCTCCCAGACCCACCGCGCGCATCTATTTGCAAACACTTACAACTGCACATTTGGTCGAGCCGTTGACCAGGAAATGTTCATCGCACGGACTACAAATCCTCTGCAGCCATTCATCTCGACAATTTTGAATTTTATTGACCCGAGGCAGACTTCTCAGCTTACAGTTCCACAGTATGAGCCCCTTGAGGGTGAAATTCCTAATATAGTCATTCATAGGGTTCATACGAACCTTGCTGTGAATTTGGAAACAACTATGGATCTAATGGTAGATTGGGATGGTCCGGTGGCCTTTCTGATTAAGAAAGTTGGACTTACATTCGCGGCGGGATTTCTTTCTTTTAACTCTGTGGAGATGGTGAAGATCAATCAAAGAGAGAGTGAGGAGATGCTTCCAATGCCTCTGGAGGTGCGATAGACATCCTTGAAGGAAACCTTGTATAATCTTGTTTCGAATGAGGTGGCTTTAGCCTCACATTGTGAATTGTCTACACAATGAAAAAAAATAAAGCTAAATACACATTTTTTAAAATCCCCACTGCTTCAACCAGTTATCCATCAAATCCTTATTAATCGGCTGTAAATTCCTCATTGTTTCGCTTGCTGCCTCAGCCTTGGTAGTTTCGGCGATGTAGCCTCCGTGGCTAGTATTAAGGTTTCTATAGAAGTCGAGTATTTTTAAAGATGGCTTATCCTCAATGTCGGCTTTCATTGGGTTGCTATACACTTCGAGCTCTTTGACCCAGTCTGCAAGGCTAATAGGCTCGACTGAATAATATTTCTGCATAGCCGGGAGCAGAGTCTCCCACTCCGTATTTGATGGGTTAATAAGGTGAAAAGCTGCGCAGCGCACATCGATTTCTGTTTTCTTTCTTGATCGTGTGATTTCCACAATAATTTTTGCAAGAGAGTCCTTCAAAGAAAGAAATTTTCAAGTCAAAATTTGAAAAATACTACAATATCAAGGTTGGACATACCACTGGAATCCAGCTCACTGACATACTCCCCAAATCTCTTGGAACCTTATGAAGAGTCTTCGAAGTTGCAACTAGAGAAGGAAGCCACTCCTGTTTATTCCAAACCCCCTTTTCAGTTGTCGGTCCTGCAATTTGCCCTACTCGATGAATCGTTGTTGGGATACCCAGTCTTTCTGAAGCAACATCACAAATACGCTCAGCCACATACTTAGATTCTGCATATCCTTGCCGAAGTACCGTGATTGATTCCTTCATGGGAACCTCGGCAGGTGGAGATGCTAGAGCATTCCCGATCGTGCCGATTGAGGATATGAAATGGATATGGGGGTGACAAGGACTTTCAAAGCTATATTCAACTAATTGACGAACACCATCAATGTGGGTATTTTCAAATGTCTCAACTCGGTGGTTGAAGTTGACTTTCCAGGCATTATGGATAACGACGTCAACCGAGTTTTTCAGCTTATCGTAAATCTCCGGGGAAAGTCCGAATTTCTCTGCGCCAAATTGCACTGTGTGGAATTCAACTCTGGACGAAAACCCCGATAGTAATCCTTTCTCCTCAAAACTTACAACCTGTCTGGCTTCAGCATCCGCCGATCGATTGAGGCAATAAACCTTGGAAACATTTGGATCTTTGAGAAGCTCGCTGAGAATATAGTTTCCAAGAGAGCCTGTAGATCCTGTGAGGATGACAGAGCTGCTAGTTTCTCTGTGTAATCCTGTGACTTGACTCCGAGGCAAATCTTTGGTGTATTTTGTAACGAGATCGGATAGCCTCGATTTTCGTTGTGAGTCAGACTCATTATTAGCATCCAATTGCTCATCAGTATTTTTTTCATGTATCACACTGTAAACGTATTGAGAAAGCTGAGTGACCGATGGGTACAAATAAATCTTTTGTGTAGACAATACTGCATTGACATCTAGATCGGGCCTCACAGAGCGAACAGCACCAACCAAATTCCTGCTAAGCTGGAGTGTTTGAAGCGAGTCTAGTCCCAGAGCAAAGATATCAGCATTCTCCGGTACGCGTCCAACGGACAGTACAGTCGCCAGCATTGATTCAACAATTTCTAATACATTCTCTAACGTCGGATCATGAGGAATTGTATAAGAACTCTCCTCTGAAGTATCTGTATAAAGATCTTGAATCTCTTGCTTATAATCAGCGATTGTGGCATTACGCTGTATCGATCCCTTTGGCGTGCTTTTAAACGGCTTTTCCCTAGAACCTAGCCTGATCTTGCTTTTCATCAGTCGGCCATATGCTGGCGCAATCTGATTGGCCTTTTCAACAGAAGACCATATCAGGTCAATGAAAGATTCTCTGTCAATTTTTGGATCCGGAAGAGCTTTCCAGTTAGGTTCGATGATCGCAGCGGAGTGGAATTGACCTTGTCCCACAACCAGAGACCTAGAAATGAGCGGATGTCCGTCAAGAGCTTTTTCCATCTCGATAGGATTGAATTTCTCTCCATTGCTGAGCACAATCACGTCATCAACACGGCCGTGATACCGCCATAGATTAGGCTTTGTTGGGTGTGGAAGGAAGACATCCTTTGTGTGATACTCATCAAGATGAGGAAATGTGTGGAAAATACAATGATAGTCCCGGTTTCTAGGGGTGCTTATCGGATCGCCAGGCTTTGGACGACACAAAACCATCTCATGCATTCCCTGGTCACTAATCGGTCGCATTTCAATTCCATAATATGGATTCCATTCAAAGTACTGCCAGTCAGGGCCACTACCGGTGTCGAATACCAAAGTGGGAAGCATTGCTTCTTCGCTGGAGCCAAGAGCAATTTCCAAATTTGATAGCTTATCTCCAACAGCTTGGGCCAGAGGAGCGCCGCCGAAGAAGATAGTTCTGAATCGTTCCAACGTCTTTTTCCCCTCTTCCGTTGAGGAGAGATCTTCCATGACAGAGGGAAGTAAGAGTCCCACTGTTGGCTTTTTCTCGTCCAAAATGCGAGTTATTAATTCAAGTGTCAAAGGCTTTTCTGGGGGGCTCAGAACAAAAGGGGTGTTATAACAGATGGACATTACAACTAAGTAATTTCCCATTTGGTGGAAGAATGGCGCAAGACCAAAGAAAATTCGATTAGGATCTATTTTGACCATCCCACCACGTTGTCTTCCAGGAGGTACTGGTAAGGAAAAAAGATTGCACATAGCGCTCCAGTAGCCATTCGTTATGTTGACAGGCTTCGGAAATCCTACAGGTTTTTAGAACTACTTTGTAGAGCAAGCAGTGGGTATAACTCACCAGTAGTTCCAGAGCTATGGATGATAATGGATGTGTCATCTTCCGCGTCGTTATACTCCCTTACGCAAGGATATGCGTTCCCTGTATACCCTATCATTTCCCAGAGAGGAGGAACCTCCCATGATTGAATGTTTTTTCTTACCCGTTGAAGGTCGTGGACCACTTTATATCTTTCAGGAGAATAAACAAACTTGTAGCATCCAGTTTCCTTCAAAAGGTGGAGAAACGCAGGCTCTGAATTTCTTGGTGATGGAAGGAAAGCCTGCAGAAATATCGTATCCACTCACAAGTCAGTCCATGTATATGCACACAAACCGAAGGAAATTGACTAACAGCATATCCAATCTTCATGCATGCCAAAACGAAAATTGGGTATCGAATATCATTAATCCCCACATAGGCCAGAGGCTCAGACCGGCCAGAGGTGCGGCCGATTTTTTTTTCGATCCACCATGCCATATAATTGACGGCAGCAGCGAGATCTCGAAAGCTGACATCGCGCCAGCCATCATTGAGTTCGGATGAGATAGGGTGGATACAAAAGGGCTTTTGAGATGAAGGCAGGTAATGGGCGCGTTCGTCCACGGCGTCGCACAGCAGCTGCTTGTGCGGCTGGTGACCTGAAAAGGCCATTTCTGCATGTGAATCTGCTATATAAATGTTTCTTTGCGGGTAATGTTTCAAATAAGGTGTAAATTCTGGATACTTATGCGATTTCTAGAGAAGTTTGTGTTAGTAAAGCACGATTTGAGACACTACTTTTCACAACTCCCTGGTTTACATTACTTATAAAAGACTCAGTATCCCACCATAATGACATGGCACTTGAGATCAGCCAGCCCGGGGGGCCAATATTTTCTTCAGATCGGAAACTCTGACTAATTGAGATCTGTAGGGAGATAGCATCATAGTATGCATCAAAACTTGCATAATTCGGCTAGTGCAGCTCAATAATTGGTCTTTCTTTATCCTCATCCAGTGAGGTTGCAGATACTTACTGGAGAATGCATGCACGCGCTATCTCTAGTTGCAGAACTGTCGAACTAGCCCCTCGGGCTCTCCGGTGCATCGCTACTAACCAATACATCAGTGCAAATTTATTCACAGGTGGAAGGAAGTGCTGGATGTGGCAATATTGGATTTCATCAGAAAGTGGCAAAAATTGATACAACACTCAGCTACGTGTATACCTGACGTAATCTAAAATTCGATACTTCAATGATGCTGGACTCGGGGACAGGAGGGATCGACAGCGAGATCGGCAATTGTATAAAGTTCATGCGGGAGACTATTCAATGTATAATTTGTTACTGTATATTATTTTCTTGGCCTATCATTGTAACTAAGTCAGCCTTTTATATCACTGCAAGGCCGCTCGGGAACAGGCCATCGGTGGATCTATTTCAACAACTACCCCTCCCAGGTAATGCACATTTAAAGAAAACAACAACCCGGCGTTCAATGTCCATAAATAATCTCCTCATCCTCGCTATCACTGGAGTATTCCAGCCATCTATTTTATTGCTGAAGGTTGACATTCAGCCCGAGAAAGCTCGTGAGATAGTCCCGCTTGCCGAGCGGCACCCCTTCT
The DNA here is from genome assembly GCF_021365285.1 of Talaromyces proteolyticus. Taxonomy (NCBI): domain Eukaryota; kingdom Fungi; phylum Ascomycota; class Eurotiomycetes; order Eurotiales; family Trichocomaceae; genus Talaromyces; species Talaromyces proteolyticus. The sequence goes on along the minus strand of NW_025764278.1, from coordinate 1,261,774 downwards.
TTGCGCAGAATAGCATACGCTATGCTCAGATGAAAGTAGATATTGGGAATAACAGTTGCGTTAGCATATGTAGCACCGGTAATGTTGAACTCTTTACTCGGCCCGATTTTGGTTGGTGCAAGCTCTTCGCCACGCGTGTTGATGGTATCTTTGTCAACGGCATCCAAGGATTTGAGGGCCTTGTCGATACGCGCATAGAAATCCGCAAAGGATGAAAAATCGTTTTCAAATTTTTCGGCTTCGCGAAGCGTCAATCGTGCAACAAGATCCTCGGCCTTTTGTGTGACCTGATGGACTTGGAAAGTCAACGGCTTCATGTCCTCATACAATTGAGCAGTGAGAAGATTGGCCGAATTCGGCTGCTGCTCGGCCAATTTGAGGACATTGGTGAGCGAGCTGAGGGCAGCCTTGGCGGTGAGAATGGTGGCGTCGTAGAGAGTAAAGCCCATTGTGCCTATCACTGTCTGTTCGTAGGTAGAAAAATCGAGAGTGAGATGTGAACTGACAAGGCTGGTCTTTTAGAGGAGCGCGGGGTAAATAAATAGAAGTGTTCCTGAAATCGACCGGTCGTAAATTTACTACATGTAATTAATAATCAATGGCGACATCGAGCGATTATTAATCGCAATCACCGCCATTTTCCAGTCATCGATGGGGAATGGGCGGCATACTGCTGTCAATCAGGTACTGGCGCCCGAGACACGAGGCTCTGCGTTTAGTCGATGGTGCAATTCATCGCGGAGGTTGTCTTCGACTCCGTAGAGATGGCATGGCGGGGCGGGCATAAGCTTCAACGGTTTGACGGCTAGTAAGTAATTCCTAGTTGAGTCTTGTTTGAGAGCTATAGAACGTGAATTGATAAGTTGACAAGTTGACAGGATTTGGAAATAGTTCCATAACAGATGAAGAGCAGAATTCTCGGCAACTTAGCCGAGTTGAAATAGACCAAGAGAGATACGGTCGAGGCCCACGTATAGAAGCATAGCCTAGTTTATTTTGATGAAAAGGACAAGCAGATAAGTTACCAAGAGCAAGAGTTGGGTCTTATATATTATTGTCTCTGGGTCTAGTGTCACGCGATCCGTGATTTCCGGCGAATCAATCAGGAGGTATAACATCATAGAGTAGCCACTATAGCGAGATGGCTTATCTGTCATGCTCGATATTAATCATCAATTGATATTAATATCGGAAAAGGTCCTGTTTAGGAATAATAGCAAGGCAGTCTTTAAATCCCATTAAAAAAGAAGCGTTGTCACGAGAAATACAGACCGGCCCCAACCGCGAGCGCGCGCGGGACCTCACCGACTTAATCATTAGCAAATCCCAAATCTGTGAAATATGAGGGTTACACAATGGTGGATGCTCTTTGGGCCCAGTTGTCGGCAACTGACTGTAGACGGTGCTGCGTTAGTATTTGGGTGGTAGTAACAGTAATAACATAGAAACGTGTTTATTAATGCAATTGCATCATCTCATTCGGTATCGCGTATGAGATTAAACTATCAAGTTCCTGGAATGTATTATTGAGTAATTTCCCGCCCAAGGAAATGTAAGTATCTTCCCTTCCAGAGAGGGGTTCGCATGGCTGCATTCTAGACCGAGACAAGCAGCTCCGTGATTGATGGCGTTTCAGGCGTCGTACTACTCCGCACTACGGCCTCTTTCAAGCTCCAACAGCAACGTCGCTATCAAACACGACTCGTAGATGGCCTAGGCAAATGGGCAATCAATTTCCATGGTCACAACAGCCACTCAGCGGCGGTTATTGGCATGCCAGACCAACCGTGGGCCCGGGGTATTAGAGGATACCCAGCCAAAGTATGGACGCGGCGACGGTGATTGGCCGGCGACGATCTATCGCTGAGGCCGACTGGCACCAGTGGGATAGCAGTGGTCGAGGTGGAGCAGGCCTGTAACTTATCGCAGCCACACTCGCTTTGCGCAATCCAAGCGGCGAGCGGCGAGTCGTATTGAGAATTCTGTATTGATATCTGGGCGCATTCCATGGGACGGTTTTAAAGACGGCAGCTGTGCCATGGGCGACTCACTTTTTCGCTTGTTCTCCTTGGTACCTTCATCTCTGTAACGCGAATGGAGCACGGAGTAAGGTGTAACTGTATCGACAGGCCTGAAACCGCGGCCTCTGATTGTCCTTGCCCGCTCGGACTAACCTGAACAGCTCTAGCGCCGCCTTCGTTCCTCACCTCCACTCCGTTAGTTGCACCTCTCGACTATTCCATTACAGGTGTTCACTCTTTCCTATTGCTTCCATTTCCAGTCGCTGGCCAATTTCTCTCTTTTCTTCTCTGTCCCTCGTTCTTTCCTTCTTCTCTCTGGCTTTCGTGCTCGCTGGTCGAAATCGATCCGATTCCCTCAACGCTGCCAAGTCGTCTCACTGCAGTGCCGCGCCGGGCGCAATCCACCTGCTGCACCATCTACAAAGAGATCGAATCGATAAGCCAAGTTGTCTCGATGTGTCCATCTCCATGATTGCTCGTCTGTGCTCAATTTCATCGTGCCCGTCGCTCTGCCTGCGCTATCGGTCTTGGTCATCGTAATTGGACTCCTCTGCAGCAATGTTGCTGAAACCCGCTACTCCCCTCACCGTGCTGCTGCTGGCCGCCTTTGCTCTGCTTCTCCTCTCGACCCTGTCGACTCCCGTCATAAAGCAGGTGCCTTTGGCAACTTTCAAGAATGTCGACTTTGGCGTGTTTGGATACTGCAGAGGCGATGTCTGCACCCCCGCTCGGGTGGGATACGACACCAGCAACATCTTCGGCACTGAGGATTCAGATGGCGTCGACTTTAACCTGCCTTCGAGTGCCCGAAACTCACTTTCGTCGATCCTCATAGTTCATCCCGTCGCCGCCTTCTTGGCTCTCATTTGCTTGATCATGGCTGCTGCCTCGCATTTCCACTCGCCGTCGCATTCCCCTCGATATCTTCTCGCTCTCCTGATTCTCCTGCTTCCAACCGTTCTAGTATCGCTGTTAGCATTCCTGGTCGACATTCTGCTCTTCGTACCGCACCTGCAATGGGGTGGGTGGATTGTACTGGCCTCTACCATCATCTTGGTCGCCTGCGGGGTTGTCACCTGTGCGATGCGTCGAACCCTCGTTAGCCGGAAGGCGCGCAAAAAGCGCATCGCTGAAAACGCTGAGATGAGTGGCGCAGGCTTCTATGCTCGGCAGAACGCAGAATCCGCCGCACTCGCCAAAGCAGAGTCTCCTCCCCCGATGAGCACCGACACGAACGCTCCTTTACTCGTAGGTCCCAACCAACCATCCTTCACCTCGGCGCCAACATTTGCTACGTACGATTCAGCCACTACAACAACTGAAGATGAGTTGCGAAAACTACATTCGCGGACGCCTTCCAATCGAGTGCCCCAAGGCGAAGGAGAAATGGACCAATTTGGCACTGCAAGTCGACCGACACGACCTGGATATAACGGTCCACGTGATGAATACGGCAATCCCATCCCTCCCACAATGCCAGGCACTTACCGGACAGATCCTGGAATGATGAGGTCTAATTCGGATCCCCGACTCAATAATCAATACTCCGATGGCAGCTTGGGCTCTCGGCGTGGCCCTTCTCCGCAGAGCTATGGAGTCGCTGGACAGCCGCCGCGTAATCGAGGATACCCACCACCTCGAGGAGGATATGCACCTGGTGCACCTTACGGTGGCCGTGGGCGAGGTCCCCCGACAAATGGCCGAGGTGGCTCTATGCGTAGCATGCGTGGAGGACCGCCGCCTCGCAATATGGGACCTGGTCGAGGACCTCCTCCTGGTTATCCTCCAGGACGTGATGATGGATATGATACGTACGCAGCGGTTCCTCGTCGACCGTCGGACCGTGTCAGTCCCAACTTTTCTACTCCATATAATCTACGTAATCCATCTGCATCTCAGCCAAATCTCCCTGAAGTTGAAGAACCCGGCCACAGCTTCGAGATGGTGCCGCAAAGTAGTGAGCCTAATCTTCGTGTTCGGAACGAGTATCTCGAGGGTCAGCGAGATTCACACAATCAGTCTATACCCAGCCCTACGAGTGTTTACAGCAGCGAGTAAGTTTGTTTATTCTTGTGGCTTCCAGTTGCATTCTACTAACATTTGCAGACCCTACGTACCACCGCGATCTGCCTGGTCAAACAACCGGGCGATGGCTTCTAGTCAACCACGCGACATAAATACGAATCCTACACAACATATGCGGTCTGGATCAGGAGATCATTACTTTGAGGATGTGGAGCCCAGGTTCGCCGAAGTGCCTACCGCGGGGGGCAGTGGAGGGAGTGGAAGCGCAGTCCCATCAGCTCTCATGGCGGGACGACCAGCTGGTGAGATCCCACCACAATCATCCTCACTCAACATCCCCGGTGAGCAACCCATGGGGGAACCTCCTCGCTCACCAGCCGTTAGTGATATAAGCCACACAAGTCACTTTACGTCGATTTCCGAACGGCCGATCAACCCGCATTGGCAACCTCCTTCTCCTCCACCTGTCCCGTCGAACCTGAGATCGGCACCCCAGCCACGCGTGCAGGATATGGTTTTACAAGGAAACCCAGATTTTGAATTACCTGTCGCGGCTGGTCGAGGGGGTCCTCGATATGGCCGCGCCGGTCGAATGGCTCCAGTGATCGACTCTAAGTCAGGCGGGCGTTATCCTAATGCCACCATGTAGATCTATTTAGTGCTGTTACCTATGGCGCATCATTGTACACAGTTTGGGGTTTGAGTATGGCGTTCTAGGGAGAATTATTCAAGCAGTGTACCCCGGATGGCGTTTATATTTGTTTTGAGGGTCATATACATACAGCAAATCGAGCAATTAATACGATGCACTGGATCTTTATGGGTGATACTGATGACTGTTTTCTGCTTGTTTAGCGTTGGTATGGACAGCGCACAGCTAGCTCTGTATAGATGGAATACAACTTCCACAGCCCTGGTCACGTGCTGGGAGCAATACTCGTGCCAAGCCCAGCACCCAGCAAGAGAGGCATCGTGAGCATTACATAATTGCTGACAAAGTAATCACCAAACACGATCTCGTGATACTATTTTGCGCCGTAAATCCACATGCACCAATCAGCCTGGCAGACACGGCGCGATGTGGCCTGATATATACGGGCGCGCTCCCGGATAACTCGGGGCACCGCTGACTAAGTGGTGTCGTTGTGATTGTGCAGGGCTTACATCATGGAGGTAATCAATGCTTAGCTTTGCCCAATGCGTCCCTTGGCTGGCATGGCTATTCGGAAAAATCGCCGCCGTGCGATAAATCACAGTTGCGGAACTTGGGAGATGTGGAGTTCGCCTGTTGTTGGCTTGATGTGGACTGGGCTGGCTGTTCGGTGGAGGGGTTATGACGCAGAGGACTCCGAGTGACCGGTGTATATATAGCAGGTACACATCCCCAACGCCATTAGAGAGCTTTAGCATAAAATAACACTTTCTTTGGTAAAAGCTTCAGTGTACATCCTTCCTCCTTAACAATTCCTTGAATCGCATTTAATAATCCGTGTCAAAATGCCCGTCACCGTCCCCTCTGCAGACTCCCTCCACGACCTCTTCAGCCTCAAAGGCAAGGTCGTGGTGGTAACCGGCGCATCCGGCCCTCGCGGCATGGGCATCGAAGCAGCACGAGGCTGCGCTGAAATGGGCGCCAACATCGCCCTGACATACTCGTCTCGCCCCGAGGGCGGCGAGCGCAATGCCAAAGAACTAGCTGAGAAACACGGCATCAAAGCCAAAGCCTACAAATGCAATATCAGCAAGTGGGAAGATGTACAGCAGCTCGTCGCTGATGTGATCAAGGACTTTGGCCAAATCGATGGCTTCATCGCCAATGCCGGTCGTACCGCCGACTCGGGCATTCTCGAGGGCTCGGTCCAGGCTTGGGAGGAGGTCATCCAAACCGATCTGACAGGTACATTCCACTGTGCCAAGGCTGTCGGTCCGCATTTCAAGGAGCGTGGCAAGGGCAGTTTGGTCATCACGGCCAGTATGTCGGGCCACATCGCCAACTTTCCGCAGGAACAGACCTCGTATAATGTTGCCAAGGCTGGATGTATTCATTTCACAAAGTCGTTGGCCAACGAATGGCGGGATTTCGCACGTGTGAACTCGATTTCACCAGGTTATATTGATACTGGACTTTCCGACTTTGTGGCGCAGGATATTCAGGATCTTTGGAACTCGATGATTCCTTTGGGACGAAACGGTCAGGCGAAGGAGTTGAAGGGGGCGTATGTTTATTTGATCAGCGATGCTAGTTCATACACGACCGGGGCGGATATTATCATTGATGGCGGTTATACTGTACGATAAACATTTATCAAATAGCGATAGTAAGTAGCAAATTGTATGGCATGGATAATTAATTGATACTCAAAACTCAATATTTTGCTATGATAACATAATCACCAGAAAACTCCCCATCCCCTGCAACACCAGAGCCATGCGTTTCGATCGAGAACAATGGAAAACCCCGATAACAGCCCCAATCAACACTCCTGGAGGAGATAATAGTTAGCTAGGATTCAGATATAAAATACTTTCAGTGACATACCAAGAAACCCTCCACCATAGCTTGATAAACTGTGGCTGTGGCCTTGAGCCGAAAACTCAAAGCGCAACTATTTGAGCAATCTCTGAGCCACTTGACGGGGAGTTTCGACGACGTGAACTAGCCGGTCATGCATATAGACCTCAATCGACATACCTCTACCATCCACCAAGATAGTGCCGCGACTACCTTGCTCATCCGGCACTTCACGGAAAAGGTAGAACTTGAACTCTGGCTCCAGCTCCATTTCATGCAGTACCTGCCCTATAATCTCGATCTGATGTGGCATGGCCACAGTAATGCCGGGGTGAGACGGGCGAGGGTGAGTCGGATGAGGGACATGGTCACCTTGGGCTGTGTTGGGATCCCGACCTCCCTGGCTAGGAGGAAGTTCGAAGACGGAACACCAAACAATACAGTGCGTCTCGTGAGGACCAGTAGGGAAGAAACCGTCTTTAAATTCGTCGTACCAACCTTTCACCTCTTCCATCTTCGCACGAGCGTTTCTGCGCGCTGCGTCACGATCGCCGAGGAGATCGCCAGCGCAGCAGGGAGTGATGCTGCACATTATAGCTGCGTGGCCAGAAACGATCACCACGATCGTGGAGCCGTTGACATAGCGTGCTCCCAAGGCTTTAGGCTCAAAGTTGAGATTGAACATACAAAAGCGGCACTCGTTGATTTGGACCTCGATGGCCTGGCCTAGGTTGAGAATTTCGTGGCAGCGGGATACCATCTTGCTTGATGGTGATTTGTGTGGTTTTGCCAACAGTGAGTAGATGAGAAGGTGAGTAGGTGAAGGATGGATAGGCATCATTATAACCGTTTGACATCTGCGCAGGATTTCAGATTGTTGAAACAAAAAGCTGTGGGATTCTTCCCCGACAAGTCAATCGGCTGGGCAACTGTCGGGTGATTTTGACAACAAACAAATATTTCAGGCGTGAATATCCTCAACATATCAATTCACAGAGCTCCGGAATATTCTTTATATTTTCTTTCTTGTGAATAGTTTCAGGCAGTAGAAATGTCATACTAAAGAATATCTCATTTGAATTTAAAATAATAGAGCTATTCACACAGTCAGGCTTAACTATGGGCAACCCATTCTTATATCAACATATTGTTTAGTTGGAAATCCTTGGTAGGATCTAAGAGGAAAACTCACCATACTTTCTCTGTAACTTTATACTGATGAAATATAGTATAATTTGAAATTGACTGTATGTACTATTTCACAGTAGATGTGAAGCATGGTTGTATGCTAGTATAGACTAGCGCTAGGGCTATTTGCTAATTGCAGAGCAGATCGTCTTCTAAGCAAGCCTTGCATATCTGAACGAAATTTAATATCTATCTTCTAATATGAATGATATTATTCGGTATCCGTTTCTCCATGTTAGAGATGATTCATGGTCACTTGAAGTCAATCTGTTTCTTCCACTACGGTTAGCCCACGGGATACTTTGACCATATCTATAGTAGCAAAGAATAAATGAGATGTATATACATCGGTTTGAGTGTTAACTATAGTGATACTAGTAGTCAAAATATTTAAATAATTAAATAACTGATATTAGTTTCATACATATATGGGCTGTCAAAATTAGGTATATGGGGACTATGAAGCTTAAGACTACATCGCTTCTAGCTAGTCTGGGAGACAGAAAAAGACATTATTAATAACAAGAATATTAATATATGCCAGATCGCCATAAGTTGCATATTATCAATTGTTATTGATGGAATTAATCTATTTCCTGCTGGCTTTTGCTGGAATGTACGATCTTAATGCATGGCGGCCGCCGTCTGATTGGCCATATATATGTAGTCTATACAACTATCAAGTGATTAATTGATGCCATTGTAGCTATTAAAAAGTCAGTAGGCAGCCGAATAATTATTCTCCAACACTAACGTCCAAGCAGCTCTTCCCAAAAATATTTAATATTTAATATTCTATTAACGCGCACGTGCCGAAACCTCGGTTAAAAAACGGCGAAAAAAAGGCAAGACAAGGCGATCTTTTCTCTGCGCGGATCGTATTCCCCACCGTACCTTGTTGTGCAGTTCTAGATGATTTCAGGATCGACACCATTATGATCGCGCTTAATTCTACTTGTGGAAATACCGAGGCTCATCATTGACCCGGCTAGCGCCATCTCATCCCTCTACCAAACCCAGCTTCTCCATACATGTGTAGCTGCATGTAGCTAGCTCCTGCGGGGTAGAAATATACAAATTATATAAACTATTAATTACGTCGCGCCCTCTTTCTTTTCATCGTCTAATGTTCAGTATTTGCTAATTTCATCGCCATGGACTCCGCTATCAAAACCCTGCAGCAGCACGCTGCTAGCATCCAGGAGCAAATTGCTCCTCACATCACTCCTCTGCTGGAGAAGCTGCCCCCGTCAGTGCAGAACGCCATTACATCAACAACCACGCGCAATATTATCGCCTTTGTCGTTGCCTGGAACGTTTTGAAGTCCTTCAACGGCCTTTTGTCAAGCTTTGTCCTCAATAACTGGACTTCCGACAAGTGGGATTGGCCACGCGAGGTGGTTTTGATCACCGGTGGATGCAGTGGAATCGGCAAATATGTCGTCGAGAAGCTGGCCCGGAGGGGTATCAAGGTCGTTATCGTCGATATCCAGGAGCCACAGGCTAAATTACGTATGCCGGCACTTTGAACTTACACACTTCTGAACACCACTGACCGGGAATATAGCTGCCAATGTCTACTTTTACAAGGGCGATGTCACTTCCACGGACAGCGTCAAGGCAGTCGGTGCCAAAATCCGCAAGGAGCACGGTGACCCGACGGTGCTGATCAACAATGCCGGAATTGGTCACGAAGGACCTATCCTCGACAAGCCCGAGGGAGTTATCCGCAAAGTGTTCGAAGTCAACACCCTGTCTCACTGGTGGACTGTCAAAGAGTTCTTGCCGGCTATGATAAAGCGCAACCACGGACACATCATCACCATTGCTAGCGCCGCTAGCTTTTTGGGTCTCGGCGAAATGACTGATTACAGCTGCAGCAAGGCCAGTGCTTTGTCGTTCCATGAAGGTCTCACACAGGAGATTCGCTTGTGGTATAAAGCTAAGAAAGTTCGCACAAGGTATGTTCCTTCTTTTGATCATCTGAAAATATGAGTGGTTGCTAATCGTGAACGGAAATAGTATCATCCACCCCATCTGGGTCAAGACACCCCTCATCAAGCCCATCACCGATTCCGGTGTCAAGTTCCGCCAACCCATTTTGGAAGTTGAAGAAGTCGGAGACGTTATTACCAAACACATTCTGTCTGGTAACAGCGGTCAAGTCATCATTCCCAAGAGTATCAGAAATGCCGGCCTTGTCCGCGCCCTACCCAACTGGATTCAAGAAATTATCCGTAATATTGCTTCCGCTGATCTGAAGAAGATTCGCGAAGCTCAGGACGCGGCTTTGGCGGCAGAACAAAAATCTGGCAAATCTTAATTCGTATTTGTATGATTAAGCTGATGTGTATGTAACTTTTGCTTGTGGATAGAGATTTTCTGATAAACTGAACCATATGATGATACCTATATATATTAAAATTTCTGTCTACTATCTACATCCATTCAAAATCCCGAAACCCGAATTTTTAGAACACCTGTATCTCGTGCTCTAGGCTAGCAAGAACAAATGAGGCCGATCCATGCACACTGTTAAATAATAGCGGCTGCGTGACATAGTACTATATAAGTTAGCAAACAACATCAAAATGAAAGTGAAATGGTAATACCTCGTATGTTGCTGATGAATTCAGACTGCACACTGACACAGTCCCATTCCAGTCCAATGTGCCATTTTGATTCTTCACCACGAACGTGTTAGTCAGATACGCGTACGCCTTATCTGCAGTGTTCTTATATCTTTGATCTGACGATCGCAGATACCCTAGTCTGATGCCCTTGTATAATCCATACACAAACATAGCACTCCCGCTAGATTCGATATAATTCCCCTCACGCTCCGGGAAGTTCAACGCCTGCCACCACGCCCCGGACACAGGGTCGGCCGCCTTGACAATCCCATTCGCAATCGCAACGAACCGCGCGTGGACGTGTTCCCATTGGGTAGAGAGGCACTCAAAGCCGTTTATCTCTAGCCAGTCCACCAGCGCCATGAAATACCAACCTAACGCGCGATCCCATACAACTGGACTCGCGCCGGTTGCCGGATTCGCCCAAACGGCGGTTTTCGAGGCGTCGTAGCCGTGGAACAGCAGACCAGTGGAGTTGTCAAAGCAGTGGGCCCAGAGAAGATCGAGTTGGTAGATTATGTCGTCTGTCGTTTTATTTGTGACAGTGGGGTTGAAGAAGGTGGTGTAGAGAGAGTAGAATGACGCGTACGAGTACATGCCGTCCAGGTAGCTCCAGTTAGGGTACGTGAAATACCACAACCCGCCTGCTATATTGTCAGCAAAGAAATTGAGCATGTTAGCATCGGGTTGGGAGATATATACTATATTGATTTTCTGGTTGCAGGTCAATCGACCGTCTCAATGCATCTAACGCGGATTTAACAGTCTTGTTATCATGATCGCCGGTGTAATCTAGTAACAATCCCCGGCCAAGTGAAAGGCGATCTAGGGGGAATAATGTATCTTGAGACGCGTTGAGAAGCCTGCCTACAATACTCTGGGTGCCCTTTTCGACATAAGATCGATAATCCAGCTCGGTGCAACGGGACAACGGTGAATCTAATACTCGTAGCAGCGCCGTCTGCACAATCCCGATTTGCAAGAAAATGGAGGATTGGGTCTCTGCGGGAGCAATACCCTGGCCGCGCGAGATGATACTATCGGCCATCCATGTTGAATAGGGGCGGTGTGAACAGGAGGGATTATTAATCTTGTTATTACTGTCCTTCAAAGCGGTGACCGCGCTGGACATAGCCAGCCATTGGAGAGGTTTCATTGTTCCTGCTGTTAAACACAATTGACAAGACACAAGATAGAAGTTGGTATAGGTCACGAATTCATATATGTACTGATGAGGATGAGATGTGGAAGAGATGTAAAACGCGCCGAAGTTATTCCGGTTCTTGTCCAAATGATCGACAGTCGAACTAGGAAAGCTAGCTGGCCAATCAGAGACCTCGGATTTACTCCTCCAATTCTCCCCAATTCGGTGCTGTGTTGATACATACATTAATAATTATCGTATGCTCTGCGACACATGTAATTCAAAACCGTAATCATACTATCCAAGTCGTATCTGCAAAAATGCCAATATTCGGGTCCTGCACTGAGGGAGCGCTGATTCTTGATAATCCATGCATCCAGAAAATGTTGCGCTCAGCTTCGGATACTGTCATTTTCTATGAATAAATTTAATAGAAGGACATATCCCCGCTAATAATGCGTGGGGTCTGAAACCGACGTAATCATCACGTTAGCCAGCTTGCGATCCAGTCTGATGGGTAACCGAGGACCTTGAGCGACTAATATCGAACCATGTGAACGGGTTCGCCGCGTTGAAAATTACAATCCAGGCGAAGGAATGTGTTGAAAGTCACACACTCCTACTTCTCCCTCCTATTGAAGCAAGAAGCCCGAACTTGGTGGTTGCTCACATGAAGCATAGATAAATGCTGATCCAGATTATCGCCGGGACGCAGAAGCTGATAAAGAGGATCGGAGTTGACAGCGGGGCTGGTCGTTGGGCAACTTTGAATTCCATGGGGGGTGCTTTCTGTTCTGTAGGTTGCGGTTTATCTAATAATGAAAGGTTGGTATCTGTTTCCTCAGACATGTGTCGCTTTTGATAGTATGTTTTTCCTTGCTTGCTAATATCCAAGATGGTACGAAGGTGGAGAAGGAAAAGTATGTGGAGCCAAAACAAAGTCGGATTTAAAATGTTCGGGCCGCAGATTTGGCCCGTCAGCGCTCGGAATCCGAAGCATGGAAACTGATAACAAATGGGCTAGTATTGTTGCTTGCGAGGGACGTTTATCTTCCACCGTTTCTCCTTTCCAACGTGCACTACCGTTGCTACTACTCTGAACTCATATTGAGACTCATCCTATGCGGATCGGATAACACAATCCAAGACTCACGCGGACTCCATTGCGATGCTGATATGAAGGTGTTGCTTATCAATAGCTCGGATGAGACTGGCCCGTTTTAGTCTAATCCGCTATATACCAGGGTGTTATGATATAGTAACCAGTTGATAGGTTTGACATTCTTCTTAAATTATTAACGCAATGTATTCTGTTAAATAAAGAAGGATTTTCACTATTGACTTTTTATTATTATTACTGACAATGACCGCCAAACGAACCATTCACATTACCGGCTACTCGGACGGGCAGCCTTGGCTCAACCCTTGCTGTCGCCTTTCACAACGCTGGATGGCGTGTCTTCGCATCAGCTCACAAAATTTCCAGACTGAAACAAGTTCAAGCCGCTGGTATCGGGACTATCCAGTTGGACTACCTCCGACGAATCAATTGCAAGTAGCATTTCTCAAAACTCAGACCTCACGGACGGATCTCTCGATGCGTTGCTGAACAATGCTGGTGCCGGATATTCCATGCCGCTCATGGATCTAGACATAGCAGAAGCACGCAAACCGTTCGATCTCAACGTCTTTTCTCTGATTAGAGTGACACATGCCTTCTTTCCTCTTCTAGTCAAGTCAACGCTTGGCGAGATGGTTGTTAACAATACTGCATGTTCATCGTAAATTACTGGAGCGCTGCCTTTTGCAGGGGGAGCAATGCCTCCAAAGCAGCAGCAGCTAGCATCACAGAAGTCTTACGCTTGGAGTTTGGCCCGTTCTGTATTGAGGTGATAAACCTAATGATGGGGTCTGTACGCTGCCATAAAGTATTTTCGTACTCCACATATCATAACACAGACTAATCCATTTATATAAAATAAAGTAAGTGAAATTGGCTAAGCCGAAACCGAATAGATGTAAGAAACAAGTTAAACAATTCTATCATGATGCTGTAGAAAGATTATCATTGAGGAGACAACGTCTTCACACCGGTTCTAGATGGTTGTCGCTTCAAATCAGGTCTAGAGCATAAAACTCAATTGCCGTATTGACAGCGCAGTTTAAAAGGTTTAGGAATTCGTGTAAATTACGAGTCCAAAGCGATCAATTATCAACCGCTCGGCTTAAAGACCTACTTGTCATAACCAAAGCCAAATTCTGCAACATTTGACACCTTTGTCAATACCATCAGCATAAATTTCTATACCCAATCACAATAGAGCAATTCCGCGGGGTTCAATCCTATTTTAGAGAATGATTGTCGACATTTCGGATTTCGGATGAATCGAATCTCACAATTCCGGTACCGGCTACCCCAATTTGTCGCTCAATAATTTCTATTCGTCAAGTCGAAGTGTGTTTACAATGCATATGTGAGTCATTTATCACTATGTACAGTATTACAAATCCTCATGTTTGCACGGTTTGCATGGTGTGAATGGCTAAGGAATAAGAAGTGGATCCTGCAAATTACCCCAATGACTATTATTTAATATCGGCCGAAACGCGTCGTCATCTGAGATTATGATTTGGAACATCATACATCCATGTCATTTAGGAATAGAATCGCACGTCAAGAACCTCTTCCCATAGACCAAGCAAAACAATTCAGCCTCGGTAAAATGGAACCCAACTTCTCGCCGCGAGCTGGAACTCCTCACTCCAGCAGGACTGAGCTAATCATTGGTGGGTTGAGAACATATGTTTACGGGATAGAAGAAATTGAAAAGGCGGGATACCAAGATGTTGCTGTCCTATATCTTGCCCACGGTCGTACAAGAACCTACAGGGATATGGAGATGACGGCCTATGAGATTTTACATCAGTACCGGAATACGCAAGGACAGAAGAAAGCAGGTCTGATTGCTGTGGCATTTGATATGCGGAATCATGGAGAGAGAGTGGTATGTTCACTTCCAAATCCTTTTACTTTTGTCCCAGACCTAGTATCCATGATACACTCAATATCTCATGATGCTCACTTGCCTGATAGGTTACTCCAAAGTCAAATCAAGCATGGACCAACGGGAATGTAACACATGCGTAAGAAATGGCATGGATCTCTGCATTCTCAAAGTTGTGCTAAAATATCTCTTCTAGACAGGACATGATTGGTGCAGTATCTGGCTCTGCACAGGACATTGAACTTCTTATCAATTACCTCCCAACTTATCTTCCACAGTTTGACAAATTTTATAACGTTGTGTCCGGTGTTTCCCTTGGCGGGCACACTTCCTGGCGCGTAGGAACAGACGCAAACAGCAAATTGCAAGGTCTTGCTATAGTAATCGGCTCCCCAAATCTGACGGGCCTTTTACTTTCGCGACTGGGAGTAAAGATTGGTGAACTTTCCGTGCCGGAAGATGAGCTATACACGGTACCCTATGACAAGCTTTCTCCAGTGTTGACAGAAGAGCAACGCCGTCGGTGGCCTCGTGCGCTAAGCGAATTGATCGCTGAGTTGGATAGAAATACAGCGGAGAAGTTTCCACGAAATGTGCCGACCTATATTTTGAATGGGAAACTAGACCCATTGGTACCTGACCGGTTCACAAAAGCATGGGTTGCTAAACGTAGAGATGAGGGTTATGCCAACATCGACTATTTTGTCCAGGAAAACACCGGCCATACCTGCACCGATGTTATGGTGGATAACATTGCCCAGTGGCTAGTCAAGTTGTTTTCCATTTAACCATTTCACTTTCCTTACACCCTATGAGACGTGTGATATGGATGCGCCCTTAATTAGAACATGTTAGAAATGTGACTGTTGCGATTCGTTAGAAAATACGCAACATTATCCGTTGCGCCATTTTTGGAATGGTGGTTATAAATATGGCAGGATTTTGTTATCTACCCCGCCTTCTCATATAGCACAATGAAAGCCAGGCAGCATATTTTATAATTTCTATAAATGTCAGTTACGGTTCAGTTAAAGTTCATTTTTTTATTTTGTAAATAATAAAACCGAGACTTGCAAAGCGTGAAATAGCCATTCTGATTATACGTCCATCAACCATGCGCATTCGAGACTTGGGATATTCTCCCGGCCAACTCCAGCCTGGTCCTCAAAATTCTATACTTGATGTTAAAGGTAGCTCAGTTCCCGATAACCCACCTATTACGCACCGTTTTCAACGAATCGGAACGTTCTAATGTGTTTGTAGGAGTCCGAGTTGGGCAAACCACCATACATGAGGGTCAAGACATCCACACGGGGGTCACGGTGATTTTGCCACGGGGTCCGGATGAGATCCGACAGAAACCTTGCTATGCAGCAATACATAAACTAAATGGAATGGGGGAATTGACTGGAGGTCATCAAATAGAAGAATTCGGGAGCTTCAACACGGTTTGTTTTTCTCATTCATACTCATTCTATCCATTAATTTTTAAAATAAATGGTACCGGGAGGAATACGATTGCTGAAGGAATATTCAGCCAATTGCGATAACCAACTCGATCAGTATAGGCAAGGTCTATGATGCCATCTATAGCTGGATGTTTGACCTCGCAAAACAAAACCAAGAAAGCTTCGAAGAAACCTTTCGAAATATCGGAATCCCTGTAGTCGGTGAGACACTCGACTGTGTTCTCAATGATGTAACCAAATCTGCGGTTGAAAAGTCTCATGTTTACCAGGCAATTGAATCAGCTCTTTCAGACCCGCCGCTGCCGGTGCTTGAGGGCTCCTACGGCGGTGGTACGGGAATGCGATGCCATGGGTACAAAGGTGGCACGGGGACATCCTCTCGGATTGTCCCAGGAAGGAGTGACGATGAGACATTCACAGTTGGGGTATTGGTTCAGGCAAATTATGGCCATCAGAGAGATCTTCAAATTGGAGGAGTACCTGTCGGACGAATCCTGTCAGAAAAAAAGCCTACCGAGCCCGTGTCCAGTAAATTCGGGGAGGGAAGCATTATTATTGTTATTATGTATTTTGAACACAATTTATTCTAAGTTTATATTCAAGATAACAAGCTAACAAATCACAGGACGGACGCCCCCCTCCTTCCACACCAGTTACGTCGCGTTGCCCAAAGGGCCACTGCCGGTTTGTCCCAAGTTACTGGGCACGGTGCTGGCAGAACTTATTCAGGCGACATTTTTCTAGCCGTCTCAACTGGTAATATTCCTGACGATAGCCTAGACACAGGATTGCCTGGGTATCTTCCAACTGTCGAGACCTTCAACATACAGTCAATCAAGAACGAATGCATTGACAGTTTTTTCTATGCGGCGGCAGAGGCAACGGAGGAAGCTATTCTCAATGCACTGGTTGGGGCTAGAGATGGGCTTACCGGCTTTATGGGACATAGAGCTGAAGGGTTACCTGTTGATCGTGTCAAGGAATTGTTGGAAACTTATCGTGTCAAAATATAGCGCGAACGCGTCTAGTGTTTCATGTTTTTTCATAGAGACCCGATTCACGGATTCCAAGTAAACTAGTATATAGGCGCCATATAGTACTTAAATGCTAGATGGTAATGAATGGTATGCATAAATATTACTATTGGCCGCGTCAAGAGGGAAGCATAGGTCGAGACCCTCAAGGATAGATAGCAAATCCTTGAGCAGATGTATCAGCCCCAGCGATAACTATGTTATCAATGTCCCTAAAATGTCTTCCAGACACATCTATGGAAGCCACTCTCGCTATACTATCCTTCGGACTAAATGCTAAGGCAAAGAATTTGTCGGTAGCATCGACACTGAAATCTAACTGTCCTTTATTGCCATTAGTGGAGTTCCATTGTTGAGCGATTCTTCCAGATGGAAGTTCAACTTGGGTAATGGTGTTGGTGCCGGCGTCCGGGAAAAGTCCAGTTGGATATCTGTGGGTGACCGCCGACCAACAAATCGCCTTCTGCCCTGGAACCGCGATTTTGGCGACGGGCCGTTCGGGATTATTGACATCAAGGATATAACCACCGAGCTCGGGCTCTGCAACGAAAGCTAGGGTAGTCTCTGGGATTGGCACAATGCCAAAGGATGAGTTCAAGCCAGCAGGAACAGCGATTCCTGCCTTATCCGAAACTTCTCCCTCCCAACCAACTTCGTATGTAGCAACAAATCCTGGTGTTTGCGATGAGCCACGTGCGGTAACAACTAGCAATGAATCGTCTCTTGCGAACACAGCATCACTAACGAGAATTAGGGATGCGTTTGGGGGGTTTGATTGATGCAAGTCAAATTCTCGGACCGTATCAAACTTGCCAACTCCATGCGAGTCCCATTTGGCGCAACTGATACCTGCGGGGGAGCCAGCGTATCCCACACAGACGGTATCTCTCTTAACAGCAATAGTGTTGGGAAAGCCGCCATTCACAGGGTATGTTCCTACCAGGCTTAGGGAAGTTGGATCGTTACACGGAATGGAAAAGAGGGAAATATCGTTCGAGCCGGCGTTGGTAGTAAACAAGAACTGTAATTTGAGTTAGCCTCGGTTCATCAATCCTCTGTGGCGATTACAGTACATCTTCGTAGACAACTACACTGTGCTGACTTCCTAGCGGGTCCGGAGCGTCTGGCCCAGTAGAACCTATTTCAGCACCACCATGGCCTCCAGTAGCATAGAAACTGTAATTGCCAAGCTTGCCACTTGGGTGAACCTTAACAGCGGCTATTGCATTTGGCGACTTGTTGCTTTGAAAGTAAACAGCCTTGGCGCCATGCTTGAAGTCCAATGGAGAAGCAGTAGCACCGACAAGCAGTGCTACTGAACTGAGGAGTGCCGTGAAGTGATGCATTGTCTCTGTTACGATTGGGACCTTTCAAACTGAACCCAGAGCTTCAAATAGGTAATGGGTATTTATGTTTGAACCTCGATTAAGGGTTCCTGAATCGATACTTATATAACTTACTAATTAGAATTTAAATTCCCCTTAGATATTGGATTAACTCTTGTGCTACCATTATCGCTATGTTTTACTGCAGTAAACAATATGATTCCACATCACAGAAGCCCTAGTTTCCATTTCGGTAGTTCTATCGGCGATCTCATCACTAGCATAACACCAAAGGCCTACTATGACGGAATAAATTATACTGTCAATTTCCAAATTTAGATTTGCATTGAAAAATTTGGGACAAGGAAATGAATACTTGCGAGGCTAGGTCAGCTTCATTTGGCTAAAGAACAATGGACCCTTTCAAGTAACCATATGATTTGCTACAAATGAAGCACAGGTCAAATGAAAAAAAAAATATCCTTCATAGAAACACCCTAGATGATTCCTCAGCAAAGAATGGGTCGATACCACCTGATCCCGGCCCGGCTATTCCAGACCAAGCCTTCCCCAAAGGGGTAACTTTGATCTGTCATAGCCCCCGCATTTTAATGCAGTCCGTTACTTATTGGGGGTCTTGATTCGTAAGATCGGCGGTATGTCTAAATGAGAGATATATTACAAATGGGTACCCACCATAGGAATAATTAAAGCTAATTTCTTCAGATCAGGTACGAGAACTCGCCACAACCTTTCTCCCCCTGGCTCGAGGTGACCCAGCAACTTCTATTTTTTTCCATGCTCCGCTTTTTCAGAAAACAATAAGTCGACAATGAAAAAAAATATCCAGTTGTTTTGAAAAACGGAACATTGTTCTGAACATTGTTCTAACTACGCTCCTTTACCAGTGCTCACCCAATCAGCTTGCGGAAGGTCCAAGTGTACGACATTGTTCAGCCAGGAGTATAGAATTGTAAAACTATTCCCACACTACGGGCCTATGTGGAAGCACATACATGCCTAACAGCTACTTGACGGCGGGCCAGAGACAAGCCATCACGGGTCAGCCCTAGCACACGGTGTGACAGTTTCAAGCTAAAGAGCTTTACCAGTTCCCTGAAAACATCCTCTCCCACAGCTTGGACAGCTCCGAGCTTTGCTTTACAAGCG
Source organism: Talaromyces proteolyticus (assembly GCF_021365285.1). Classification (NCBI taxonomy): domain Eukaryota; kingdom Fungi; phylum Ascomycota; class Eurotiomycetes; order Eurotiales; family Trichocomaceae; genus Talaromyces; species Talaromyces proteolyticus. The sequence goes on along the minus strand of NW_025764278.1, from coordinate 1,242,248 downwards.
AACCTAGAATAGTTGAGAATGGTATACTGCGGAAAGCCGAGTAAGGGTTCGTTGCACAATTCGAGTAGGCAAATGGAGACTGTTGGTATTGCATTGTTTCGGTTAGGTCGCTCCTTGATGGTATAGTACCAGCCTGTGTTCGTTATAATGCTACGCTGGCCAAAATTGGAACTCTTACCCTTCTCCTCAAGTACCAAATCCCCTTCCATATCCAGCTTATATAGTGGCACAGACTGCCTCAGTAGCTCCTTGTCAATCTGCGCTACATTCTTCGTCCAGTCAGGCAATTCATCAGGAACAAAAGGTGGCCACGGGTCAACATCCCGATCACGTTAAGCACATTGGTCATTTCTCCGCAGACCTAGACTTAACCTCCAATTGACTACCTCATGTAACTCCTCAAGGATGCAAGCGATAACGGCATAACGAAGCGGACCAGGGTCTTTCGGGTTTGAGATATCTCGCAGCTTCCAGTCAGGACGATAAAAGAAATATTCTGTTTCATATTCCGTAATCTTATATCGATCAGCGAGGTGGAACTCCTAGGCCCGGTATACGGATCGCAGTGTCGTGTCGCCCATGCGCCAGATAGGAATAATTTGGAGATTATGTAAATCACCAAATTGTGAGCTAATTATCCTCGTCTCGTTCTTCCCGTCCTCAATGAGTGCACGGAGAGAAAATGGACCCGGAAGTGGGAAGAACCAAGATGGATATGGGATGAACATGCGTAGGAATGCAAACAAGGGATGCTTGTGGTATTCTCTGAGCCGGACGAGGATACTCAGTATTCGAAGAGGCGACTCCCAGTAGCGGAGCCATGTCTAAAAATGTGCTCAGAGAGATATTTTAGGCCGTCGATGGCGCTTTGGAGGCATTTTGGATTTAGCGGTACCGCATTAATTGAACAATGGTCAGTTCGTACTGTAGGGGACATGAAGGTTAGGGAACATGGCAGAGGAAAGTTACGGCTCGCAAATTCCCAAGGCCCACTCTAGTCTCGATTAAAGATTAATATTTGATAAATTACCATATCATATTAAAAATTTTATTTGTGTAGTGTGAACTAGGTGAAAATTTTAATTTTGTAAAAAGACGAGAAAAGGATGAGATTTTAATATTTTATAATTAATTTGGCGTGGAGAGGGCAGGAGATCATTTGAGATTCTGCAACGCCTTTCCCTACATACTTCTAGGCGTTAGAGGTATAGGCAAATTTAGTAGTCTGCGATAATAGCTAAAATGTGTTAGGGGAAATTTCAACGTTTTGACATATGTAATTTTGATGGCCGGGGGTGTTTACTACATTTGAAATGTGTGTTGTTCAATATCGGTTATTTATTCTTAATTGAGTGAGGTCTAGTTCCAAGTTTGATTATCTTTAAAAAAGGTATTCCCGAAATAGTAACTAAAGGCCTGATTTAAATGATTCCTAAGGGAGGGCTTGCGCATGCTAGCTCAGTAAAAAATTGACGTGTTGTGCAGCGAATATGTTATTAATTTTTGGCTCGCTTGTCGAAGTTTGAGCTCGTTTCATCGCAGTGCTCTTCGTCGCTTAATCGCAGCTTTCTCCTCCTTGATCTTATTTACCTCAACACCACCAAATTCTTTGCGCCATTCTTCTGCCTTTTCCGGTTTTATGCGGGTGAATAGGCATTCCGCTTTGCCAATCTCATGACCCGGCCTAACAGAATCTGCTTTCCAATGATCGGGGATGAGAATTGGTTTCATCCGGAGTTGCCGATTTATGGATATAGCTGTCTCAGGCATATATGGGGCAATGATCGAGGCTATGAGATGGATTAAATTGAGCGCTATACCAATAACAGCTGCACATTTAGACGGCTCGTTCTCAGCAAGATTATTGTCAAGTCTATTCGACTGAAGAAAGTGATTTCCTTGTTGAGAGATGAGAAGTGCTGTGGCTATTCCGGCCCTAATTTTGACAGTATCAAGTTCTTGGATGTACTGGGTAAGAAGCTTGTTCACTGCTGCCTTCCAGTCACCCCAGGATGTATCGCGATATTGTGTCCAGTCAGGCACAACGTTGTTGAAGTGGCGTGAGTTCACAAATTTCACGACGCGGTTAACAAAATTACCAAGATTTTTGAGGAGAGAATTGTTATTTGCACTAATGAAATAGTCCCAATCAAACTCACTATCTCCAGTTTCGGGTCGATACGATAGCAGGTAGTAACGCCAGATATCAGAAGGTACGCCAGTCTTCTGAGCTGAATCACCAAAGACTCCAATACCTCGAGATTTGGAAAATTTCCCACCTTCATATGTAAGATAGTCTGTCGCGGCGAGATGGTGGAGCTTTGTCCAAGGGTCTTTGGTGCCAATTTGAGTGCCTGGAAAAATTACTGAGTGGTAGACCACATTGTCTTTGCCCATAAATTGATAGAGACGAACATCGTCAGGATTTCGCCACCACCTTTCCCATTGATCCGTATAGTTGGCGGTAATAGAAACATAGCCAATGCAAGCATCAAACCACGCGTAAATAACCTTGTCTTTGTATTCTGGTAAAGGAACTGGGGTCCCCCATTTCATATCCCTGGTGATGCTGCGTGGTTTCAGCCCTTCTTTCAACCAAGAAGCGGTAATGACCTTCCCATTGCTGGACCAAGTACCATTGACTGATGATTCTCTAAAAAAGGATTCAATTTCAGGCTGGAGCTTGTCCAGTTCGAAGAAAATATGTTTCGTACTTCTAGTGATTGGCGTGGAATTGTCAACTTTGCATCGGGGGTTTTTGAGTTGAAGGGGATCGAGAAGGCCCCCACAAAAGTCACACTGATCCCCACGAGCTTCAGCGTAGCTACACATCGGACATTCACCTTCAACGAAGCGATCTGCAAGGAATGAATGGTGCTCTTGACAATAAAGCTGGGTTGTCATCTCCTCCTTCAAAAAGCCGTTGTCATTCAGTTTCATGAAGATGTCTTGGGTTATGTCCGTCTGGAGCTGGGTTGTGGTACGACCAAAGATGTCGAAACCGAGATTAAACCATTTATATATTCCAGCGTGAATATCATGGTATTTGTCACAGAGTTCTCGCGATGTACATTTCTCTACAAGCGCCCTTGCTTCTGTTGTCGTTCCGTACTCATCCGTGCCTACACATATATTTCATTATACTAGGTCACTACCAAAAAGAAAAATGGAATGAATCGCCATGATTACTTACCGCAGATATATAGAGTGTTAATACCACGAGCTCTGCAGTACCTCGCAAAAACATCAGCCGAGAGGACCGATCCTATGATATTCCCCAGATGTGGCACATTGTTCACGTAGGGTAGAGCGCTAGTAATAAGTATGTTTCGTTTTCCAGGCTCTGGGAGAATGATATCACGGCTGGGCGATTCTTCGGCCATGTTTCTCGATATTGACACCATGACAATAAAGTTGAAAGAAGCACCAGATCGATCGGAATTATCAGGTTTCTTTTAAAGAAAACTTTTACAAAATTTCCTTGTTGGACGGGGGCAAGAGGCATATTATGGAGGGGTTAATGTTTGCGGAAAATAGTTATTCCCTCAGACAAAGAACCAAGTACATGGTCTACAATGAAATCTTTCCTAGTGACGCATTTTTTTTTAAAGATCCTTTCTGTATTTTCCTTTTACAGTCCTACAGTTGGAGTACGCAACAAGGACTAAAGACATTGCGGTAAAGGCTCTTTCTTCTCTTTCGTCAATCCTCCATCTCACCAAATCTATGGTGAAACTTAGTCAATGATATTCAATAATCAAGATCAAACTACTTTGCCTCACTTCTGATATGTCTTAACAGAGCCGTTTGGTAGATCAAACAGACGATCTGGCACCCCGCAATCGTCAATGGGGGCAAAGCTTGAGTCCTGTCTTGGACAAGGACCCCTACATATGTGCAGTTCGGATGGTTAATTTATTCAAGAACCTCTGTTACTTACTCTTTATATTATTGCAGCACATAGTGTTTGAGAGAAAGTGGAGGATGTACAATTCTTTATGTAGATTTCAAAATACCTCTTGATACCTCATTAATCTGTTTCGGGGGTTCTATCTACGTTGATTAACATGGATACTTGTGCATATACAAGTTAAAAGACAAAGGCCAAGATCAAACATCCATCAATATCACTGATTGCACCTACCAATGAAACGGCATCCTTTTGAAAGGGCGGATATGGTAATGCGAAGGTCATGCACGAAACATGAGCGCAGATGACACAGTTGTTTACTCAAATTAATCATTCAGGTAGGTTTCATTATATCTTATAATCCTATCAATACTCTCACTTACTTTCTAGCTTGTATTGAACAGATTATGGAGCAGCTCCAGCCCCTGCAGTATAAAACCGCCGTCTTCGCAATTGAATGTTCCATCCTTTTCTTCTTCTATGCCTACCAACACTTTTCAGTTTAGTATCAATTTATATCTAAAGCAAAAAGCTTCGTCATTACATTTGTCTACCTCTTACGTTTTTTTCTTATTCTCAAAACAATATGGCTGCTTCCGAAATCCAGGAACCCATCGATCAACGCTACTCCGTCTGCGACGATTGCGGCTGGCAGGGTTCAAACTCTGCAGCCTCTTGCCCTGAATGCGGTGGATCTCTTGTCTCACGATGGCAGTTTCCTGGGAAAGTATAGAGACGAGCAAAACCAGCTTCACCAACAAATATTCTTTGATTGTTTCACTGCCCCACTGTCAAGCCACTAGCCTCGCAAAAAAAGGTGTAGAATAATGAACAATATAAGTGTTGTGCGATAATAATGTGGGTTAGCTTTTATATCGCATTTTTACGAGCTTGTCATAATTAGCAATCCAGATAATGTCTACTAGTTCTTTTGGCATTCTCAGCAATCTGGGATCAAGCCATTACCAACTGGCCAAAATGAGTTTGTTGCTGTATTGGATTCTGGACTAGTGGAATTATATAGGACATTCTATCAGCATGAGAAGGGCGTGTAGATTATCTAGTTCTCCCAGGCCTTCTTTTGGAAGGGGACCGAGAAGTAGAGGACGGAAAGAAAAGAAAAATCATTGATGTCTATGCTCGAAATCCTAGGAAGGAAATCCGCCCTGATGCGTGTCCCAGGGCAATTATACGATCCTTAATCGCCGAACAACTAGGCCGAAACTCGGGAGGAAGCCAGAGCACTTTATCACCACCCAGGGCTATCCACTCCCCCTGCTGTATAGATATATCTGTTATCTCTGTATTCACCAGGGTTGAACTAGAGGTATAATTGTAACACCCGAGCTGAAAATCAAAGGGTCCGAGGTTGGTGCTGATATATGAGCCATCATGAGAAAATTTAAGCTCAGTGACTACTCCGGCGACTCCTAGAGTCTGTCGCAGCGCCCCTGTTACTGTATCCCAGAGTCGGACTGTTTTATCTTCAGAGCCAGATGCTAGCAGCTGTCCGTCAGGCGAAAATCCTAGAGAACTAATTGAAGCCGAATGGCCCTCAAAAGTCCGCTGTAGAGCACCTGTAACGGTATCCCAGAGCCTGACTGTTTTATCATCGGAACCAGACGCCAGGATTTGGCTGTTGGGTGAGTATGCCAAAGCATGTACCCAGCCTAGATTGCCCGAAATATTCTGCTGCTCGACGCCGCTCTCGATATTCCATAGCCTGACTGATCGAAATGAGCCGGATGCTAGGGATAGGCCGTCGAAAGAGAACGCCATAGACCGAACCGAATTTGAATGGCGCTTAACATTCTGCAGCTGAATTCCCCTGTTGGTATCCCATAATCTGATTGTCTTATCACGGGAGCAAGATGCCAGCAGTCGACCATCTGGAGAGAACGCCACAGATCGAATTGAACTTGTATGACCTGCGAAGGTCTGCTGTAAGGCGCCCGTATAGGTATCCCAGAGCTTAACTGTCTCATCGCTAGAGCCAGATGCCACAAGTCGGCCATCTGGGGAAAATACCACGGAACAAACTAAATATTTATGGCCCTTGAGTGTCTGCTTTAGGGCGCTAGTGGCGACATCCCAAAGTCTGACCGTCTCATCATCGGAACCGGACGCCATGACGCGGTCGTCGGGTGAAAACGCCACACACCGAACTGAACCTGTATGGCCTTGAAAAGTCTGCTGTAAGGTGCTTGTGGCTAAATCCCAGACCCTGATCGTCTCATCATCAGAACCAGATGCCAAGACCCGGCCGTCGGGTGAAAATGCCACAGAACGAATAGAACCTGCATGGCCTTGGAAAGTCTGCTGTAAGGTGCCTGTGGCTAAATCCCAGACCCTGACCGTCTCGTCATCAGAACCAGACGCCAGGGCCTGGCCGTCGGGTGAGAATGCCACAGACTGAACTGAATGCGTATGACCCCAAGAGTCTGCTGTAAGATACCTGAAACTGTATCCCAGAGCTTGACTGTTTTATCGTCGGAGCCTGATGCAAGAAGCTTGCTAAACGGGGAGAATGCCACAGACTGAACTGAATGCGTATGACCCCCAAGAGTCTGCTGTAAGATACCTGAAACTGTATCCCAGAGCTTGACTGTTTTATCGTCGGAGCCTGATGCAAGAAGCTTGCTAAACGGGGAGAATGCCACAGACTGAACTGAATGCGTATGACCCTCAAGAGTCTCCTGTAAGGCACCTGTAGCAGTATCCCAGAGCTTGACTGTTCTATCATGGGAGCCGGACGCAAGTAGCCGACCATCAGGTGAGAATGCCACCGATTGAACTAAACTTGAATGGCCCTCGAGAGTCTGCAATTCTGCGCTCCAAGTTTCTTCAACCTCTGGCAACCTATATAACCAAGTAGGAAGGTCTTTATTGAAGATTTTGCGTATTAGCGCCTCCTGAGGCGCAAATACGAGACCTGAACAATAAAGCTGAAGGGGCGCCTCTGTAGCTGTCTGACAATTTCGAAGGACAAAGCGCTTTGCATCATTGAGAAATTCTGACATTGCGGAATGGTTTTCGCCCTATATTAATTAGTGTGAATCACATATGACTGTCGATGTAACTTACTGGTATAATCGTCTGGAGAAGATTGATCATCCCTACTAATTCCATTGCAGCGCCTAGAAGGCTCATTGCTTCCACCCAATGCAGGAAATGCTCCTGGAGAAAGAACAGAATATCTTCCATCTCAGAAGACGGGGCTTCGCTTTTTTCAAGGTGGTATGTCCAGTAACGACAGGAATATTGTAATTCTGGTGGTATATGCTGGTGGATAGATTGAGGATCGATTGCTGCTATTTGTATTCCAGGACCTTCGAGATTGCAGATATTTTTCTTCAGATAACTTTGCATGGTTTTAAGACAGCATTTAACAATATCTTTATGCTTTTTTGGTTCATTCACATAAAACTTGGTTCTAGACTGGACCAAAAAATCCCGGAATGATAGATGTAGAATCCTAATAGACTGATCTCGGTCATCTGGGATACTTAGAACCGATCGGAATGAATCTAATCGATTACTGATCTGGTCTACTCCTATCCCAAGAAACCGTGATAATGCATTTATAGAAAACGGAATAAGAAAAAGGATGATGACGCCAATTATTTCCTGAAACTCTTGTAGAAGCTGCTGCTGCTCTGACTTATCACTCTCTTGATCGTCCAGTAGTCGAGTCAGAATTGGTAGATATGTTCTATCCATTCTTGATACATATTTGGTTTGGTCTATAAGAAGCTCTGCGAGACGCAATTTAGGTTCCCATTTTGAATTTTTGATATAACGGCACACCGTGGCAGCTGAAATAAACAGTGGAACGGACATTGTGACCAATTCTTGAATAACGTTATCGCCGGGCCAGTCTTGAGAAATATTTCTATCGTGTTTGACCTTCGCAAACTGGTCCCGTAGGAATAAATGTATATCGTGTTCAGTCACTTCTTCGGGTATCTTATGAAGAGCTAGGTCCTGATATTCATGATCCGCAATCTCTGAAAAGCCGAGACTAATTGGGAGTTCAGGCCTGCTAGTCAAGAAGATCCGAAGGTCAATCGCTTTTACCTTCTGTAGAAGAGGCAGTAATCGAATTATATTTCGGACATCTTGATCGTGTTCACATTCGTCTAAAGCGTCGATCACCATTACAGCGGTTTGAGGTTGGCCGAGTTGGTTAAGATGCAGCAGTGATTGAAGAAATAGCTTCTCAAACTGCTCCCTGAGCGATTTTGACGCAATATCAGGGTCATGATCAAGTGTCTCTTGCACACCAAACCTCAGCCCGGGGATCCCGAGCATCAGTTGCCTTATTAATGTCGGGAAAAACTTCTTCGCATTTCCTCGGTCCCTTTCACCCCTCTTAAAGAAGAAGCTAGCACCTAGATGGTTGATATCCTTGAGCGACCTTGCCACAGTCCGAGATATTGTTGATTTTCCTGTCCCAGCCATTCCCTTCAACCAGAAAATGCGTTTTTGGGACGGCGATATAGCCCATTCCATTATATGCTGGAGAAGCTCGGTCCTAGTGCCTTGAAGACATTGGACTTCGTCTCGATCAGAGAATGACTCAAACCCCGCCTCCATCACGCCTTCCAACTTCCCAAGATTCAAATATTGATTAATACGATCGGTGTTCTGGGCCACGCCAACCATAAGAGAACTATGCAGACTTTGAATCAATTATACTGAGTGAAAATATCGCGCTTGATAAACGTACGTCTGATCCACCTGTAAAGATAAGAGGAATGAAGATTTATACCTCTCGAGGCTCTGAATAATACCTTCTACCTCTGCGCGCTTCAGGGGCCACTTTAAGGCTCGTAATCCCACTTTCCTCATCAGCTTCTTTCCCTTCCCTGAATCGACTCTTGCTTCTAAGGCTCGGAGGTCGGAGAGGCAGTCGGTAATGCTACTGGCTAGTTGTGAAGAGGTAGGTAGGGAATTTCGGTCATTACTTTGAAGGAATTTATGCAGTTCTTGGATTATGCCTTGGAGGGTTGCAATCGCCTGTTGTAGGGTGAAGATTTCAGCTCGTGCATCTTTCACCTCTTGAATGTAGCCTCCGCAAAGCTTCACGATGCTTCCCGTTAGTTGAATGAGCGCGATAACGCTCGATACCGAGGATAAACCATCCATTTGGAGGGACACGGCATAAAAGCCTATGTTAAACGTAGGTAGGTACGATGGCGACGAAATTAGGGTTCGGAATTGTAGGTTGGGCTGTTCTGGCGAAAAGATAAAGAGGGGTAATATAGGTGCCGGGCACGAGGCTGTGAACCAGAGTGCATCTCACGAGCCAATATGACTAATCATGCGTTTCCTTGGTGAAAAGCTAAGACTAAAGATGCAAGGAGAGTAGTCCACAGGAAACGAGCACTGTCATATAGTCACGGTGTGAAATACCACAACTTAATTCTATCGTGCTCAAACACAGACGGAATCTGTCCACTGTCGTCGGCCCGTACCGACCCAGACCCATCTCGTTGCCCTGCGCCCCTAGCCAGGTACCTCATCGACTTTTTCCGCTAACAGCGCGACAAAGACCATTATGGCGCCCTGACTTGCCCCCTCCCAGCTCGTGATGATCCGCGACATGATCAGAAGCAGATCGCTGACTACTTTACAGATAGCCGAGGCAGTTGGCTGCAGCAAACGTTCGATCATAACCATCAGGGCCAACCTCAAATGTTTGGCGATGTCCAAGCACTCTTGATTATTTGAAACATTACTACAGTACAGTGCTTTGCACTAATGGCCTTCCCACCTAGACACTTCTAGGCTCTTTTCTGAACCGTCCCCACCCCATGGGAGCTTGGGCCGATCCGAGAAGATTTCTACTATGAGACGCACATAACCTCTTGGAACGGATCAGATGCGTTGCAGTCTCGACAGTACGCCGGCCGCTCTTCCAACACGCCACCGCTGACTCTGGCTCTGATGTTTGAACAGTTCCTGTCGATAAAAAAAGCCGTACGGAGTGATTTAGCGGGACATCATTGAGGCGTGTTCCGTGTTCTGTGCTACTGCTGGAATGGGCGGCGGTAGCAGCGTCCATGGGCAGGGTAACTATGGCGGGTGCATTACCGACATCTCGTATTGACACAGCCACGTAAAGCTTTGCGACATCTCTAACCCTAACCCTGACGCATCTGCCGATCAGGAGACAGGCTCCATCGGTGGTGATAGGAGTGGACCGCTTCCTCACGGCTCGCCTCGTCACTGATCTGCGTGAAATATTAAACGTCCCCAGGACTCACACCAACGAGATTCAACAGCCCACCATCGAAGACAACAGTCGCAAGTGACTCATCATCTTATCACAGTCTTCCTTTGGCGATGCGAGAGTATTGCCCGCGGTCTATCACGGCCATAAGGTGGAGCTGGTCTTCGTCTCGACCATGACCGAGTCAGTCCGCGTATGGTCATGGTGTTCTGTTGACCGTGATATATACGATGGGCTGAACAACCAACCCGGGCAGCTTGGACCGGAGGATTCTTAATTGCAACTTTCTCTCAACATTTGACGTTGCAGTCTTTTAATACTTTGCCAGGTCTGATCTGTGCCCGAGGCTATTACGTATATGAACAAGTTGGCCCAGTTCAAGCCCTGGTTCATCGAAGAGCCCACCTCTCCCGACTCGGCCACGCCGCCATTCGCAAGGCGCTTTCCAAAACTCCATACGGACCCATTGGCGTTGCCACGGGCGAAATGTGCCAGAACAGAGTTATGGTCAAACAATTCCTACAAGCCGGAGCCCTCACTGTTCTCCAGGCCGACGCATGCCGTGTTGGCGGAGTCAACGAATGCCCGGCAATCCTCCTGCTTGCGGGCAAGTTTGGTGTTCCTATTGCCCCACATTCTGGCGGTGTCGGTCTGCTAGAGTATACGCAGCACCTGAGCACGATTGATTATGTTGTGGTGAGTGGAAAGAAGAGTCTGTTGGAATATGTGGACCACTTGCATGAGCATTCCGAGCATCCAGCTGGTGTCAAGGATGGGTATTTTGTCACGTCGACGGTACCAGGGTATAGCGTGCAGATGAAGCGTGATAGCATGAACCAGTACTCGTTCCCCGGAGAGGCTGGAAAGAGCTGGTGGACGTCTGAGGAGCCTAGAGTTATTCTGAACGGTCTGCGAGTTGTTTAGCTATACCAAATGATGTTTTATGTGGTTTGAATTATTTCCGTAAATAGCCATTTCACAACGTGGGTTTGAGCTTCTCATTCATATCAATTGAAACATGTAAAATCTTCTTTACTATTCACTCCACCTCCCAACCAATCCCTCCTCGGCTTGACCCAAAACAGGATCCCTCTCTGGTTTCACAACAGCCCAAACCTTTTCATAATCCCCAACGTGCCCTCCTCCAGTGCAAAAGTCCCATGCTCCTCCTTCTTTCGGATAAGCACCCATCATGGTAAACCCAGAAAGCGGTGTGTCAGCTATCGCCTGTCTTTGATCATGAGCCGAAACATCAGGACCGTTTCTGGGGGTCAATAGTGCGAATGGAAGAGAAGGGCTGGTATCAAACGTCTTGTGCGCGACGCCTGCGGGGATGACAAAGACGTCGCCTACGTGGGCTTGCACTTTGACACCGTCTTCTTCATGACCACCATTAGTGGCACCGGTACTACCATCTCCTCTATCCTCTTGATCCGCAGCACCAAACTGAATCGTGGCAGACCCAGAAAGCACTACCATGCATTCATGCGCGTTTGAGTGGTAATGCGAAGCCTGCGTAGAACCATAGCGGTATATCCACTGTGCCTGCCATCCATTCTCGGAGAGTATGTCATAGGCTTGAGCTGCTGCTGTAGACGATACGGGAAAGAAGCCTGGATAGTGGAGAATAGGCCGAGGGGAGTTGGGGATGAGCGATGTGGGGGGAAGTTGATAAGTTTTGACTTGAACCATTGTTTCTTGTGTTTTTGTATTCTCCATATTGATTTAACATTGTGATTTCGAGCTAGTGATAAATGGGACTGATATGTTATAGATGAAAGAGCGTCGGAGTAATCAGTTGTCAACCAGTAAACCGCACCTGAGTCGACCAATAGCCTCAATTGCTGTTCCAAACTGCTGATTAATGTACGTGGCCACAAGTAAAATCCTGATCTAGAAAAATTAGTAAGAATCAATGATTTATATAGAATTCTTATATAAATAGATAATTAATGATAATTTAGAATAATTAGATCTTTTAATATCTTTATAGAAGGAGTACTTTCATATGTATTCTGTAGTTATTAAATTTAATCTATAAAATGGTATAGTTATAAGTTTAGTCTTTACTTTATATTGATTATTATTTTCTATAGATTCTTAAGGCTATCTCAAAGTTATAGTTTTAAATTATATCACTTTGTGGGATATATTCCACGTGTACGTGTTGACTTTTATCATCAGTCGGGCTCTTTGATCTGATTGATGTCCAAAAAGGTTGCTTGATGAATCGAGAAAGAGAGAAACACAGACTTGTGAGATTGGTATCTTCATAATCTTTCGGGCTTCTGTTCGTACCACTTGGTCTCTGTAGATGAGTCGGGATGCGATACACGGGAGGGGATTAGACACACAGGGTGGTTGCCAGTGGGTATTACGCCCGTCCAGATTTCCCATTTCCAGCGAGTCCAGCGGTATCAGATTCTACTTGCATATGCTCAAGACAGGATTGGGTTGTCCCGGGTCTTTGAGGGGTCAACCGATGCTTGTGATTTTGAAGATTTCATTGAGCAGCTTTTTTAATATTGCGGTAAATGGCCAGAGCTAAAGTCTGTTCTTATCATGGAAAATGTGTCCTCTCATTGTCATATCTCTACTTCGCGACGAGTAATTATGACAAAGTTTTTGAGTCTAAGGTTGTAGGCTGGCAACGAATGTGGCTGGAATTTCGATACCTGTTTCCCTTGCGATAGAAGGGCTTCCGTGGTACGAAACCAAATAATTCATCCTAATAATATATTGAGTAGATAAAGAGCACGGTAGAGTGCGTTGATGATTACGGAGAAAGAAATATGAGTTAGGTATAGATGAAAATCTCAGCGCGCGGTATGCAGGGTTCAGTTCGGGCCCGAGACGTTCGGAGAGTCCGAGGATCCATGATCGCTCGGACTCTCATACTCACCGAGTTTACTGTCAAGACATGAACTAAGAAATTATAAATATAGCTGCCGATCCCCATCTCTCATATTTTAAAACACCATTTAAATACATATCAGACACAGTAACTCTCGCCTTCCCACATGAACCTAACAACTCTCTCAAAAATGGCGATCAAAAGAGAAAAGACATCTGTCCTTATTATTGGAGGGTCCCTAGTTGGTCTCTCCACCGCTGTGTTTCTATCCCACCAGGGCATTAAGCCTATTCTCATCGAACGGCATGCCGATAGCTCCCCTCACCCCCGGGCAATGGGTTTCCTATCGCGCTCCATGGAGGCGTATCGCTCTTCTGGATTGAAGGACAAGATACCTCTTGCCGACCCCAACTTCAAGCTCGTCCGTACTCGAGTGCACAGTTTAGCAGGTGATTGGCATGAGAACTCTTATTGGAATCCCGAAAAATCTGGAGCAGCACCGAAGAAGGGTGAGAGCGAAATTATGAACTATTCATACACTATTGGAGCTGACGCAGCTCAGGACGAAATGGAAGGGTATTTCAGAGAAGCTGCACTTAGCAAAGGCGCTGATCTACGCTATTCGACTACATTAATCAGCTTTCAACAAGATCAAAACGGCATCACTGCCTTGTTGAAAAACAGAGTTGACGGGACTGAATATGAGATTCGCGCAGATTACATGGTTGCTGCAGACGGTAACCGAAGCTTTGTTCGTGAGTCGTTGGGCATCGAACGCGACGGCCGTGGGCATATGCAGACCATGCGAAGTGTATTATTCAAGGCGCCCGGGCTCGATAAATATCGCAAAGATGCAGTGCAATTTAGCATTGACCAACCAGACCTGCAGGCGTTCTTAGTATATTATCGCAACAGTCGATGGGCACTAATGTTCTCTGACGAGGTAGAGAGAGATGAAACTGCCTATAAAGATGCCATTTACAAGGCTATTGGCGATGCTGATATTACTATCGAAATCATAACCACTGGCGAATGGGAGTTAACCGCATTAATCGCAAATTCATACCAATCTGGTCGCATCTTCCTAGCTGGCGATTCCGCCCATACTTTACCGCCGAATAGAGGTGGCTTTGGTGCAAATACTGGGATTGCTGACGCGTGGAATCTATCCTGGAAGCTAGCTTCTGTAGTGAAGGGACATTCTAGGCCAGAGCTTTTGGATACATATGAAGTTGAGCGACGACCAGTTGCTTTGTTCAGACACGATCAAATGTTTCTCCGACAAGACTACAAAACTTTCGCCGCGAAGGATGGAAAATCGGCAGTAGCATATGACGACATTGCTATTGAGCTAGGTGAATTGTATCGATCCAAGGCCGTTATCTCAGATTCTTCGAACGAAGAAATACCTGTAAAGCGACCAGATGAGTGGAACGGAGAACCTGGAACGCGGGCAGCACACTGGTGGTTGAGTGGTGACAAATCACGAAGCACTATTGATTTTTACGGAGAAAATTGGGTACTAATTACCGAAAGTGAAGAATGGAAGGATGCTGTTGCCCAAGTGAACGATGGATCGAAGTCGCTTAAGATTGACTGCATTCAACTTGGTGTTGACGAGAAAGTTGAGGATCTGGAAGGTCTTAGAAAGATTATGGGAATCACAGATACAGGAGCTTCCCTTATTCGCCCAGATGGAATTGTTGCTTGGAGATCGCAGCGGTTGTCGAGTTTAAACTTAACACCTGCTGAAGAGCTGAATCAAGTGTTATCTCAGGTCGCATTCTTGACTGATCTTTCGTGATTAAACTTTCGTTTGATCGTGTTATGTTACTATTCCTCTGATGCGGTTGTCGAAGGATTCAATATGTGTTATTAGGGAAAGAAGGAAAGAATTTTGATTTTGACCGTAGATACCTAGATATGAAATAATGATTAGCAATGACTTTTTCCTTTTGGGTTCATGTCTCATCCGAATTTTGGACACGTATAATCGCAGAATATATTTAGGAGCTTGAATTTGAGTACATATGTATTCATAATGTGCCAAACCACAGTGTTATGTAATTTAATACGAGTAACTATACATTTTATCCCAGTAATGATGAGTTTGCATGAGGTTATGAGATAAAATATCAACTATATGTGAGTCTCTTGAAGGGTGCCTGTTCATGAGACACCATATTTGGCAGCAAGGACACTTTTCTAAGTTCAGACGGTGTTAGAATCAGCCGCTCCGTGAGGCTTTTAACCGTACACCACAACCTGGTCCCCCATGAATCCAAAGCAACCTTGAGCATTCTGATTTGAATCCAGGATGGATATTCCATACGATTTTCAATCCATCTGCTTGAATCACGTAAATAACCGCGATAGGCGTTCCATATATCTGTGGATGTAGGGTTAAGCTATTCGAAGGTCTTCCGAAACTTGGGATCTTGGTTCAGAGGCTCGTTCATCGCAAATTGCTTTTAAGGGAAAGCTTCCATATTCGCCGGTTGTCTTTTGAATCTTGTGACCAAGCATTAAATCGGAAGTTTCTGCAGTGATTCCCACATCAACACCCTTTGGCCTAGACGCCTTATTAGTGCGTTTTTGCATAGTTGGCTTATGAACCGGCAAGATTTTAATTTCCCTTCAGTAAGATGAAATGTCAAATGAAGGAGGGTTTAAAATCTTATCACGATATATCACCAGCAAAGAGATCCGTTAACAGAGCTAGCCAGTCTCTGGCAGCAATCAGAGGCTGTGGTAAACGTCTACAAGTCCCTCGCAACACCGCTATCTTCGTCTCGCACCCATGTGAAGCAGATTCAGCATCTCCTACGGACGCTCTTTAATCCGGGTATCGACTGAAATGTTAACATGGCCTTCCTCAGTCCAGGCTCATTACAGCGGGAGGATGCAAAGTTGATTTTAGAAGATTGGAAGGTTAGAGCTGCTTCTGGAGGGTTTCTGAACAGTGATATTACGACACCTGAATATTTATTAGGCCAGTGAGAGACGAATGCGGCGACAAGTAGCATCAAGATTGCGGAGTCGTAGCTTCGTGAACAGCACTTCTTTTCTTGAGCTTCCAAAGTCGGCCAAGCCTTCCCAATGTCACACCATGGAGCCTTTCCAGGATAAGATGCTACTGTAAATCCCCTAGATTTACAATGGCCATATACTCAAGGACAGGAATTTCGATGTATTTGACCTTACTAGCTTTAGCATTTGTTTGACCATCTCCTAGGAAGTATCACTCTAGGAACGAAAACTAATCCCGAGCATGCTACGACAGGGTAGCAGCTGAAAGTTAGTCGAATGACAGCTGCAAGTCATTCCTTAACAATCCCCTCTTAACAAGCAGCATTGTTTCGAGACCTAGCCGAGGAACGTCTTCCATCAATTCAACGAATATCTTAGACCGCATAAAATCTTCCGCTATAGCAATTCTCGCAAATTTGAATGCCAAAGTCTCGCGCAGAGGCTGTAGTGCAGGATGGTCATTGTCGTAGAGAGTCGCAATAACCTGGTAGACAATCGTATGCGATTGGTGATCAAAGAAGAACATAACCCAATTACTAAAATGTCCCAAAAGATCTTCAACAAGTGAGGGAACATCATACTTGTCGGCGAGTATCAGCTCTTTGACAAGAAGGAGCATGTCATCTATCTCATACGAGTACAATGGAGGGCAGTCTTTATGTATGATCAAGCCTCCACGGCGCCGGTAGATGTAACGCAGCATTTTATCAATGGCAGCAGCATCCTCGTTTGGAGGAAATGTAAATATTTCTTTTTGTCCTTCCTATTTGCGATCAGTCTCTTGCCACCAATGAGGTAAAAAATATTGTCAAACCTTCCAAACACATCTACCATTATAATCTTTTCGAAAAGCTGCACGAAAGTAACCAGAGCACTTCTTCACAACATCCCAATGAGCATGTAGTCTCTTGTCACCGTACGAAAGAATAACGTCGGACCCTTCCGGAGAGTCCCATAGGCTGTGCGCGAGATTTTATTAGCATTTTCTGTGTGTAGAAATTTAATTAACTTCCATTAATACCTAGCCGGCAATGGTAGAGCGTCGTCGCTCATCGGGCGCTATGCGAAAGATCGATGCTCTGAATATGGATTGACCACTTGTAGGATAACCAGCCTCTCTTGTATGATAATCTATTTCCCACTATTATGATCTTTTCTATGAATGCAGCGGTGCTAGCGGATATTGGGGAATCGCGGATAGGTTTTCTTTGCAAAGAGATGCGAGAAGGGTAGCCGTTTGTAACTGTCCAGCAGCCTGTATCGTCAGAAGGTACTTCTCTATTGTAAAGTTGTTTGATCGATAAATTGAAAATCGGGATATGGTTGGGAAAGGAAGCAATGGGCGGCCTTATAAACCGCTAGAAATTAGGATTTCGCTGCTATTCGGGGCAGATGTAAATGGTGCTGGTGGAGGAATGTTTGATGACAAACAATAAAATGGTGAGAAGTGGCAAATAAAAGGTCATCTCAAAATTAGATGAAACTAAGCTGTTATAAAGAGTAGCCTTATTGAATAGGATCTCTATAAGGAAAACTACTTCTAACATAACTTATTTTTTTGAATGTCAAATTATACCGTTAATATCAGTGTTTTATTCACAGTTGGAGAATGGCAGAAATTTCCGAACACATCGTTTGTTCTTTCTAAAAGTCTGGGTTCTGACGAACTCTAGAGCAACTACCTAAAAGAATTTTCTTTCGTCTTGTAAAATGATTAGCCATAATGACAAGGTTATTCTTCAAAGCCAGGTCATTTAACAAAGAAGGAAAAGAAGTCAAATTTAATTAATGATCAAACATTTCATTCACGTCAACTGGTATTGAGTGAATTCAATGTGCATGTACCCTTTTGAAAAAAATGTCATTGTTGTCATTTGAAATTTCAATCAAACTGTTAACTGCCCAAACAATTTATAATATATTATTTTCTGTACATATTATAATATATATCATTATCTATATCATGGAATCTATGTCTGAAGAAAAGCATTATAATATTTTACTGCAAAATATATTGTAATAGCATAAAACTGATCAGCCAAGGGCCCAAGTTGTCTGAAGTATCCTAGAAGCTGCTATTAAAATAGCTGTTGTAAAGCTTATATTAACATAATACAATGAAATTAATTGGATAACTATAGAAAGATATATTGATTAACTTGGAAATATTATTCTTCTTTTTAGTCCACATTTAATGCTATTAATAAATATGATTCTAACATTCAACTAAGTAGAGGAAAGAGCCATAGCATTCTATCTCTCGATAGATTGGCTTCAATCGATGAAATACTGGTTTTGCGTATATGAATAGTTATCTAATCTTATATAGTATTATAAATTATCAAAATATTTTCCTTATATATTCGAAAAATCGGTCGTTAGGGAGGAACGGTCAACGGGTGGTGAACCACTGTAACCCTCACGAGGATCGGCTGGACCCTCCTGACGGGTGAGAATGTCGGACCCCCAACGCTCAAAACGAGGGCCGATATATCTATGGGGTGAGGTCTAAGTCTGTATTTGTAGATCTTATCTACTTTATCTTTTTTCTTTTTTTAAAAAAATAAATCAATACCCTTCGCAAAATGAAAAATAGTCATTGTATGTACGTAGAATTATATCCTGCTCTATCTCTCTTAATGGTTACTTAGTGTGTCATGTTTGAAAGGGATGAGGTTCATTATCTAGCAAAAGAAGAGAGAATCTTGTTTTCACGGCTCGAACACCTTCCCGGGATTCATGAGGCAACTATAGATCATCAGCATATTGAAGTGTGACTTCGGTCCAGGAACGTACTGGGGATCTAAACTGCGCTTCAATGTCCGCATCACGGCAACTGTCTCGAATCCAAGTTCTTCCATTAGACATTCCTTTTTGCCCAACCCAATACCATGTTCGCCCTAAAAATAAACCAGTCAGTTGAAAGGAGATATAGCGTCGTTGTAAGAGAACAAACTGAGACCGTCCCCTCCATTTCAACAGCTCTACGGACCATATTCTTGACACAGTCCTGTACTGCCTGGGTCTGCGACGCGATGTTCGGATCATACATAACGGCTTGGTGAAAGTTTCCGTCACCAACATGGCCCAGGACGCTGGAGAAGAGCCCTAAACCTTGGGACTCTTTTTTTGATAGATCTGAGAGCAAAAGTCAATCCAGTAAGCAAGACACACAGCTCACAGAAGAAACTGGCACTTACCAATAATCTCTGGTAATCTCGACAACGGCACCGCAACATCTGTGGACCATAGTTGTGTTCCCTCTGGCTTCTGTGCTAACATCGCCCAAATAGCTTCCTTGCGAGCGGCCCAAAGATTATGCATCTCCGTTTTTGTCCGCGCGAATTCAAACGCGCTGCCTCCCTGTTGGGCAATTATATCTTCGACACGCCTAATGTCAGCAGCTATGGAATCTGTGCTACCAGAAAATCTAGTAATTTGTAGTAAGTAAAAATTCAGGGAAGTAGGAGAGCTTTCGAGAGCTTTCCATCGGATGCGCTTACTTGAGCAGTAATGTTGGCTTCTCAGGCCACATTCTCCCGCCTGCTCCTCCGTTACGATTCAGAACTTCCATCTGTACTTCATCCATGAGCTCTACCGCGGCGACGAGGATCCCCTGGCGTATTATCTTCGAGGCACTGGCTACTGCATCTTTGACAGACGGAAAGGTAGCCACAGCGACACTTTCTTTCGCGGGAACTGGCGCGAGTTTGAGTGTAATCTCTGTGATCATTCCTAGAGTACCTTCCGAGCCGGTGAATAAGCCGGTGAGGTTATAGCCAGCTGACGTTTTCCTACTTCCCGTTAGAGAATCTTCCATGAGTACGATCGAGGGACAGGAAAAATACCGTGGTCGGTGTCGAGTTTTGATGACGGAACCATCCGCCAAAACGACTGTCAGGTTAATGACCCAGTCCTTCATGGTCCCGTATCTGACAGCGTTTGTTCCGCTACCAAGAAATTTCAGCTCTGTTCAAGGAAGGGGTTCTGCACACAGGGAGGATACCTGCAGTTCGTGGCAACCATACCTCCAATAAGGGCCTAGAAACCATATCAGTAATAGCAGCACTATAAGGCTAATGACGAGCATACAGTTGGGCTAGGATCCATGGGCAGGAAGAGCCCACTGTCCTTGATCTCATTGTTCAGATCCATCCAATTGACTCCTGGTTGGACGACCACATCCATGCTATTAAATGTCAGTAAGATGTAAAATGATAAGGCTTAGCATTGACGTACTCTTCTTCGTGAAAGGCGACAATTTGATTCATCTCAGAGAAGTCGATACTCAACCCTGAATATGGAGCTGTGAAATGCCCCTCGACACTAGACCCGCCACCAAAGGGAACTATGCTTGTCAAAGGTTGCCTTATAATCCAACTTGTGAGAACCTACTCATCGGAATTTTATACTCAGAACATATGCGCGCAATAATCGACACCTCTGCCGTATTCTTTGGTGTAACAACGGCGACTGGTCTGGTAGCGCATTGTGATGTCGAAATTTCCGAGTTGGAATGCAGATCAATGTCGTCTTCGTCCATTGTTACCGAGTCTGGCCCGAGCGCGTCGGAAATAGTTTGGACACCCTAACAACCCAACGACATGGTCAACCCTGGCTGCGACGCTCATAGACGAGCTTACCTTTAGCATAGTTTCTCGATCAGCGTATTTTATCTGTTGTTCTTCACTGTGGCCCGACGTCCATGGTTCATATGGCCAGGAAATTAGTCCAAGCCCAGTCACACCAGCTGCAATGAATGCAGAGGGCCACAATCTAGAGAGACCCTGGAGGGCTCTGGAGGTACTTTGTCGGGTACCGTGACTCTGGAATCTGCGGACGGATTGACGAACTCCATGGTATTGATTAGCTGTTTGGACAAGAGGTCGCACAATTTGACGAAATGCCCTTGCCAGTTTCATTTTTAATCGTGGCTTTTCGTTTTTCCAAGGCTTGATGTCAAAACGCGCCTTTATTTGTGAATCTTCATTGCGCGGGCGGAGATTCCCACAATGGAATATCCGACCCCAGATCGCATCCTTTCTCCCCACACTTTGCCCCATTTCCGCTAACCAATAAGGCCCGAACGTGACACCGTCTGCTATAAATCCCTGAGGATGCAGTTTAATTGAAGTTTGTTGCACCGAACATCCACCATGTCGTCTGATCTAAAGGTTGCTGAGCATACTGAAGTCGCTGATCCTTCCGTCAAGGACGGTAAGGTGGGCGACTGTTGTGAATTGTCCCCTGGCATCCCTGTTATTGATGAGGAGACAAACAGGAAGCTGCTACGCAAAATAGATATGCTCTTGATGCCCGTTGTAAGTCTCCATTTTGCAAAACAATCCTGATTGGCAAAATTCACCTCCTTCTAGATGTGTTTCACTTATGCACTCCAATACTACGACAAGGCACTTCTTAGCCAGGCTGCCATTTTCGGGCTTAGGAAGGATCTTGGCCTTGAAGACGGGCTGAAGTACTCCTGGATCTCGTTGATCTTCTACCTTGGGTACATCGCTGGCTGTTACCCTGTACGTCGCCTCGCAGCCCAACTCTGACAAGTATCTGACATCCCAAGATATCTTGGCTATCCCAGAAGTTCACGGTTGGCAAGGTTTGCCCTATCATCTGTTTCCTTTGGGCCGTGGTAGTCCTAAGCACCCCAGCATGCAAGAGCTATGCCGGTATACTCGTTAACCGCTTCATGCTTGGTTTGATCGAGAGCGGAGTTTCGCCAGCATTCATGCTCTGCACAGGCATGTGGTATACCCACTCGGAACAGGTCTTCCGATCCTCGTTATGGTACTCCTTCAGCGGTGGATCGAACATCATATCTCCTCTCATCAACTACGGGCTCGGTCATATCACCGGCGGAGCTCTCCACTCCTGGCAATACATGTATCTGATCGCCGGGCTCGTAACCCTAATCTGGTCCATCATCCTCTGGTTTGTCTTCCCTGGTAGTCCTCAAGTGGCAAAGGGCTTTACGGCCGAGGAACGGATCCTCATTCTCGAGCGAGTGCGCAGCAACAATGCAGGCGCCGAGAACCGCCATTTCAAACTGTACCAAATCAAGGAGACGCTCCTGTCTTACCATTTCTGGTTTGTATTCATCCTCTCACTCCTGTCAAGCATTGGCAGTGGGGCAGTGACTACGTTCGGCTCGATTATCTTCAATGGAATGGGATTCACAACTTTCCAGTCCTTGCTACTGAATATGCCAATTGGCGCCCTTGCCTTTATCTGCGTGCTTGGGTCTGGATATATCGGACGGAAAGTTCCCAATTCACGGCTCTACGTTGTGAGTGGCGCATGCGTACCGGTCATACTTGGGAGCTGTCTGATGTATGTTTTTGCCTTGAAGAATCATAATAGATATCGTCCAATCGCTAATTGATCCTTCCTCCTAGATGGCAACTTCCCTCCTCCGAGCGCGCCGCTCGTATCATAGGCTTTTATCTCATCAACTTCTTCGCCGCGGCCTGGGTCCAATGTATTGCCATGGGAACTTCAAATGTGGCTGGACACACAAAGAAAGCCACCATGGCTGCGGGAACCTTCATGGGCTACTCGCTTGGCAATGTCGTTGGACCTCTCACCTTTGACGCGTAAGTTGTCTCCTGCTAAGCTCTTTGCGTATGCGCCAACTACGGTATTGAGAGCCTAACTTTTGGAACGATATACTAGCCGTTATGCCCCGCGCTATGACCCCGGCTTCCAAGCGACGGTCATCTGCTTCACGATATGCTTGGTTCTAGCGCAGGTATTCAGGGCCCTGATGTATGCTCAGAACAAGAGAAGGGACAGCAAGTATGGGCCGCCAACACAAGAACACGGGTTGGAGGACTTGACGGACCGGGAGAACAAGTCTTTCCGATACCTCCTTTAGGCGCTTTCACTGTTATCACTAGACTGGGACTGCAGCTTCGCCTCGAGGAGATTATTTCTACGAGCTTCAGGCCCCTTAATTACCTTGGCCGTCTCTTTCTGGAACCTAGACGGGTAGAATGATCACAGCCGCCGTTGATGCACAGGGCTCCTATTGAGTAATATCATCTTCAGGCTTAGAGATATTGATATTAAATTGAAGTGGGTCGTAACAATTCATATATGAAATTTCTTCAGTGGCGTCAGATAGATTCATCACTCTATGGTCTCTCTCCGTACTCTTCACGGCCGGTATCTCTTTCTCCGCACCGAATTTCAAAGCTAAGGGGTGTGTTTGTTCAATTTTTAGAGATCACACGGATTCCAGCGGTAAATTGCTCTAATCACTAAGCCCATTACACAATTCCAGACTACAGACCATGTCTTTGCAAGTCTTTGATAAATTAGGGATACTTGCACATCCAAAATAATCTATCTAATCTATTCCGTACGGTCATCTGTTGAAAGGTTTATAAAAGATATTCAATTTTATGGTCCCTCCTTTGGTGGCTCCATTGGCAGTAGTTTTCTTCTTGAGTAGCCAAAGCTAGATGTTAAGCTGCTGACTCAAAGGACTGGGAGAGATTGCTGGACCGGTGAATGACCAGCAGATAGCTCCTCCGCACAACCGCAGCATCGATAACAACATTTAGGAATATGTGCAGTGATAAATATTAACGTTTAGTGTTCAGGTTGCGAAAGCTCTACAACCTGAGGAGGAGTGCTACCATCGAGCGCAACTCCTCAAAGCCGTGAAGATACCCACTGCGAAGTGCCGCGAGTTAGGACGTAGCCGAAAAAGTTAAAAGATTGCAACATGTCGCACCCTACAAGGATAAAATCTGACAGAGCCCAGGAGCAGGGCTAAGCCCCCGCCTCAATTTCCAAAGTTTAATCTCTCAATCAACCGGTCTGGTCGGGTGGTTCTCTAGAAAACACTGCCTGCTCAACTGATTTGAGTTCTGGCGGCTGTTCCTAATTCGGAGATCCGACGCTGCGGATATTCCAATTCAGGAAAGAGGTAGACCCAAAGAAATCATATCGCTTAATTTTCGATTATGCAACCACAGGAACTCTACGGATTTTGCTGACACTAAAGCCCTATACTGCACAGTACTCACAAATGCAGACCGCCCAGGTAGAATTCCCCACCGCGGGGTAACCACCTCCGACGTGGCTAGGAACGATTTTCTGGTCATGATTCCTTCACTCAATTGCTGCCAAATGATATGGTCTAATGCGACAACAACCAGCAGCAGGATTTTTCCCTTCTCCAAGTAACTCACAAGACATCACTTTCCTTCCCGTGAACCAATCCCATTCTCCTGGAAATGACCGCCCAAGACGGGGATACCAATCCTGCGACAACTGCCGACAAAAAAAGAAGAGATGCGAGCCCTCATCAACGGAAGTAACGTGTTTGCGCTGTCAGCAGGAGTCTCGGGTCTGTCGAACAACTCATCAGAGGAAAAGGAAGAAGCTGCGACCGGTAGTAGGCAGCACAACGTCTGACGTTTCTGGAAATGCCGACGTGGCCACTCCTTGCGCGACACCGACCGCAGAAACTTCCCCAAGAGATATCCGTTCGCTTGCTGCAGACCAGGGTTCCTCCACTCTGGAGGTGGTTTCAACCCATTGTGGCGACCTGCACTGGAGATCGAATACAAAGGAGCAGATTCTGTCGACAAATATTCTAGATGCATGCGATGCACTGGACCTTATTACAGTCGCCGGGTCTAATGAAATCACTGGCAAGAAGGGTCGGGGATCGCTGGATTTGCATGAAAGCCCGAACGTACCCTCACAGCCACCTGCATCTGTCAATCCAGCCCGAGAACCATCAGCCACTTCCTGGGATCGATTTTTCTTGGTCAAAAGAGGGATTATCCGGGCGCATGAAGCGGTGGAGTACCTGAGCTTCTACTTCGCACAGCTTTGGCATCTCTTCCCAATAATACCGCAATGGTACTCGTTACCAGCCCGCTATGGCATTTTGGCCGCCGAAGAGCCTGTGCTTACCATCAGCCTTGTGACAATAGCTTCCAGGTACCATCCACTGAGCGGATTCAATGGCCAAGCTAGGTCGGAAAGGATTCATTGGCGTACTTGGCCGTGGGTGCAACGACTCTTTCAGTCGTCAATCTGGGGATCGTCAGCAATGCGTAGCCTCGGTTCCATTGCGGCCATGTTGTTGTTTATTGAATGGCATCCCCGCGCAATTAATTCGCCAGAGGATCTGGTTGGTGACTGTGGCGACCTGGAGCTCTTTGAGCCACATTCTCAGATCTCCGACGATGAAGCGACAGGGATTGCGGAATCATACGGAAGACCTGACCCTTCGAGTACACCAGAAAGACTCAATATAGTGGCTCCAGCATACAGAAGCAACAAGATGTCTTGGTTAGCCTCCGCTCTGTTTTTGAATTTTTTTCCATTACTTACAGATGATAGGATGCTATTATCTACCGCCATTTCTTTGGCTCAAGAAATAGGATGTTTGGGCGATGAGCAGGTGTTGGCCCAGGCTTCTTCGAGAGGTTTAAGCGAGAGAAGTTCCGTCCGAAAAGAGTGGACTCGTCTCTTGTGCACTTTTATTCGTCTCACTGATGAGGCACTTGCGTTACGCCTCCGACTAGAGCCTCAATTAGCGAGCAGTTGCTCCGTGGAGATCGATCGCCTTGCTTCAAGCCTAATAGCTGATGGACTCTCGGAAAGCGCTGTTGACCTCGCCCCCCATATGCGCAAAGCAAGAGAACTTCTTCATAGCTGGAGAAAAAACCAACAGGGCACGGGGCCTGTTGTTCCAATCACCGCGTGGGATAGTTTTAAGCGGGGTCTAGATTGCTGGGAAAGAAAACGCCATCTTTGTCAAACAGGTGAGCTCAGTACGTCCTGTTTACTTACATATTCACATGCTAAAAAGTTGGGGACTAGGCCTTTCCCTTCGTGGAGCCTGCCTTGACATCGAATACTATTATACCCGTCTCTGCGGACTTAGTCCTGCAGCGCACATGTTCGAGAGCTCACCAAAGATTTACTCTTCAAACTCTTATATAAAGTCACTATCGGAGTTCGCGGAAGAGGCAACGAAAGCCTCAGTCAACATGCTTGAACTCATCGTGCAAATCTTTTCGTCTTCGGAGCCTTTCAGATACGCCGCGGTTAGATACTGGCTTTATACCCTCTGCGCCTCATTGTATCTTCTTAAGGCACGTTACAAATTTCCAGCCTAACACCCATAATACTCATTTTTCCCAGGTCACTCTCAGGACGGAGCAGTTAGATAGTACTAACCCTTCCATTGACCTGATTATGAGAGTAATTAATGGTATGAAGCAGTATGCTCCTGACGACATTCACATGTCTCAGCGTTACGCCGCTCTGCTGGAAATTCTTATCAACGCGGCGTTGCGGACTTCACAGATGACCACAGCCAGGGGCAATGGAATGGATTATAGCAGCCATTCAAGTCCGTACCCGATGGGAATTCCGATCTTTGAAAGTAACGAATTAGACGTGGGGGAGGACTGGATATATGACTCGAATTTCTGGGAGACATTGCCTGACATGGTGGGGTTAAATACCGTGCCTAACTTGATTACGTCGTCTTTTGAGTAGATTCGCAATACCAATTTCATTCTGAGCAAAGTTATTTTGTCTCCTCCAGAGATGGTGTATTCGCATTCTCTATATACATATACATAAAGGATACATGATGAGTGGAGGACATGTGGTGTGATGGACCTACATAACTTATCTGGGCTCCGATACGAAAAGTAGGGGCCGCTCGTCCCTAGAGAAGACCAAGCTGATGCTGGCATTGTCCAGTGCTGTGGATTTATGTTTAAATAAACAGAGATGCCATCAAGTTGAAATGGACTTGAAGTTATACCATTATACAGACATTTGGGGCCGTTTGATTCTTAATCACACAAACTGTTGAAGATGTATGCAACGATAATCGCTACCAATGACCCGTCTGTTAAAATAAAATAAACGTTAGACTCGGTTTGTGTGTGTGTGTGTGTGTGTATGTGTGGAAAATTGTGGTGACCGAATGACCTTCTGTAGAAGGAGAACGACGAGGCGCGTCGGGCTTTTGGGGGTCAAGAAGTAGCAGCTTCTGCAGCGCCTCTACCGGACATGCTCCGTTTCGTGTTCTCGCAAGAATGATCTATACTCCTTCGCGCTGGCGGTCTGTCTTACTACACTTGAGTGTGAGTTGCGCATGGTCGAACAAGGACGAAAATCTGACGTCGGAGTGCGTTATTTTTGTTACGAAGAAGGTTGAGCGTGCATGGGGGTCCTCTGTTTTGTAGGTGAATCCTCCGAGACGGAGGAACCCAGCACCCAATGCTACGAAATGTCACTAGAATAAGATTTCGGTGTTCCCATGACATAATAGTATCTCGTATTATTCTCCTTAGATGTTGACCGCTGTACATGAGGGGCTGGGTGCAAACAGTCGGGGGCTCTTTCGACATCATTTCAATATCTTTGTTCATTTACAGCTTTGCTGTTCTGCCCAGTTTTTGGGCCAGTAAATCGACCGCGTGTTCAGCCATGCCCCTATTGCCGCGTCAGTTTATGGCTCTTCGTTATTCGTATTAGATATCTCCGCTTACCATGACGATTGATACCCAGCTCCTCCAACACCATAGCTATGAACGATTACTTTTCCATTTCTCTCTTCGACATCTATACGTGCACCGCCAGTTCTAGCAGCTAAACAGAATGGAATCAGCAGCCCATTCTACTTGACGAAAAATCAAACTATACTCACGCCGAAGTCCAACGTTATGCCGAATAATCTGCAAGTCCTCGGGTTTCCCAAGTTCTGGACAAAGTTGGCACGCCCTTTGCTTCGTGCGCTCAGCTAGCGAAGGATCGTAAGTCTCGTCCCAGCGATCCTGAATACTCATACCGCCGATGATAACACCGCCGCCAAGCGGCCGAGGGAAGACATGCGCGAATTCATTGGGACCGAACAAAGAAGGCTGGGTCCAGATAGCCATTCTTTTCAGTGGGGTTATTGGTTCGGCTATGAGCAGTGTTTGGCCCTGTTGCGCCGTATGTCAGTAACGAGCACGTTTCCGTAGGATAAACGTAAACCTCCCTTAGCCGGATACACTTTCTCATCCTGGACACCTCCGAGCGTTCTCGCACCTAGTCCGGTACAATTGAAGACGGCTGATGCGTGGGGAAAGTCCGACATCACATCGTCGATATGTTTGTAGGACCGGCGAAGGATCCTCACACCGGCTTTAATCAACCTTGCATTCAACCTACAAAAGCCCGTAAGCAATGCCTACCTCTTTTTGACACCGCGGGCATACATACCAATGAAGATAAATATTCGGGTTAAACATGAACGTGACCAAATCCATTCCCTGCTGGGCTCCCTCTGGCAATTCCTCTTTGGGGACATCCTTCACCCCACCTACCAACTCCTCAAACCAAGGGTTTTCCGTAGTTCGTACATCGTGTCCAGATACAACTCTAAGTGGGAATCGCTTGATGCCACTTTCGGGGCTTTCCTCGGCGATTTTGATGAAGCGCTCAAAAGTGACCTTGTCGTAATGCGCGAATTTGTTGAATTCCGTTTGAAAAGTGAACCAATTGGCACCGGCTTGTGGAGAACAGTATTCTGTCTGGGATGTGTCGCCCGGCAGATGTTTGGCAACAATTGTTATATCGAGATTAGAGGAGGGGAATCGGCTGAGAAGAGTGTTGGCGGTGGTGAGACCGGTGACCCCCGCGCCTAAGATGACGACTGATGCTGGCATGTTGGCCATAGAATTCAGCAGTCCGTAGTGTGCAAAATATGGCGACACCGTTTTGTCAAATACACATCAGACTGAGAGTTTATGTTTATCCAAATTGCTTTCGTTTAAGATGAGTCAACAGTTGATTGCATGTTGTTTGTTGGATTGTTGGATTGTTGGATAGTGGAGACCACGGTTATCGCCGGATATTTCATATCCGATATAATACTAGGCCTTACCTTTCGAGTAAAAAAAAATACTTCACGTAACCAAGCTTTGAAAAGAATTGGAAAACAAAACTACCTAAAAGGGGTATATATATTAGGTGAAAGGAGTAGAGATACAGTAAAGTTGAACAAACTTCCATTACTTAATCCCCTTGCCCAAATTCACTCTCAGAGCAGGAATCTCTACGGTGGTGACACGTTTTTGCAATTCAACTCAAAGATAAACAAATCTGGAGCAGTGCCACCATATTTGAACTTATCCAGATCCATCTATGAAACACAAGTTGGCGTGCCAGTATCCGCGAATTCATTTTTGCCCTAATACACCGCACGAAACGCTTGTCTCAATGCAGTCTCCGCTGTTGATACCAAATGTGTGAGCGAGTGCGAAAGAAAGAATTGTCATGATGATAAACAAAAAGAGAAGGGTGAAATCTAGATAGTTTAATAATATTGGTAGTGTAATGCATGTCTGGTTCTACGGTGTGGTAATCTTGAATATAAACAATTTAGATCGGCTCGGAGATACATCACACTTACCCGAAAAAGAAAAAGAGAAAGTCTGACACTTTCGGAACGGAGATAGTTCAGCCCCAATTCGCACTCTCTCAACATTGCAGTGTGAATTGAAGGAAGGGGTTAGTAATCCTTATAAGTTACCAAGACGCAATATAGACTAAATTTTTTCGTTACTCATTACCAATATAATCAAACTGGAAGGAAAAGGGTCTTGAGCGACTCCCCAACATCCCAACATTCCCATATAGGAATATGAAGTGCTGCATTGCGAGAATAAAACCGATGATCAGACAAGCTGTCATCCTACCCAACCATTCATCATCCGATCGATAGCGACATTTAAATGCTCATCTTCTGGGGATGTGAAAAAGTCTTCAAAGTTTATGTCCGCGAAGAGATCATGTCGATTTTCCCAATACATAAATCCTTCTGAATCGCTTGTGGGAATAGACAATGCTGCTGGAGCGTCCTGTCTGTCAAACCACCTCTGAATATAAACAACGCGTTGCTGAAAATAATCGAAAACGTTGCGATCTCTACTCTGACTTGTATGAGCGGTGGCCAGCACACTAATCCGCAATCTCAACTGTTCCAAAGTGCTGATCCACGAGGCTCTACGCTGAGCAACGGCTGGCTCCGGCCCCAGTTTGGAACTCGCAGTAGCAATCAACTTACTTCCTACAATCATGGCAAATCCCAGTTGCACCCACTGGGTGTTGCTCAATGCCGTTTCGGACGCGGACGGTAGTGAAAGATATACATTAAGGGTCGATGAAGCTGCAACCAATGCAGCATACAGAAATTCATCTCCGAACCTGTTACCAGGTGGAGCATGGGTCAGTATCGGCTGCTTAATTGCAGATAAACTGAGTTGATATAAACACAGCTCAGCTGTTTGGAACTGTATGGCAAGAAGCGCTATCAACGGAGTTGTCAGCCTTGGATTGCAGTCAACGGAAAATTGACCCACGGAAATCATATAGCCCAAAGGGCAGTTCAGCAACAAATGTCTCCAAATCTGATTTCAAAGATGTCACGTACAACTCGGCGGCCGAGCCCGGACTTCCAAATTCTACGGCATGTCGAATAGATAATCGATCGATCTTCTCCGCCAAAACCTGTAGTCGAACGATATAGAACATGTATTTGTCATATGGAGCCCCCCCTGCATTGTATACGGACTTGCTGCAACTTTCTATGTACGGTGTGTGAGGGAAATTGGACTGTTTTTGAGTAAGAATTGAGATTCTGTGAGAAATTATAAGTGAGTGGTTTAGTATTCGATCTTATAAAATAAAGCAAAATCTAGAAGTGACTTACGTAGAAGCGAGATAGTAGCACCCCACAATGGCTCTTTGTTCATCAAGACCCCAGTACGGCCGGGTATGGGTTTCGATTTCCGAGGGAGGCTGATCTGCAAATCGGATACCGGTCTTCCATGTCTTTGTTTGTGGCGCTCTGTCTAGACGTAGCTCAATAATGATGCTAATGGCCAGTTGCATGAATTGGGAATAGCGATGCGGTCGGGCATGATAGTGCGTCCTTCAAAATCCGTATTAGCACATATCTACTGCACGGAATAGGGCAAAAGGAAGGGGAAGAAGAAGATAGGGTAATTGGTATTAAACTTACCACGCAATATACACCATCAATCCTTGGAGCAGATCAAACGATATCTTCCCGTTGATTATCATATGAGAAGCCACAGCTTTCTTCACCTCGGCATCTAATGCTCGCTGCAGCGCCACATCTAGAAATGAAGCCGACACCAGGATGGCCAGGAACAAGAATGGCTTTTCTCGACGGAGGTCTGCAGCACTGACGAGGGGAGGAATAATGACAAAGGGGAAATGTGAAAGCATGTCATTTTTGAACGTATGGACCAGAGATTCAGCCATATCCATGGATAGAAAGCCATGGTCGATGACATCTTCCTCGGCTATGTGAATAGGGGCTGCATCTATGCTATCAACGCTATTGGGACTGCGACTCCTAGATGAAGCAGTTCGCGTCCTCTTGAGTTCGTCGATCTTAGACTCGAGAGCCTTAATCTTTCTTTTTCGTGCGTTAGCCAGGCAATGTGGTTTGACTAGAAAAATATGTTTACAAATCTTTTTGAAATCCATAAAAGCGACGGCGTGCTTTGCGTTCAACGCATTCCTTGCCCAAACGGCGGCATCTGGTCTCTTCATCAGAACTGGTATTAAATTAGGCAGCAGGGGTAACACACCGAGTACAGACTTCTTCTCCGTTACGAACGCATCGGACCTTTGAATCGGCGCAATTCTGGCAAGTTCTCGATAGAGGGCTCAGTTCCGCAGTCCAGGCCTCAGACGCCATGCTTGCATAGTTAATGTTCCTCGAAAGAAGTTGTTTTTGCATCCGCCGTCGATCTCCTGGTAAAGCGGATAACTGTGAGGCTGAGCACACAATGCCGGTCTGTGATTGGTCGTGGTGGGCCTCTTCGGCCTATATCTAAGGCTATTACAAGGAGCTGGAAATACTCATACAAGCAATTAATACAGACTCGGAAAGGGTTTAGAAATCAATTAATATATATATATATATATTTCCTTTGACGAGCTTAGCAGAACATTGAATGGCGTCGTTATTGCCAAAACAAAACCATCCAACAAACAACAACAATCTTTATCAAGCCCTATTCGATGATCCGCAATACTAGGCTCTGTGAATCCGACTTTTCCTCTTAATCTTTTCACCTCGAACCCTCCTTTTTAATCCCCTCCTCAATGGCCTTGATCTGCAGTGCTAAGAACTTCGAGTAATACCTGCAGAAAAACAGATTGCCACCCATATACCAGAATGCTGGATGTCCACTTGGCCTCCACATAGACCTAAATTCGCCTTCCTTGTCAAACCCCCAGACGCTGCCAACACGGTCTGCTAGAGCGTCACCGAGAATGGCTCTTGCCTCTGTATGCATATTTTGATATCCCGTCGCAAAGACAATCTCATCCGCTGGTAAGGTGGAGCCGTCGGCAAATTCAATGCTATTTGCAAGGACCTGTGAGATCTCCTGGCCCTGTTTTATTTTGATTTTGCCGTCGACAATGAGCTGGCTGGCGCCAACGTCGATGTAGTATCCCCCACCTCGCTGAAAATATTTGAGAAAGAGCCCGGCGTCTTGAGGACCCATATCAACTTGGAAACCGGCCTTTTTCAGGCCCTCCAAGGTGTTTTTGTCGAATTGGTTCTGCGCTTTTGTGACTTTAATTTGTTGGCCCTTTAATATCTCGCTAGGCAAGCTTATCAGCCACGCATCGGCGTCTTCAGTCGGTGGACCATCTTCTTCATAGAGACCCTTCAGACCGACTTCCACAAGGGCATTAGAGGATATCACAAGCGTGGAGCTTCTTTGAACCATGGTCACATTGTAGCCTTTTTCATAGAAGTCTTGGGCTATGTCATGTCCGGAATTGCAGCAGCCGACAACAACGGCGTTTTTCCCTTTGGAGGCTGGGTTGGCGCCAGGGAAGTCGGAGCTATGACATAAAAGGTCGCCCTGGAATGCATCTGCGCCTTTGAAAGAGGGGAAATTCTTCTTTCCAGAATGTCCTGTAGCAAGAATTACATGGTGGGGGTGAAACGTGCGAGACTCCTTGCTTCCATCGTGTTGCTGTCTCTCTAAAGTGACCGTCCACTGGTTCTTATCATCGTCCCAGGATGAAGAGACCAAATTTGTTTTGGTCCAAACATTCAATTCTAACAAACTAGCGTAAGATTCGAAAAAGTCCGCCAACTTGTCTTTTGGCGTGAAGATTGGCCATGTCGGTGGGAACGGGATGTAGGGTAAATGATCAAGCCAGACGGGGTCATGCAAGACTAATTGACGGTACCTTCGCCGCCAGTTGTCCCCAATTCTATCCTCGCGGTCAATTACCAATGTTTCCACCCCAAGCATTTTCAAACGAGCAGCTGCGATAAGACCGCCTTGACCAGCACCTATTCATTGCACATCAGCCAGCACAATCAGTCAAGCGCAGGGTTGATGGTTTAAATCTAAACATACCGATTATTAGCACCTGCGGCTCCTTGCCGTCAAAGTTGCTCTCAGCGGCCCTTCTTTCCTGCCAGTTCTTACGCGTAGGGTCGCCTCCATGGTCCACGCCCCTTGGTCGCTGATGTCTCAGTCGTTCCTCGTGGCCATTTAGGTTCTGCAACGCAGTATAAAACGTGAAAATTTCCCATTGGTCTTTCGTAACCTCTGCCAACCGGGCAACACCAAACCCCGATCCAACATCACTCGTGAAGTTAATGAAGAACTCGACACCCTTGACCTCGCCAATGCCGCCATCTATTGGGCCAAAATGCGGGGCTCTAAAGGGACTGGAATTGTCGATTTCGACTTTTTCGAGTCGTATACCACCAGCTAAGAAATCTGCGATTTTCTGCCGGCTATTCAAGGTGCGAAAGTCCCAGGACAGGCCCAGATGGTCACGCCAATAACCATTGTCTACAAAGAGGCTTGCCACAGATTGGGGGTTCTTTGCTGCAAGGGCGCTGTTCAGATCATCGATAACGCGGGATGCGATATCGCCTGCAGAACGAGTGGTTTGCGTGTCCTCACAGTAGACCGATGTGGGGAGCTTGCCAATGGGGATATTGATTGAACCGGCCTCGATACGGTCTTTGGAGACGATTGGGACGGTACCAACTGTGCCAACTTCTACTGCCATTCTTCAAATTATCAGATGCAGACGTAGAAAGTACTTGTGATTATGGAGGGGGAGCATCAATTGATAGTGTGGTGTGGGCATGCTTATATATTGAGTGGTCACACAAGCATCATGCAAACCCCGCCTCGGCATACTTACGTGATTTGGCCGTCTCAATTCTCCAGGCTGTATCCACGTAATATTACATCCAATATTACTCCCCGTTGTCAATTACGCTGCATTCGTCCAAAATTGATTAAAATTGATTTTTCCAGCCACCAATACCGTTCATTCTTGCTCAGATGTTATTGCTTAGATGTTGGTGTCGCATGGTTGAACTTCTTTTATATAGCGCCAAGATACCAACCCCGCATATTAGATGCGTCCAATCATCGCAATGAGATTCATTCTTTTTTAATGACAATGAGAGCTCCCCAAGGTCATCAATTGGTATGAAGATATGAGCCTTAGGCAATGTAGATATCGATAAACACTGCTGAAATAAAAGCACCGACGTTACTTACGGCCAGCTTGCAGGTCTGCCGAAAGATGGGATATAACCCGCATATGTGGAATAGTCGGTCTCGAATAGAACATGACGGAAATATCAGTTGATATCAATAATATTAAATATTAACTAATAGATAAAGTATAACATTAAAGGCGTGACTGAAGTCTTAGTGGATCGATCCCCCGCTGTCTGGGGAAGGAGCCACTTACTAATACTCTACAGCGCCGAGAATGTTTAATGTTTACGACTCTGATTTCTCCTCAGCTCACTTATTCTTCCAGTCAACTACCGAATACGTTCCAGACAGCCGACGGTCTGATCGCTCGCACCAAACCACGCGCTAGTGCAAACTATGAGTCAACTAAGTTGTGCACGAACATCCCGGGCACGCTAGACGCTTGACGAGGCCGTAGAAATGGGAGGAGCTGATCAGCCTGACCAGATCTCCGAATGCCAGGAGCTGGATCTAGGTAAAGCCACTCTCGGACATATGCACACTCAGCTAATGCAGCCAGTCGTATAGGCGCAGCATGTCTGTTCTGAGTTGGACTTGAGAACGCCAAGATGCCGGGCTGGCGATGGATCGTGTGCATTCGCCGGTGGATGATTGGGCAATGGCGTGTGATCAGTCCCGGCGCGGAGCTGGTAGCAATGCATGCGTTAATCTTCAGCTCAGCCGCTCTTCATTAGTCGGACTCGGTGCGTAGCGTGGTGTATCGAAGGAAAAAGAAACGAGCTACACCCCTGCAGAGTAAGAATACTGAACAAATGGGTAGGCTGCATCTTTTTAAATAAGACCCAGGGTCCCCCATAGAGACAGCACCCGAAGCGATTCGGCCATGTACATTAGTGGACAATATGGTTAGTATTCTTGAAAACAGAGCATTTCGGCATAAGCGACTGATAGTATGTTGTGACGGTATGTTCTCAGATCACAAATAATTATGCATATCTGTAACATATTATCTGTAACACAGGGACGTGGGAGGATGGCACATCGTCAGAAATCAACTCTCCAGTCACCAATATCACTCGCATCTGTCGTGCCATTAACGGATATGCCAAAGTGGTTATTGAGGGCGTGCCAACATTAGTCCCCCAAATCACCTACTACCAGAAGGGCGTCGGCACGGGTGTTTTAGATCGCTATATTGGAGGTGCGTATTGTTGATATCATCTGCCTGCCTTGGTTGCGCCATGTTAATTTGCTAGGTATGTCCGGAGCTGGGCTCAGCGCAAATGTCCGAGCAGCATATGCCTTCCTGGCAGAAAACTTTGACGAGGGCGATCAAATTTATTTCTTCGGCTTCTCGCGAGGCGCCTATACAGCCCGCGCCGTGGCTGGGCTAGTGGCCGACATGGGCCTTTTGACGAACCGTGGCATGGACAATTTCAGCATTGTCTACAATGACTATTACAAGAACAAGAAGCTGGGATACGACGCCGAGACCCGCGCACGACTAGGGTTTCGACCTCCTTTACCTCGCTTCACAATCCAGGTCATCGGCGTCTTTGATACTGTTGGCTTTCATGACTTTCATCTCACAGCTCGTCTATTTGGCGAGAAGTTTGAACTTCCCAACACCATACTCTCGCCTGACGTTCGCTATGCCTTTCATGCACTATCCTTGGATGAAAGACGAGGCGCGTTTTCTCCCACTCTCTGGCATTCTCCCCAGAAAGTTCCCGACCAACAGCTTCTCCAGGTATGGTTTTCGGGGGCGCATGGAGACATCGGTGGCGGCGAGGAAGATCCTCGTCTGTCAAACATCGCGCTCGCGTGGATGATTCACCACTGCACTAAAAATAATCAATTGGACTTCAACCTGGACTATTTCTTCCCGGACCCGGCGCCGGCAATGGAAGACGCCATTATCCCCTGGGCCACCAGCCTGGGCCAGGAAGACTATTGGCATTTCACACAATACATGGAGGCGCTGTTTTTTGGAATGAAGAACCGCACCCCATTAGCCTATCTTGACGGAAACGAGCAAATTGGATACACGAATGAATGGATTCATGAGTCGGTCAAAGACCGCAAGATCAACAAGTTTGACAAGGCCACGGTGCCGTTTAGATTCTGGCCAAGTAAGGTGTTGGCACGCCGACTTGACTCCAACGCATGGGAGCTCAAGGACGGAAATCAGATCCATGAGGTGAAAGCTGCAGAACTCGAGCTGTTCCTCAAGGGGCGAATACGAACAGTGCGGGCTCTTCAGGTTGATCTGGCGTAAGCAAACAATTATGGTGGACTGCGAAAATAATTATATATATATATATTTGTATATATGTATATATATCTATTTCATAAATCTCGTGATCTAATACAGCACTGTCTAAAGTATTCAGTATTCACAGGGTATCGTAGAC
This sequence comes from Talaromyces proteolyticus, assembly GCF_021365285.1. Lineage (NCBI taxonomy): Eukaryota > Fungi > Ascomycota > Eurotiomycetes > Eurotiales > Trichocomaceae > Talaromyces > Talaromyces proteolyticus. The sequence continues at coordinate 1,205,224 of NW_025764278.1, read as the reverse complement.
ACGACTAAACAATTGCACCCAGGCCGACGCCGGCCCTTCTCCCGTTTATCAGGGCCATCAGACACTGCCCAACGCCCTCCAAATCGCCCAACAACCCAACATGTCCTCGGTCCGACCTGACAAGACCGTGCTTGATCGCGCGGTATCCAGACGGCAGCATCGCCGCCGAGGCCAGACAAACCCCGTCGCCCGCAGCAAACGCGAGGTCATCATACGCATCGACCTGTTTAATACAGTCCCTCGACTGCACTCTTGCGCCGTACACGGTGGGCAGAGCCTTGGAGTAGAGCACCGCTAACGGCGGATACCGGTTCGCCGACTGATGCGCTTCATTGAACGCCAATTCCTCTCTGAACTGCCGGACTTCCTTCAACGTGCGCTCCAAATACTCCATCGCGTCTTTGCGCGGGATCGTGCATGTTGCAGCGGCCACCTGCGAGTTGACGGCACCGCTTTTACCCGTGTTTGGCCCGACAACGCCCTCGAGACTTCCTACCGCTTGCCCTGCTGTGGTTTGCGCCGTGTCAGGTCCAACCATCTCTTCCTGGTCCTTTTCCTTCGGCTTTCCGAGCTTTACTGACAACCGCTTCCCAAGTCCGATCTTTGGGAATGTTTGGAATGTTTGGAGATTGTCCATTAAACCCTTCTTTGTGTCATTCCCAGCGGGAACCGATGGCGCCCGTATGCACGGCGACAAGGCGTACTCGTCCCAATTGTTGACATCGAAAAAGTCAACCAAGTACTCCTCTTTCGTGACCTTGTCGATAAAGCAGCGCCCATCATCGGGCAGCAGCGCGTAGCTGGTTCTGATGCTGAAGTTGACCTGCGCAGTGAGCACTTTTGAGCTCAACAACACCTCGTCGCCGTTTCGCAGCGGCCCGAGAATATTCACACAGTGCTGCGGTGTGCCTGCAAAAACGACGCCGGCGAAGAGCTCTGGTCGTTGGTTCACCGCGTGGCGCGTGATGAGACCCCCCAAGCTATGTGCGATCACGTACGCGCCTCGCTTCTCCCGTGGAAGATCTGGGGAGTTACAGGGTAGCCCTTCTAGGTACTTTATAAGCCGTTTTGAGAGCAGATGCGGACTTAGGCGCCAGTCATACCCATAGTCCCAAACGCGCAGCTTCCCCGGCCGGTTTTTCTCCGCCTTGCGCAGTCTCTGGAGCAGTCGCCGACAGATATCCACAGGGCCGATATGGGACAGGACTTCGGAGGCAATGATGGTTTCTTCCATGCGTTCTTCATCCTCTGGGCTGAGCCCGACTTCGAGGTCGACCTTGCGGATATTCAAGCCGACTTTCATGGGGACCCAGAGCTGGCGATGCGGCGGTTTTGCAGAGCGAAGAATGGAGCCGCGGTAACCGCCCATAACCACAACGTCGCCTTCCATGCGCGACGCGGCTTGGTCGAGCATTGGGTAGGGCGAGTTCTGCCAGGTTTGTACTTTAGGGCTGCTTTTTAGGGCCTGGTCGACTTGCCCTGGTTCCTTGCGCTGGTAATCGCCGAGGAAGCGGGATGGGTACCACTCGTTTCGAAAGTCGGGGAGGTTGAAGTTGGGCATGCTGAGAAGCCTGCTGCTCGAATCTTGCAGACTGTCTTTGATTGCCTTGTAGCGGCTGTTGACCATTGAATGAATATTTTCATAATGAGGGCGATTTTCCAGCGTCGACGCTCGTGACAGATTCCTCACATATAAGCTCTCGTCGGACACAGATGGTCGTACCTGGCGTTTCTTTGTCGCTGGAAGTCGCTGGTAAGAATGCGTTCTGACATTCTGCATCGGTCCCAAGGTGGCGACATTTTCCTCGCTCGAGGTATTTATACCGGCAGCATTTATCCTGGCTAACCGGTCGACTTCTCTCGAGTCGCAAAAAGGACTACTCGCCGATCGCGCTCGCGCTATATTGAGCGACTTTGATTTCATCGAGGGCGAGCCCGGTCGTTTCGTCAGTGCGCTGAGCGAGCTAATCGAGCTAATATCTGGCAAGAATTTCCTTAGGTTGAGATTATAAATCGAATCGCCAGACGACGCTCGCGATCGTCCGGAAAAACTAGACTTCAGCAATGACCGCGTAAACGAATAACGCCCTTCCTTCGCCGTCTTGGTGTCTGTTACTGTTTCCGACTGCGGCTCTTCGTCCGGCTCCTCGGTCATTTGCGAGAGATACTGACTCGCAGGCACAGCATTGAAATACCCGCCAGAGCTCTCAATCGCGCGCGACTTCTCCTCTGCGGGTGTCTGGCGCGCCTTTAGACGGCTTTGCTCGCGCCCGATACTGACTCCCAATACATCTTCGACCTGGTCGGCCTCTGCGTCGGGAACCTGTCGAGCTGCGTCTTCGTCCGAGACATCGCTGTCGGACAGCTTTGTCTGCTCGGGGGGAGAAGAAGAAGAAGAGGAAGAAGACTGCTGGTACTCAGTCGTGTCGTGCGATGTTGCGCATTGCACGGGCGTGACCACCACCCCGTTGATGCTTTGTGTCGCCATCTCTGCTTATGCAGTATTTTTCCTTATCGCAAACCAACCACCTCGCTTCGTGCCGTGTGTTGAAGTCTACTGTCGTCGCGAGTATACGCCACAGCCTCTAAATATTCTGGACCCGTGGCGATGTTCACGAACAGATACGAACCCATGCCCGTCACATTCGTCGACAATTGCGCGGATTGCGCGGCATCAAACGGGATTTTATGTTTTTTTTTATCTCAGGCGCTTTATCTTGAGCTGAGGCTGAAGCGAAGCGGGGTCTGATTTAAATAGCAAAAAAAAAAAAAGAACCACCAAAAAAAGGTAAGAAAAAAAAGGCAAGCTTCCACAACAAGCACAGCCTCTTATTCGTCGCTTCAGCGGCCTGCGAACAGGGCTGACTCCTATACGTCAATGGAGCAAACCAGAGACAGGATTTGCCGCCCCCCTTCCGGGCTGTGCCGGTTTGCTTACGGCGGACCCTGTACGGTGGACGCTGGGTTGGTCGGGGAGATAGACTGGTGCATGGTATTCTGTGTTTCTCTCCTACATATGTATCGTCATTATCCCATCATGCATATGTGTACTGTTAGTATTTGCTTGGCTGGCTTAGCCTTGCTTGTTATTGTTATGAATAACTGCGATCTTGAGCCTCGGTGGTTGGGTGGGCCCGACTAGACGCTTTTAGTGGGAACTATGCAGACTGATGTCAAAGAGATAGGAGAATCTGGCCAATGATAAGATACTACTATTTTTAGAGCATGCTGTTGGCAATAACTTCAATATTCAATGTATAACTATCTTGTACATTATTTTGTACTGTTTTTTACGCCCTGAGCATAGTCAATTGCTTGTCGTCTCCGATCAGAGTATATACATGTAGTAGAACACCAATTCAGATTGTTATTATATCTACTGTAACAATATCAAACACGCATTACATATCAATTGATGTATTTGTTTGCAGCATGTAAGTCACGGGCCTTGCTAAATCGGGTACCGGCGGTACCTGCCTTCTCATCGACTTGACTCTTGGCCTGTAATAATATTCTTTGCATCGTTCACTCGCCTCACCAACACCATTCTACGAGAATATCACTACGTCGTAACTGCATTTCCCCAGACTTAAGTTGCGAAAATGAATCCATCCTCCGCCTCTCCTGCCCCTTCTCGCGTACGTCTACAACCCATCCCATCTCTCACTTAGGTACATATTGATATTGATACTCCCAGCCTCTCAAACGCAAAGCCTCCAGCGAAACACCCACAGAACCAACCGACGTTGATGGCATCATCGACCCACACGACCCCGTCTTACAAACTCTCTCTAACGACGCTCACCGCTTCAACACGGCTTACAGTGAGACGACAGCGGCGATGCGGGATCTGCTAGAGCCTGGCAGTGCTAGTCCTACCACTGGAATCGATTATACCACCATGGCTATAATCGATGATCTCAAGCGGCGTCCGGAGCTGGCGAAAATGGATGATTCAAAGGCAATTTTAGAGCAGTGTGGGATTGGTTTGGAGGTGAGGGTTGGGCGGGATGGGAAGGAGAAGGTTGTAGTTAGGTTTAAGGGGAAGGAGGTGTAAGGGTTAATATCAACAACATGGATAGGTTGTGAAGGTGAGTTTCCGTGCCGTTATTCGCTTGTAATATGCTTGCTAATTGAATACGTTGTCAGGGCGAGCGGGATTTCAATGCATACATTTCATAACAGTCAAATACAACAATCTCTGATATGTCCAGTCGATAACACATGTGAGGTAAATATATAATCACTGACGGTCGGACTTGAATCCCTCGCGCTGCTTAGTTGAATTGGCAAATCTTCCTGCCTTTACCTCCCATTCGCCCTCACGAGCAATAGCCTGATTCTTGGCGACACCTTCTTGGTCATTGAATGCACGGTCAATCGCCGCGCCGACCGTTCCTCTGATAGATTCACCAGCACCCTGCTCAAATCAGCGCTAGAACAACCGAACGATAAACATGACTACATACGTGAATACCAGCAATTGCCCCTTTGATCCCCTTATCGGACTGTCCCTTCTTTGCATCCTTCTCACTCGTCGGGCCTGGCAATGTGCCCGAAGTATCAGTGCGCACGTGGTTCGGAGCTGTCCCCGCCGTTGTGGTCGGCGCCTGATAGTTCGGGTTGGTTCCAGCATCTCGCTTCTCCCTCTCCGGCGTGAAGCCGGAGCCGCTCGCAGGATTGTACATCGATCGTTCGTGAGGATAATCAGACGAGGCCGCAGCAGTGGGAGCAGCTGGCGAACCCGTCGATGCGCCTCCCACAGGGCCGCCGCCGATAGCCCCTCGCTCAGCATTTGAGCGGCCCAAAACAGGCTCTTGAGAAGCGCCTAATCCCTGGCTTCTGGTACCCATCTCGCCGGTCTTCCTGTTTACACGTGGATCAAGCGTGCTCTTCAAATCGGATTCGTAGGGGCCGAGGTTGTTCGCCTGGGGATTGGCGGCAAGAGTCGTCGCGCCGGCCTGAACGTTACCCTGTGTCGTCGTTCCTGGGGGGTATTGTGCGCGGTTATCCAGGTAGCTGTCAGCGCGGGGGTCGAGTTGGTTTGCGATATCAGACTGGTGCGAGGCCGCGGTGCGTCTCGCTGATCTGGTATCGTAGCGACTGGGGTTGGGGATGTTAGGCCCTCCTCCTGAGACGGGGTTTGACATTGTGATTCGTGTGGAATGGTCCTATCGTGGCAATATGAGGTATGAACTATGTTCTGCTGTTTTGATCGACTGGCCCGGATCACATCCTCAGCTGATTGATATATTTCTATATTCTTCTCTCATCGATCGTTCTTGACGTCACGATGATGATTGCCGCCATCGACCTACGTATAACCCTGCACTCTGCATGTTAGGCTTCGTATTATGCGCCACCGCAGCTAGGCTGGATAATAATAAATTGTCATATTGTCACTCGACAGTTCTCAGTACTCACTGGACGAAGACCAAACAACAATCAGAAAACGGAGAGAAAGATGCATAACTCGTCGCCAGAATTGTGCAGCTTAGTCACCCACATGACTAAGCTAGAACCCCTCGGCGTCCCCGCGCAGCAGCGCTGAAAGCAGTAAAAGCGCCGTGCTTAAGCTTCATTCGGATTAACCATTAATCATCTACACATATAGAGATGCTACGGACGTATCCACGAGCCGAGGTACTTTCCAGCTTTTTGATTGAGAGTTGAAGAGATATTTTAAGTGTTCATCCGTCTGTCAAAACGCAAAACATTAACTTACACACAATCGGTTTTTATCTACAATGGCCATCGCAAACAAACAAATCGTCTACTCCAAGACGCCCGCCCCGGCAATCGACCCCAGCCTCACTGATGGCACCTTTGCCGTCAAGAACACCTCCATCGCGGAGCCCATCCCAGACGACAAGGTTCTCGTCCGCGTGCACTACCTCTCCCTTGACCCGGCGATGCGGCAATGGCTCACCGCGACTCGATCGTACATTGCGCCAGTCCTGATCGGCGATGTGATGCGCAGCAATTCGGTGGCTCAAATCGTCAGCGTCGGGAGCAGCCTGAAGAACGAATTCAAGACCGGCGAATGGCTGGTCGCATCGACCGGCTGGCAAGAGTATGCGCTCTTGACCGCCAAGGAAGCGAAAGCCCAGAGAGTCGTTGTGCCGCCTGGCTGCACGCCGACAGACGCCATGTCCGTGCTCGGCCTGACGGGGTTGACTGCGTATTTCGGACTTCTCGAGGTCGGAAAAGTCAAGCCAGGCGACACGGTCGTCGTGTCCGGCGCTGCGGGCGCGACCGGCATGGTAGCTGGGCAAATCGCCAAGATCAAGGGCGCAAAACGCGTTGTTGGGCTGGCTGGAAGTCCCGATAAATGCAAGTTTCTGACTGAAGAGCTGGGCTTTGATACGGCGATTAATTATAAGGACAAGGACTGGCGGAAACAGCTCAAGGCCGCCTGTCCAGAGTATATTAATGTCTATTTTGACAATGTCGGTGGAGAAATCCTCGATGCGTGTCTGGCACTGGCGGCGCCGTTTTCGCGATTTGCGATTTGCGGACATATCAGTCAGTACTCTGCTGCGAAGCCTGAGGGACCACGCAGTATTATGATGATCATTGTAAGCCATTCTACCCATAAATCTTTGATGCATTACTAATGATGTAGGGCCAACGAGTTACCATGCAAGGATTCATCGTGTTCGACTATGCCAAACAGTACCCAGCAGCATTGAAAGAGCTCGGCCAGTGGCTCGTCGAGGGCAAAATCAAGCGGAAAGAACATATTATCAAGGGTGGTCTAGAAGCATGTCCGCAGGGATTGGTTGATTTGTACGCTGGTGTCAATACTGGCAAGATGATGGTTGAGCTTGCTCCCCTCTCACAGGCAATTCAGAGTAACCTCGGCGAAAAGCTATAATTGTTTATTTTACGAGTCTGAACAGAACTGTACATAATGATGCATTGGATATAGTCCACTATTGGATTCAAAATAGGTCATTTAAAAAGTCTTGAAATGTATGAATCTACGCTCGACTGTAACGTCATAGTGATACCGCAACAAAGAAATGCAGGTCATTCTCTGCAAATTCGTTATGAATTACACATTTCTAGTCTTTTCTAAATTGACATAAGACAACAGCCAGCTGGTGGATTTATTAAGATACTTGAAATAATGGAATTTTGCCAGTTTCGATTTAGTGTTGGTCCTAATTCCACGTTGGTCTGGAGATTATGTATAGAAGAAGTATATATAGATAAATAACAGCCAGTGCTGTAAATACATATATAAGGTATTGCTGTCTACTTCAGCCTCATCCTGCAGTATATTTGTCAAGTATTCTATAAATAGATCAATTGATATTCTTTACTGTCCTCTACCAAACTAAGATCGTCAAATTGCATATGCAGACATAATCCTAAGCGGGCAAAAAGATCCATTATCACCGATTGCTTTCTTATTGGACAAGCTGGGGAGATCCTTAATCGTCTTCAGTTTTAGAACTCATACATAATTAACTCTACGTGATGGACACTACAGCAGCCTGGATTGAGACCTGATAATTCTGTCCGGTGTGGAAATGCAAATAGTGGTAAGAGTACGCTGCTAATTACTAGCGATTGATCTTTAAGACAACAAATCCGTTCCACAAGTCTATCTAGTCCATAGTCCTTTCAGAGTTCCTATCACGAATATCCACCTTTCGGAATAGTTTCAACTCCGAAAATTGTGTAGAAACCGAACAAACACACTGTAATCTTTGAATAGAGGGGTCATCCAAATGATTCCAGTCCAGGCAGCCCAGAGCCACCAAGTGCGCTTGTCGGCAATGAAGCTTCTCAATAGTAATATCCTAAAGACAATAATCATCCCAATACTAACAGGCAGGACGTAGCCTAGAAAACTGAGCCTCCAGAATATCGGGCATGCAAAGGACCAGATTGCCGTAGGAATCGCTATTGTCCATCGTGCTGCTCCGTCGCCGATAACTAATGGTGCAGTACGCCTGTTCTTCGCGCGGTCACCTTCTTGATCTTTCATGTCTTGAACTTGCATTGTCGTGCCTATCACGCCACTTGTCACAGCCAGCCACCACCATGCTGCCGGAGAGACAGCATTCTCCCCCGTGGCAACGCGTAATGCTCCCTTATTGTATTGGGAAAAGGCTACAGCTATGATGATATTACGAACAATGAAGCCATCATCGCCCCCGCCAAGATCGTTGTACATCCAAGTCAAGGTGAATAGTAGTATTGTTTCCTCCCAAGCTCCCAGGCAATAATTTATACCTAGTACAACTGGAAGTGCGATTAAAAGCAAATGTCTAGTTTGGGAGACGCTAATGCGGCCGGACGGCAGCGGCCTCCATGGTTTGTTGATCGAATCTTCAAGAATGGACTCTGGATGTCGCTGATTGGCAAGATCAAAGATGAGTAGATTCAGCCAGTTCCACAACACAACGTATGGAAGTCTCCTTAGTATTTGTAGGAGGTCAGGGGAGGCGTTGCCAGTCAGTAAAGGGCCGGAAAGGGCAGCAAATATCCCAAACACGGTGTCGGGAAAAACGAACGTCGCAAAGTCGCTTTCAGTAAACAGCCAGAGTGTTTTTGCAAAACTCAGTAAAGGGAATGCGCCTTTCGTCTATCACCTCCGCTATTAGGACCGGTTTTGGTGCTGTAAATTATGAGGGACTGATGTCCTTACTGGAGGAAGCGTCGACTGAGCTAGATCTTCCTGCCTGCTCTTGGTCGAAACATTTTCCGGGGTCGCTGTCATCCTCCCAGACTGAAGATATACACAATAGAGTATTTAAGTTTTGGAATTTTTAGCCATCAGATATGGACCATAGTACCAGACCAGGTTCAGATTTAGTGTTATCAGGAACCCCGTTGCCTTCAGAACAAGATATCACTCAGTCTAAATGCTTCTGACCAACAGCCGCTTATCGCTCTTTTGCGCCTGCATCTAAATAAAATGATAATATACATCTTATCGTAAGTCTTATTCTTTTGGCATAGTTCCCTTTACGGCGATTCGCCAACCAGCCAGCCGTTTTAGGAAATATCCGACCCGAATGTTGGTTTACTTTTCTTGCTCACACTCTCAATGAACTTTACCCTCAAGTCTACCAACGTGGTATAGCTCAGATCACTCGGATATGTGCTATAATTTATTTTGAAACACGGGGATACTTTTGTCACAGTCACCTGTTTAGTGATTCGATGTGACATAATATAGTCGGTTCAAGTAGAATTAGCATACCATTATAAAAATCTATCATAAAAGTATTTAATATTTTCTCCATTTCAAGACTATTCAGCCAGTTAACATAACTAATATAAGTATTATACGCGTCTTTTGAACGAAATCATCAAGTCACCAAAATTGAGTGTGAACTTTTCCCTCGCCTTTTCTTCGAACCCTTTCCCATTCTCACCTGGGGCAAAGGAGGAATCGAATGTTGTGACTAGCCTTGCGAGCGTAGTACGAATATTGAGAAGAGCAAGAGGTCTACCGATGCATCCATAGGGACCTGTATTAGTAGAAAGGGATCAGTTACTTCGCCGCAAAAAAAGAAAAAAAAAAACAAAATGAGATGAAAACAGAATATATTTAGCTGGATTAAAAAGGGAGAAAGTGTGATGACCTACCAGTTGAGAATGGTGCAAAAGCAGTCTTATCTTTAACCATGCCTGGGTGTAGATACCAGCGTTCTGGAATAAAGGCCTCTGGTTTATCGTAGGCTGCTTCACCTACAAGTTGGAACCACAGATTGAATAAGTAAACAATCACGGATTTAAGGCGCGCGGAAACACCATGCAGCATATAGACTCACTTCGTCCAATTACATACTGTGGACACGATACAATTTTGTCTCCGGGCACATATGTTTCGTCAATTGTGATACCCTCGGGTGGAGTTTTCCGCTGTAGCATTGATGGAACGGGAGGATGTAATCGAAGTGTTTCGTTGATAATTGCATTGAGATGATCTAGATTGGCTATTTTCTCGTTTAACACTTCATTCGTTGGGTCAGTCATATACGGTGCAAGTTCCTCTCGTAATTTGTCGAGTTGTTCGGGGTGTCGCACGAGTTCAAATATGGCAGCCGTCAGCGTCGTTGCAGTAGTGTCACTAAGGCCTCTCAGGAACGACAATCGAAAAGTGTATTATCATCAATGTGTCTGGATTGCAACTACTTACCTGCCGGCAACAACTATAAGTTGTGCATCTCCTCGCAATAGAAGCCAATCTCGATCACTGGGCCGCTGACCCTTTAAAGGCGCTGACAGTGCCGACATAATATCCGGACTGTCTACCTCCGTCTATCTATAGTCAGCCACATTTATAAGATAGGTCGAAGAGCTGATGTCATTACTCTCAACCTTTGTTCCATTCGCTCAGCACAGAAGTCAATAAATCTCCACCAGTCATTTGCGAGCCCTGGTATTGCTGTTAGTAGCCTAAAAAACCAGACCGGAAATGCAAATGCAAGTGGTTCAAGGCCGTCGCTTAATAGTTTGATGGCCCAGTGCTCTTGACTAGTCTCTAACATATCAAACGACTTTCCATATGCAAGGTCGCCCATGAAATCAAAGCTATACAGATTAAACCATTTTTTAATGTTGATTGGCCGACCATCCAAAGTAGACAGGTGGTCCACTAGCTTATTACGATAGCCCCGCAATCGCTGTTCATACCCACGGAGGGCTTTATCGCTGAACGCTGTGCTCCAGACGCGACGCCTTTCGTCATGAAGGGACTTCTCGCGGAAGGTCTGTAGAGAGACCATCGGTTTTGTAAGATCGTACCAAGGTGCTTTGGAACACTTGGATCCAGATCCATAGATAATATTTACCGCCTTTGGATGAGCGATAGAAAGATTATTAGGCCCAATACGAACAAATGGCCCGTATAGGTCATGTAAGCTCTTGAGCTGTCTGAATGTATCTCCATGTCGTACCCGCCAAGACAGCCAGAAACTTGTGATTCTTGCACCCAGTGAACCAGGAAACTTGTTCAACGGATGAAGTAGCAAGCGGTAGAATACCACACTAGAATAGAGTCCAGAAACATAGGAGAGTGCGATCCAAGCGACTTTATTTAGAGCGGGAAGAAACGCGTCTGCTTGCCCGTACATGAAAATACTGAGTATGAAGAGGAATGCAACGAAAAATAGTTGAACATAACGAACTGCAAAGAGATGGTGTTCGCCTCTACTGAAGTATGTGACATGGCATAATACCCCAGCAATGGCAGGTACCATACGCTCCAAAGGTACGACCATTTTCAATGACTAGGCATCCCTTACAGATTAAGTGGAGGAGAAGGCAAAAAGTGAGAAATGTGTCTGTAAAAGGCCAAAGAACATGATGGGGCAGTCATGCCTGACATACAGATCGTATCCTGCCTAACCATCTAATAGACTGACTAATCCCAAGTTGGTATATCCCGAAGGCCGGTAAATCTTTGCGATTTTAGAACCAGTATTCTTCAATATGCCTACACCTTGTGGCATTTATCGCCGACTTCCATAATTTTCATGGGTATTTCCGACGGTTTTCCTGCATCAGGTCTTGGCCTTCGGTTGTACTAGGCGGTGCTCCTGGTGTTTAATGATTTGATAATATTTCTACATACTATATGTGTTTAAGTATATCTAGAGGCTACCATTCATCCCTGTACGAACTTTCTAAGATGAATCCCCGAAGTTTCTCATTCGGTAGTGGATATCGCTTTACCAACAATTGGCGTGATACGTATAACAGGGTAGGTTCATAATAAACCATATTGCAGCATCCCTGCCTGTTATCGGATAGGTTGTGCTTCTCGAACTTGAGTATACTTCGCTAACGATGCTTGAAAACAAACTTCACCGTTGGGTCAACCTTGTTGAGAATACCATCAAGTCCGTTCAAAACCGATGGTTCTTTTGGCGGATCTTTCAGTTTGAACTCATAATTGCGTAAGATCCGGGCCACAACTACTTTCGCTTCATGGATTGCGAAAAAGCGGCCAGGGCATGCTTGAGTTCCGTAGCCGAAAACCAAGTGGTCAGGTCCGGATGTTACCGCCTTTCACATGGTTAGTCTTGTCTGGTAGGAAAGAGAGTTCTGACTATGTATCGTACCTGGAACTTCTGCTCGTTGCCCGGTTCAGACCGCATATTGTAGTATCTACCATGTTGTCAGTAAGCTTTCTTAAATTTTCGACAAGAGGCATTACCGGTAACCGTCAAACTCATACGGGTTTTTTAGCGGTGACCTATCGAAATGAATGGTATGAGTGTCGAGACCACAGATAACTCCAGCTGGCAGGGTCTCGCCGGTCGCAATTTTCAATGGTTTAACGACCTTTCGAATCGTTCCAACTGGAGGCGATTGTCAGCGTCCTCTTCGGACAGTTATATCTATAAACTCACCAAGCATGAACTTATTAAACCGCTGAGCCTCTCTTATGAAAGAGTCAAGTTTTGCCAGCTTGGCCACATTTGCTCTGGTCATTGAGACCTCGCCGACCTCCAGGGCTTCTTGCCTCAGAGGCTCAATGTATTCTGGCCGCAGGCAAAGATCATATAAAAGGTGATATACGGTTGAGGCGGTTGTAAAAAGCGCCGCTCGACCAGTACCAATCTGTGCGCTGACTTGGTAATCTAGTGAGTTTCCTTTGTTGTTCGGAGAACCGTCAATCACCAACTGAATCAAATCTGGTGGTGGCTTAAACTTTGGATCTTTCATGGCCTCCAACCGCTCTTCCAGAATCGGTCGAAGCAAACTGTTTTCAAAGTGTTTGTCAGTAATTTCCTGTAGAAGGGACTTTGGTATCCTCCCTCAGAAGAACTCACGTTGTAGCTTTTGCTCTGTGTTTTCTGATTGCCCGCAGTTGTGGCAGCGACCATGCCACGAATGGTCGAAATAGCCAATGGATTCTCCATAATTTAGGAACTGAACTGAAGGCTCCACCGGTGCAATCCTGGATAGCTTGCAGCTTCTATATATTAGGAAAATGAGAAGTAGATGGAAGGAGTAGCTTGACCCACCCAGTCCGGATCCTTTGATAAACGCTCTCCAACGAACACACGCTGTGAGATTCTGATAATCATCTTCACGATTCTTGGAAACAAGACTATCTCGGTCCATTCTAAAAAGGACAAAATTTCAGTATACTGGCCCGCATAATGGCAATTTGAAATCGGCAGTTGCAAACCTTCACATGGTCCAATTTCTTCCAGAATGGCGTTCAGTGCTGCATCTTGAACAATCTCATACACTTGATCCAGAAGACGTCCAACATCTCGACGGATTAAGGTTGCTGTTGCCTGCTCATGGCCAGTGATACCAGTGAATTCCCCAATAAAGAAGTCGTACGAGCTCTCTTGGAAACTGAGGGTCGACTGGGCATTGGTTTTGATGTCATCCACACATTTACTAGGAAGAATAATGATTTCATCCGGAAAATGCTTAATCTTGTAGGGTCTGTCGGGATACTTTCAATCATGTCCGTTAATAATATTACTTGCTACTATGTCTCACTGAGGCTTACTGTGGCTGACCCGCGCGCCAGTACTTCACGGTATGTCTCACCAGGCTTTAGTTCAACCAATGGAGCGTCAAATTTTGGGGTTGTGAATCGAGCCAGAAGACTCCTTTGAGAAAAATGGGATGGCCTCTTGAGCCAGGTTTTTAGAAAGTCAAGATAGATGAAGTATAGGCCACCTAGAAGTACCGATGAGATGAGCAAAAAAATTGGTCGTTTGGCAGCCTCATGGCCTAGATAGTGAAAGGCGTCGATTAGGATGACTGCCATTTTCAAGCTGTCAATACAACTGTTGTGAGTTTGCCGATCATTAAGAGTATTCCTAGGTAATATTGTGAGATTTTGTTTGAAGAAACAGACTTAGAAAATTCAGATAATATTATATTATAACACAGCGATATTCCTTCGGTGCAACCGAAGAATACCAAAGTGAGGGGGTACATACACGTCGAAGTCCGCGACAATCGATTGATTTGATTTGACAGTGAAGTTATCTCAGATTCGGAGAATTCCTAACACAGAAAACTAAAACAGCATGGCCGATTCTGGAAGCTCGGTGGTTCTGGTTTTTCATCTCCCGACTGGTACGGGAAAAGGACTTTGCAATCCTAAATAAAGTCTCCCTCCTCTTTTTCTTCAATTTCCATCACGACTTGGGACATTTGGAGGTTCAGACAGTCTCTGTGCTTTCTACCACAGGGAGTCAAAAGGAAGCGGAATTATGATGTGTTCCTCAGTAACAGAAAGTAAAATTTACTTATACTTCGTCATGGCCGCTTGGGGAATCTTTCAATTTTACAGCGGGACAGACACATCCCAAATCTAAAGCGAGACATTCGATTTATAGTGACTGCTTTGGAAGGAGTATATATCATTGATCTATACAATGAGAATATAAGGGGGCTAGTGGAAGTTCTAGGCCTAATCGACATGATCAACTTAGTTGAGTTGTCAACAAAGATACACACCCCATAAAAAGATTCGATTGAATCAGCCTCGCACATAAATTTCTATTGAAATTATTTTCTTTGTTTCTTTTCCATATAAGCTTATAAGACCTAAAAATAATATATTGATGTTGTATTACTACATCTTATTTGTAAGGCTTATGCTCTGTCGGCATCTCAGTGCCGAAAAGTAACACGAAGGTAATCGGGTCAATGCCTGATTCCAGGGCCAACACGCTTATAATCCCCCGTGAGCGCCCCCGGAGGGGCTCACAAATAAAAAAAAATAAGTGATTAGACCTAATCGCCAAAACAGTTCTTGCCCATTCGTATCCAGGGTCGCAATAAATTTGCGTAAAAATCGGCCGATAAAGTTCTGATCGGGCCCACTTGCGAGCTGGTCGTCCTTTTGTTTGTCGAGGGATATTTAGAGATATTTAGGTTGGCCTAAATTTGAATGGGCAAAACCTCTGAATTTCAAATAACAGGCTGATCAACTTAATATATACCCAACTTACTAGTGGGCCGCATAGCCTATAATTACCCAAATAACATCGGTTTTTCTCCGGAAATTGGATGTAAAATAACACGTAAAAAACATGATTCTGTCATGCGTTCCTTGGTGCCAACCTTTAGTCTCTGGTGATCCACCTTCTCCACAGATATACGATCCGTCCCGTGATAAGACAAAATAGGAAAATTCCGAGACAGGGATATTCCACCTCCACCTCGGAAGATTCCTAATATGGACTACCCCATTTGATTAATACTGGATATTGGGGTGACAAAATTGGAAATTCCCGACTCTTTTCCTGATAGTTGACGTCCGTCACTCAATTCCCAGAAATGGAACCGCCTCCCATAATAAGTAATTTTTCGGTGACTGCTTAAGTCCGGTAGGAAAAATAATCCAAGTGCCCATGGCATCAGTATGCTATATGAAGCCAATGTCATGAATTGTACTCTCTCTATTTTATTAAATACGGTCTTGCGGCCCCCATGAAAATGCTGGAATCAATCCAGGGCCCCCTCCTCACTGTCAATTGATTACTATTCCTATCATTCCTATTATTATGATTACTGGCATTAGTGTTATTGTTTGAAATATAATGCCTGACGATTCAAGAGAACTGTTAAGTGACCACAATGCCTCACCAACCAAGTTGTTTGAACCAGTGCGAGTAACAATCACTACCTGTTCTGAAAGATTGGTAGTCGCGGAGTCGTTTTAAGGACAGCTTTGGCCGCTGACCTCGAGAGAAAAGACTGAAAGTAAAAGGTAATACATGGATCTCTGCCACTGGTAGAGGCCAGCACGCTTCAGAACCGGGACCAATAGAAAGGAGTCCTCAGTCATAAGTGTGGTAGGAGTATTAGTACAGTAGTTTGCAACTTGGAATGGATCAAGGCGGTCTGTCCTCCATATGACAATTGATGATACTATGTTACATGTGACGCAAATTTAGAACGAATACGAAGGACTCATTAGTACGAAAACAGTCCATGCGTAAACGATTCCCCTTTTGTCTCATTCACAGAGAATATAAGTACAGGGCAATACGCTGTGGATACTAGACCGCCCGTATTTAACGTAGTGGTTTTTGCGGTTACAGGAATCAATCAACACGCCATTTTGGAGTGCCGGCGGCGAGCTACCGAGGACCCTTGCCCCGCCAAGCGTCGTTAGCGGACGTGAATACCAGCCTGGGTTAGATAAGTTGTTTACAATACATTACGAGAAGCTAGAGCCCCAGGTTCGTGAAATGGCACCGCGGCTCGGCGAGTATTCTGTATCGAAATAAGCCACTAAAATGTTCCAAGATCGGCTGAACCACTAAAGTCCGATAAAAGTGTCAAAGCTCCAGATCCTACCATTACCGATAATGTAGAGCCAAGAACCAGGAAAGCCCTAGTATGCGTGGCACTCCTTCGCCCCCAGCTCGCCTCGTGAGATGTAAGCAACTTACTACCTAATGTCTAAGCGATGCTAAGTTATCAGGCTAAGACCACATTTAGGGGCAATTACTTCCGTCTCCAATCGTAATGAGGAATGGTTGCTGCCAAACACCACACAGAAGAATATTTATATGGATTGGGTTTACAGTGAACAGGTTTGTTAGTGGAAACCCCGATCCTTAAGCTTAACACAGAACAGTGTACATTACAAATATCTTCATAGGAAGGTTTATTCTCATACTGAACTGAGTGTAGGCAAAGGATTCTTCTAGAGAGCCTTCGTACAGCTTGACCCTGCATGGGGGCTTTAATATGCAATGTTTCGGAAGTAGTAGCTAAACCCCGAGTATTCCCACCTAATTCTATCCAACACAAGGTACCTCTGGCCCAGTAAGCGACCTGATGCTCAAAAGTCCTCATACAAAATAGCTAACAAAACCAGGGATACCTATATTAAAGTTTTCTTGTTCGTGCATATTCATACAAGTAAGTTCATCCACAATGTACCATAATAGTCTACGAAGAGGGATGTGTTTTTATTAAAGACAAATTGTCACTGGTGTGAGTTGGGGCGTGAGCGAGCCTTGGTCTATGCTCCAGCCATCTCGTAATCCAGGTCCTAGCTTGATCCTGTGGTTTAGATTAATGAATGAATATGGAGTATTTCCTTGCTCAATTGTTGGTTTGGTAAATAAACCTGGTTTCCAGCCGTTGGATTAATCTATTTTAACATCCTTCTTTTCTCTCATATACCTCCTTCCCTGCGCTGGTAAGAGTAACAACAGAGTGCGATGCTTTCCTCTCTTTGTACATAGATCGACAGAGTGAAAAAAAAATTAAAATAAAATGTGGTTGATGACGAGAATTTTCCTGTTGGTAGGCTTCCTCGCCGCGTTGATCATTGGGTGCGACGCCTGCGCCTGCACAACGACTACGCACACACCGGTACTCGTTCATCAATTTCCCAATGGCACGTGGGCTGAAAATATTATCGGCCTCGCGAACGGTTCGGTCTACACCACTTTATTCAACACGCCTGAGCTCATCCTCCTCGACCCAATACAATCCAACCCAGATCCCATCACCGCCGCCAATATCGCTACTAAAACCGGCTTACTGGGTGTAGCTCAACCTAGAAATGATATTATTACCGTTATTGCTGGTAGTTTCACCTCAACTGCACCAAGCACGACATCTGCTATCAATGGGTCTTACGCCATCCTCGTCTTCACGATTGACGTGGAGACTCCTAGTATCCCGCCTGTACTCCGAGCAAAGTACCCAATCCCGCAGGCAGGCTTCCTGGATGGTCTCACAGCACTGCCTCTTGATCCTCATCATGTCCTCGCTGGTGACTCCTTGAAAGGCGTCATCTGGCGCATCAACATCGATACGGGGGCAGTGGACTGTCCCATTTCGGATCCACTCCTCAAACAGGTGTCTGGATCCAGCACGCCAGGTGTCAATGGCCTCCATGCCTCCCCCACGGATCCCTACCTCTACTTTACCAACAGTGCAATGGCTATATTTGGGCGCGTACTGATCTCCTCGTCGGGCTCACAGCTTGCCTCGGCGGAAACTGTGGTTGCAGCCAGTGGTGATAATGCATACGATGATTTCGCGATCTCGCCTGACGGACATTGGGCATTCTTATGCAACACCCCGCCTGATGCAATCAGCCTGGTAGATATTTGGAGTACGGCGTTCCCAACGACGGCGACAATCGTCGCCGGTGGAAATGGAGACACAAATTTCGATCACCCGGTTGGCGCAACGTTCGGACGGGGACCAGAGCATAGCCAGCTATTTATTAGCACCGCGGGAGCGATTGAGGGGCTAGGTGGAAAAACCGGTGGACAGGTATTCAAGATCGATGTGAAAGATTTATTGGGCGAAACATCGTGTCGTATTTGAGGGGTGGGAACGCACGGCGGAGATGAAAATGTAAATAGACTGGCTGAATAAATATTTAGACCTGTGAATAGCATACTCCTATATTTCAATTTCTTTATATATGCTTTTGTATGTGGTTAATTATATAAATTCAGCGTGTAGCCTAAACCAGCCAGGCATATCGCCATCACTGCCAATCCAACAACTGCTTATAAAAACTACATTAAATGTAACAACCATGCTACGACCTATTAACACCAAGATCCTCGCATCACCCAGCATCTTGTCGACAATAACCTTTCATTCTTCTACCCTCTTCTTCACAAGCAATTTTGTTGACGGGTCCGCATATAAGAACTCATCCGCGTTAATGTTGGTCGGCCGGCCCTGCCCGTCTACAAACTTGAAGTCGTACCGCAATAGCAACTCCGTCAGAATCATCTTCATCTCGTTGCTAGCAAAGAAGCGGCCAGGGCACGCATGCCGCCCATGCCCAAAGTGCATGTGCGCTTTGTCTGTCTGCGCGAATGCTAGCCTCTTATCATTGGCTGGGTCATCGCGGAGCTTGTAGTAGCGCAGGCCATCATACTCCTGGTTCGGAAGAATGTCCTCATCACGAGAAATTTCATAGGAAGCAGTGCACACATGAGTCCCCGGGGGAAGGACTTTTCCGTCAGAGAGGGTGATAGGTTGGTTTTGAACAAGGCGGTGGAAACCCACTAGTGGTATCTCATTAGCATGGCCATGACTCTCAGGAGAGGTGGTAAACACAATTGAGGGCACTTACATAGACTGGGGGGACTGACACGCTGGCTCTCCTTCAACATACTGTCCAGCTTCCGCAACTTTGTCGGGGTTAACCTTTGCCAACCGTTGTCTTCCGCCAGCACTATTCGCATCTCGTCTCGCATGATATTGAAGTACTCAGGCATTTGGCACATATCAAACAATACGTGTGCTGTTGACATGGTCGTCGTGTGCACACTCGCTAGATTCATAACCAGCTCTCGCAAGGCTAGATTGTAAGTATCGCTCTCCTTCCCCTTCGCTTCATCAATCATCCATTGCAGTAGGTCGGACGGCCTTTCGTAACCAGGTTTCTCAGCGCTGACACGACGCTGGTCAATTATTGGAAGAATAATGTCTGCACCTCGTTTAACCCATTTCTTAGTATTCCAGTAAGACGGCAAGGCGCGTACAACGAATGGGCGGAATATGGCCGGAAGACCGCGAAGCAGCATTGTCGTAATTGTGGCGGCTTCCGTGTAGCGTATTGACGAAAAGATCCATTCATCGTTGCGGCAGGTTGGGAGGCCGACGAAAATCCGGGCGGAGACGCGCGCGACAATGGTACGCAGCACTTCGTATATTTCGACTTCTGACCATTGGTCTGCCGCACTTGAATTTTAGCACGATGTGAAGGCGAGAGACGAACAAGGGAATATCCATATCAACACGCACCAGTGACGTTGGGAAGAGCTTTAGCTAATGCATAATTCAACTCGTCAGCCATGGCTGATGTAAAATTGGCCAGATTCGGCGTGAGTTTCGACTGCAAGACCCGCGTGTGCAGGTTGCTCTCGAGCAGTACGTCCATATATGAATATTGACCGACCATATTCTAGTTGGTATACGTAAGCCATTATAACTTTCATATGCTTTGAGAGTAAATGCCCAGCTAAACTCGTGTGTGATAGGGGGGACAGCGTACATTGATCAGGGCCTGAATAGACGATAACCGCTCAGTTGGGTAGTTTCTCAGCTCATCGACATATTCTCTTGGGATGACCAAAATATTGCGATCATTACGCGGTAGCTGGAAGTATTTTCCTTTATACTAATGCTCATGTCAGGCTTGGCTGCTCTTTGAAGTTTTTCTATCGTAGACATCCAAGACCATAGATAAAAGGCTGTGGAAAATAAATTGCATACTTTCTCATAGCCGTCATGTATCATATCCCGGGCACCTAACCAAAACCGCATTCCCGCAAACCACTTCGGTTCCCATGGCTTCAATCCTCCAAAGGGATCGCTGGTGGAGGTGAAGAAATCAAAGAGCTTCTTGGTCACGGCCACAGCAATCAAACCAACAAACACAACTAACACCAATGGCGACACGTTGTGCAAACCACCCCAGACAAAATTGTCGCCCAACATTTTGTTAAAAGATAGGATGCGAAAAATCTCCTCGTTGTGATTTCGTGGTGATCGCTCGACACACAACAAGCTATGCGGTATTAAGCCACCCATTTAAGCAAATACTTACTATTAATTATGCTTTTTATTAATTTCCTTTTAATATCTCGTTATTTCCACTGGCTTCTCATTCTTCGCCCTTCTAACAGATACGTCACCATATAAACATTGACATACCACTGTCATGTATCAAAAATTACCACTAGAAATTTAAGTGAAAACGTGGATTATAGATGATACACAGAGGAAGCAATATCGATATGATAATAGCGCAAGGCTGAATGCTAGGCCAGCTAATCAAGCTTCATGTTCCGACACCCTTTAGCATATACGCTTACAAGATGAAAGCCGAGTCTAGTGCTGTAATGCAACATAAATGTATCAATACATAGACTAAAATAAGTATGAATTAGCCGTCTAGTTCTAAGGATATCAGCGTCCTTTTACGTTATTAGTGCCATGCTTCCAGTAACATGTAGGGACCTTGCCTGAGGTTCTTTAAAGAGTCCTTGTGTTCTTGGTGCATGAGGAATGAGGCCTTGAGCGAATATATCATTTTTACCATCTTGTCATTCTTAATACCAAGAGTTAAGTCCTTTAAGTCATATCCTTGCTGGTGTGGGCAATAGGGCAAAGGCTTCTTATCTATCTCACTAGGTAGCCTGCTTATGCAAGACTAATATAAGACCACTGTTCGAAATATATTTCTAAATGGTGACATACATAAGTGACGGAAATATAAGTAAACGCCCCCATCCTGCAAGTGTAATATTTATTTTTGGCCCCAATCCAACATCAATGATGCATATGAGTGGGCCGCAAATGACACTGATCGACTGACTGCGCACAGGCTCAATATTAGCTCTGTTTGTCAATCTAGTACGGCGTTTATAAATCAAAACGACATTGAATATAAGCAACCAACGTTTAAAGCATTGGACCTGAAGCATACTCGAGAGAAGCATATAGTTTTAGCTTTGAGCTAATCAGCCGTATCTTTCAAACTTTGTACCTATTCCTGATGCCCACATCCGTGAATATCTATCCTATGATCCCTTATGTCAGGGTTTAGTTCCTTTCGTGTTTATAGCATGGAGGCCAGTGACTTGCTGCCCATTTAAAATTTATATAGTCATTAGCATGTTCTCGACATTAAGATTCGACCCCCACGGAGCTGAGCCAATTCGGGTCGAGCGACAGCGTTATGCTCATGAGATCAATCAAGGACCAGGGCCACAGCATTCAGCTTGTGAAAATTGCCGGTTAAAAAAGGTCAGTCCTCGCGCTGCTGTCATTGAGATATCAGATGCTGGCAAAGAGAGAGATAGAATTTAGCTATCACAATGATCATAAGTCTGACGTTTGAGACCCTTCCAGTTACGATGTAGCGGCACAAGGCCAAGCTGCCACCGGTGCCAGGAAACATCAATTAAGTGTATATTTGAAACGCCACCAAAGTCCAAGAATGCCACATTATTTGATCCTACTAAAAGTAAATCAACATCGCAGCACAAAGTGCGTGCGGCAGAGTCGGGGTTGCACCTGCAATCTACCGTGGCTGGTGACGAACCTGACGGGCTTGAGGAAGATAGAGACAGCTCGAATCAACCATCGTTTTTGGCAAACTTAAATGACTGGACGGCAGAGGGCATGGAATTCGAGACAATGGACAATTTTAGTGAAGAAACTGAGATATCCCCCAATTCTCCCCTGGGAGAGACATACCGTCGACCTGGGGAGTCGTCAATTGAGGATTTTATGCAATACCTTGTCGATTCACCACCCCTTGGTAGGTCATCATTTTCTTCCCAGCTGCATTATATTCTAACCAAGGAAATTTTAACGATTGTAGATCAAGATATTGGCATGAATCTGAATCCAGCGGAAGAACATACTGCAACGGTTCAACACCGATTTCCTAGGACGACTATAAACAGGCGGAACGGCCGTTCTGATTCACTCCTGTCGCAGAACAGATCACAGAGGAACAACTCTTCACCAGCAATATTTTGTCCTAACCAACGTTCCCAAATACCGCCAACATATACTCACAATGGCATGCTGCCAGTAGCTATGTGCCACTGCTGGAGTGATATGGTAAACATCCTTGAAATGCTCGGCCAAGAGGGTTACGGTTCTGATGATCAAGGTATCCAACCCCCAATCGACTCTATTCTTTCATTTCAAAGAAGTGCTGTGGAAAAATGTACTTCGATGCTTGACTGCACTTTCTGCTTTTCTTCATCGGAGCGGATACTCGTTCTGGTGTTGGTGGGAGACAAGCTTATTTCCAAGTTTGAAGAGGTTCTGAAAAGACAACAATTTCTGCCTAACTCTAGACCCGATGCTTTTGACGCCGGGCTAACCAGGCCGGCCACTGCTACCACTGCATCTTCGAACCGCCCAGGAAATGGTGGAGTGAAACTATTTCTGGGAGATTATGAAATTCATACTTCTGAGTGGATGTCCCTGTTAGACACACTTTTGAATCTGCAAGTCAGAAGACTTGGAAATTTCATTTCTCGTCTCAAGGTGTGGGCAACATCCGCACACGGCATAGCCCACCTAGCTATGCTTTCTAAGCTGGAACGTCGATTTCAAGGACTCATGACAGTTTATCAGCCCGCCGACCGACTGCAGTAAAATGAGGTCGGGATTTTGATTTTTTTAGAATGTAGTATAGTACCCCGAAACAGCAAGCTGGTGGGTTTGGATACTATGATGGGATGAAAGCATGATACATTTATGTCGATACGTTTGCTTTTTTGCCCAAATTAGTGATCATATAAACTTCATCATATGTTGAAAGAGTGTACCTGTTCGTTAGATGCCTACATAGTTTGAATTGGTCAGTGCGGCGACGGGTCCAGACCTGGGAATAGAGTAATAGCCGTCTTTAGAGAACTTACAGAATTATGTGATCATTGGCGACTATTCTTTAATCCGAGCATGGCCGCGAGGGCCCAAAAGAATATATTTAAAGAGAAATTAAATAAATTAAATGATACGAAAATGTCCGACGGACAGGAGTTAAGTTCTTAATTCCGTCTTCGGAGGTCAAGCTATCTAGTAGACTGAAGATTCATTGTTGTAAAGCAAATTGAACAGGGAGAAAATTTTTGAGACAAATTCAACCAATGGGACAAAGGTCAAGATGTAACCAGAGTGCACGCGCCAGGGTTTGCACTTAAGAGCCCTTTTAGAATACTGTACAATGCAGCAATGGGGGGGCTTTCTTGCCTGTTTGGCAAGCTACCTATAGCCTACCTATCTACAGGCCACTTGACTTCGCGTCGCGGGTGGCAGTGACGTTCCTTTCCGTTACCTAAGGTGTGAGTGGCCCTTTCTCGAACCGAACAACAACCGAGTCTTAATCAATATTCGTATTTTATATGTTGGCGGGGATGCCTTCCTTATTGGGGTGATATATAGCACAGACCGCTAGCGGCCCGTCCGCTCGATCCCTGTAACTCTCCAAGCCCAGTTTGGGGGCCAGGGAATTCCAGGCCAAAAAACTATTTCCTGGGGGGTATTGATGGTTACACCTGGCGTCATTGCAGCGGGAGATCTACAGAGTGGGCGCTACTAGTGTAGGACTCCGTAACTTAGAAGTATAAGTTGGTAATAATTACAACCTAATACGGCTCCTGACAGGGACGCTAGCCACGCGGCCTTTCCTTACTAACTAAACTAACATTTCGGCATTTAATCAGAGTAGTACGAAATCGAGCGCCTAAGATGCGCCAGTAAGGAGTCAGTAGTAACATTGCTCGTATTATTGGTGGCTTGCTGACCACTCGTATATTCCGCTCGTGCTGCAGGCTATTCCTGATAAGGTATTTGTGATGCGGCACACCCCCAATTCCCAACTCCCATTTCCTACACAAAACTCGCATTTTCAAGACCTTAATAATTCAGCATTTTATTGCAAAAACATACCCCCAAAAAATACATCCTATAATGTAATGTAAATAGTCATATACTTCGATTCAAATAAAATCGAATCCAAAATCAGAATTATTTGAAAATTTAGATTTAGCTTTGGGTATTTTCAATACATATCTATATTATCCTAATTATTAATAATAATTATTTACCGAAATTTAAAATATATAATATTCAAAGCAAGTTATTGTATATTAAGGAATAAAAACTGTTGAATTGTTAAGATCTCAAAATGCCAGTTGTGCATATGGATTGGAGGGATGCACCGCTCGCCTTCGAAATACGTTACTCGTCAGCAACTAGATTATTACTAACTGTTCCTGATTAATTCCCATCATTGATAATCTTCTCAGGTGTGGCTTAGGTAGGATATATGGAAGCGAGGACAATTCTGAGAGGGCCGTTCAATCTAGTTTGCGCCCCCAAGTGCAATCTTCAGGCGGATGGTCAGGTCTGTGACACTCCCTCCATGTGTGACTTTAACCCAGGATTTTTTATCTCTTCTATTACCAAAATTTTGTTGGTTTTCATGTTCTTCTACATTTTTTTTTCCTTTTCAAGTTAAAATACCAAGCGTCCTCGGTTTTAGATGAGTCGTTCGCCATGCAGACCTCTAGGCAGGAGTCGCTAGTGGTAGTGTCTATAATCATGATAGTGATTCCATGTCTGGCGGTGGCCCTTCGAATATGGTCCATCATCATTGATAAAAAGTACAGAATGGGTTTGGATGATATCTGCATCATTGTTGCCTTAGTAAGTGATTGGCACGACTAACCCCGCTTCTTGAACGTACCACTTACGCTTCGCACTGAAGCCTTTCGTATGCGGAACCGTGGCGACAACGATTGCTCTGGTCTACGATGGTGGACTAGGGATGCATAAAGCTGATGTTGAACCAACAAAACTTCTCGCAAACCAGAAAATCTTTTTGGCGGCATCTATCCTTGACGACATCTCTCTAACCCTCCCAAAGCTTTCTGCAGTTTTCTTCTACAACCGCATTTTCCAGCGCACACACACTGCCTTCTATTATTCGTTCTGGATTCTTGGCTCCATCATTGTCAGCTGGTTAGTGGCAACTCTAGTCGTTAATTTAACAGTATGCACCCCTCCGTCAAAGGCATGGGATCCTACAGTCGATGGCCACTGTCGGGATTGGTTCCCTTCTTCGCTTGGGCCGGCCATTATGAGCGCAGTGATCGATTTGGCGATTCTTCTCTGGCCTATGCCCTTTTTATTCCAGCTCCGGCTTTCCAAGAAGAAAAGATTGCTGCTTGTCGGCGTGTTCGCCATCGGATATTGGTAAAGGCTCCGCGCTTAAATGACCGATCCTAGTTTAAAACTGACCAAATAACTTAATCTTTTTTAAAACAGTGTCCTCATCGTCTCCCTTGGTCGAGTAATTGCTCTCGCCAAAATCGGCCCCGATGCCTTTGCCGGTGACGCGACTTGTGAGTAACACCCATGCCATATACCTCTCTCCTTTTTTCGTCTCCACAGCGATGATTGCCTCAATTGCCATCTTTCTTACCATCTTTTCTTTTTCAGGGGATATCGTCTCTTACGTCCAGTGGGGTCAAGCCGAAGCCCCTGTGTCCGTCCTGTCTGTCTCCTTACCGCGCATCGCCTATGTGATTACTCACTACCTCCGCAAGACGTCGATCGGGCGATGGATGCTCAGGCCGAGTGACGATGACCATAAATCTAGCAAGGCATCTTTCCCCACGAAGAATAGCTATAATGGACACAGTGGACTTCGGTCCATTGAGGGCGAAGAATATGTACGCCTGAATGATGTGAATTACCTGCAGGAAAGGCCTCCCTACAATGCACAGGTGAATGCTAGTGGGATACTTTCAGCACCGACTACTCATTCGACCTGGTACGAGGATCCGACTGGAGCGAGGAGAAACATACCTGAGATTCATGTGAAAAGGGACATACAGGTGAGCAGGGAGGACCGTGTATGATAGTAACGTATTTGTATGGAAAAAATCAGTCATATTCATTCTACTGGCCCATATGTACAACGACCTCAAGGGCGAGAGAAGTAAAGTAAAGCTCGTTGTTTGTGCAGATTTTGTATGGAAGTCCAGTTGCTTAAAAACGTTATGTTACGTCCCATTATTTTCAAATCTATGCAGGGATTAGATTCCGTACAACATTCTTACCTATCTAGCATTAATGACTGATTGCTTTTTTTCCCTTTTTCATTTTCTTTTATCTTTGTTGCGAGCCCCTTTTATTGGGCCAGTCCTTAGAGTCACAGTCTAGCGCTTGATGATCCCGGCGCCATCTGCCCAATCTTTTTTGGTCATGTAATTGAGAGCCGGGACATGCTGCATAGTGTAACGGACTTTACCAATTAACGCCGCTACGTCCGTTTTGTGATTGATATTCAATTCCTATTAAAATACTAGCCAAGCGCTACGCGCTACACCCATAGAAAGTCACCACGGCGGTACACCACTCTCAAAACAACTAAACAACGCCTCTCCCTTCCTTCAGCAATGACGGAGACAGGATCGGGCTCGACTGACCTACAGCCAGAGCTTGAAAAACAGCCATCGACGACACCTGCAGAGGACATCGATCCGCCTAAAAGACAAGATGAAACTGCAGAGTCTGGAGACCCTGACCTGGTTGATTGGGATGGCCCTACCGATCCCCACAACCCTCAAAATTGGTCGAACGCGCGTAAATGGTGCTTAGTTACGCTGGTTTCAGCGGTGACTTGCAATATGTATGCTTGATATTACGATTCTTCACGCGCGACACATCTGGCTAACCGACCATAAAAGCTCAATGGCATCGACCGTGGCCGCTCCCGCGGTCCCCGCGATTATGGATCATTTCCACAACAGCAACCTGGAGTTGGAGTCCTTCGTGGTGTCGATCTATATCATCGGTTTTGTCTTCGGGCCATTGCTTGTCGCCCCCTTGAGTGAGCTGTACGGCCGCTCTATTATCTTGCATGTCACCAATGTCCTCTTCTTCATCTTCAACATTGCCTGTGCCGTGAGCACCGATCTTCCAATGTTCATCGTCTTCCGGCTCATAGTTGGTCTTATGGCATCCACGCCTTTGACACTTGGAGGTGGTTTCATTGCAGATTTGATGGTTGCCGAGAAACGTGCACGCGCTTTGACTATTTGGACAATGGGTCCTCTATTGGTATATGGATATTCTTGATCGCTTAAAAGTGACATGTTGCTAACATAACTGGTGAAACTTCTCAGGGTCCAGTACTAGGTATTTGAAGATTCTATCCCACCTTACTTTTGTCTTGATTCGGAATGTCACTAAAACTGCACAAAAGGTCCCGTTATTGGTGGATTTCTATCTCAAGGAGCGGGATGGCGATGGGTATTGTGGTTTGTCGTAATCATAGTAAGTGTCTGGATTATAGTTTTTTTTCTTTCGTATGTTTCACGTCCGCCTATATCCCTAGTTCACCGTTCTTCCTGACATGATCACATCTGGGCTGATTGTTATCACAGTCTGGAACTTTGACTCTCGCCTGTTTTATCTTTGTTCGAGAAACATATAGCCCTGTCCTCTTAATCCGCAAGGCGGCACGACTGCGCAAGGAAACTGGAAATCCAAAATTGCACTCCAAGTTCGACAGTTCTAAGACCGCTTATGAGACATTTTCCCAAGCTATTATCAGGCCAACCAAGATGCTGTTATTCGCACCAATTGTCACGATTCTTGCACTCTACATTGCTCTCATTTACACCTACATGTACTTGCTATTCACAACCTTCACCTTCATCTTCGAAGAGCAGTACGGATTTAACTCAGGCGAAGCGGGTCTCGCATACCTCGGGACGGGCATCGGGTTTATCTTGGGGTTGTTCGTCACCGGATTTTACTCCGACAAAGTCGTCAGAAAGATTCGGAAGACACAGCCTCCTAAACCTGAGCACCATCTTCCTCCCATGGCCGTGGGCGCAATCCTTCTTCCGATTGGCCTTTTTTTCTACGGTTGGACAGCTCAATACGCGGTCCATTGGATTGTTCCGATTATTGCGACGGGATTCTTTGGCCTAGGTCTGTTACTCGGATTCATGCCAGTGCAAGTTTATCTCGTGGAAACCTATACAATCTATGCGGCCAGTGCAATTGCGAGTAACACTGTGCTTCGATCTCTGTTTGGAGCAGTCGTGCCCCTGGCCGGCCAAAAGATGTACGCCACGCTTGGATACGGCTGGGGTAACAGTCTCCTTGGCTTCATCGCTTTGATTTTCATCCCAGCACCTTTTGCCCTTCTAAAATACGGAGAGCAGATCAGAACGAACCCACGGTTTCAAGTGAAGTTGTAAAATTTGCTTTCGTGACAGACAACTGCTGTATTTCGAGAGAGAATAAGTGCCTAGGTAGAATATGCTAGGGAAGAAGTAAAAACAAAAGTCAAGATTCTCGCCAGTTTAATAGTCGAAGGCCCTAATTTTGATAATTAACTAATTTCTCTCCAGTCGAGGTTAGACAACGCTCGAATTTTCAATAATGGACTAATCTATCACCTAACCCGGAGATATATGTGATCTTGACATCTTGAAATGATATACCAATTGTCTAGCTATTCTTAAAGACAAGTTAGCTCCAACCAAATACATGCTTTTTCCCTTTCAAGTAACATTCCATTCTTGGTTGTGATATTCCTATTTCTCTCATAGAAAGGGTAGCGCCACGACCTCATACTGTAGAACTCGATTTATATTAGTGGCTCGGAGTTATCGAAAACGGGCTAGTCAGTACACATTGATCTGGTCGTTTTCAACCTGCTACTACCACCCGCCTTAGACGCCACTGCTGCACAGTTCAAATGAATAGCTCAGCTGCATTCTATGGGTATACATGATACATATATTAAGCCTTCCCGGTATTCAGCATTCAGTATCCCATGTAGGTGGGAACGTAGATTGACTTGTTCACACACATAACAGGGTCTTGCAACATATCTTCCTTCTCTTTATCCAACCTACTACACATACTGTTCATTAGAGACAAATATCATGTCATTCGCAACTATGAGAGCTGTGGGTAAGTTTCTAGCCCAAGCACCTCATGAGACTCGTGTGGGAGGTACATCTAGTCAAGATACAGTGCGCAGCGTTGGAAAACAAACTGTATAAGCTGATGGAAATCGCCAAGGATCTTAGAGGAGTTATTGGAGGAAATTTTTTGGATTGGTCCTTTTCAGCATCCGAGAGGCATAAAGCCTACATGTGGAATCCTTCCTACTATATCTGAGTGTCAGAAGAAGAGTTTTCGTTCTACTAATCACTTTCTTAGACATATCTCCCGACGCTCCCCATCCACCCCCAGCGTCATCTCTCTATATCAACCACTCTATTCCCCGGCCCGTTGCCAAACCCAACGAATGCCTCATCCGCGTCAAAGCCTTTGGTCTTAACCGTGCCGACACCCTGCAGCGCGTGGGCTTGTATCCCTTGGACCCATCATGGCCTAAGATTATGGTAATCCCTTTATCAATGCTTACAGTGCCCATTGTCATCTACTAATTTGTGCACAGGGACTTGAGTTTAGCGGCATAATTGAGGAGGTTGGCTCTGAGCCGAGAGCTGACAGGGGGCTAGAGTGGAAAGTGGGCGATGAAGTTTTTGGTCTGGCGTACGGTGGTTGTTACGCAGAGTTCGTGGCCGTGCATAAACGCACTATTATGAAGAAGCCGGAGAAGATGAGCTGGGGAGTTGCAGCAGGCATCCCAGAGGTATGCATCCTTATATCTCCAGAGCCATATAAAATCAACACAAAGGTCTTTGCCTGTCACCAGAGTTTTCCTTCCCCCCCCTGGTGCTTCGTATACTCAGAACGTTAAAGTGAAATAATTAATTTGTACAAATCTCAAGGTCTGGTTCACCTCTATTCAAGCCCTCTACTTCGTCGGGAACTACTCCCCAACACAGACGCGCACAATCCTCTGGCATGCCGCTGCGTCTGCCGTCTCTATTGCAGGTATCCAGCTATCGCTCGCTGCCAACTCTAAGCTGGGCCACCAGCCTCCGAGAGTATACGCGACAGCCCGTCAAGACGCCAAATGCTCTGTTGCAACCTCCCTCGGTGCCACCGCCGCCATCAACACGACTACCACACCATCTTGGTCCACAGAACTCAAGCGCCTCAACAATGGGAAGGGAGTGGACCTGGTCATCGACTTTCTTGGCGCCTCCGCCTTTGCACAAAACTTAGACGTACTAGCGCTAGACGGATGCATTGTCCAGCTTGGATTAATGGGTGGGATGATGCTGCCAGAGAAGGTAGATATATCGGCGTTTGTGTTAAAACGCATACGCTTGGAGGGAAGTACACTGAGGACAAGGGATGTGGAGTATCAAGGCAGGTTGTTGGATATGTTCGAGGAAAACGTATTAGAGTGGTTGGTAGGAGGGCAGTTTAAGAGCGGAGTAGAGACTATTGTCGCATGGGATGAGGTGGGAGAAATGCATGGCCGATTGGAAAGAAATGAGACAAAAGGGAAGATTGTGTGTCTTGTTGACTGAGGTTATATTGCGCGATAGAGGGGATGAAGGTAAAGGGGCCGTGAAACGGTTTTGTGGAAATTGGGAGTCTAGAAATATTATATCATTGTGGTTCCTGTTTCGGTTAATTTAACTGCTGGTATTAACTGCCCGCTTGCCCACTCTAACCAGCTCTATATAAGACACTGTTCTAGATGCCGTACTAGATTTTGCAGAAACATCTTAGACGTTTCATAGTCGCAGGCCAAGGGGTCCACATGAACAAAACTGTAGGCAAATGGCCACCACATTCACCTAGACAAGACTCAAAGTTCGCCCATAGGATATGGTACTGAGTATAGTAGAGCTTGGGGATAGTTAGTTGTAGTAACCTGCATATCCCCTTGATAGGAAATGCCGATGTAAATGAATCCATCCATGTATCAATTCATATTGTAATAGTAGAAAATACCATCCACTGGAGGAACAGACATGCCAGATTCGGTAGCTAACAATAACAATTGCAGGGCGAAGTTCTATTGAATACCTACAGTAATGAAGATCCAGCACAATGTCCCCTATCTGAGACGAGAACTTCGACCTAGCCCCCGCTGTCACTGCGCAGATGAGAGCATCAGATGGAGTGGACTCCGATGGAGCGGACTCCACTGCACACTCTGGTATCAAAATAGTGCCCGGTTTTCTCAGCTGTAACTTCGTATTTTTTGATCATTTTCAAACTCCAAAAAATCTCCGCTGTGCAGTCGACATAGTCAGTACCAGTCTCAGCATAAGCTCTAAACGCATTGTCTCCATAAAGTGCATATAAACCAATCGTTGGGATTAGGCGAACCGTTTTTCTCGTTAATGCGGCAGGATTTCTTGAGGGTGGATGTTACATATTTCGATTTTCTAAAAACGAAAATCAGCCTCGCATTGTGAACGGCATGAGAGATTTCCTACTTGGAGGAGTATGCTTTGGATTCAATTCATTACAACGAGAGATGAGCTGCGCGAGCTTGTCCGCTGAGCGACCAGCAAACGCCCATTTGATATCGGCTGCAAGGTTGGTTGAAATGTGCTCAACTGTCAATTGGCCAGAATACCCAAAGGTACACGTCCATTCGCTAAAGTTGATTTACTTGCTGCGCTAGAAATGATTATATCATACATACGTATTGGCGATCATGATTTTTGAAAGACATGTCTACCAAGCTCGTGGCGCTGGGCTGTATAATCGTGGAAGTTGGAAAATGTAGCCTTATATCTAGGTAAGTGAGAAAAAGGGCCAGTATTAATAGATATACACCACTCGCTATTCAGCATCCCCCATTTCAGATTACTATCCAGGTCAGAATTCTTGCTGTCTTCGCCACTGAAACTAGCCATTTTATGAATTGCAATTTGGTTGTGCCTATAAACTGTAAATAATTCAGAGCTAGTGGTTATGACCTCATAAATATAGGATATTTTGTTCCTGATCTGGTTGAGATTTTCTGTAGACTATCTGCCGGCTGATATCAATCGATGTAGGGCTGCAGCATCTCGGAGAGACTTAACTCCCCGAACGTGACAATGATTGCCCCGGCGACAAGATCAATCTGCAACCAAATAACATGATCGATCAAACGCCCACTCGGCCAGGACAACGACCCGGCCACTTTCAAATGGCCATTTTTTAGACCTTTTATAAGTTTAATTGCCTTTTAATTTTAAAGAAGAAGAGCTAAATTCTTATATAATAAAACCTATGTATTAAAAGTATATAGAGACTTTATATTTTAAATATAAATATTGTAAAGTGCGAGGTTATGTCGGAAAAATGTGTATCGAAGGTGGCCAGGTCGATCCTGGCCGAGCGGGCGTCTTGTTACGGGGACTGTCGTATTACAAATCACCTCATAGTTGCACATATCTGTCTATGACCAGTAGTAGCTTAGATATTGTAATGTACGACAATTTGACTGGCATTTTGGGGTTTTCAGTGCTCAGCAGATCTCGGCACATCATCTCATCGATATTGAATTATGTTGAATTTAATGTGAATATAAATATGCACGAAGCTTCCAACTTTATCCTTCCGGCTTGATTTCAATGTTATACGGCGTCGACACATTGTTAACAAGACGATAATATATGAAAAAAACGAGCCTGTCATATATTAATCTTGAAGCATCGACTTATTAAAATGTCCAAAATTCCTTCTAGTACCTCCCAATGGGTTCTCGAGTCCAGCACTGGATCTTCGGATCTCACGCTGAAGCAGGACATACCTCTTCCACCCATCGGTAGACATGATGTTCTTGTCAAAATACACGCGGTAGCATTGAATTCCCGTGACAATCAAATCCTCCACGTACTCACCCTCTTTACTTCCTCAAAATATGTACCGCCGGACTGATCTGCTTGTAGAACACCTACCTCTGGGGCTCAACGCCTGGCGTCGTTCCACTCTCTGATGGAGCTGGCTTGGTCATTGCTGTCGGAGAAGCGGTCACTCGCTTCACCACTGGCTCCCGAGTAGCCGCGACCTTCCACCGGGGGTGGCTAAGCGGAAAACTCTCGTCCATTGCACAAGTCTCCCAAATCGGTGCGCATTCGGACGGTTTGCTGCGGCAGTATATTGTGTTTCATGAGGATGAGCTTGTTGCGATACCGTCGAATTGCAGCTTCGTGCAAGCTAGTACTTTGCCCTGTGCCGCCCTTACGGCGTGGAATGCACTCTTTTGCGGAAGTGTGAGCCTTAAGCCTGGTGATGTTGTTCTTGCCCAAGGTAGCGGAGGGGTTAGTCTATTCACGATCCAGTTTTCAAAGGCAGCCGGTGCGACGGTTATAGCAACTACAGGACAGTTGGGTGGAGAGCGCGAACGTTATCTCAGACAGCTTGGAGCAACTACAGTGCTAAGTTATAAGGATGCCGACTGGGGGAAGAAGGTAAAAGCGGCCACTGGTGGCCGAGGAGTGGACTTTATTGTGGAAGTCTCGGGGGCTGCAGACCAATGTGCAGCAGCGTTGAGGCTTGGTGGTCAGATTGCTGTGGTGGGCGGCGTTGGAGGGCCTGGAGGGTCAGTATTTGATATGCGCAACATATTGGGCGAATTGAGACGTGTAGTCGTGGGGAGTCGTGAGCAATTTGAGGATATGAATCGTGCCATTGAGGCAAATGATATCCAACCAGTGATAGATGAAACTGTCTGGGCATTTGAGCAGGCTAAGGAAGCATTTGAATATGCACAATCCGGAAAGACTATGGGTAAAGTAGTTATTCGTCTTGAGGACTACGAACGCCATTAGAATTAGATAATGGAGAGTTTTAAATTCCTAACTCAAGAAACCATATTTTAGAGCTCTTTTTGTATCTCACATCTTGAGTACTTAGAGCAGCAATAAACAAGGAAACACACTCCCATCGCTCCAGATAATAAAAAAAAAAATTTGAGAGCGCCATCTGCTATCCTAAGGGTCGCCTTCAGCTATCAAAGCTAGATGTTGGTACAGACTCCCTCAAAGCTTGCGCTCAATCATCGCGCGAAGCATGTCGTTTCCTTTTGCTGTAGGCGAATAAACACCGGCACCTCCGAGACCCTTGTATAACGCTGCACGACTTTCAATATCGGAGGGTAGACCACGAGACTTGCAGGCGTCTACGACGGACTTCGAATCCCAGACTGTCGAAGTAGACGTGACAGGAGCCTTGAAGAATATGCCTGTCGCCTTTTCAACAAGAGAGTCAATGCCTGACTGGAGCATTTGAGCGCTGAATTGCGTAACAGCATCAACGCCTTTGGCAACAAGAATATCAGCTATGGTCGGGCTAGGAGGAGCAGATTGCTTGCTGCCAGTTCTGCTCTCTTGGTTTGTTTCGGTGGAAGAAGGACCTGGCTCTCCATAGGCAGAGCGTCTAACAAATTTATTAATTAGTCAACAACCCCTCAAGCTCTCCACTGGAATAAGACCTTAGAACTTATAGAAAGGTATACACATACAGAGTTCCAGGCAGGGTGTGTGGTTCCATGGTCTTAAATCTAAGGTCGTTTTCCTGCTTTTCTGTAGCAAAGGATTAGACAGAATGACTCCTTGCCGTAGAGAAACAGGTGTTTTGGGGGGTTCTGTTTTAGGGTCCAGAGATGAGCCGTGCTGTCAAAGGTTCATCTATCAGGGCGTCTTTTAGGGCCTATTTATACCCTTACCTTCAGGAAACTCCCTTCTCCTTCCCTTCCATTATGGGAATTTTTCTACCGCTCCACCAGCATTTAGACTCGATAACTATTCAAAGTTTTTCTCCAGGGGCCGGAAAAGGCGGTGTTGACTGTTCCTATTCAAAATTGAAATTTTTCACTGATTCAGCCTCGTCATGCAAAGTGTTTGTGTTCCAATTAACACGTCACAACACTATGCATTTGCATGCTGCATGGATTCCTTTTCCCCATGTCCCCGGCGAATAATAACATTCAGTGCTGAGTTGTCAGATGATCAAAAAAATCTCAAGTTTGGCGAACTTCGCTCTGGCAGACCATAACGCCGACCCTCGCACTGCACAATGACATCTTCACCCAGGATAACCATGATTATGCCTGGTTGGTTTCTAATACCTTTCTTCCAGAACCGGAGCCGCAACGCACTTTTTGGGCAGTCCGAGCTAAATCTATCAGCGAGGCTGAATTGGTAAATGCCCTGCCCCAGTAATTGTCTACGCAATGCATGAATCGCTTGGCTATTCACACCAATTCACTTAACGGCCCCCAATTCTTTCGCCATTGGAATGCTCATCGGTGCACGAGTGTTGATAAACTCAGGATGCACCCAAGTCCCGGTCATTCCGGAATAGTTTATCTTACTTCCGCGTGACACACAATTATTATAATATTTTTACATTATTAGCTGCGTAGATTAGACTCTCCGGATATCTAGAAGCCCGAATCTCGCAGATTACACCATTGCATGGCTTGCCCCGCTATACTTTGAAGCTGCTGCTGCGTTTATACATGCCGATTCGAAAGGCAGGACAGACTGTACAATACCTACTTGGACGCATTGGACCCCACAATGTGGAAATCGCAGGGTTTCCCGCCAGTGAATTTGGGATTGGTATTGCAGCCAGTGTAGCGACAGAAGTATTGCGCGACTTTCCCGACCTAGAGGTTGGGCTGCTTGTAGGGATCGCCGCTGGCATACCATCACCCAACCACAATATTCGCCTGGGTGACGTAGCTGTCGCCGTACCGAGCGACGACACCGCTGGGGTAATTGGATATGATATGGTAAAAGTCGAACCCGAAGAAATTAAATTAAAGCAATGGCAAAACGCAAGCAGCCCGATACTGAGATCTACCATTACCAACATTAGGGCCCAGTCTGAGTATGAGGGAAACAAATTCCTAGGTCATTTAGAACGTTTCAAAGGAACCTCTTACAAAAGACCTGAGGCTCACGTGAGGAGCAAACAGTTAGCTCAGGCAATGCGAGAGCCATGCGGTCCTCCAGCAGTTCATTATGGCCAGATTCTATCTGGACACCGCGTCATCAGGTCCGCTAAACATAGAGATGACATCAATCGGAAGTACGACGCCATCGCCATTGAAATGGAAGCAGCAGGAATGGTAAATAGATTGCCGGTGGCAGTGATTCGAGGAATTAGCGATTTCGCAGACACAGACAAGAACGATGACTGTCAATTTTATGCAGCCGCAAATGCCGCCGCCTATGCAAAGGAGTTACTCGTGCAGCTTCAGTCATCTGCATTAGCCCCTCCTCCACGCTTTGTTTCCCCGGAAAGAATGAGCCAAGCAAGCCTTAATCTGCTACTGGATCAACGCGCCGAAGACAACCCCCAAAAGCTGGACTGGCGACATTCTGTAGTCGATCTCCTTAAGCTTCTGTCACTTGATGCCACCCTTGAGGCCCGCAAACAACTCGCTCGGAGATGGAATGTGTTTGTAGGGAAAGATGGTGATGCTGTGCAAAACGTTGCTCTCCATGGTGTCATAACAGACGACCTTGCAAAGAATCAGGGCCAAGTATCTCGGAATCTCAAAGAAGCTCTATTTGTAGATGACTGACATTTTATTGTTGGATTTCTATATTTCCCTATCGACAAAAGATCACTTTAACCTTCCATGGAGTATGGTTACTAGTTGATGTTCTTCATAATTTGTTTTATCAATCAATTGATGTCATTGAAACCAGATGCAGGTGATATTTTGAATGGACGCTAGGACTCTTATTCAGCTCTAAACCTCACTAACGAGTTCACCTGGTAATTAAGCATTCTTCAGTTCTTTTCACAACTCCTTTTGATACTGCCCTGTTTCATTATACGTATTCAATAGGAAAATTCTAAGAAAGAAAGAAAGAAATATTAACCGCGAACCAAACGTAGGAAACGGCGGTATATTTTGCCTTGTGTATCATGAGACTCATTTAAAGAAAACTAGTCCGTCCGTGTATTCTCGATCTTGAGCACCAAGATATCTGTCGCTCCCACTTTCGTCAATTCGTCCATGACGGTTGCGATCTTCTTCTTCTCAACCATGGCACTAACAGCAACCCAGTTCGGTGCCTCGAGGGCTGTAATGGTCGGCGCACGCTTGCCAGGTGTGATTACAGACGCAGAGGCGAGCTGGTCGCGGTTGATGTTGTACTGGCAGAGAACATACTTTTGAGCGGCTGAAAGAGGAAATTAGTATACAGTAGGAGACACATGAGTGGCATGACTCACCAATAACACCGCGAATTCGGCTAGCAATTAGCTCTGTGAGTTCATGTTTTGTGTTATTTGATTTGATCAACACAGCTGTGCTCTCAACAACAGTGTCGATGGCCTTCAGCCCAGCTGCCTTCATTGTCTCACCAGATTCTAGACGTCAATTAGCTCAACCCTGGTCTCCCGAGATGATTGCAAAGTTGTGCACGCACCGACCAAATCAACGATACCATCAGCAACACCCAAGGCGCAGGCGGCTTCGACACTGCCGCCGACATATTTAATCTTTGTTTTCAACTGCGATTGATCACTGACTCCTTCGATTTGAGCGAAGAATCTTGTCGCTAATGCAGTAAAGCTAGTCACCACATTTTTGCCAACAAGTTCCTTGGCTTGTTTGATTTCGCCCTTCTCAGGGACCTGCACCTGAAGCTTGCAGCCTCCAAATCCCAGGTCTAGGACTTCAGTCACACCAGATGCCTCGCCGCTAGCCAGATTTGCATCGTGTTCGCCAACTTGGTCTCGGCCCGTGATACCAATGTCAACACGACCCTCGCCAACGAATGTAGGAATGTCAGCGGCGGGGAGGAAAATCAGCGCGATTGGTAGGTTCTTAACGAGAGCGATGTCGAGACGCGTCTCACGGCGGAATTGAATATCGCATCCGGAGAGGAGATCTAACGTAGTTTGTTGCAGGCGGCCCTCTGTTGGTTTTCCAATTTGTTAGACACTGGTTGTGAGTCATCGCAGCATATCGTGAAACTGACTTTTGGGGACTGCGAATAGCAATCTTCCTTCGAGGCTGTGTTCAGATTCATGATTAGACCATTGAACTAAAACCAACATTTCTGGATTTTCCATATATTGGAATGACTCACTGGTTCACCAAATCCATGACGTCTCAATGTCGGCGCGAAATGCGCAGGCCCAGCTACCAAAGAACGTAATGCGGTGAAAGCAGGCTCAGCGCAGAAGCTGCAGGTTCAATGGGCAGACGATAAGCAATATCGAGTAGCAGGTATATCGTGACACTCGCAGATAAATTTCAAAGAACGCCAAAGAGCTTGAAAGGCGACGTGCAGCCAGCCAGAAAATATTGAGCGGGCTATGACTCTGCCGGAAATAATTGCTGCGGGGACAAGACGATATCGGCGGCACCTAATTGCTCACAGTGTGCTCCCAGATTCCACCATTGATCGCCCTCAGGCGCACACGTGTGCTCTTTTACATACTGCTTTTCGTTCATAAATGGGTTTGGGTTTTTGGATCTTTATCTCTCGTACGGCACAGAGTGTTTTATTGTCGTGGTGTCGCAGAGCCAGCTCCCTAAGCACGTATCTGCGGCTTGTGATTGGTCAGCGATCATGGAGGGGCAAGTTCTGCACGCAGTGAACCTCAACCTCAACGCTGATGAACCTATCTCGATAACTTCGCGGCCATTGCCATTGTGTATCAAAAGGTAATGGTCATAGAGTGGAATCCGATTTCTAATTTTAGCTCTAACAGATCCTCGACTGCCACCAAGTGTCGCCGACCCCGCACCACGACCAGCCTTCGTTTATAAACCTCCGTCATCGCTCTATTCCTTACAAGAATTATATTTTCCAACAGACAATAATCGAAATTTTTCACCCTCTATCTATACTTTACAAAATACCCCGTCTTATGTACAATGACTACTCACCTGCCGAGTATTGATATTGCGATACGTTTCACAGCTGCTCGACAATTGCCAGAAGCTTGTCAGTTGTCGAATCCACTCCTCCGCCTGCCCCAGCTACCGAGATATCTTTAGTGAGGATTTCGTCAACACTCTTTACAACGGCCGCAAGTCTTTTGCGCCTAATCTTCTCCTCCAGCTCGCTACTCTTCTCCTTCGCAACGTCCAATACCGACGAAGGGAGGTTTGCCAGTCGCGCCACATTCAGTCCGTAGCTCCGATGGGCAACACCCTCTCCAACCTCGTAGAGAAACGTAATTTCTGCATCTTGCCGGTCTCCACATTCCGTAAAGCGCATATGGACATTCCGAAGCTCGTTGTTGGAGTAAGACTTGGCCATGGCAGAAAGATGTTGGTAGTGTGTGATGAATAGCGTCAGACTACGCATAGAGCGGACCATGTAGTCAAGAACTGCTTGTGCAATAGCAACCCCATCATGCGTAGACGTGCCTCGGCCAAGCTCATCTAGTATAACCAATGAACGAGGCGTTGCCTGTTTCAAGATATCTGCCGTTTCGGAGAGTTCTACCATGAAGGTTGATTCGCCATTAAGCATGTTGTCGAACGCACCCATGCGCGTAAATACCGCATCTAGCATCCCCAATTTCGCTGACTTGGCAGGCACATACGAGCCAATCTGGCCCATTATCGCAATAAGGGCTACCTGGCGCACGTAACTCGATTTACCGCCCATATTCGGACCAGTAACCAGTAGGGCGCGAGTCCCATTCGCATCGAGACTGGTGTCATTGGGAACATAGGTATCCATAAGAAGCTGTTCAACCATAGGATGGCGTCCCTGCTCAACTGTAATGCATGTCTCGTCTGTGAATTCAGGCTTGGTATATCCAGGCTGATTGGCAATGGCAGCAAGAGAAAACAGACAGTCAAGTAATGCTAGAGCCTGGATACAGTCGCGAAATGACTGGTACTTGGCCGAGATATCCGCTAACAGGTCTTTATACGCTTTATCGCAAGCTGCTGCCAGTGCTTCTTTGTGTTGATCACGTTGCCTTAGGAGCCTAACCACCTCTGGTGTGTGAAAACGTGAAAGTCTCTTAGTTCCACTAATCTTTGCCCAAGATGCAGGTACTCGCTTGATCTGGGGCGAATTGTTCTCAACCTCGATAAGATACTCGATGCCCGCCGAAGTAGCATAATCGACTTTCTTCTTGCCCAGTGTTTCTGCGATAACAGAGCGGTGTTCCCCCAAGTCGTGTTCCACAGATGCTATACCAAGTTTCTGTTCCATTATACCGTCGTTTTCCTCAGACTCGCGAAAGAATTCGTATTTATCGTCATTCTTAGCGGCATGCATATTGATTTTGTCGAGGAAATGAACAACGTCCTCTTGAATGGTAGGCAACGCAGCAACAGCTTGACTTATAAGAGATGATTGGAATCCCGTATCACTAGGAGCGGTGATATGTGAGAATGCAGTGGTTATCATTTGCAACGTTTGGAGAACGGTGAGAAGCTCCGGCCGGGTACATTTTCCGTAGTAAATACGAATTAAGCTTCTCTCTAAGTCTGTTTTGACTTTCCCTAACAAATCTTTCAGCTTCTCAATATGAATATGTTGTTCTGAGGAGAGCAATTCTTCCACTGCGCCGACTCGTTCCTCAAGATGAGATTTATCCAGAAGAGGTCTTCCAACCCACTTCCGGAGCATTCTCTGACCGAAGCGCGTTCGAGTTCGATCCATCGTCCAGAATAGACTCCCTTTGCTGGAATAGTCGGTCTGGTTCTGGTATATTTCGAGGCTAGTCAAGGTGTTTCCGTTTAAAAGCATGTGAGATCTTGCAGAGAAGGATTGGAAGTACTTGGTGAGGTCAAACACATGCTCCAGGCCATATTCCGACAGATGATCGATCATCGAAGAAAGGCACACTGTGACCTGGTCGGGCAGCTGCAATACCTTTTCGAGTAGAGCATTAGCTTGGAGGTCGCCAGTGCCGCCAGCACTTTTCATCTTATCGGCATAAAAATTGGTCACGCGGTTATGCGCTTCTGCTGCGGCCGATTTAGACCATGTTTGTCTCTCAACACGCACTTTATCTCCAAAGACGTTCATTTTGCTTCCAGAAAGGTGTTTCACCAGCTTCTCCGTCGGTTTTGAAAGTTCTCCCACTATGAGAATCTCGCAAGGAGCAATATGAAGTAGTCTTGTTTCAATTTCGCCTCTCATAAAGCCATCTTCAAACTCGTCGTAGATAATATCTCCTGTCGCGGGTTGTACGGCAACGATTCCGACGTGTACACGTTCGTCGCTCCCACTGGTATTGGATTCGGTGATGCACAGAAGATAGCCGGTCGCCGGCGTGGCGCCACCCAGCGCTGCTGTCGGTCCTGATAGCCCTTCTACATCATCAATATAAGTTCCTTTTGTATACACATTTGTAAGCTTGCGGACGAAAGGCGCGTTTCGATTATCACCTGCCGCCTTGAGCGCCGCAGTCTCCAGCTGTCGCACCACACCGACTTTGTGGCCTGCGGAAACCAGCCGTTTCACATGCACATGTAATCGATGCGTAGGTATACTTGCTGATGCGAAACGGTCCAGATGTGCCTCTGATGGATGCTCGTCGAACCTCATCTTACCCGGTATACACACAATGCTCAGCTCCTTTGCGGCGGTTCTCGCATCCTCCCCAAAGAAGCGAAACTTGTAACCAACTTCAACGACAAGTAGAGTATCCATGTGTTTGCGCTTAATGTCGATAACCTGTTTCTCCATCGGCGTGAGTTTTGAACCTCCTTTCTTAGTCGCTTTTCCTTTGGCGACAGGCGCCGGTGCGGGCTCCTCGTCCTCTTCGGCATCTTCTTCTCCAGCTGCAGCATTGTCATCTCCGCCAGAAGATGTTTTACTGATACCAATCAGACAATCTGCGCCGCCCAACTTCTTGACGAATTTCTGGTGCATCTTATCTTTCTCTTTACGAGACAGACCGTCCTCCTCTCCCAGTCTATCTTCAACGACTGCCGGAGAGCTTGTGAACTTAAATCGATCTGTTCGCACGCTGCTTTGTGATAGCTTTGAGAGATCTGCATCTTTTCGTGACGTCGTGATTATTGACTCGTCGACCGTCGCCTTGACCCGTTTGGGGGGCGGAAGAACGATATCATCACGTTCTTCATCATGTTGGGCCGTCTGTTCTGACACTAAAGAGTTCTCTTTTCCAGATAAGACTCTCTTCGCAGCGTCTGCTGCCTCATTTGTGTTTGTTTCGTCAGAGGGTTTCCTTTCGGTAGTAGAAGGTTTCTTGGTAAAGAAGCTCGATATTGTCTGTTGCTTTCGTTTTAAAGCGGGCGATGAAGATGGCGGCGAGGATTGGGAAGGCATGTTCGAGCTTCTATACTCTATGTAAAAGTTCTAGTTAGCTACCTATTCAATGCTCTCAGGTGGCGGCATCGGAAGCCACCCCTGACCTAAACGAAAACACTTACTTGGAAAAGATGGATACGGCAGGGATAAGCAATAATCTGGTACACAGCACAATGCGTCAAGTTGCAGTAATTGACTGCGTCACCATGGCTAATTCAACGGACAAGATATGCGGTACTTCGTAGTTGTATTGTTTGATGCTCGGAATCGGCTGTGGAGACCTTGACGCGTGACGCGCGGGCCAGATTGGGTAAAATTGGTTACATAATCAGCAAGTGACAGCGAGTAACTTAAGTTATATTGTTTGTTTTACAAAATTATGAATTGATATTATGAAACATGGCTTGATTTTGTATTCCGCTACATAAGAAAATATTATAGTAGATATACTGCATAATCATCTTTATCAAACTTTGTGTCAAAAGTGTTCATCACAGAAGCCTATTTATGAGACTCAAAGCTGCCCATTGATGAATCCTTCCGCGAGAACCGCGCATATCAGAGGAAGAGGATTGAAGCCAAGCATAAGCACATGTATATTGGACTCAGTCGGTCAACGATGCATCACTAATTGCTCCTCCAGTTGCGCTAACCTACATTCTCGGAACCTCGTACGTTTGTCTTTAAGCGCAAGTCCCATCCACCCAAAGGCGGTTTTTACTCTCGGCTTCGTCGTCGTAAATAGTACTACCTGATGATGCTGCGCGGTTGTAAAGAAGGCCACTACTCAGCAGTGACTCATTCGAATTGTAATCCTCACGACCTGCATCCGATTCATGCCAGTCCCATCGGTAATGAAGCACATCTCCACTAATGAGTGGATCATGCAGCCCCCGCCTGTTCAATCCCGAAGAGGAATCTATCAAATACATACTGTCGATGTTTCTCATCTGAGTTCTAGAGAGACTAGGATGATCTTGAGAGTAGTCGTGAACGGTTGGCAAGCCTGACTGACTAAGGGAGGATGGAAACTGTTCGTAATCATTTGCTGCTGACAGAGTATTGATCGCGTTTGGTGTGCTCTGGTAGTATGCCATCCTAAAGGGTTCACCACGGGAAGTCGTAGCATCAATAAGATTAGGGGCAATCGTGTTATCCTTTGGCTCTCTCACAGGCTGGTCCATGTCTTTGAATACCTGTAGGCGAGATCCACGCCTTTGACTAGTCGCTTCAATTGAAAGCTGTAGATCGACATTTTCATCCTTTTTGAGACCACCAAAGCCGTTGACAGTATTTCGACTGTTTTTATTCAAAGATCTGCCGGCGATTACTAAATCTTGACCTGCAAGTTCTCGGCTGATTTGATGCTTAGGTTGATGTCCTTTCTTGGTGATTCGACCACTCAGGACATTTCGATTAGGATCCGAATCAAGTAACGCAACGCGTGCGGTTAGTCTACTACCATACCTAGTGGCATTTGAGTAAATGTCGAGACCATTGCGGTCACGGCGGTCGCGACGGTCTCGGCGTGGCTTTGGGATAGACCACTCTCCAGGTAGCAAGTCGTCTTCGTCTTCTACATACCCTGTGATCTCACGTTCCTTTCGAAGAGTTCCAGAAGGCGAGAATACCATCTCATTCGGCTCGGTAGCATCTGATGACTTTTCCATTGCCTTAAAGGTAGTTGCATCTTTTTTCTGGTTTCTCTGGCGCTTCATCGATTCTGTAGCGGCATCAAAGATGTCCATGCCTGGCCACTGAATACCTTTCAGCCTCATCATTTCATCTGATTTTGATTCTCCAATAATATGTGGCTTCGAATCCATAGGTGAATGAGAAAACATTGGAGGCGGTGTCCGATGAATCCTAGGACGAAAACCAAAAGGATGGCTTTCTTCCAGTTCAGGATGATCGACAGCGTTTCTCTGAAGAAGGTTCCCTGGCTGATATTCCTTCCATTCATATAAAGAGTCTGATTCGACCTTAATAAAGGTGTGCTCGTATGGATCGGAAAATGAGGACGCTGCCGCGTAGGACATCTCATCGACACTGGGTTGATGAATCGGATGCTGCATGTTGGATAGACGAGGATCGATATTATCCTCAAAGAAAGGCCATTGTGCTGATCGGTGCTCTGTATGATCATTGCAGTCTGACAGTGCTGGAAATTTTGAACCAACCGGCTCGTTCTTTATATTTCCAGCATCCTCGGTCGGCTCAGTCTGCCTGGAGCTCCGTCGCCTCCCCTTTGCTTTGGAGGACGTTGCCATGCGGTCGGAAAGCGATTTCGCAAGGCCATTCTGTTGGTACCAGCGGTCG
The DNA here is from genome assembly GCF_021365285.1 of Talaromyces proteolyticus. NCBI lineage: Eukaryota > Fungi > Ascomycota > Eurotiomycetes > Eurotiales > Trichocomaceae > Talaromyces > Talaromyces proteolyticus. The sequence goes on along the minus strand of NW_025764278.1, from coordinate 1,160,240 downwards.
TATAACGCTAGAGTCTGTCGTGCATCCGAGTCGTGGCGACTCTTGACCTGAAGCTTGAAGTAGGTGGCCAAATGGGCCTTTGAGGCAATGTGGGTCAGAAGATGGGATAAATCACTAAAGTGAGGTTTCTTGCTGCATATTGTGCAAGAAAGAGAATCTGCATCCATCGTGGGCCGGCAGGATGGTTCAATGCATATAAAAGCTGTGTGAATGGTAACAATCAAAGAAATAACAAATAACCAAAGCTAATCAACTCAAGTAAAAACAGATCGGTAAGTGACCTCCTCTAAGCACTGCCACGCGGTAATCAGGGGCAGATTTGAGTAGTGTTGAGAACAGGAAGAGGCACAGAGAAGAAGTGGGAGTGAGGCAACAAACAGAGCAAGAGAAGTGGGGAGGCAGACAGGGTCAGAGGATGAGAGAGCTACGGGGGAAGGCGCTGTGGGTGGGTGAGAGAGAGGGAGAGGGAGTCTACCAGCCCACAAGAACTCCAGCCTATCAACAAGAGACATCATCGGTTCACAGTATTTGATTGATTGGTTCTTTCATTCATCCAGCACTGAACTTTCATTATTATCACCTAGGTGTTACCTGATGCATGTCTAAAGGCTAGATGTTAAAGCTGACCAAGCGTAATGCTGCCAATCAGACATCCGGAGGCGATCGTTATTATCCCCTTATTTGTATCCCAGTATCCTATCTTCAGTGAATACTGGGAGGTGAGAGCTAGAGGAATGGTACTACTAATTCTACCTTGCAAACCAGTTCTTCGTTATCTCTTTGGGCATACAACTATCCTCAGGTTAGCAGTATCCTGCTCTATCGTGGGTATCAGATACTTACTACACAGGGTCAATTTCTTGCAACCCTGGATAATGCAGCAAACTCAGCCCAGCAATTCCAAAGTGCGTGTGAAATACATCGACCATATTCCCAGGCTGGTCAGCAATTCCACCTTCATCTGGGTCCTGTTTATTGTGGTTAGGATCTCCTTTCAGGACAATGAGATATAGCTAACCTGGCATCGCAGAATGAAAGCCTCGAGTTTCTGGCGATCGATCCAATGCAAACGCCCAATTATGTCCAAGCTCGCAGCCACCCACCAGCTATAGCAGACATCCTCGAGCTTCTCGGGTCGGCCATTGAGACCACCACTCTCCAGCTGCCGCTCACTGAGCCATGTCCCTAGGCGATCCTTATCGATCAAGTCAAGTCGTCCAACGATAGCCAGAGCAGCGACACACGTCAGGATCTGGCCCGAGTGGGATTCATGACCAGGGCGAACACCATATCCTCCGTCCAGATTTTCGCACTGTTGAATATAGGATATCGCCTTGTCAACCTCAACTTCGTCCAGCTTGCCCAGAAGGGACAGAGCAAGGAGAGCGGTATACACAAAGCGAGTGTCGGTCTCTCCCCATTCGTCCCCTTTGAAGACGCCAGACTCGCGATCTTGCAAGGAGGAAATGACTGCACAAGTTTAGCTAGATGTCAACACTAAATAGCGACGAATTGACGAGGTTTCTATGTGGACGGGCCCGACATACATGACACAACCCTCTGCTTCCCATCGCGACCTGACTTGTCGAGATCATCTACAGCATCGACCATGACGAGCATCTGCACTGCGGATGCTGTATATAACATGTGAGAATCATGACCCGGCGCAGCTCCAAACCCTCCGTCTCCGTTCTGGCAGGAGAGGATAAAATCAACCGTTTCTTGTCTTGGTAGTGCTTCTGGGTGGTTCATCAAATGCAAGGCATGCAGGCCCCAATAGACACCATTCATACGAAGATGCTCAGTATACCAATACTCGAGCTCATCTCTGCGCTAGACAGGAGTCAACTATGGTCTACACGGAATGATGACAACGGCTAGCATGTGAACGCACAGTGTCTAAGCTTTTGATGTAGGCCACATGTTTGTCTGTGCACAACTCGCTCTGACTACTCGAGCCCCCACCACCCCTGCCAGGGCCCGACACTAGCGACATCTTTAGATCGGCAGACCAGTGAAGGGATAGTGTGGCGTGGTTAAGAAGTGAAGTCGATTTGTCTTGGCGAAGATGGAGAATCAAGACATACCAGAGCGCACGCGAAACCGGATCTGGTAAGCGTCTTGGCACAGCTAGTGCCCTGATACCTCACATGTAAGGCAGCCGTCGACGAGGCCAAAGTGGTCATAGCAGCCAACCCTCCAGGACTTCCGATGCGTCACGCTACAGACGTGCTGACGGTGTGGACCCTACGGCTAACTTTTGGTTGAAGAAACAAGCTGTTTGACGAAAAGTATTCTGGCTCGCATTTTATGGTTATGCCTACTCGGAAGGCTATTCTGAACTTTCATCGAAATGGTAGTATCTATCTTTACAAGCCTCTATTCTTACCACCAAACAAACAACCACCCTGGAAGTAAAAAGGACATATGCAAGTTCTAGCCGCGGATATTCTAGCGATGGATAATTTAACAGGCTAGCAATTAACAGTCCAAACATATAAAGAAACAATTCCCTACACAGTTTTTAGGTTTTTTAACTTCAATATTTTAATATACATAAATGTTGAAAATTGTAATATTCGTAGCAAAGACACATCTCAAGTCTCTTACATTATCCTAGCCAATCACTTCTAAGCTACATAACAAGTTTATTCATAGCCTATTTGCTCCCTTCCGGTACTTTTCCTGACCAAGACATCAGTCAACGTCGGTAGCGGTGGCAATCGGTCTAGTAGCATCCAGGTCCCTCTGAAGCTCGCTAATCTTGGACTCAAGTGCAACCACACAATCCTTGCCTAGCAGTAGACGAAGATAATCGTAGCCCTCAACAGTGGCGTTGATGATTGCCTGTGCCGCTTTATCGGGGTCTCCTTTCACCCAGTCCGGAATCGACGTGAGATGCAGCGATCTGGTCATTGTCTGCTCGACTGGGGTGCCCTTGTAGCCGTCACTGAAACCGTTTTCTAACCCAGCAGGTGTCAGGATCCTCCTCGAAAATGGCGTCCGGAAGGCACCCGGTTCCACGATCAAGACCTTGACACCAAGGGGCTTGACCTCATAGGAAAGCGACTCGTGGATTGCCTCAATCGCAAATTTACTAGCGGAATAGGTCGCTTGTCCGGGCCGTGCAATGAATCTGTTCTTTCCGTCAGATCCTGCCTGCAAATCCATACTGGTATGGTCAAGCTAGGAGATACACGTACCCAGAACCGCTACTAATAAGGATGATGTGACCAGAGCCTTTGGCACGCATGACCGGGAGACAGGCCTGGACAGTCCGAAGCGGCCCATAAAAGTTGACTTCCATTTGATCACGGATGTCGGACTCACTGCACAACACATTGATATAAGTGAGTCCCGTTTCACAAAATACCTAGCAGCTGGAATTGGGGCTTACCTGGTATCCTCAACACCACCAATGAATGCATATCCCGCATTGTTGACTAGAACATCCACGTCATGTTCCTGACAGCACTTAGCGAATTTTTCGTAGGCATCCTTCTTCCCAGGGTCGAGCCCCAGCCAGATACCACCTTTGTCTTCAAAATCCGGGCAGGCGGTTTGTGCTTTGCTGACGTCGCGAGTGGTGCCGATGACATTAAAGCCGGCCCCGAGAGCTTTCAGAGCCAGGGACTCGCCCAGGCCGGACGAGGCACCGGTGATCAGCCAAGTGAGGGGTGATCCTGCCATGTTGAACGAGGCAAAGTCAATATTTGTTCTGGAACTAGAATTTTGTGTGGTAAGAGGCGGAGTGGAAGATTGGAAAGGGCAGATATTATGGCAGGCAATAGGTGGTAATAGCGGCGTTAAGAGCGTATCTCCTTCATCCAATCCGACCAGAATCACTTCCACCCTGTGCTCTGTTTCCTTTCTGTTATGGCGGGACGGATACGATGATCCGAAGCATGTAAGCTTAAGGTTCTATTCGCTCACCACTTGGAGATCCATCTTGGTTTTAATTATATCCACTGATATGCAAGTGTCTTTACGAACCTATACATTGTATACAAGTTTTCAACAACCAAAATGAAATCGTAAATCAAAATATACAAGAGTTCACCCAAAGTAATCATTTTCCTCGGAGTGGTTGAAAACTAACAGGACGGTTTGATGCAGATGGACCGCATAGAAATCGCTTTCGTCCCCCCATTTGCTTTGGAGAACGTCAGCCATTGTGTTGGAAACAGTGGCGCTGAGCCTTTCAATGTTCAGCGACAGTCTCTTCTGGACGACATCGATGGAGATCTCCGATTTAAGCAGCGTTCCAAAAGGCTCAAACCATGGCAGATAGCCTATTATATCCTTTGTAGATCATTAGCCCGTGGGCCATGTCCTATACACTGCACTTCTCATCTTGCTTAGCCCACAAACCCAATGCGCAAACTCCGTGAAGCTGAAGCGATGGTCATTCTTGATATAGTCCGCATAGTGCGGTGGAAGGTATGACATGAGTTTACGGTCGGCGACCAAGCAAAAACCGGCCGTCAGCCCTTCCAGTAACGTCGGTTAGTCGTCGCTCTCGATCATGAAAGGGTGGCTTGTCTATTAACCAGTCTCTGCCCATCCAGGAGTAGCTTGTTCGCATTGGCCCAGACTATTCTCCCTTCTTCACATTGATTTAAGGGATACTTGAGGGGTTTCTGGAGTGGACAGTACCAACGCAGACACGGACACGACTAACAAGGTCGAGATCACAAAGGGAACATTCAAAGGCGTATCCCAAACTGAAGCCATGTTGAGTGACTTCAGGAGTATAATATTTTTTGGGGAATGACGGTTGCTCTCTCATTCAACAAAGGTGTGTCTGACAATAATCCCAATAGTGTGATTAGAGGCTCCCAGACAGGCTCGCAGACTCCAAACATTTCCTTCCCTCGGCAATAAGGGGTGTCAAGCGTTCGGAGTTTACGTCGGACTTTGAGAGCGTGGACAGGATTCCTGCTAGTGTCGGTTCAAGGCTGCATCCGCATCCGAATCTGAGATGCGGGCAACCCCAGTTTAGCTTATTGATTGATCCGTTGAAGAGTGGGCAGCCTGATATCCACAGCGTATCACCGCCGTACACTTCTCTTCTCTGCGAATATGACAAAACAGCTTTATCAAGGGTCAAACATTTACACATGGGCTATTTTTGTATATGAACTCCTCTTATTCTTTGAACTACGAAACTAAGAATGAAAATAAGAAATAGCATAAAATCAATTTGATACATCAATTGATGTGGAACTGCTTTTTCTGGCATTATATATGACGAAACGTCTCAGATGTTCTAATCAGGACAACTCAAACATAAATGCATCGTTGAGAACAACTTGTATTTCGAAAGGCCCCTATCAAAGGCTCTTAAGACAAGCAGACCCTTCTTTAGAGAGTCGCAAGTAGAATACGAAGTGATAGTGATACCTGCAGGATATATAAATATTGGCACGCATGATATTGTGGTAATTGCTTGAAATAGAAAATTAATGATTAATTAATAGGACTGATAGCCGTATAGAATGTAGCGTACTAAACCACCCCTTCCATCTGCCTGCTGAATACATATAGCACACATCCAACGTGTTTTGACATCAAACACTATTCACCACCAGCATTGCCAATTTCCTAATTGCCCTTAATCAGGATCTGCTTCTCGGCTTTCAACTGGTCCACAACCTCCACGGGGATCTTGAGAACGGTGGCAACAACATCATGAGGAGTCAGTGCAAGCCACTGAGTGAGAGAAATGTCCTCAACCTTGTCACTCTTGAAGTTTTCAATCCAAATGAGGTCTTCGTTATCCGATGTATTTTCGATGTAATGACCTGTGCATGTTAGCCAGAAGATTACCTTATAGGAGATGAATAACATACCGCTGTTGGTAGGGAAGACAGCAGTATCACCAGCACGGAAGTCAAAGGTGCGCGCTTTCTGGCCTCCAATAAAGACGGTTGCGCGAGCTGTTCCTTGATGGAAGTATACCCATTCTTGAGCCTATACCATTTGTTATTCATAATGCTAGGAGACAAATTTTAGGAGAGCGGACATACGTTAGGATGCCAGTGCAATTCGCGCAGGCCCTTGGGTTCCAGAGTGAAAAATCCAGACGCAATAGTCGTAGCAACAGGGAAGGTGGTAGAGTCAATACGGCGGAATGTACCACCGCCACCAGGGACTTTCTCCAGCGCATGGTCCTTGGCATGATACACAAAGGAACTGTTGCCAATAAGAGCACCGGCAGGGCCAACAATATGAGTATCGTTACTGACAGTGCCATTCAGGATATAGGGGAATGTCGGAGGCACATTATCGAATACGGACGCATCGACACCAAAGTTCTTGGCTAGGATGTCCTTGGGCGTATGGGCAACCCAGTCGTCGATCATGAAAGTTGTTCTTATATAATTAGCAACCAGACGAAACAGAGGAACCAGGTGATAAGGAGATAGATGTGTAGTGAGGTGTCCGCATACCCCTGAGCTTCGAAGTCGCCGTCGTCAAAGACCAACAAGTATTCATTCGAGTCATCCTGACCTTGAACAGTATGCGCGATACCTGGTGGGAAGTACCACACATCGCCTGCTTCAAGTCTGTCAACCTGGTATTGGCCGTTTTGGTCGACAGCGGATAGGAGAAGAGATCCATTGTACAAGAACCCCCATTCAGCCTAAACAGTCAGTATCCTCACGTAGAGAGTAACCGTTATACGAAATCGCTTACAGTCCGGTGCCAGTGGAGCTCTCGAATGGCGCCCTTCTTCAGGTGCTGCTGCGCGCCAGCAATGTCAGTGCTCAACGGGAGATCTGTGATGATCTGTTCACGGCTCCAGCCCCCTGGGAAGATGTTGGTCTTGGAGTCGGAGAAACTCCATTTCAGATTAGGGACATATCCAGCGTCAGTGGACTGGCGACCCAGGTTGTCAGGGTTTTGGAGGTCGAGTTCGTGATTAGTCCCCCCTAGATAGAAGATTAGTCAGGTATATCAACTGGGACAGGTACGTCAAGCAATTTACCGATAATAGGAGCACCCTTTCCGGTCGCATCATTGATCGGTTCCCCATCAGAGAAACCGTCACGTTTCTGGATGCTTGCAGCTGAGGCTAGGCCTAGCAAAGAAAAGGCGAGGAAATGCATCACTGAAATCGGTGGTTGACAACTCAGTAAATGATATGGAAGTAGTGGAAGCCAAGAATGCTCCAAGGCTGGGCAGCCAGGGTGATAAATAGCAATTTTCTGACAAGCTTACATTTCGAATCATCATGGATCGATTTCTTACTTCATGTCACGATATCATTTCGAAATGATGACATCGAAGCTATGGTGAAGCTATTTGCACGAACGGCTCGGCCCATCGCTATAGATTAGAAGTCATCAAACTGTAGTTCAAATGGTGGGACTAATTCAAGCCGGACGAAGTAAAAGGACGATCGGCCGCGGCATCCCTAAATTGCGATATACAAGAATGAGCATTGGAGTTGTTTAGAGACATCGATGTTAGGGTCATAGCATACTTCGTGGTGGTTAGCGCGCCTCCAGCTGAATAATTGGAATGTGTCTGATGCTTGAGCCCTGGGGTTGTCCAACAGTCGTTGTTGGTGATGAGTGATGTTGAAGTAAGATGTCGCCATTACTTGGCAGCACGCATGCCAAGACCATTCCGCCCATGTAGACCGCCGCTCTGTTCTTCTGCTTCTTCCTACTTAGATGAATGCGGCATTGATGATACAATAATATCACGGGAAATAATTGACTAATTCTACGAGTGTGCGGGCCTGTGCGGAGCACAATCAACGAACCGCAGTGTTGGAGTACATGCATGTTATACTACACCAACAAAATATCCCAGGTAACCAATGGCTAGCTGTCAGGTATTAACTCTAGCAAAGTGAATCCCATCCAGATAGAATGGTCTAGTAGGAAATATGTGAATAAATTGGTGGCGTAAATGCTATCTCAATTCGGAAATAAGTAAGGATATTCCTCGCACTAGTCAGCTCTGCACTCTTAATGCTAGCCCTTTCAGATGAGGCTTTAAAAAAGATTTCTTGATCTGGCCTTGCAATTTATTCATAATTTATGCCAAGAATCACGTTTAGCGGCTCATGCTTTTCCATGCCGATTAGTCTCGATGACATATAGGGAGGATAGTACATGCGGGGACGATGTCGATACCCGGTTTAACTTACGCTAATATGTTCACTTGAAATAAAGAAGCTTTTGGTTAATACGAACCTTCTCGTCATCCCACAGCTCCTAAAGCGGGTTACGATTACGATCCTAATATTAGCATTAGCAAGTCCCGTCAAAAGCAAGAGTATATATATGTAAGCGAATATTGCATGATTAATGAGGATCTTTGGTGTTATTACAATATTTAGGCTGATTCACATAATACATATTTTATTGTAAGCAAATTAATACATTATGCCTCTTTTTTTGCTGGCACTGATCCAAACGAGGTTCCACCTATCCTCGTCAGGGGTAGAGTTCTATGGATGACTTATTCAGGTCCATGATTATTTCCCCCACACGCCATCCCCTTCCAATGCATATCCACTTTTATACAAGCACCTGCAAGTCGTTTCTTTTTCTGTCCTCCAAATTTCTCCGCGTCACGAGGCTCAGTGATTGATTTCCATAGTCACTTCCGAACATAGCTGAGATGTTATTTCATCTAGAAAGGAAACACTACTTTCCTAAAAGGGACATCCCGCGCTGACAGGAACAGGTTTTCTCCGCATATAAGCTTTGGTAGCAATGCATGACGTGAGAAATCTTCGTATCACGTTTGGGACAAGCTATATGAGTAATAGACCAGAGTCTGGAGCCAGGATTTGGATAAACATAAAGTTTAATGGTGCCTACGCTACTAGGATCTGTATTTAGTATCGTTTTTGGTAATAATAGCGGGTAGAGCAAAGAGGGCTAGTTCGTGACTTAATAGATGCAATTTCCATTTTTGATGAAAACCAACTGGTTACATTTTGGGCAGAAGTGACTGTGATCGTCTCGATGTCGCCGTGTTTTTCTAGCAGATCCCGAGATCATTGCAAAACTCTTACAGCAGGGCTTTAAGCGTCCACCAGATGGATCAAAGCACGACTGTAGCTTCAATTCCAACGCACGGGTACAGCTAATGACGCCAAAAGAATAGCCAAGCCAGCCAAGTCCAAATATCACATCCTCTCGAGCTATAAGATCTGCAACTGTGCGGTGGCGATTAGGGACTAGGGACAGCGTTCAAGAGCCACACTTCAACAAGGCTGGCTAGTGTTGCCCGTCTTGTCATCGCTCCAATCATCATCAAGAGAGCAAATGAGGATAGTCAAAAGAAGCTTTTATCCGGTTACCGCGGATGCATTTTAAATTATTTCTCTTGGAAGCTCATGCATGAACTCTAGGAAAACAATAGCGTATGCAGCTTGGATCGAACGTCCAAATATTGAGTGATATCGGTGTGTATTGAAAGTTAGTGCCCTTACTAGGAATTGTGATGCTGGATGATATCTCGGAAAGTTTTCAGCTACAAGCTGAGCAGGCTCCCTGAATGGCATCATTTCTTTTCGTCTTCATTCGTTCCCATCATGAATCCATATAATCTCATAGCTTCAAAGGAAAGGATCAGGGTGAATTTCATCATGGAAACAATTAATTGCGTATGAAATATTGATTTTACACATTTCCAGCTATATTGAGATGTTTAAGTTGATTCGAAAACAAGTGTGAATGGCAACAGGTATATATAATATAAATAATCTGCTCAAACTTTCTCCTTTTCTCTCCACCAGATCATTGTTATTTGTTCCACTTGCTTCGAACAGTAATTGATTGCAAGCCAATAATAATCATGCGTTATTCTATCGTTTTCCTCACGGGACTTGCTCCGCTGCTTCAAGCAAAGCCACTGGATATCAGTCTCCCACCCTTAATCCCCAAGATCCCCGGTGTGACCGAGGCATTGCCTGGTCTTGTCCCGCCTTTGCCCATTCTACAAGTTCCAACTCCACCTTTGGACAGTCCTCCATTCACTGCCAGCGATATCAAGCCTAAAAAGATTGGATACTACTGGACTGGAGCCGGGGACAAGGCACATGCAGGTTAGTTTCCTCTCACGGTCTTTCAGGACCAATGGGCTAATAAACGGATGTATACAGACTTCTTAGCAACATTCAGTCTTGACGACGTATGTGTTTATTTTCAACTTCATATTCCAGGTTGCCTAATAGATTCAGGACACTTACGGTACTCTACTCTGGATCACTGATGTGCCAACCAGCGGCAACGACCCTCACCATCTGACTCCTTCTCTCGACGGCAAAACAATTGTTGGCGGTGGCTTGCTTTCTCTGCTGAAGACCCAGGTTGGTATTCAACTATACATCTGAAGCCTTTTCTAACTAGTTACTAGGATACCGCATACTATTTTGACACTTCGGACCCCTACCGTCCCACTTTTAAGAAGAGCAACCGGGCCATTCTATCCTCCATTACCGATGAGATTCGTGCCAAGCCTGATGGTGGTTTCTACATCACTTACATGGGCTGTAAGAATTTCCTTCCCCACCTTGGATCATGCCTAATATGGTGTTTCTTTTTAGCTGCTCTCGGAACTAGTCCTGGCCGTCTGATAGAAACCGATGCCGATTTCAACATCATCCACGAATGGCCTGAGGATGTCGAGGGCACCCTCAACATTCTCGGCGAGCAGTTCTCTCCCCACGGATTGACTGTCGACTTTGACAAGCAGATTGCTATTACTTCTGACTTTGTCGTTCCACTCAGTATTCTCAAGCCCAGTCTCGGAGTGCAGCATGCAAACACATTAAGGTTGTGGGACCTGAAGACTCACACCATTCTCAACACAATCACCATCCCTGATGTACGTTCCTTATCTGCCACATGGCTCTGCCTACAATCTAACAAATCTTTAGGGAGGAGGTATCCAGGATGTAAAATTCATTCCCAACAACCCGGAAAATGCCGCCATTGCCACAGCTGTGCATCTTGGGCAGGTCTGGATTCTCTATCCTTTCCGCAAGGACGCAAATGGCAAGCAAGGAACTGCAGAATTGCTCTATGATCTTGGTGAAAAGGCTCGCGATACCGTCGCCATCTAGTATGTTGTCTCCTCGCAGATCAATTTTCCTAGCCCCCATCGAAGTTTGATAACTAACTACTTTGATCAGCTCTGACCTCACGCAAGATGGCAACTTTGCCTACTTCACCCTCACCACCGCCAATCACATTGCTGCTCTTGACATCTCCGATTTGAACAACATCAAACGCCTCGATGACCCAGATGAGGACCAGGACACCGTTGGTCCGCACTACATCAAGGTCACGCCCGACCAGAAACATATTTCCGTGACCGACTACTTTGTGCAGACTGGTGAAATTGGTATCATCAATACCCCTGCGGACTTTAGAGCTCTTTACATTGATATCAACGATGATGGCAGTCTGCATTTCAATCGTTCTATTGATTTCAGCAAGGAGTTTGAGAACCGCGGAGGTGCAAAGCCCCATTCGTCGGTTATTTACGACTTGACTGATCCCGAGAATCCTAAGTACTACTAATTTATCTAATAATATGGATGAGAAGAGAAGGGAGACTGTGTGGTAGAGCACAGAAATGTTGTTGGGGATACCGTTTCGGGGAAGCCAGGCATGATACCTGATTTATTGCTATGTCCCATTACTTTCGTTCGATTAGTCTACTTTACAGTAGTATTTCAATATATTCAATTTGGTCTATAATAATTGATATTAGTTTTACATAAGTCATCGGAACATTAATGACAAGCCGAGACGGCTGCTAGTAATAATGTTGGATGCTCACCCTTTCTCTCATTTTTTTGTTGATGTCGATTCTTTTAGAAGAAATATATGAGAAAATTTATGCTTGTTCAACAGTGGATTCATGTATAAGTTGGACGGAGCGCGTGTTGATGCCCATATCCTTATCAAAGGCTGTTAAGACACGGGTCCAGAAATTAGGGTTAGGGTTGGATTGGCGAAATAAACGGCCAAATTGTTAGGGGTGTTATACCCTAACAGAGCAGATCACTTTCAGCTAAGCACTTTCATCTCCCTTCTTAATTATATTTTTTTTATTTCAAACTGTGTTTAATTCAGTTCGAAAATAAACCCCAATAGCAAACGGACTTTCTTCCAGAGGTGCTTTATCGTGATTTTTATATGGATGTATTTTTATAAGGATGTGATAATCTCTAGAACTTGGGGTTAAGCCGGGCAGTAGTCATGTCAGCTTCAATTGAAAGGTTTGACTGTTTGAGGGGTTTATGACAAAGCGACTCATGATCGTTTCATTAATCTGATCCTGAACGAGATCCGGGACAAAATTAAGCCTCGCACCAGCAGGTCTAGCCTAACGTTTCGGCTATATTAGTATTCCTTCTCGGTATTCTCGATTGATAGCTTCTTAGAGTCTACGATACTACCCCGAATATATATATTTGAGGCGTTTTAATTGTTATTCCCATTGATTGTTCATACTGTTCAATTTCACATTAAATCTAGCCCTAGCCCTAACCCTAACTTGGATCAAAGGGAGTGTACGTACCATCGAGCAATAGCTAAGTGTAACTCCGAAAACTTGCATCAACTATTTGACAACAGCCATGAGAAACCCGTCGTGCTGCTTGGCACCGATTGTCTGCATAACCACTGCCTCCACCCTACCATCTTGTCCCACCTTCTCTACCAACGGAGTAACAGTTTCGTTTCTCTTCTCCGGCCCCACGATGCCACTTTCCAGGATCTCTTTCACCACATTATCCACATAGATGACACTTCCTTTTCCTTTCGAAAGACCAACCGCCAAATCGAAATACCGCCACTGATTCTCCCAATCTGCATCGATGAAGACAAAATCAAACTTCGGCCTTGTTCCGGCGCTGATCTCCTCTGCGAGCTTTGGCAGGACGTCCAGTGCAGCTCCAAGCAGAATTTCTGCTTCTGTAGGCACATTTATGCCTGCTACCTGCAGATTCTGAAGCGCGACCTCTCGCCGACTGCTGTCGATTTCAATACTCGTCAGTTTTCCGCCGCGGGCTTTGGTTGTCTGCGCAAACCAGATGCTGGAGTAACCGCCTAGAGTTCCTATTTCCAGAACATTCTGTGCTCCGCTTAAGCTAGTCAACAGAGAGAGGAATTTCCCCTGCACTGTGGAGACGGCTATGGTCGGTATGCCATGTTTGAGGCTGTTCTCACGGGCGTGGATGAGACCTGGTTGTTGCTGGACGAGATGGGTCTCGACGTAGGATTCTATTTCGATAGAGTGGGCGGCTGTTCTAATAGGCATTTTGAACGGTTTTGGTGTTTGTTTTTTTTTTTTTTGGTCGCGCGTATACCTTTTGAAGAGAAAAGCCCTAGCCCTGTAACGTACTTGGGATATGGCAAATGTATACTAGACACTTTTGAATAGACTTGAGATAATTATATTGCTTGTATGAAAACAATAATAAATTAAATTAAAAAATAGGAGGTTTTGCTTGTCTTTATAATGATGCTATGGGCATCAATTGTCAAGGCAGTCGTCATACTAAGTCCGAGCTCGGTTATAACTCGCGGGACGCTGACTTGCAAAATCCGAGCCAGTATCCTTCTCCACGACGGTCGGATTTAATGTACAATACTAGCATGCGTTGTCAGATTCGCTCTGAGCAGTCAGATTAGGGTTTTTTGGTATTAAATCCGATGCTAATATTTGGAGGTAATTACGTGTTGCCTTGAACTAGACATAGATAAATGGCATCCTTTACGACACAGAAATGGGGCTTCCACCACGTATTCCACGAGCCGTCTTGTCACTGCTGTCATGGGTGACGCACGATTAAAAAATCTCTTATATCCCGTTCCTCAGAAGTAAAACCCGAGTCCTCATTCTCTGAAACAGATGACTCAATATCCATTGTCGGACTGGGGCTAGGATCGAATATCTTCAGCCACTCATCCCTTGTCAACACCGGCTCGTTATATTCCACCCGTAATCCGTGTGGCCAAATTTCGGCATGCACCTTATCCATGCGATCCCACGGATACCCATGCTCTTTGCGCAACCACCAGGTCAGCGGAGTAAATGTAATTCCGATTTTCCGTAGTTTCGCCTTCCTGGCTATTGCAGCTCTCGCGAGCCCCCTTATCCAATTTTCTTCTGGGTCTCCGAAATCCTCAAAGTTCTCGCTGTGCTGATCGTGTACCGAAAAGTCCAGCCCAAATGTGTGGAGGTTGGGGCCCAGTAACAAATCAGCGTCCGCTTCAGAAAATGTCATTTCTCTTCCTGACTGCAATTCCAGCCCTAAAAACTGCCATCTTGAAAGTGATAGGACCTCTAAATTAGGAAAGTCTGCTGCGTTAAAAAGGTCGCTTCTGCCCATGGGAGATAGAGATCCGATATGGATCGAGCGAAGCGTATCTCTATGAATAGAGAGCCATGTACTGAACATCGGAAGGTCCATGGTAAAGCGATTGTTATAGAGGCTCTGAAGATGGAAATTAACCAACGACTTTGGCCACCGAAGGAGTTGCTCGGTTGCTTCGGGGCTCTCTTCGTAATCGGAAATGGTGAGTGAGGTGAACGTGGCAGTCCGGTGCTTCTGGTGAATGAATTAACTGTCAGATGTGTTAAATAAAGATGTATTATCTACATGTACACGTGGTATAATATGCAGTACCTTTGGATCTAGAACGCATTCTCTACCGTAAATCGGCTGATAAACTCCAGAGAGGTGTAAGCTTTCCAGCGACGCGAAGTCAACATGGTCCCAAATGTCCGGTAAATACAGGCCGCCACGTAAGCGACTGAGGGCGAGAGAGCGAACATTAGGTATGTTCTGGAAGGCTAGTCGAATCATAGCCCAGGTTTCTTGGGGATTGCGGTCGAATCCACCACTGAATGCCAATGACTGCAGTTTGGGAAGCTGTGAGATAATATCCTCTAGTATAGAGAAATGTCCACTAGGCAGAGGCCAAATATCGGCTATTCTGATATTGAGTTTCTGGCAATGGTCTCGGAAAAATACATGTGTACATGTATTTCTTTGTAGGGCAGCGTGAAGCCTTCTCAGTGATTTGGTACCTGGATCCAGTTGGATCGTGATGGTACGATAGATTAGAGGTAATGCGAACCAGCTGAACCGGTGGCATACCATGACTAGTTTCTTCAATGTATCAACATCCTGCTGAACAGCAAAATTGAGGATATGCTCGAGAATTTCGTAAGGGAGCTGCAAGATGTATCCCTTTTCAGGCACCGGTTTATCAGGGTCGACCAGGATGAGCTCCTCGTCCTGGGAGGATCCGAGATAGGTCTGGCGGACGGATCGAAACTTGACTACATTGCTGAGAAACATAGTAGAGTATCAATTCATAAAATGAGATGCCATCAAGATCCATGACGGGAAGCTCGGCACGTGTCCAGAACAAGTACCAGCTAGGACATATATGTGTGTGTGTGTGTGTGTGTGTGTGTGTGTGTGTTGTGACTCTGTATACAGGAAAGGTACTAGATAGCAGCGATAGAATAACAACAGATTTGTGCCTGGGAGCCGGAATCCGCATAACAGCCGACTAACTAGTATTAGTCTAGTGCTGGCTCGGTAAAAGACAGGCTAGCACGCTTCAGGACTAGCGCCGACGCCACCTGGTTCCATGTTTCAGAGCGGGTGGGGGCATTCCTATATACGGCGTAATTATTGAATAATGATATTATTATATACATTATTATATTCTCTATTGTTCAACTATTATTATTGCTACGATATGATTTTATTATTTTATTTACTGCACAGTAACATCCAGTTATTCTCTGATACTTGGATATAAACATATGTGCAACTCAGAACCACAAGGTTCCAGTGGACCCTGGCAACAATGAGTACCCCTTGGCCCGTGCGGCTATAGTTTTTATCATCCATTGGGATATATTATTATACTATTATACTATTATACTATTATATCATTATTCTTTATTATGCCGGTTGTAAGATGTCGGTATAATTATCTGCTCCAATGTTCTTCAAATGTTGTGTTGTCTCAGCAGGCCGACGAGGCGTGTAGACGCTCCCTCTCAATTCTCGCAGTAGTAAATATGCATGGGCTTCTGCTTTCTTGATCTGTCGGGTCCTGCTAACCCCAAGATAGCGTAAAAACAACATCACATAATATAATATAGTACAATATAATATACTCCGTACATGCAATAGACAGAATAATATCGTAGATATATGTAGAATAATAGCGTGGCCTGGATGACCCAGTCGGTTTCAGGATGCCTTGGGTGGATCTCGGCGCCCCTCCCCCTGGATCCCCACGCAGCCCTCGCCAGCAGTGATAACCATTATTATTCTAGTATTATCACGGCGTATGCTGGTTTTAACCCGTTATTGCTGAAGAGAGAATTCGCATCGTCGAGTTGCCTACTCTCCCTTATTAATATTAAGTTTATCATAGACGCTGAGCTGCGACAGAGCCGCCGAGCCAGGCACCGAACTAAAGCTTGCGATCCATGGCGGCTGGTGGAGGCATAGGCTCAATTCGTGTCAAGTAGAAAAAATAATTGTGTATCCTACGTGTAGATAGACCGGCGGCCGGCGATGGTCTGAGTTTCTCTGTGTCTTACTGCCGCTGCCGCCCTCCTTTCCACCACCGCCCACTCATCTCTCATCTCGCGCCTGCTACTCTCTACTCTCTCCTCTCTGCTCACTGCTGCTGGGCGACTGTCCACTCCTCTCGGACGACATTTTTAGCATTAGCACATCACTAGACGGCCACTTATATGCTAATACTACCGCACTACTGCTGCTGCATCGCACCGTGCCATTCTTAGCTCGACAGTGCCGTGCCTGCATTACGCTACCCCCGACACAGGAATGCTTTGTCCGTGCGAGCCTTGAGTCTGACCTGCCAAAACACGCCCTGCACAGCATTCTCTTCTCTCTTTGGATTTTCTTGTCTGTCGTCTCCCTGAAGAAAGACGGCAGTCAGTCTCATCAGTTGGGACATTGTCACAATTACCACCGCACCGCCATTACTGCTTCTCTGTCGCTTCAACGCCGATCCGCTCGCACACGCTCCCTCTCGAGGTAAACAGCAACCTGCTGTCCGACCATCCAAACCGCTTTGGCGCCATCGCTGGTGACTCAACAATTTTCATCAGTAGCCTCCGCATATTTGGAAAGGAGACTGCGACAAACGTACACTGGTGGCGGGGGGATAGACCATGACGGGGTTGACTTGGTATGCTTGATTTAGTAAATACTCTCATGATTCTTTCTACCTGCTGCGACTGCTTCTGCGCTTTGTCAATCCTTGTCCCTGCAAATTGTGGGCCACTATTCATAACGCAGAACCACCAGACGATATCTTTGATGTCGTTGTCAAATTTCACTGCTTGTTTCAGGAACATCAGACACCATCATGATCTCTTTGACTGACTCCTGCAGCTCTTATTTCACAGATCCGACTCTTCGTTATTAAGCGCCGCAAGTTAACGTCGGCGACCGCCATTGTTAACCCTTTGATTGCCTACAATTGTCCGTCTGGTAACAATCGTATTGGCGTTGCGGATTATTCTGGAATACAACTGCCGTTTTGATCTTCCAAAATGCCGTCCAAACAGAACCCCGTGCCAAATTTGGATCTCTCTGCGACCAAGATGAACAAGGATCTGCGGAATCCTGGGTCTCAGAGTGCCGATGCCTTAAAGCCCGATTCATCGCTCAGTCCTCTCACTCCCCGCTCCCCGAAATCGTCTCCTTCGTCACCTCTCTCAATAGCCAAGGGCTCGACGATTCGCCCTGTTTCCAGACGCTCCCAAACAGAGGCTTCCATGACCGCCCCTCTGTCGCCTGGCCAGACCCCAGAGCCCCCTACTCCGGGATTGACTGCTATGCCCCAGTATCCGTCATCACCTAGGGATACTAGGCACAGTCGAGACCCATCTCGATCCTTCTTTTCCAACCTAAAGGCCTCACGGTCCTCCCACAAAATCAGCAATTCTGACAGCTCAGGGCTGTCGGCCGACCAGCCGTCGAAAAGTCGCGCGAGTTCTCGTGATCGATCGCGTCCGATGGCGCGAAAGAACGGATCGACGCCAGATCTGCTGGAGTCCGCTAGTCGAACAGGAAAAGAGGATACCTCCGATGATCAGGGCGGGCCCCTGGGAGAAGACGCAAAAATTGGAGCTGAGTCTATGCAGGGTCCAACCTTGAAGAAGAGCAAGCCGAGATTTGCGAACTTATTGTCTCGCACGCGGTCGGTCCGAGTAGATGATAATTCTGCTCCCAGAAGCGCGGGTCCTCGTCGGCCATCCAATGCAACTCTTCTGAGAGTCACTGAAAGTAAAGAAGAGATCCCCCAGTCTCTCAAATCAGCTCCTTTGCGTCAGGATAGAAGCTTCACAGACATAGCCGACTCAACATCTCGAAGTCGCGCGGTCGATCGTCCAACGGAAAATCGCCCACAAACCAGCCGCCGCGACCGGAACCAGGCGTCCATGGTCACCTCCGCGTCGTTCAGTCAAGTCTCCGGTGCATCCGCCGCTCTCTTCAACAACATTAAACATAGCTCAAGTGGAGCCGCCGACAGACTGGGCAAAGCGAGCAAAGGTTTCCTCGGGAAGATTACCAGGAGCGGAAGCACCAATGAGCGGGATGTCGGCTTGGACGACAATTATGTTTGCTCTGTCATTAACCTTCCCCTGATCGAGCAAACCCGGAAAACACGAATCTCGAAACGATTGGAAGACTGCAGGGACAAGACAGAATTTTGGATGCCTGCTCTTCCCTATCGCTGCATCGACTACCTAAACTACAAGGGATGTGAAGAAGAGGGTCTTTATCGGGTGCCCGGCAGTGGCAGAGAAGTCAAGTACTGGCAACGCAGATTTGATTCGGAGGGGGACATTAACTTGTTCGACGAGCCGGAGTTGTATGATATCAACACTATCGGCTCCATGTTCAAAGCCTGGCTGCGAGAACTACCTGACGAAATATTCCCGAAGAAGACGCAACAGATGATCGCAGACAAATGCGAAGGTGCCACCACTGCTCCGCAGCTATTGAAGGACGAGCTGTCAAAGCTTCCTCCTTACAATTATTACCTACTATTCGCGATCACTTGCCATTTGAATCTTCTACACTCATATGTGGACCAGAATAAAATGGACTACCGGAATTTATGCATCTGCTTTCAGCCGTCCATGAAAATTGATGGGTTCTGCTTCCAATTCCTTGTTTGTGACTGGAAGAACTGCTGGCAGGGATGCTGGACAGAGAAGGAATGGGCCAAAATCGAAAAGGAGGAGCTCGAAAAGGCACAGCAAAACAGTGCTCAGGAAGCAAAACAGGACCATACCCGCAACGGCACCAAATTCAGTCAACGTGAAGCCCAATTCACTACTTCCGACGAGCGTGCGATTTCGTCTTCTGGAAGCAGTCAGGCTGGTCAATCGGATGAAACCCCAGCTTCTTCTTCTCATCAAAAAACCCCTCCTCGCAAACACCGTCCCGCAAACCTCGAGAGCACTCCTTCTCGACACGAGCGCAGCATCTCGCAGTTACCCGAGTTGGGACCTCCCTTGTCACCGATCAAGATCTAAACAGTTTGTCCCGCATATATATGCCTAAGCCAGCGACGATTTTGATATCTATTTTTTGCCATACTTCGTGTGCATAGCTTTTTTTACACTTTTTTTATCTTTGTGTTTGTTTCTATGCTAGTCTTGGAGCGTCCTCCATTCATGCATTAGAAATCTTGATTCAGTCCTTCCCACCCATGCTTCCGAGACGATCCCTCTTCCCATGTCTCTATCCATCCTGTTGATTTACTACTCCGCATCAGTATTGGCGTCTAGCGATCTCCCCGTCATCTCCTCTTATCCCCGGAGCATTCCCTGGCCATCAATTGACAGATATATCAATTGACTTTGCGAGCTATTCCATATGTCATGTTTTTTGCAATCATTTCCACATTTCCTTTCGTAAACCTTACTCGATTTATTCTGTTACTCATTTCCAACGGCGCTAGATTAATGGGATTTGATTTGCAGGGGGGTATATGGGTTCCTTGTTGTTGCTTTTTTTTTCCCATCATTCTGCTTTTATTATAGCAAATCAATATCGAAAGTTCTTGTCAGAGTCATTGATATACCATACCTTCTTGAATTGCGAAACACTCTTCTCAATACAACTTAAAGTAAACTGAAAAATAAAAAAAGAAGAAATTTTTGGGTTGATTCATTGACATTGCGTTCCTTGACAATGTCTAGTACATGTAGTTCATCCAATATTGCATTTCCTACCAAGAACAAAACTATACCAAATGGAAAAAGGTTTGAAGCGTAATCGTTGATTCAACTACATATGCAGAAACTAAAGAAATGCTAATATACCCAAAGATCATGTTCTCCAGATAACATCAATATTGCTACCATAGATACCATTCATGACAAAAAAGTAAAAGAACAACCATTTTCAATTCTTCCAAGTTATAAAAATCTTACAGTTTTGCCTTTGCTCCCTCGAGCAATTCAACACCGGCACCAGAGATGGCAGGCTTGCCAGTCTCGACGACGGTGGCTTGGAAGATAACCGTATTTCCTTCCTTCCACAGCTCCGTGCGGAGAGTCTGGCCGGGAAGAACCACGCCAGCAAAGCGGGCCTTGAGGCTCTTGAACGCGCCGTATTTCTGGAACACGTGCTTGCCGGTGATACCAAGCGAGCAGAGACCGTGCAGAATTGGGGTTTTGAAACCGCCGACTTTGCTGAAGTCGGGGTCGATGTGGAGGGGGTTGCGGTCACCGTTCAGGCGGTACAGTGCCGCCTGGTCCTCGGATGTCTTCTCCTCAATGACGACGTCGGCGGCACGCTTGGGAGGTTTGTAGGCCGCGACGGCGGCCTTAGGGCGCTGAGCAGTTGGCTTCGAGGAGCCACCGAAGCCACCGCTGCCTCGGATGAAGACGGTGGATTCGTTGTAGAACAGATCCTCGCCGGTTCGGGCGTCCTTGGTAGTGACGCCGGATACCACAATGGCCGCATTGCCCTTATCGATCACGTCGACCAATTTGGGGACGTTAATGGTCTTGGTCGCAGTAGGGATCGGGAACTTGCGGATCTCAAGGTATTGTTCGCCATGAAGCAACATCATGGGTGAGAAGTTCGCAACAATTTCATCCAGGCTGTACGGAGTTTGCGTGTCAAATCCTGGGATGACACCGAAGGTCGGGAGGGGCTGGAAGCTCTCGCTGTTCTCGTAGACCAATGGCAGATCTGTGCGCTTGGCACCCAAGCTGATGTTGTACAGAATGACGTCCCGGTCGTTGTATTCAAAAGGAGTACCCTCGACAGCAGTCAGGTTCTTCGCCTTCTCAATGTTGGCCAAGATACCCTGTTCGTCACTAGATGCAGCCTGGTCACCCGATCGGTTGTTTATGTTGGCCAAGATACGTTCAGTGCCAGCTTGAGAATCCTCAGGGTGGTCAGCGCGGCCGTCATCAAAGTCAACGATACGCTTCAACTGGGCAGCAACTGCCTCGGGAGTCAGCTTGACGTCCACAGGGAAGCCGTGGCCACCGCTGCGCTGCCACCTGGTGCTGGCAAACCAGCCGCTACCGACTTCGTACAGACCCTTGGTGCCAGATCCGGGGACGGCATCAGAGGAAAGGGCAACAACGAGTGGAGCAACGTAATCGGGCTTGAAGGCCTGGACCATCTCTTCGGGCATGATAGTACGGGTCATGTTAGTACCAGCGTTAGGGGCGATAGTGTTGACTTTGATGTTGTACTTGGCACCTTCAAGAGCCAAGGCACGGGAGAAACCAAGAATACCAAGTTTAGCAGCAGCATAGTTGGCTTGCCCAAAGTTGCCGTAGATACCGCTAGTACTTGTTGTGTTGACAACACGACCGTACTTCTGCTTCAAGAAGTAGGGCCAGGCAGCCTTGGTCACCTTATAGGTGCCTCGAAGGTGGACGTTCACCACTTGGTTCCAGAGGTTGTCGTCCATGTTGGTGAAAGCCTTGTCGCGCAAGATACCCGCATTGTTGATAACAATATCAATACGTCCGAAAGCATCAATGGCAGCCTTGACAACGGCATCACCGTCTTCAGCCGAGGCCTTGTTGCCAACAGCCTTGCCACCAGCCTTGATGATTTCCTGAACGACAGGCTCTGGGTCGGCCAAATCGTTAACAACGACGGATGCACCGAGTTTTGCAAAGAGAAGGGAGTATGCACGTCCAAGACTGGAGGAAATTTAGCAAGAGTTTTTATTTCACATGGTCAAGGTCATCTTACCCAGCACCACCTCCGGTGACCAAAGCTACACGGCCCTTGAAATCAAGATCAGGAGCAGAAGGGTTTGCGGAAAGGCCTTGAGCTTCTTCTAGAAGACTCATGAAATCGGCAGGGCCAGATGGATAGCTAGGCTTTGAGAAGTCATTGACATCGTCCCACTTGGCCAAAATGGATTGTGGGGTCAAAGAAGAATCGGTTTTGAGAAGAGCGCCCTTGGCCCGTTCCCATCGCAACTTGGCGACGTGACCACCGCCAACCTCAAAAATACCGCCGGATTCTGATGTGTTTGATGAATGCACGAGAACGGCAACAAGAGGAACGACCCATTCGGGCTTCAATTGCTCGAGAACCTCTGGGGGCATGACAGTTGCGGTCATTCGGCTGGCGGCTATCTACTTGTTAGAGATTGATCTTATCATTATTTCTTATTGTAGCTTACCAATAGGAGCGATGACGTTGGCGATGATGTTATATTTCGCACCCTCCTTGGCAAGGGTCTCGGTGAAACCAACCTGACTCAACTTGGCAGCTATTCAACGTCAGAATCATGGCTCATTTACGCTGTAGTAGAGCGATATCGTACCTGAGTAGTTGGTCTGACCAAAGCTACCGAACAATCCTGCAGCGGAAGCAGTGTTGATAACACGGCCGTACTTTTGTTTGCGGAAATGAGGCCATGCTGCGCGAGCACACTACATCGAGTGTAAATAGATTGCTGGGAAGCGACACGGATATTCAGACTCACCTTATAAGCACCATAGATGTGAACTCTGTTGATTAAATCCCAATCCTGGTCTTTCATGTTCTTGAAGGAGATGTCACGCAGGATACCCGCATTGTTGATGAGAACATCGATACGACCGAAGTTCTTGATTGCCGTGTCGATAATGGCCTCGCCATTCTCGACACTGTCGTAGTTTGCGACGGCTTTTCCGCCGGCCTTGCGAATCTCGTCGACGACAACATCGGCAGCCTATAAACCGACATTAGCGACTCTTTCTCTCGTCCTGGCGAAACCATCCGACTCACTTTACTCGAGTGGCCTTCGCCTTTGTGGGATCCACCGAGATCGTTCACGACGACGTTGGCGCCCCTCGAGCCGAAGAACAAGGCATATTCCCTTCCCAGGCCACCACCGGCACCAGTGACCACGACGGTCTGGTTGTCAAAGCGCAGCTCGGACATGTTGTCTCTGTGGTCCCCGCTCAAGCAACAAAATCGAAGGGGTGATTCAGATCGTGGAGATGGATAGCAGGAGTAGAAGAGCACGGGGTATTCAGGGTAATAAAGGAATCCGGAGAAAGAAATGAAACGAATAGAAGCAAAAGAACCAGCGGGATGCTGGCACGGAAGTTGCTACAGTCGAGCTCGGCTGATCTGGACCTCGGCTCGCGCTGGTGGGGAGCTCGGCGAATGGGAGCGTCCCCCACTGCCGGAAGCACCGCCTGTTGCCCCGGCTCTCACATGCCGTTGCTACGTCATGCACTACTACTGCTGTCGCAGCAGCTCTTCGCGACTCTTCATGTGATGCTCTATATTCTTATTAATATTAATTAAACATTAACGTTGTAATTAGACTTGTGCTGCTGCTTATTGAATATATCAATCTAACTATCTAGTATACCATTTATAAAGCTGTTCATGAATACTCGGCTTCCCACGTGACTTACTTTGCCGACTGTGAGACTCGATGTCACATGACTAATTAGACTTGCAGAATGGTCTATAGTAAGTTAATGAGAGATCAGGATGACAAAATAAAGGATTATGTAAGTGACTTGCATGTCAGCGCATAACTTAAGGCGATGCTGGGGCATTATCCCGTTATGTGCATAACTAGTAGGATTTTGGTCATGTGGTTGGATGTGCCCTAGCTGCCATCTTTACAGATTGACAATAACATCGTACATATATTCCTAGAACTGTCAATTGATAATAAGTCAACCAAAGACGTCTCCGTCGCAGATGAGATTCTATGGTGCCGCAAATTCCATGTGAAGTTAAAAAAATGCTTGAAATGTTCAATGTTATGCTAGTTACCGACAGGGAGATATATATTTCATTTAGCTCCGCATCAATGCATCAATTGATCAATTGATGAACTAGTACCTGCAACATTGAACATAATCAATTGACTAAATCTTACGATAAACCCATCAAGTTCAATTGAAAACGACGTATATCCAGCTAGTAGCTATTTTACTCTAGGCTTACAACTTAATATCAATTGAGTACTCCGCTTCTCCGCACAGGCAGAAATATCACCCGCGGGGCAGCATCGGCGTCATCAATTGATCAATGTATCGGCCGATACTTCGACTGTTGCTACTTTTAATATCAACACCCTCTACCATGATACTGTTTAATTAAAAGACCCAATTGAGCCTTTCCAGAAAATCGCAACATGCCAGAAGTAATTGACGACAAATCGCAGCATTGCATTCCCTTTCTTCTCAACCGCCTCAAAGCCCACCAGGCTCGCTACGCAAGCGATCCCGACGCGCCACCATTCTTCCTCGGGTTGAATGGCGTGCAAGGCGCCGGCAAGACTGTCCTGGTAATTTAGAATCCCATTACATACTAATCAATGCTGTTTTTAGGTGCAAAGCTGACTTCGCGGGTGCAGGTCTCGGAACTACAGAAAGCCCTGCGCTCGCCGCAATATTCTCTCTCCACAGTCATCTTCTCTTTGGACGATATTTATCTCACTCATGCAGATCAACTTGCGCTTGCCAAATCCCACCCAAACAATCCATTACTCCAGCACCGAGGCCAGCCCTCAACCCATGACCTGCGGCTCGGAAAGCGCGTCTTCGAATCGCTGCGTGCCAACAGGCCAACTGCAATCCCGCAGTACGACAAATCCGCGTTTGCGGGTCAAGGCGACCGAGTTCCAGAAGCACAATGGGAGGTTGTCAATACCGAAGGGAGCGAGACAATAAAAGTCGTTATATTTGAGGGATGGTGCGTTGGGTTTCGGCCATTAGATGATGATGTTTTGAGACAGAAATGGAATGCTGCGGTGGAACAGAAAGTGCAGAGTGGCAGTGGGTACGACGGCCGATTGGGATATGTGAAGCTTGAGGATGTGCAAGTGATCAACGACGCTTTGAGGGAGTATGACGGATTGACCGAGTAAGTTTGTTGGCTGGTATTGAAACTGGAAGAGAGAGAGTGTTTTATACTGACTTTTCCGGTACAGCCAACTCGACACCTTAATTCACATGTACGGGATATACCACTGAATTAGAAACTTGGTCGGCTAATTGATCTTTTTAGCGATGCCCAAAATACTCGATTTGTATATGACTGGCGACAGGAACAAGAAAGAACACTGCGCGCCGCTAAAGGAACGGGAATGACCGAAGAGCAAGTGAATCGCTTTGTCGACGGGTGTACGTATTAAGAGTCGTGTGTGAAGTGAGATTGAGTGAAACTGACATTTGGATTTATGTTTAGATTACCCTTCATATGAACTATTCACGGAAACCTTGCGAAAAGGCGTGTTTGCGTCAGAAACCATCGCAACATCCAAATCGTCGGATTGGCAGGGTCGACAACTTAGGCTCGTTGTCGACAAGAACCGCCGAGTCCAAGAAGTTATTCAAATATAAAGCGGGTCTAAAATGACAGTCTAAATGTGACAATGCATACAATATTCCTTATAATTAGAGCAGTTATGGGTTGTCTGAACACTGAATTGTCCTCATTAGGCTAGAGAATGCTACCTAAAGTATAGAATATCATAACGCTAATAACATGCATCCCTGTGAAACAAACAACCCATCATAAACGCTTGTGGTAGCCACAAAAGAAAAAACTTTTTAGTTCATCTGGCGGACGAGGTTGTTGATGTTCTCCTCACGGTTACCAGTGTCACCACCCTCGATGAAGTGGTTGAACTTGCGCTTGTGGAAACCACCGGTAGGGTTGGAGAGCTTGAAGGGCCACAGGAAGTTGGAGGCCTGCTTGAAGTTGGGACCGACTGTGTAGATCTCGTGGATAAGATCCTCAACGCAGACAATGCCGTACTTGCCAAGGCTCTGCTCAATGATCTGGTTGTCAGAGAGAGGGATACGCTGGCCGTTGATCTTGCCGTAACCGCGCTTATAGACGAGCTCACGGACGGTCTTGAGGTTGGGGTAACCGTAGGCAATGTAAGGGTCGATGATGGTGAGCATCTCAGCAGTGGCCTTGTTCAAACGAATGAAGACACCATTGTTGATCTGGAGCAGACGCAACAGCTGGAGGATCTTGCGAGGCTTAGGAGCGATCTTGTTGATACTAGAAACAGGTCAGGGTAGGCTAATATATTGTGATTCTGTTCCGCTTACCCCTTGATACGGATGACGAAGACCAACTTGGGCTCGTCCTCAACGTAGAAGGTACCCTGCTTGCGGCTCTCACGAGCAAGGCGGACCTTCTCGCGCTCAGCGTCACGGTATTCCTTGACATAGGACTCGGCACGCTTGAAGATGACACCGCGCTTCTCCTTGTTGGCCTATATCACAATATGTCAGCTTAATGTTGACAAAACTAACATAATCACTAATCAGTGCAGAGTTGTCGATTATCAGCCCCGAAAGATGGTTAACAAAAGCGACAGCATCGACTTTCGTCTAGTCGCGTTTGGGTATTTATCATCACCAAACCGTGTTCCTCCAATAGATATATGAAAATTCTCGACTAACCTGCTTGGTCTTCTCAGCCTCAGCACGGCGAGCGGCGCGAGCAGCTTCTTGGCTCTTGCGCTTCTTAAGGAGAGTCTCAGGGACGAGGACCTGGTCCTGGGTGGGGACACTATATTCAGATGCAAGGTCAGTATAGTCTGTCCTGGTAGACATAGAAGCATCGCCGAGCAGAAAGAACTGCAGCATAGTGCCACATTCTCGGACTGGCGCGTGTACGAATAAACTCGACGAAATGCTTTTAGTCGGTGAGAACTATGAGTGCATCACATCCATGTTACTTCTATGACCCCGATGAACGGGATATTTTCACAAGTGATTGATGACCCGATTTCTCATCCAACAAAACCCTTAAGCTTGACGCTCAGGAATGGTTTGTCAACGCTTGAGTCCCGGAAATTTCTTTTCGGAGACGATAGCAATGGCAATTGTTTTTAGGGAGAAAGAGCAATTCCTTCAACCCAAGACCCCAAGCCTCTTTTGCCAGACACGATTCGAAGCACACAGTGAAGCATGTCGGACCGGTTAACAGAAAAGGCACAGTGGGAAAAATCGAGCTGGTGCTGAGCATAGATTGCAGCAGCAACTCCAGCGAGAAAGGACGACTATGACTGGAGCCTCGCTGATCAGCTGTATGGCGGGAGGGGATCGTACGTGGTGGCAGCCATCTCGATTGTGCGTTGTCGAGTTTGTCGTTTGTCGGCGTTGGGCGTGTCGAGAGAGAAGAAGAAAACTCAAGTTTCTGTTAATTCAACAAATTTGCTTTGTGGGCGGCCGGCTGCACTAGGCCGACTGCGTTATAGCCTGCCAAGCCGTCTTGGGCCAATCGTGTCGCGGGCCTTATCTTATCGGGGATAGGGCTAGGGCTACGGACCCCGCTGCCGCTATCCTGCTACCTATGACGGTGTTGACAGTCATCCGAACCAGACGACATTATTCACATCATTCTCTGGGGATACACTATTATTATAATGTCCACTCGGCGCGGAGTTGGGCTGGGCGCTTTCGTGAACCGAAACCAGACCACTCAATCCTACGCGACGCATGGCGCAAACCTTCGATCAACACATCTCTCGTCATTACAAACCCAACTATCAGTATTCCAGTCGTTGCTTCACACGTTTGCCCTCGAACATGCCTCGAAGATCAAATCGAACCCGACTTTCCGTGCTGAATTTGCACGTATGTGCAATACCATCGGCGTTGATCCTCTAGCGGCCAGCAATGTCAAAGGCAAAGGTAGCCGCAAGGGACTTATGGATGGAGGGAGTTTCTGGACCCAGATATTGGGAGGAGATATGAACGACTTTTATTTTGAAGTTGCCGTACGTGTTGTCGAACTATGCAGGGAGACGAGGAGCGAGAACGGTGGCCTTATTGGGGTCAGTGAATGCCGTAAGAAAGTAGCCAGAGGGAAAGCCATTGGTGGCGGGTTGGAAGTATCAAAGTATGTGGAACAGTCCCTATAGCTATCTAGTATGAAATATAATAGCTAACTAGGTGTCTTCTATATAGCGATGATATCCTTCGTGCCGTCAAATCACTTGAACCGCTAGGCTCAGGGTTCAGCATCATCCACGTCGGCAACAAACAGTTCATTCGCTCTATACCAAAAGAGCTCAATACAGACCAGGCAACAGTGCTGGAGGTTATCCAGGTTCTTGGATATATCACAGTGTCAATGTTGCAAGCGAACCTCAGTTGGGAGAAAGCACGCGCAACTACCGTAATAGACGACCTTTTGGCTGATGGCCTCGTTTGGCTTGATAGCCAGTGTGCAGAAAACGAGTATTGGTCGCCTCAAAACCTCTTAGGCGAAGAGGGATAATTGTATAGATTTTATAAGCTTGGATGGTGATGTCTTTATCTGTGGCCTCGGTGGCCTGGGCTTTGAAGAGTCTGCAAAACAGTAGGGCCTGAGGTATCCGTATCCTTACTCTCCTATACAAAGGGTCATTTTTGTGCAACCACATTTTGCCTAACAACTTGAAAAATGCCCTCACAAGATTCCTGCCATCACGAGAATTTCCCGCTTTGGCTAGCCACCTATTGACCGCCTATTTTACCTAATATAGCTGCTGGAAGTCGCCGTCAATTCCCCAGCTATATACATTCATGTGCACGAAGACTACGAGAAGATTAAACCCACAGACATGAATATTGCACGTGTGCATGAGCATGGCGTTTGTTACAGGTATATCACATGTAAATATCAATTGATTCTATAGAGGAAAGAGGAATAAGGAACTTTATGTTCAAATCTAAGTCGCAATCATTAAAATATAAGTCATGATTTGATTTATTTCTACCTGACACTTTTCTGATAGTATTGTGTACGGGACATCAACATGGCGTGCCAACCAGCTTTTAATCCCATATCTTCATGATGAAAGAAAAGCAAACTCCAAAAGACATGAGATGCTGGACGTTGCTCCCGCGACAAAGGAAAATAGACGAAAAGATACATTAAAAAGGAATCGTGAAGTTCTGAAATTATGCCTTGATAGCACCACCCAATGCACCACCGCTAAATTGTTGATTACCCGGTCGTCGCTGTTGACCTCCAGGCAACCTATGTCCTCCACGAGCCTGGCCGCCACGTCCAGTGTTTCGACCACCACGGGCACCAGGACCTTGCTCTCTCTGGAAAGCATTGGCCATGCCTTGTGTGCGTTGCTCCAAAGTCTTCTCGTTGGCCTCCAGAAGAGACATGGACTTGTCGGCGAGAGTGACAATTTGAGATTGTAGACGAGACAGCTCGACACCCTTGGTGAACACAATTGCGTCATTGACTTGGTCAAGGGCTGCTGCAAGCTCGTCGTGAGAGATCATACGGCTGACAATGGAGATGATCTTCTTTTCAGCGAGCTCGAACATGTTGGCGAGGGTGGAGATGGATAGGGTGTCATAGAAAGGAGCGTAGGTGAACAAATAGGTACGTAGACCTTCTTCTTGGATTTGCTCAGCCAGCATAGTCTTAATCTTCTCGGGTTGTGCCATCAAATCCCAAATCTTGATCGAGTTCAGCAATTCTGTGGCCTTCTTCCAATCGCCAGCAGCCAAAAACTTGGCGCTCATAATCACACCATCACGAGTGTTCTCAGGAGGACCCGTAAAAACTTGTCTCTCGTTGTAGTCGAGCATGCGACGGAATGTCTTGGAAATGACACGACGCTTCATCTCAGGGCTAGAGGAGGTCTGTGCCATAAGGGGAACTTCCAAAAACATGCTTGAGGTAAGGTAAATGCATTCTAGTAGCTCCAAATTAATGTGCATGTGGAATGGCAACTGGCGCTGTCGCTCAAGCTTTTCCTGCTCGGGTGATACAGTTGAGTATCTCTGAAGGATAATACCTTGAGCGAGCAGCTCCTTTTGACGTCCGCTTCCGCAGATTTCGGAAAGTGTGTTTTGAGCCTCATAGACCAGGCCAGCACGGAAAGCGCAAAGGCCGATTTGCACAAGAGTTCTGTTGAACAAGATTTGTGTGCTCACATCAAAGTTGGCAATGTTCTCCGACAAATGAGACATGAGCATGAGGTCACGAGAGCGGTAATAATTTTCATGAAGTGCAAGGAAGTAGATTTGGCACAGCATTGCGCGAGCCCGAATGATGCCATCACTGTGCTTGAAAAGATAGTTGCATAGAGTCTGGACCAATTCAGGAACATCACTGGCTGAGCCGCGAGATGTAATGGCCGAGTCTAATTGTGATGGAAGGGCTTTCCATGTAGCCTCTTCAAGAATTGCGACGACTTGAGAAGGCTTAAAGTAGATATGCTCCAATCGTCGAATGACGATGCGGTTAATACTCTCTTGTTTTGGCTCGGTCTTGTCCGCCTTGCCGAGTTCCTCAACGTAGAATTGCGATCTAGCGATTGCAGTGTATAGTGATTGTTCGTCACTGAGACGCTCGATATACTCAGCGGTATGCGGGTCAATCTGCTGGAGAGAACGAGTAAGCTCATCATCTAGTCGCTCAACGAAAGACACGATGCTTCCGGGGATACGAAGGGCTTCCCCAGCAGCAACTTGAGGCTGCTTGTCATCATCCTCCCATTCCTCGGCACCTTCGACAACAACATGATCCCGGTTTGCCTCCAAGACGGATAGCAAACTCGAGAATTCGCTTTCGGCAGCTTTCCATTGTTCAGAGCTCATGTGCGTTGCGGTGGAAGACGAGGTCAGATCAAAGCGAGTGGCAATGAGGGTAAGATAAATACGGATGCGTTGGTACGGAGTTTGGGAGACTTCAAGAAGCTTCTCCATGGTCCGGATTTGCTCCTGACGATCGGTGTTCTTCTTTCCTCGTGACTCAACAATGATACGAAGGTGTTTGAGAATACTCTCAGGAGTATACTGCAAAGTCTTTCCATGACGTCCAACAGTCGAGAAGCCCTCTTCATCAGTGAGATTGGGAGTGTCCAAGGTTGCAGCAATGCGAACTGCAGAAGGCCCCGCAGCCCTGGGAGCAGTCCTGGTCACCTCAACTTCATCGGCCTCCATATAACGCTCCTTATCTTCCCGGTATTTATCAATCTCAGTGGCAAAATCCTTGTTATTCTTTTTGATGCGCTGCTTCACGGCATTAAGACCTTTGGCGTTGCTTGCATTCAACTTCTTCGTCGACACCTTTTGTTTGGCAATAGCCTCGTTCATAAAATCCTCGAGATCTGCAATTGCCTTGATGTAAATCTTTGGCGTAGGGCCGGACTGGATAATCTTGGCAATCTGTCGGTTCAACTTATCGAATTCTGACGAGAGACCATTGTTAGTAAATCGAGCGACAAGTAACAACATATAGCCCTGACTCACCAGCTGAAATCACAGTCCAATCATTAATTCTCTCAGCATTGTCAATAAGCTTCACTGTGCTTTCTAGCTCCTCAAGCCGCTTGTCCTTTGCACTTTTGACGACCACCGGCGCGCCCTCGTCTTCGCTTTCATCGCTGACCTCGCCCTCATCTTTTATGAAAAAGTTAGCTCCAGTTTTCCTGGGCTTATCCTCGTCCTCTGACGAGGACGTGGAGTCATTTTCTGAGAAATCTTCCTCTTCGCTGGATTCTTCTTCTTCGGACCGTTCTTCCTCATCGCGATCACTGTAGAGCTCCTCCTCGTCGGAGGAACTGGTTTCGCTGTCGCTACCGCCACCGTGGAAGAAACGAGACATCTTTGCGGCTGATCGGTCGAGAGACGAAGTTCTAGTTAATAAAACTGTTGCAGGAATATCCACTCCAGTGGGAGGGTCGACAAAATAGAGTGAACCTGGTTTAATGACCAAGACGTTCGTCGACGATGACAGTCCGCAGTGGGATGGCCCTCCAAGGCGGCGTTACGAAATTTAAGCGAGGGGTCGCTTAACCCGATATGGTAACGCCCGCGCCGTACTGGTGCCTGCGATTTAAGGCTCCGGCACCGCAATGCAGCTCGTGTTTTTAGTCTTGAAAATCAATATCTGGATTTTTGTTCTGCATATACTACATAAAAGGTGATAACATAAAGCGTATATATTTATAAAGGGTACTGAATTCTCCCCTTAGGTCCCATGTTGGAACACAGGGTTTTGCAGCGTCAAGAAATCAAATTTACCAACAGAATTGGAACATCATGCAACAGAACGCGAAATCTTTCCAAAATTTACGCCGGCGCTATGCCAAAACAACACCCCGATTGTCCGATAGAAGAAACATTCTTTAAATAAAGCAATCGCGGCAGGAACTCTAAGGCTCAACAAGTGTACGAAGCTCTCGAACATAAAATAACTGTCATTCCTAGGGACCGACTGTTTGTCTTGCAACACGATCAAGGACGCAGCCGCATGTATCCTCGCAATATGCATGCTTCGATGGTTCTTGAAATGGATCGATAAAATAAGATGATCAATACGTAGCTTGCACTTGTCAAAAATCTGTGCTTGACGAGTATTGGCACGTGCTATCCTTTGTCCGGAAGCTTCACCTCCAATATGGTTGACGTTATAGTTGCACATGCAAACACGGCGAGTAGATGCAAATCTTTGGAGGCTTTCACCTGCCTAGTAAGAGTATCCTCATATAATTTGCAGGCTGCACTAAAGCCGACAAAGACTAATGCCACTGTGACTGTGACTGTCCCATGAAACCATCGCCAAGAGCACCGTCCTCCAGCGTCCGAATGAAATCCCGATTGCGGTTACTGGCCCCAGCTCGACTTCCACGACGTCTGGCGCTTGCAGCAGATTCACTGTAGCCATCTGGGGGCGGAGGGTAATAGGCAGGGCTCGGTTGTAATCTAATTGGAGCATTCGGATCAAGATGGCTAGCAACGCGCTGGATACTCTGCGGTATGCCTCCCTGTTGCTGGTCTAGAGTAGTCGCCCGCTGTCGACCGGCTCTTGTAGTTGCCTGAGCAAAGAGACTTTGAGAAGGCGCATACTGGGGTTGATGAAGCTGCCCCTGCATCATGTTCATTTGGTGCCCATACCCTGGTGGCTGGGCCGGGTAAGGAGGCGGGGCGCCTTGTTGATGATTAGGATAGATGCCATTATAAACTGGTGGGGGTTGATTATGTGGTGGGGTGTGATATTGACCCATTTGTAATGCATATGCAGACTGAGCGGCTGACTGGGCTTGAGCCTGGGCTGCTTGAGCCGCTTGGGCTGCCCTCTGCTTGCTAGCAGCTTCTGCCTGTTGCTGCTGTTGTATTCCAGGAGCAATGCTCTTGTTAAGCGCGGAGTATTTCAAGTTCATAGGAGGTAAAAATGGACCAGTAAACTTTTGCTGGGTGATAAAAGGATGCAATTTTGCCTGCTGTGGAGACCATCTCTCTAGAGGATTAATTTGCAACAGACCACGCACGAAGTCGATGAATGCGACACGGTTATTTACCTCTGGTTCTTGTTAGCAGGCGGAATTGGAAAATTTAGGAATATCGTACCTCTTTCTATCTCCGACTGTTTCATATTCTTTCTTGGCATCGCGTAACTTCGGATAATTTCTTCCAAAGTGTTGGCCTGGAAATATTTTTTGCTGGGTTGTTCCTTGGTGTTGTGTTCCCGGGAATATTGCTCCATGCTTTTCAAGCGCCACGACTTTCTGCCGAACTCATCTTGGGTCTTTTCAAAGAACTCGCCGGATTGTTTTCCCATGTCAAGCATCCATGTAGGAGGCATTCCAAGCATCTCTGTGATCCGAGCTACTTGATTGTACTCCGAAGATCCTGGGAATAAAGGTAGACCAAGGAATAGTTCGACGACAATACACCCTAGTGACCACATGTCGATTGCTGAAGAGTATGGAAGTCCTAGCAAAACTTCAGGCGAACGGTAAAACCGAGATTGAATGTAAGTGTACACAGTCTGACGTTCATCACAAGCAGAGCCGAAATCAATTATCTTGATGATAGGGCTTTCTAAACTGAATTGCGAAAAGTCAATGTTAGCATTGCCTAGTAGAGATAAAGATAGGGGTGAATGCTTTGTGTTCTTACTTTTTTAGTAAGATGTTTTCAGGCTTGAGATCACAATGTATCAGTCGTGCTTTGTTTAACAGACTGAGCCCATTAAGCAGTTGCTGTGCAAACACGCGGACTAGTGTCGTGCTCAATCCACGGAATTGGTTTTGTTTGATTAGCTCATACAAATTCACGCTCAGTAACTCGAACACCAAACAAAGGTGTTGTCGATGTAGAAATGTATCTTTAAGTCGGAGAAGATGGTGGTCATCGTTCTTATCATACTTGGTATTAAGCTGGTGGCAATAGTTAGCATGCACATCGTAACACGCAATTGATCACGGAGCATACCAAGTCGAGAACGGAGACTTCCATCATGCTTTGGTTGAAATAAGCGGTTTTGTTTTTCACCACCTTGACAGCAACAACCTCCTGGGTCTTGAGATTCTGACATTTGACGACTTGTCCAAAAGTTCCCTGACCCAGAACATCCAGAATAAGATATCGATTCCTGTACCCGTCAGCATGAGTCATTTACAAAAGCAAGGGAAAACAAAGAAAAAAACATACTTGTGACTTCCGTCCTCACTGCCGAGGATATCATTTACGTAAAGAATGTAATCACTGTCTTCATTATCGTAGCCATCATTCTTAACGCCTTTGCTGGGTTTAGTGAGTACACGACGTGGGTTGCGTGATGTCTCGTATTTAAAACCCGGATTGCAGATTCGGTATGTAGCCGGTAGGTGAGTTGTGAGCGCTTGTAATGGCTGTGCCACAAGGTTAGTCCGAATTTCTCCAAGGCAGCGCAATACTTACACTAATGAAGCCTCCCTCGGGGTTCGCACGACGAAAAGGGGGTTGGCCGTGTGTTTTAGGCCGGAGTTCTTGTGTCGATTTAATGTTCGCAAACTTTGGTATCGGCCCACGTTCGGGCAGTTGGTTGTGGTTGATCTGCGGCGCGGGACGCGGCGATTTGGACTCAGACCCGAAAGGAGCGCTCAACAGAGATGAAGCAGAGGAAGGGAAATACTGCTCGGAACTCGCGTCTGAGGACTGCAAGGGGGGAAGTCGGGACATACGCGAGCCTAACAGGTATTACCGATGAGTTAGCTATAGCTATAGAGAGTATGTGTAACTGGAGAGACAAACCTGGTGGTGACTGATAAGTCTGTGGAGGTGACGCATAACCTGCTCTTGTAGGGGATTGTCGAGAGCTGCTGGGCCCAGAAGGCGAACCGACAAAAGGGTTCTGTCCCTTTGTTGGACTAGAGGTAAAAGGCAGAGTAGGTGATAGTATGTTCATAGGCGAATATCGGCGTGCGGCAGTCGATTCTTCGGTCGGCATGTATTGCGACGATGGGCGAGGGTTGTGAGTCAGCCTTGTTGGGTATTTTGAACGGTTAAAAGGGTCGGCATCCTCCATGGGAGTATCGGCGTCTGGGATATAGTCGTGTGTGTGCGGCGTCGCGGCTGGAGAGGAGGTCATTGGGTCTGGTTTGGAGTTGGGGCCTACGGTGGTGGCCTTTGCTGCCGTTATGGGCGATTGGTAGCTCTCGTAGGTGTATCCCGCAGGAGGTTGAGCTTGCGGGACCTGTGGTTGCCCGCCATACTTGGTATTGGTATTCAGTCGGGGGGGATAGGATCCTGGTGTGTTGTCTAGATGGCTCGTCGGACGACTCATCGAAGGGTCGCCCCCATAGGCCTGCCACTGCGAATCCATGTTGTCTAGTTTAGCTGCGCTCGATATTCATTCGGATGGCGACGACCACGCGATGGCTGCACCGGCGACAGAGATGGACCTCTGCCTCGGAATGGCTGGGAGAGGGCAACAGATCGATACTGGCACGCTTGCACCGTACAGGCGACGTAGCGCAGACTTGGCGGGGAAGACAGAATGGCCTCTGACGCAAGCGAGGCCAGCGACGCGTGAAATGAAGAATTGCCGCTATGTAGAGCTCCAGCTATTCATCATCCAGAGCGGAGCACGCCCGTTGCTGTGTACGGCTGGAAATGTTGCTGGAGGGCAGCGAGACGGGGTGGCAGACGTAAGGTGTTGCTGGCAGAGTTCGGCTCGCGAATGGACGTCGTTGGGCGGCCACAGCTGACAAGTTAACACTGCGCAGGCTGTGCTCGCTCGGGCGGTGGTGACAAGGACTGTCTGGCACGAAGACTGGGGGTTAATGGGGCTGCTGGCAGAGAGAAGAACAGCAGGACAGCTACACGCGTTACGATGCGGAAGCAGCGAGCGATGCAGGCCTGGCATGGGGGGGAATTGGTGGTAGAAACGAGGGTGATCGAAGCGATGGAGGAGGTGGAGTCAGCCACCGCCGGGGTTGGGCCGTTTGGGAGATGCCGGCGTCTCTTGTTGCTACGCTCGCTCGCTTTGGACACATCTTATGGATTTATCATCCCCAGCCATATACTGCCCGGTCTCTTTGTGTTTGTCTACATTCTAGTTTCACATCGCGACACTGCTGCTTTATTTGCTATTTGCATGCTCTTTTGTTAGGCCGGGGGCATTGCTTGAACAATACTCGAATGTAATGATGGAGTTACCAGGCGTCTCTATTTGATACCGCCTGTCCCAAGGACGCTGCGAATGGCAACAAGCGATGCGTCTGGTACGCGGTATTGAACGTCTGATATCATTGCGTAGAACTAGCGCCTATAGGATCAAGTACATGGAGGCTGGAGTGAATGTCGTACATAGAGTGTTCGAAATCCGACTGCTAGCGAGAGAGTTAGCGATCGGCAGCGCAAATACGGAGCACAGCAGTGAGTCAGAGAGGCGGTCACTGGGGCTAGAGGGACTATTGGACTAGGGTAACGGCAGTAACAGGAACAATGCGTCTGTAGATGTAGACTATTATTATATTGTGTGTGTATAACCATGGAGCCGTTTTTACGCAGCCTGCCAGAACTTCAGGCAAACAATCGCTATTGTCCCTGCTTGAGCTGTCAGGCAGCTCATCAGCCACAGGGTGACTCAGCGGCCGGCGGTGCTCTAGGCGGTCACCGTCGCCACCTTTTTCTGCCTTCGATATCGGATTCGCCATCTGACGGTCGTCGCTTTTTTTCTACTCTGTGATGCGCATGGGAAGGTCTGTTGGAGCGCCGCCCTCTTGTAAATATCCTATGCAACTAGACTTCCAATAGTCCTTTGCTGGGCATTTGAGTATACTTTTGTTTCTCCGTGGGAATGATCGCAACCAACCGCACTACTCTGCCGTGGTAGTCGTTGCTACTACCTTCGTGAAAGTACATGTGATGATGGAATCTGAAAAACCTGCTGATGCTGGTACCCAGCCGGATGCAGCTCAGACAGACGAGTCCGCAAAGCTGCGAGAGCTCGAAGCGAACGTTCGAGATCAAGATGACCTCGAAAGAGAGCTTGGCCATCAGGTATGAGTCGGTAGCCTTCACTAATTACTAAGAGATTCTGATAGGCTGCTATAGGCTGACCAACTGCTTATGGAACAAGCAGACGAGAGAGACCTGAAGAGAATCGATCGCACCACAAAAGAGAAGTCGTAGGCGGACCCTCTCTGCGGGATACCTAATGCGTATTAACAGAGACAGAAAAATCGAGGATCAGATATTGAAACTATATCAACGGCTAGAGCAACCAGCTGGCCCCGCTCTCAGAGTTCGCATTGAATCCGAAATAACGAAAGCGCAGGAGAAACTGTCTACATTAGAGTCGGACTTGAAGGAGATACAAGAGCGGATTGATAACCGGCATCAAACCCAAGATGTTGCACCAGCGACTGATACTGGGAGGCTACCCAACGAATCGCGACGGGACTACCTCATTCGCACGGGAAAAATCACGCCATTCTCGCAGATGGGAAGTGGTCCCAGGGAGGGCGCGCTGGCCACTTTACACGACGCACTTATCGATGCTGAGGACGAACGCGACGAGGCAGAAGCTTTACAGGATGCCTCCAAGAGAGTGACTGTCTCCCATCGTAATTTACGCCTTCCTGGACTGGGTCTTAGCGATGTTGGTGAGCCCAGCTCGGAGGATTTTGCGGACTCGGATCGGGCGCGGAAGCGAAGAAAAATTGCTCGTGGTGTTGCACAAAAAGCTACGAAGCATGCTCGGCGGAGTGATGCCGAAGATGATGATTCCTACATGGAGAGCGAAGAAAGCGAACCTTCTTCTACGGACGAATTCGACCCTACTCCAGGCGAGGTTCGGAGATCAAAGACTACTCGGAGAATAGAAAACGAGGATATCGAAGACCTCAGAGGCTTAGACGATGGCAATGAGGAGTATTATCAAGAAAGACTTAGACGCTGGGTTCGTCGTAGAGCTGCGGCTCGCAGACGAGTGGGCGAGATAAAAGAGGAGACAGAAGCTACCGATCGCAGGGAAGAGAATCCATTGGCCAGGGAGGGAGTCGAAGAATGGTTTTTACCACATCCGACCGTCCCTGATGCGGAATATGACGGCGGCTATCGTGTTCCTGGCGATATATTCCCAGTTCTCTTCGACTATCAGAAAACTGGCGTGCAGTGGCTTTGGGAACTTTACCAGCACCAAGTTGGGGGTATTATTGGCGACGAGATGGGACTTGGTAAAACTATACAGATCATTTCATTCCTAGCAGGCCTCCATCATAGCCACAAACTGAAAAAGCCCGTTATTGTTGTGGCCCCGGCCACTGTGATGAAACAATGGGTTACTGAGTTTCATCGATGGTGGCCTCCCTTCCGCGTCTCGATTTTGCATACTTCTGGAAGCGGTATGATCAATGTTCGAAATGAAAGCAATCGTGAAAATGCATTGAACACCCAAATATGGGATCCGAATCAACCTTATACCATGACGAAAGCTCAAAAAATGGCAAACAAGATCGTGCAAAGAGTTGTTGAGGAGGGTCATGTTCTCGTAACTACATACTCTGGCCTGCAAACGTATGCTCCTGTTCTGATTCCGGTTGAATGGGAGTGTGCTATCCTCGACGAAGGCCATAAAATTCGTAACCCGAATACATCAATTACTATACACTGCAAAGAGCTGCGCACCCCACATCGCTTGATTCTGTCCGGCACTCCGATGCAGAATAATCTGTCTGAACTGTGGTCTCTATTTGATTTTGTCTTTCCCATGCGCCTGGGCACTTTGGTTGATTTTCGGAATCAGTTCGAATTCCCCATTCGCCAAGGCGGTTATGCTAATGCAAGCAATTTGCAAGTGCAGACTGCAGCACGGTGTGCAGAGACTCTGAAGGAAGCCATAAGTCCGTATCTTCTGCAACGATTCAAAATCGACGTGGCTGCCGACCTACCTAAAAAGAGCGAACAAGTTCTCTTTTGCAAACTATCGCCACTTCAGCGCAAGGCTTACGAGCAATTTCTGAATTCCCAGGAATGCAATTCCATTCTCGCAGGCAGGAGACAGGTTCTGTACGGAGTTGATATGCTACGCAAGATCTGCAACCACCCTGATCTTGTAACTCACAAGCTTTTCTCCTCAAGGGCTGACTACGGAGATGCTTCTAAATCCGGGAAGATGCAGGTCGTCAAGGCGCTTCTTGAGCTATGGAAGGACACGGGACACAAGACTCTACTCTTCGCGCAGCATCGTATCATGCTGAATATCCTTGAGAAATTCATCAGGACGCTCCCAGGTTTCAATTACCGAAGGATGGACGGCGAAACCCCGATTCAACGTCGCCAGAACCTCGTGGATGAGTTTAACAATAGTCCAGATATTCACGTTTTCTTGCTCACAACCAAAGTCGGGGGACTTGGTGTTAACCTCACGGGCGCTGATCGTGTCATTATTTACGACCCAGATTGGAATCCATCAACCGACATGCAGGCACGAGAGAGAGCATGGCGGCTTGGACAGAAACGCGAAGTCACCATTTATCGCTTGATGACAGCCGGTACTATTGAAGAAAAGATTTATCACCGACAAATCTTCAAACAGTTCCTGACGAACAAAGTTTTGAAAGACCCAAAGCAACGACAGACGTTCGAAATGAGTAATCTCCATGA
Organism: Talaromyces proteolyticus; assembly: GCF_021365285.1. NCBI lineage: Eukaryota > Fungi > Ascomycota > Eurotiomycetes > Eurotiales > Trichocomaceae > Talaromyces > Talaromyces proteolyticus. The sequence continues at coordinate 1,119,818 of NW_025764278.1, read as the reverse complement.
TCTCTTCTCACTGGGACAGGAAGACCAGGCTGAAACTAGTAATCTTTTCAAGACCGAGGTCACTTACCAAGAAAACAGCAAGGCCAAGGGGAAAAATGGGAAGGAACAGAAGCTGTCTCCTGGCCAGCAGGATGTCAAGAATGTTGAGGGAGTCGCAGCTGTAGAAGAGTTTCACAACGAAAAGGAAGAAGCAGCAATCAAAGATGACAAGGAGCAAGGTGCCCCAAATTCCGAAGCTCGCCTGATGGAGGTCATCTTCTCACAATCTGGTGTTCACTCTGCTCTTGAACACGATCGCATCGTGAACGGCAAGAAAGTCATCGCACCAGACCGAGGTATCATCGAAGCAGAAGCGAAACGCCTCGCAGCCGAAGCGGCAGAGAAGCTCCGCAAAGCCGAAGAAACAGCGCGGTTGGTCCCAGTCGGGACCCCAACATGGACTGGACAGTTCGGCATCGCAGGGAGACCCGAGGATAGGTCTCGCTCGGCGTTTGGAGGAGCGGCCAGTACTGCACGGGGAGCTGGCGCTGGTCCATCATCCGCCAGTATTTTAGCAAATCTTGCGAATCGCACCGGTCGAAATAACTACGGTAACAATATTGAACCAGCTTCAGGAGGTGGCAATGGTCAACCCGAGTTCTTGCCGATGATCCGAGATTACATGCTGGCCCAGGGGGGATCGGTGTACACACAGATGCTGATTGATCACTTCAATCGATTCTGCACGACCCCCCAGCGATCCGCCGAATTCAAGGAGGTCCTCAAGACGGTGGCGGTGTTGGATAAGGGCGGCCGTAACGGACGCGGAAAATGGTCCCTGAAAAGGGAGTACGCCAAACGCAAATAATCATATTAGAGCATATCTCCACAGAGACATAGAATTGTAATGATGATTAATGATATACAATGATGAATAATAAAGGGGCGTGCTGTGATATCAATATTATGGGGTGTGGAGCGGGGAGGACAGAAGCTTTGACTATCGTTATTTGCGATAACCCACAATGACGATTTGGCCATGATTAGTATTCAATGTTAATTGGCAGACCATTCAACATCCGTACTCCGGACAATTTCCCCGATGGGAGCAGATCATCAATCTTCAAAGGTTCAAAATATGTGCGTACGTAGCAAGCACTATTCCGTACTTGCCGAGATATATGCCCGTGATACGGTCATGCTGTGGTCTATTCCGTATCTAGAAAATAATATATGGCGCTCGGCATCATGCAGGTCTTAAATCCAACGTTTCTGTCTAGCATTTACGTGAAATGCAAGCCCATAGATGCAACATTACATGTATTCGATTCGTCGATGCTGCAGACAACATGGCGAAACGTAATTGCCGAGGATTAGCGACTGGTAGCTAAGACATGCGCGCCGATCACCGCACTAAACAATACTTTCGAAAGGAAACGGGCTAACGAGTAAGCGGAGGAGAACAGCTTCGTGGCAAACACACTGCCAAGAAGCTTGTTTCATTTTGCAGCCTGGGGAACTGCCTGTTTCGTCAGTAGGCTTGGGCGGCGATCGCGGCGATCACCTGCTCCATCAGGCGTTCGTGGTTAGCAGCCACCGGTTTTCTTCTATTTGTTGCTTTTCTTATTATTCGTCAAAGCATGTGTCTCAAAGCTCCCCAGCACACGCAGCTGATTCGTGCAATGCCGCCGCTCCGCCCAGTGGAAGTCCGACAATCCAAACAACTGGATAAACAACTGATTAAACAACGTCATAGTCACAGAACTCCGCAACTAGTTTTGGGACCATGCATTAATCCCGCATCATTGTCTTGGCTTGTCGTGCCGTACATACTATTATTAAATATTATTAGCCAGCGTCGACAGCATCTCACATCTAGAGCTGACTCATATATAAACCCTCCGGATCCTGTGTCTCTTTATCTGGTGAAACACATTCCCTGTTAAACAATTTACCAAACAACCGAGTTGCCTCTTATATCAAAGTCCTCCGAGTTCCTTCTACCCCTCGAGACTACCAACTACAGCACAACCAAATCTCTCCACTAAAATGCTCTTCTCCCAAATTGTCTTGACGGCGGCCTCGCTGGCTGCCAGCGTCATCGCGGCACCTAACGAGTTCCGTATCAAGACCGTCTCGAGCTCTGCCTCCAAAAACGGCCTCTACGTCGAATCCTACCACACCGGCGCCGGCCTCGCCGACCCCGTCCTGACTACAAGCACTGCCAACGCCGGAAAATTCTACCTCAACAACACATACTTGCAGCAGGATATTGGCCAGGAATTCTCATACGGGTTTGAGCTTGGTGGTGCCACCAACTACGCAGGTGAGAGAAAGGCAGTCTCCTCCTGGGCAATTGTGTTTACTGATTTGTGAGCAGGCTGGGAATTTGTTGAAGTCAACGCTGGCCAGGGTGTCCCTGGCTTCGTGGTTCAGAATGGCAACATTGTCTGGAATTCGACCGAATCCACCGGCTGGCTCGGTAAGTTCCTCACCATTGTTGAAATTGTCCCTTGATTCATCCGTGCTAATACTGTTCCCAGCCTGCGACTGGTGGCACGGCGCTCCTCAACTGTTCTGGTCCGTTGCATATGAGAACTTCACACGCCCTATCAGCTGCAGCACTGTCAGCTTGACACAGGAATTCATCAGCTCTTGAACGCAATGATTACGATAATTATGATGCATGGCTCTTGAATTATGTTTGAAATGAGCGATATTGACGCGTTGACCTGCATTTGCTGTTTACCCGGCTTGGAAGTGCCGTTTAGATAGAACCTAACTCTAATGAAATATGAAAAAATTTGAAAAAATTCTTCCGATACGTTTAGTTGGACGAAATTGATGTAGTTACATGCAGTTCCAGACAGGCATCCATGTTGGGCCATGTCACATCAATAATTCGAAGTGATGCTGCAAGGGATCAATCCATTTTACGATGGCCGCTGTTATGATAGTTTAACAATCTTAAAATTTGAGTTTGTAAACAATGAATGGAATGCGGCAAATCATATAAAGAACGTTGCTAGGAGCGATGAACATGTATAAATAGGCTGGTTACAGATGAATCATTACTAAATGGACCCAAATCTACAACATATGCCGCCATAAATATAAACGTAAAATCGTGATTCATGATTCATGATTTCAACTGCTGTCATGCGCTACATCTGTACAATTTGAAAGTTCGTCAATCTATAGTTAAGAATAAAAATGAACTCGTATCAAGCCTCACCCTGGTGACAACAAACAACGAAAAAGGAGACGTGGACGAACTGACCATTTGATACGCTGGTGATGCTCTGCTCAGTTATTGCTTTAGCAAACAGCCGTAATACGAGAATTAACATAAACATCATGATTCCAAGCTCATTAAAACTCAAACAAAGGGGAAGGAGCTCTCATCTTTCCACAGCCAGGGACATGGTATATTTGTGGGCCAATCTTGATACTGTCACGCATAGACGTCAATATCGAGGACAACAGAAAGTAAATCTGAAAGTGAGGCCGACCAGGTATCACAATGTAAATAACAGCGTAGGTGGTCGGATCAAGATCAATAAGGGTATCCGGGTATTTGTCAAAGAGGGGCGGTAGCCATGTCATAATCCACAATCGTATACTGTGCGTAATCCACAGTACCGAGTATATTCTCTCAGCACGTATGATGCGTAAGTAGTTCTGTATGAGGCATCTAGTTACTGCGTGGCGGAGTTAAGACGACAAAAATAGTGGCGCTTGCCGTATCAGGAATGGCGCGACAGAATGTCTGAGACTTGCATGGGAATCGGCCAATAGAACGCGGTGAACACGGCCATGCTGCCTGATTCAGCTTAGCCGGTATTCTATGCCCGCCACCAGCCAATAGGATGTTGGCAAACGAGACAGGCGGCTTTGTTGACGGCGACTAGGGGCTATGCTATCGCGACTAGTCATGAGGCAGATCCTCGCTTCCTCCACTTGGCTAGAACAATCCTCCTGCGATCTCGACGATTTTCTGTTCTGCTTCTTCGTTTGCTCTGCGTCTTGATTTGCATCCCCTTCCACTCGCTTGTACCCTCACGGCCGTTTATTTTGCGGCTGCTTTTACTGTCTACTAGTGTTCTTCCTGGCCCCCTGTCCCCTAGGCTGTCTTGTTTCACTCCTATCCCTACATTCGGCAACCGTCGCTTGACGACGTACGACTTTGTATCACCAAGACCACTTGAGGGACGCTTTGTATCGACAATATTGTGGTTTCATTTTTACCACCGTCATTGGAAACTAAAGACCCTTTCAGTGTTGAGAAAAATCAACTAAATCTCGATTACCTACGTCCCCGCCCGGCCATCCCTAGAAGGGGGTCATTGGGTGTTGATAATCATCACAACACTCAACCATCAACATGCGTCCCAACACAATAGTGAGCCTACTTTGCAGCTTCGTTTTACTGGCATCAGTTGCATGGTCATGGCCAGACTATGTCGAAGATGTGTTTAAACGAGCCGATTTATTAATTCGAGGTAAGGAAAGAATTGAGCAGATAGTGTTCCGGATCATTGACCTCGATAGATGCATCATCTACAGACACAACTCAGTCCGCATCGGCATCCACGGGTTCGGCACAGTCCACGGGTACCGACTCGGCAACGGTCACTAATTCTGGTACTGGTACTGGTACTGGCACTGGAACAGGAACAGAAACAGGAACAGGAACTGGAACAGAAACAGGCTCAGCCGCAAAAGAAACTGGCAAGAGTACTGGTACCAAAACCGATAAAACCGATACTAGAACTACTGCAACATCTGTTTCCGTTGATCCCCGTCTGCCTGCTGGCGGAGCGTCGTTGACGAACCCCGTTTCCACATCAACCACCTACTACAAAATTGGGCAAAACGTGACGTTTGGTTGGAACTATACATCGTTGGTCAACCAGCCCACCGCCATTGACGTAATTGCATCATGCAGCTCGAATAAGGCCACTTACACGCTCGCCAACAACATGAGTTTCTCAACCAGCTCGGTTGTGTGGGACACCGGCAGCGATAATGCCACCGCGACGAGCCCTCTGCTTACCGCATACTATACATTGATCATTTATGAAGCCGGCAAGTCACCCTCTGATATTGCTGGGGCAGGAAACCTCGCGGCTGCTACATATTCTTTCGGCATGTACTTGACACAGACGCCAACTCCACTAGGCGGTTAGTTGTATCTCTTCGACCCAGAGACCTGTCCTTAATGCTAACACGGTGATTTCTAGAATACGTCTGCGTGACATGCAACGCCGCGATTTCTGATCTAGAACGTCAAGCGTTAGGTTTCGTGTTCACCATGGTCACGATCACCATCATCTCATTCTCCGTTTTTGCCGGTGGATTCGGTGTATTCTCATGATACGATTTAATTTCCGACCCTCCCATTTCAGCGTTTTTCGGAGATGCGACTTAAAAACTTTAATATTTTGTGGATTCAACATAATCAGTTCTCTCCAAGTGATGTACATGCATAAAATGCCTGCGGTTTCGATGTGTTCAGAAGCGTGATATATTTGTTTTATTACTTTTGTTAAGTCTATAAAATCGGCGTGGGGGATTATAAGATATTACAGGCATTAGGGCGTTTATTCTTCGTGATATTTTGTTTATAAATTCAATGTGATGTTATTACAACGGTAACCAAGGCTGATATCAATTCCAAATCAATATATGGTCTGCAAATGTGTTTGTTACAGTTCGCTGGCGGAGATAATATCCTTGTTTTGCTCATGCATCGAAAACTGCTATCGTACAATTATAAACAACTCGTGTGGTACGCTTCCCAAGTGATTGTGTTTTCACCATTCTCTGAGCCACTGCTAGCATTGATATTTTCACCAGTTGCCGAATTAGACCCCTGACCCACGGGTCTCCGAACTATTGGCAATTGTGCTTGGGAATCAGTCATCAAGTTGCATTTCTTGCATGGTGTGCGTTTGATATTTGTATAAGCTTGCATCATTTCCTATACTCCCATCAGTATGTTGCATTCTTGTTCGCATCTCTGTAAAAAACCGGGGGAAAGACAAACCAGTAAATAGCGCAAATCCCACTTCCTTGGTCTGTTATTGAGTTGTTGCACAATCGCCGACTCGAGTCGACTAGCTGGTCGACTGGCGATTGATTGCTGCGCAGCCGAGACGCGCCATTCTGGCAATGACCGCGAATAAGCAGATGCAGGAGTACCACTATCAGAAGTATTGGCTGCGTTGGTGATGATTTCTTGGATATCCAAAGTAATCCCGGCAAGCCCGAGAGTAACAATAATCATAGATGCATTTTTGCTAGTTGTGATGCGGAATCCTGGCGATTGATTATTTTGGAAGGATTCAATGATATTTTTCCATCCCTCTTTCCCTTCTTCTGTTTTCGACGATAGTGTGGTATGTTGAGTATCATCTTTCCCATTCTGATTCATCTCCGACTGTTTTGAATTATCTTCCCTTCCATCGATTTCCTTCAGTAGTATCTCGTAATCCCGATCCCACATCCCCGACGGTTGTGGGAAGCTGCCTTTATTCTCCGTCATTTTCTGGTTTATTCGCGCCCATATTTCTTGTACGTCGGGGCTCTGCCATAGTCCCTTGAAATTGTTGAGTTCAGCGACCCCTTCCGCCGCTGACTTTGTTAACCGCGCATTGAGTTCTTGTGGGTTCCGTGGGATCGGGTTTGATGGACTGCGTTGGCGGGGGTTGACAATTGGGCTGATTGGGGCGAGGAGACGGTCGGGGAGGAGAGAGCGGAGTTCATGTATCTATTCAATCAAAGAAGATATGCGGTTAGCATGACAGGTCTTGTGTAGAATGGACGGTTGGGGCTTGCCTTGGCTTCAAGTTCTTGGAGTTTGGCGAGGGAAGAAACGATCTGGCGTTCAGAGTCCCAGTCTACGGATTGTGTAGGAGGGTCTTCGAGTTTGATATTCATATTGTTACCATTCTGTGTATTTTGTTGAGTAACTGGCTGTTGTTTGGGCATGCTGGAGTTGTATTTGGATGTCTCTATGGAAGGGTTGAGTGTCGCATTACCAGTGAGACTGCGAATGGTTAGTATAATATCCAAAATATAGGTGATCAATACGGACACCAGTACCTAGCATTCTAGAAGCCTTATAATGTAACGTAAATTCACTTTGAATACCGTCAGCATAGGTTGGCAGACTGAACCGGTACGTTGATCGGGAGCTTGGACGGCGATAAGTCCGCAGATAAGGTGCACGTGCCACGACGACATACACCGCTGCGGCTTGGCTTCGTTTACATTTTACAACAAATCTCAATGATGTTGAAACCCTTTTTGCTTTCTATATATTAGGCCTGTTCTAGCCTTGATAGCTTGAACAAGTCGTTGGATAATCTTTTGACTCGATGCTACTACTGCTCACGATCTATATTCAGCTGAGTCTATGCTATGGCTAACAAGACTCGAATCGTGCTCAAACAGCAGACCATCACCGTCATGTAGATGATTGCAGTTTGCCCGCTCACAAAAAGCGAGCTTGTGAGAACGAATGTTGCGTATAGGTAGATCCCCACCGCTAATATTTCAATCCCAGCCTCGTAATATTCCCAGGCATAGTCAAAACGCATGGTAATTTCAACCTCGAACGCCTGATCTCTCAGACCTCGACTTTTTCTAGCTTCACTATTTTCTCCCCAAATAACTCCTCTACTATATTCAGACTGAGGCCATTTGTACGGATATTGGACCAGTTCTGGCCACGAACGCTCCCATCCCTCTGGATCCTCGCTATGCTGTATTCGGATTTTCTTCGCTAGTATAAGAAGGCCCATCATCGCAATCATGAGCCACATAACACAAGCAATCGGCCAGCAAATCAGTAAAAAGGAGTAATCGCATCTCCAGGAAATAACAATCTGCAAGCCTAACGTGACATTCTGCCATAGCATTACAGCAAGCAGAGCCAGGAAGACAATATCAATAGCAACCGTCCTCATCGGCCCTAACCACCACAGCCCTTGGGCTGAGTGATTCGTTGGAACCGGGACGATCCATCTCTGTACTCTTGGATCTGAAGTCTGTTTATCTGGCTGGATTAATCGGTGTGGAGAGAACTGACGAAACAGTCCTTGTGGGAGGCCGATGCCGAAGACACACAACACCAGGCCCCGTAAAGGGCAGGCAAGAGCGAGCTTGACGATCTCGATAGGTCTAACGCCTGAAAAATTGTCAGCAGTGTTCATTTTATATTCGAATTTTGTTTCTTTGTTACCTATCAAGGCAAGGGTCGTTGGTACTAACGATGCGATGTTACTCCCGCTTTGCATGCCGGCAGATATTTCTGAATGAAGGTTGTCCAAGACGCATCTCACAAGATAAGGACAGTGACCATAGCTAAATCCGGCACTAGGTGTCGTCTCTAAACACTGGGACACCAGAGATTGTAGAGTATCATCATTTGGGTCACCAATAGTACGCTTCATTGCGAAGGTCGTGGCTATAGCAGCCAGATTAGAGGATATATGATAATTTCGGAACGCTTCAAAGAAAACAAGATTGCTTTACATGAACGGTATTATGACGGGCTCATGAAGTTGAATAACCATCAGGATCTGATATTTGGTAAAATAAAACTCGAAACTCCCTCCATTTACTGGCAAGGCGCTGACGCGTCCTAAATAGTCTCGCACACATTTGACACTAGGTAGTTCGTGATATCTAATACATAAAACTAACTAGTGACGTGTATTGTCTAAAACGCAAGCGAATACTAAATTTAGACTTGTCCTGAATACTAACCCTTCTACAAGTGGTGCGGTGGCTCGCTCCCGAGATTTAAAAAGCGCGAGGACTTCTGCTTCCAGAGTGTTCGTATACTCACCACTATTTCCCAGTCCATCATTTTTAGTAAGTCCCCAAGTGCCCCATGGCAAATCGAGTGATCAGATTAACTGCTGAAAATTCATAGGTAAAAAACAGACTAATGCCCACTATATTGTTAGGGTTTTTCCATCTCGGTTAATTAGATAGGTAGCCGCCGACTTTGCACTATGTCATGAGCGAGTCATGACAGACTGTCATGACTCATGACATACTTACTAGTTCTTCATAACATTGAAGGCTTAATGGAACTTTGATGTTGTTTTTATTGGCTCTCATCACCGTCGATTTCATTTTATGCATCTAAATGATCCGACTTCCAGCGCCACAGTTCTTCAGTGCAATCGTAAGCTTTTACTTCTATTGAAAGTGATGATTAAATTCATAGACCTGAATAAAGATAACTATATTAATTTTTACAAGGCGTAGTAATGCTTGCACGTGTATTGTGAGAGGATTTCTAGGTCATGAAGCAACACGAAGTACATAGTAGAGCATTGTGAGGCATGATTACTTCGGATTTCTTTCCCCTAAGAGCAGTAAGACATCCTAGTCATCTTCCCAGAATATTATCTTATCAATTCTAGTGTGGTCGCTAGGTCGCCATATTAAGATTTCAAATTCCAAACTGCGCTTATTGGCTTGTTTGTTTAGATGTACTCCATGATCTAATCGTTCGGACCTCCTTCGAGAAGGATATTGCGTAACTCTAAAGTACCAAATTCCTTAATATTCTGAAAACATTAATACTGCAATCCGGTTTAGGAATAATATCAAAGTGACGTTTTTGGGAAAGATCCACCAAGCTTTTGAGTCGTTGAAAATCTGTGTATAGTAGACTAAGTGTCTAGTGAGAGAAAACTTCGATGTTCCATTCGCTAGACATCAGGCTGTTCATAAGCCAACATATAATAAGTTAATTACCAAAATGGATATTCTTTTTCACCGGTTTTATAATCAATTTCTGTTATCTGTGTTGAAGAGGTTGTGAAGATCTCAACTCGATTGAGCATTTCTCAATGCGGTTTACTCGGACAGCAAGATTTGAAGCAAGTATGATAAGTCTAAAGCAGCAATTTGACCTTTAAAAATGATAGAATGTCTCGAGATGCTTTTTTCAACGTGGCACAGACATTTATCGCTAGTCTCAGGGTTATCAGGGATGCCAGTGGGGTGAGCATTTGACTATTTACAGAGTCGTTGTTTTTTACTGCGCCTACAGCTATCCCAGGTAGTAGCAAGGACCAAGTGTAATAATAATATAAGTAGTTTGCACAATCAGCGTTACACCCGAAACATTCTCGGCTTTTGTTTGTCTCCTGCCAATCCCTAGCAAGTCCTGGCCCTACCTTCAATAGAGCATAACACCTAACACTAAATAGAAAGTCCCGTACCTAGCTGAAAATGGTACTGATGATGTCTATATTAGCTTTCCTGCCTGAACAGCCATTTATTAAACTGCACCGTATCTAGGCCCTTGGGCAGCGATTCCCTTGTTGTTTTCCACTTATTAGAATAAACTCCAAAGCTGCTATGATCTGCTGGTGAGAATGCAAGAGATTTCATTCGCATCGTATCAGGGCTATCCTCACCCTCACAGGTAACCCTAACTTTATACGCTCTCTCCGCAAATATACTCGCCCGCGCCTGATCCTTATGCGCGATACAGATCTGGAAAGCGTCGTAGTAGAGTCTGGCAACCAGCGCCCCAGGATGGCTATCGAATTCCTGCTCTAGGATTCGAAGCAGCGAGTAGCAGTCCCACAAGCTCTCATACGGGCTGGTCATCATGCGAAAGGGGTCCCCGATGGCTTCGTCGAGGATCTGGATCTGCGTGCGCCGGTTGTCGCTAGCTCGGAGTGACGAGGGAGGGAGAGTGCAGCCACTGCAGGTACAGATGAAACCGAAGGATTCTTTCAAGAATTCCTGTCGTGCACTCGACTGGCCCCCATGATCATATGAAATTGTGATCTCCTCTCCGATTTTGATGGGCCGGATCGCGTGGATGGTTTCATGTTCCTCGCTGCGGTTCCAGCTGTTGTGGGCGTTTGGAATGCAGCTGTGATTGATGAAGCACACTGTGGGATAGACACCGCCGACATGGGAACCGGATCCGCACGGCAGAGCATTCGTCTTGACGATACCGCTGAACGGGTACTTGCCTGGAAAGTTGTTGTGGAGGGCTAGGAACTGACGCTGCGACGCTCTCGACATGGCCTTCAGCTTCGTCACAAGGAGCGGCTCCAATTCTTCGCGTGGCTTAGATTGGATTCTGAGCAGCGGCTTCTCACATAGTAGGAGGGTACCACTGGATATATTTAAGCGGGCGACGAGGCCTTTGCCTTTCCCAGGGATGTCTTTGATTTCGAAGAGTGGGATTTTAAGTTCCTTGAGGGGATCGGTGCCGTTGAGGAATTGAGCGATAGTGGTGGGCATCTCGGAATCGTCTGGCTGTGTGTGGTTTGTTTAGACATTGTCAAGGAGTAGCAACGGCGAGCAAGAAGGGCATCACGAACCTGCTCATAAGACCTGATTGACTCACGAACTTTATTCCAGTCATAGACACCATACTGATCGGCACCCTCGTTCCAATACCGAATACGAGAACCAAAATGGACCTGTGCAAGACCTCTAATAGTATTGATATAGTGCTCTACTCCTGAGGTAATTGCAATCCTCCCTGAGACCTTCGAACTGAAACGCAGAAATTTGTGGCCCTCAAAGGGAAGCTTGGGATGTTCCCCTGCATTGAAGTTGATGTAATTCGGCTTTATCTCGACTTGTGTGTCAGCTTTGTAATGCTCCTTGATGAAATCGATAAACTGGCCCCAGTTTCGTCTGTCTACGACTCCTGTAGACAGAGGAGGAACCATATCGAAACCGGCGTCAATCCCCATGACTGCAGATGAATTTTGAGGTTAACGAACTCGCCAGTGCAATCGGTACTAGGAGAAAAGATGTCGAGGGGCGGGGGAGTCGATATTTTATTGTGTTTATGCTGTGTAACAGTGATATCACATTGTGAAAAACAAGCAAATGACACAAAGCTAGCTGTGATACCAAACCAGGGTGTCTCCCATTACAAAGTCTTGACAACATCAAATAATATTGTGCATATGTCAATGAAGCGGATTCAGCACGATCAGATTGGCAGCAGATATTCTACGGATCAAACTATCATCGCCTCTGAGCTATCAAACAAAATTATGACCAGGATGGCATTTTTTATGCTGCCACGACAGTTGAAGAGCAGTCGGCGCAGCAACCGGATGGAAAGCTAGATGTTGGTTGCCTAAAGACAAAGTACATAGACCATACTGCAAGCTAATTGTGAGCATCAACTTTCTTTACTTTTTGAATTCTCACTTTAGAATTTACAATATATGGAATGTACACGGATATCGTAAACTCTCAGCGAGACTCCGCGTTAGAATTAGGGTTTCTCGGCGAAAGGGGGTATTGTTGGCCATTTTCAGTGGCGTTTCATAACTAATGGTTCGGCTGAGTGATTCTGCGCATTTTTCGGAAAGCAGTCAAAAGGCTTGTCACTCATACATCTGGAAAATTTCTCATTATTCTGTGAGTATCAGGCGATCTAGATAACTAGTAAATTTGTCATAAATTTAAGCCTTATTGAATCTAGGGCATATTAAGTTGCACCAAATAATCCCTTGCACTGAGTTCAGCTAACATGTACTTTGTAAACGGTTTATACTCTTGACCCGAAGAATTTAAAATCCATATGAAATCAGTGAAATTAAAAGTGGGGAATCTTATTCTAAATGGCATCAACCAGGAGAGATGCTAAAATATCCATCCTTCCTACGCGCTTGGGATACCCCCAGTGCCAAATAGCTCCATATGAATTCGGTCAGGCGTTACACCGAGGCCTATCAATGACTGTGTCGTGGTAGTCATGAAGCCCTCAGGACCGCACACAAAGTATTGCGTGGAGGAATCGTCCAAAAACAACTTCTCATTCTTGTCCAGCGCTCCCAGGTCAATCGGTCCCTTCACATTATAGTCGTCTCCTTCTTTCTCCTCAGACGATGGGGCTGTATTAAACAAGGTGACTTGCAGATTAGGAAACTGCTTTGATAAAGACAGAAGGTGTTCTTTGAAAGCACGAGATTTGGCTTTTCGAGCACTGTGGATAAAATGTACTTTACGTGAGCTTGCTGTCTCACTTGCAGCAATCGTGTTCAACATCGATGTCAATGGAGTCAGGCCGACGCCGGCCGCGATTAGCACGACTGGATATGACGAACTCTTCGCATCTGCGAGATAGAAAACACCATGCGGGTGAGATACTTGGATAACGTCCCCTTCTTTCTTAACGTCGTGTAGGATGTTGGATATCCATCCTGGATTGTATTTTGTTTCTGGGTGTTTTGGGTCAAGGCCTGTCTCTTTCTTAACGCTGATTCGATAATACTCCGGCGAATACTTATCGCTTAGTGAGTATTGTCTGGGCTGCAGATGTTTGAGTTCTGGAACTTCCACCCGTACGGAAATATATTGTCCAGGTTGGAACTCAGGGAGAGATTTGCCGTCAACGGGCTTCAGATAGAAAGAAGTGATTTCTTCCGACTCTGATACCTTTTTATCAATGATAAAATCTCGCCAATCGGCCCAGCCTTCAGTTTCTTTGTATAATGCGCCTTCCTTGGCAATGAAAATATCGGCGAGTTGGAAGTATGCTGCGGCCCAAGCGTCGTGGATTTCGGGGGTTAAAGCATCACCTAGAACCTCTTTCATCGCAGCAAGAAGATAAGTGCCGACGACTTTGTAATGCTCCGGTTGGATATGCAAAGAGGCATGTTTGTGCACAATATTTTCGACGGCCGGGGCTAGTACACCCAGATTGTCGATATGAACAGCATAAGCATAGACAGCTCCAGCCAAGGCCTTTTGCTGGTGGCCGTTGAGCTGGTTTGTAGTGTTGAAAACCGAATTTAGCTCTGGATTCTCGCTGAGAATGTTTTTATAAAATGCTGTCGTGACGGTGGTGCCATGCTCTTGTAGGACAGGCACGGTGGACTTGATGATCTTGACCTGTTCTTCAGTCAATGCCATAGTGTTGAAGGTTAGCGTTTCGACTCTGGACGGTAGCCCAATTATTAAAATATGAATGTGAATCAGCAGTGAAGTTTTTACTTGAAAAGAAATAAAACGAGAGGTATGAATGAGAATTAACTAATTTATATCATAGGCGTGAAAGAACAGCTAATACTTCTATATCCAGTGATAAATTCACCAGCAGGATAAAAGTCACGCAAAATTTGCCTCAAAATCCGATAGTGCCCGAAATATTTCCACCGGATATTCCGCAATATCCGTTGTGTCAACTCTGGGATGGGCTTGGGATTCGTTCTACAGCAACTTCTCTTGGTTTCTCCGCGGAGGGCCCTGAATCCATTATGTACTGGGTTACTATTTATGTACTAGTTATGGGGTTGTCAAAGATGATAGCTCCACATTGCATGACTTTATCCAGTCGCCCCGTCGACTAATTAATATGTGGCACCTGATTGGCTGGCTGCGGGGTCTCGATGCAGTGTTTTCAATAGAATTATTTCCGGCTTGACATACCAGCCATGGTGTTTATTGACCCCGCGTAGGGCTTCGAACCTCGTGCTTGTAAACCCTATAACCCTATAATCCAAATTCGTCATGACTAGATAAGAGTGAAATTTTTCATTCTTTGTCATAAAAACAGTGTTCTCTCAATTTTTGGGCTTTTCTAGTCGTCACTATCCCAGCGGTCTTCCAGCCGGATTTTCATTGTGACGACTTCAAAATAAAAATGATGTGACGGTGCAAGATAAGTATTTGGATGTACTGATTAGGGCTCCAGGGCTATTTTCAAATCTATTGCTGGCTGCAGGTCACACCAAACTACCAGAGCTTTTGCGGTAACAATCAACACGCTTAATGCCTTATCAACCACTTTCTTTTGCTATGCTTGCTATTTAATACTAGGCTTGCGCGGGGGCTTAGTGCGAGCATGGGCTCCGCGGAGAAGATACCTCAAACTTGACACCCATGATCGTGTGGGTGGAATTCTATAAAGTAAGGAAGGGCTGGCCAATCGATAGCTGTTGATGGTTATCAGAAGGGTTCATTGTGCACATTGAACGGCCTAAGCGCCCATATCAATATCCTACATATGTACAGTACGATGACAAAAGTTTGAATATAGCGGCACAAAAATTGATGAGGTATAGGAGCCTTCCTTGTATCAATACTAATATTTCAACTTTTTGCATTATCTACGGGCGGGCCCTCGAAGAACCCTAAGTATAAGCTGATATAAATGATGTAAATGCAGATGAAAGACAGAAACTCTTAACATATACTAAACTTTTGTCCTATTAGTGTATGTTCAAATGTTGGTCCGTGGTAGGGATTATACACATGTATGCGACATGTCGGCAAATAAATTACTGACGCTGATCCATTCATAAATGATTGCGAGAACCAGCTGGTCATTTACTACGATGGGCCGCCAACTGCTTCCATATACATGTAGGATATTAATGTCTGCAGGTCATTGGATTATTTTGCGGCCTGAAGCCCCGCACTGATCTACGCTTACATCTCCACGTGCATATCTGCTTGCATACATGCTAGGCTACAATATTCCATTTGATACTCTCACTAATATACCTAATCAAACCTTTCAAGCTCTCGGTGTCATTTGAATACAAGGACTTCTAATATGTCGCCTAAATATAAGAAAACAACATCGATACAACCAGCCTTGTCGGAGACGCAGGAGGCCGATCATTCCTGGCTAGGCCCAATATGGGCCAGTGTTGATCGGATAATGAACGAAGAACAGGTGGATGCAAAAACATACATGGAAAGTTACACGGCTATCCACGAAATCGTGCGTTGTCCGAGCCCTTCTGTAAGAGATCAACCCTTCTGCTGGATATACTCCCACTAATGCTGTCCAGCTCTCGGCCCCAACTCTTTACAAACATTTTAGTGATTATCTGAAAAAATATCTTCTTTCCGTACAGCGTCGGCTGAAGGGCGCTACTGATGAGGATGTTCTGATTCTATATGTCAAAGAATGGGACAAATACGCTAAAGCAGCTCGATTGAATAACAACCTCTTCGGATTCTTGAATCGTCATTATGTACGAAGGGAAAGAGATGAAGGGAGAAAGAACATTTATATAATAGGCTCCTTGCACTTGATCCGATGGAAAGAAGACGTGATAAATGAGATACCGGAAGAGGTCACAAGAGAAATTCTGAAACAGCTCGAAAAACAACGAAATGGCGAAACTATTAAGCAGGACGTTCTAGAGCGTGTCATAGATTCTTTCAGTATGTTATGCTCCCTACTGGCTGTTCTTTTTGATTTATTGCTTACCAGTACATATGTACAGTCTCGCTGGGAACTGACATAATTGGTAATATCGAGCCAAACCTTGACGTCTATATGAAATGCTTCCAGGAGCCTGTTCTGGCGACTACCGGGGAATATTATATAAAAGAACCCCATCAGCTTGCAGGTGAAAATATTGTGGTCAAATACATGAGAAAGGTTTAACAGAATATCCTCACCCTATTGTGAAAAGTTACGCTGACTGACATCGACAGGCCGAGACTCGACTAGAAGAGGTGAAGAACAGGGCTGTTGTAGTTGCCGATCGCAATTAAAAATTTCTAATCGATCAATATAAAAATATGGATTTTCTCGTTGACCATGGACCTGGGCTATTACTGTGCCTTCGGGGTTTCTACCATCTAACACATCCGTTAAGGACAACAAAAGCGAACTGATCAGTAGCCACCCAAACATACCTTACGTATATTGAAACCCCCTGTCCCTTCTCTCTCACCCAGGCCTATAAGATACACCCAACCTATACTAACAAGATGCTAGGTTCCCCATATGTTTCTTTAGCAAGCACTACGCCGATTAAACCTTGTTACTGACTGCTTGGCTGTGTTTCCAATACTAGCGACATGCTAAATTGTACGCTATCCTTATGACAGGAGCGTCCCACCTCGCACAATTTAACTCTAGGCAGCCCGGCAATGATTATCCTCAACTATCTACCCATCACTCCAACATTGCTCTCCGCGCTTTTCGCACTGCTCGTAACGATAATGTCTTTGTCTTCGAAAAAGTAGACGCTATCATCGCTACGGCATTGCTTTTTGCCATGTATTCCTGCGACAAGCCTGTTTTTGAGCCTACATCCCAAAATATAGACGGCCTTCTCTCTCACACCAGTGGACTCTTTGATATTCTACGGAGTCATTAAGATATCGCCCCTTTCTCCATATTCAAGTCTGTTTGCGAGCCTAAATTACCTCCTTCCGTATTCCCAACGACTGGACCCGCATTAGCCCTTGCTAGGTTGGTTAACAGTCATTTTTCTCTCACTAAAAGACATGTGTACTTTGCGACTATCAAAAGCCTCACCCTCATTTTCGATACGGTAACATCGCAACCACAGCTCGGTGATACGCCACCGCCGGCACATTTTATTTACTGTTTTCGGTGGCTCGCTTTTCTACCCCTTGAATTCATTGCACTGGTTAAATGATTGCGAGAACCAGTTGGTCATTTACTACGATGAGCCGCCAACCACTTCTACACACTTTCATGGTTGTTATTTTGATTCAAATTTACACTGGGAAAAAATAGCCTTTCGAAATACAATTTTCTGTGTATCCGATGTGAATAGAATATTGGCACAGAATCAAAGTCGATGAGCTTTGACTTTCACCATTACCCCCTTTGATCCTGCTTTTGGCCTTGGGATAAAGAACTCGCGAGCGGGTAGGACATCATCGACTGTAGTTTCGTACAGTTCAAGATCAAATCGAGTTACAATTGCCGCTACGACGAGATATATTTCGGCATATGCAAGGCTAGTATGTAGATGAGAATCATCAACTATTAAAACTATAGAGAAATGAAAAACTTACTTGATTCCGACACACTGGCGGCTGCCCTTTGAAAAAGACACGAGATATCTCTGCAGCGGAAATCCCTCTTTCTCGGCCTTGAGCCATCTCTCCGGATGGAATTTCTCAGGTTCGGAGAATACAGTAGAATCCATGTGTACCCAGTAGTTGGTTGAGCTGAATGGCGTCTATTGCCCCTTTAGTTTTCACAAAGCGCCAGTAAATATTGATATTGCAACTCACCCCAGGCGGGATAGCCCAGTTTTTATACTGGATCGGCTCATGTGCGATGCGAGGTAGACGGCCTAGAGCCCCGTGGTTGACACGAATACCTTCGCTGACTACAGCACTCTATAAGCACAATTCTAGGTCAGTGCCGTATCTATTATGTTCTTGATATGATCTTACTAGATATGACTTCTGCTCCAGATAGCGCCATACAGGCCCATCGTGAGGCATGTCATGTAATTCTTCCCTTAGTTTCCGCATCATATGTCTATTCTGGAGAAGGTAGAAGATAATAAGAGTAATAGTCCAAGAAGTCGTCTCACTTCCAGCGCCCATAAGTGACTTGCCTTCATCAACCAGTCGCTGGCGAGACTTTTCTTCTTTTGGTAGGTCACTGTCAAGCAACAACTGGAAGACTGAGTTCTCAGAACCATCTTTTCCAGCCTTTCTCTGTTGGATAAGCTTCCCAACCTTTCGTTCAATGATTTGTTCCCACTCTAGTAGTGCGACCGCCTTCTCGCTAAGCAAGCGCAGCACCTGAATGGGTATTGCTTTGACTATTGGGACCACCCATGGGAAATGTCGGACAAATCCGCCTGCCGACACAGCACTCATCAGCATTTCCTTGAAAGAAACCTTGAAATCAGCTTCTTCGAGATAATGATAGCTTTCGCCATAACAGTAATGCATAATAATGTCATTCGTGAGTGCCATGAGTGCTGCATCAAGTCGAACAATGGATTTTGACAGAGATGCCTCCTCGAAACGAGAGCAGAGATATTCAATCTTTTCTTGCATAAGCCCTTCAATTTGGTAAATAGATCTTTTGGAGAAGAACGGATTCAATGCGTTACGTCGAATGCGATGATGGTCGTGTGGACAGGTAGCGAAGACGCCGGTTGGAACCCCTAGAAAAACCACCCATTTGGCATATTTGTCACGTTTCTGCTTGGATGCTGGCGCGTAGATTGTGTCGTAGAATTCAGTGTCGAGTATATGAACTTCGTGGGGATTAATTCTCACAATTGGTCCTGGGAGAACAGGGGTGAGTTGGTGTTTTCTTTTGCTAATGCTCAGGGGCGTGGTAAAATACCGTAGAGATCGTGCATCCGTTTAATCTCCCAGACAAACATTCCTCTTTTGATAACATCGTAGTAGAATTCGTAGAAATTCGTCACCGCAGCCAATTTGGAACCGGGGAAGTGGGCGAGAGGATGGAAATAGAGGCGATAAATGGCTAGAAAGCACGCGTACGATACGATAAACACCAGCGCCAACGATAAGGACGTCATGATAGGCGTCATATTGAGTGGCCACAATTTCGGAGATTCTGTCATTGCGATAATTGCGTTTGGATCCCTCTATGAGATGACTTCACTTGACTTCAGAGACACGACACCTGAGCGCACATAAGGGTTCCACGCTCACCTCGGGACGATCAGCAGAAAGCGAAAAATGTAGCGATCCACGAGACTTCAATAGCCCGGATTCGTTAGCGAGACAAAAACTAATTAGGCTTAGACCGTGGCAGACTCTTTGTTTCCGTATGTTGGTGGCGGGGAGAACCGTTCTCGAGGTCCGATTAAGGCTGGCAGCTTTGTTCTCTGCCCAATGTTTGCACGGGGAGAAAACAAAGACTTTGACACGCTCGTTTCTAGCTTATATAAATCTTCAACTGCTCTTATTGACCTCGTTTACTTTCTTTGTTTTCCTTTCTACTGCCTGCGTATCCTTCCCAGTATTGCTAGCCTTCTTGGTGTCTGCTAATCCATACAGACTATTATTGCGACCAGGACTTTGCAGAACAATCTGCAGATACGATCAAATTTTTCAAAATGACAGCAACAGGTGTGATAAACACTCGTCAAATGAAGTACAGCGGAGGGGCAATTAGAGCGCTGAAGAACGGTAACCTTGCTCCTGATGTAGACCTCAGCACTTCACGCAGCAATATCAGCAACCACCAGGCCTTCTCGAATCGAGTCTGGAGCGAAAAGCAAAACAAAATACATTCTCCCTTGATTGAAGATGAAGTACGTCATAGCATTGGCCCATACCCTCTCACATCAGAGCTTGCTCCGTGGGTTGCTGAAGCGCTATTGAAGTACAAACCTACCGACGAAGTCCTCAACTTGGTTCAGCCATATGCAGCCGAGTTTCACGACCACGTCGAGAAAGAGAGAGCAAACAGTACGGGTCTTCACAACTTGGATCTTGTGGAGCTCACGTATCAAGTCAGTCTTGAAGTCGGCGCCGCCTTGCTAATCGCAGCCCGGGAACATGAAGATGCTGTCGGTTTGGAGGTTGAGTTTCATTCTTCGCGGGCTGCTCGAGACTCCCATTTCGGTCCGTGGGGGCAATTACTCATAGGCCTTGAATGCGATCCTCCGATTATTTCTCAATTCCCTTTCTATCTGATGATGTGTCAGGCATTTGGCTTGGAGACCAGTGGTTCTCGAGAGGATTATGTGTATTCAGCCCTCACTGGAGTTGATTGGGCCAAAGGCCAGAACGTATTCAGCAATAGACTTGAAGCTTTTGAGAAAAAGGCGAGAGCAGCGGTTCCAAAACTCAACGATAAGCTCTCTGGGAAAGATCGGTCATTCTGGCGCATTGCCCTTGCTTATCTGGCTGCCATGAACAAGTGCGAAAACGCCCAAAAATTCACCACACCCAAAACCGCATCTATCAACCACGACCTTGACATAAACCTTATTATGGCTATACGCTCTTTTGATACCATTGGGTCCGCTTACATGTGCAGCGACGGTGCTGCTTTTTTGGACAATGCCGGTATGGATGCTCTTCTTGGATCTGCACTACCAAACGATGTCATGGACCTTCACACCGATATCAAGACTGGAGAAACACGTAACTTACTACGTCTGCTGTACCCTAATGGTCTCAACATCAAGGAATCTATTCAGATAATGTCAACAGTTTTGTCTGGCATGCTCTGCGAGATTTTTCGAGCACATAAGCGCGCCCGCTTTGAGAACAGGGAGGATGGCCGAATTTCCGCCACGTCTCCTCCTTATAGCTTCTGTCGAGCTCGCCATCGCCGTATTTTCGAGACCTTGGAGACATACATTCACCGCTACCCGTCGTTCTGGGACTGGACAGACGAAATATACAACGGTGCCAAGGCACAAATTACCGAAGCTGGTCTGAATGAGCTGCTAGTAAACGCTCTCAGAAGGGCTCGTGCCTATAATTCTCTTCCAGATTCTGACGCGAACAACTTTTATGACATTTACTTCGACATGATCGAAAATGGGAAAGGTCAAATGAGCAAGAAGAGACCGCTAGGCGTTCATGAAAATATAGCTTGGATTGTCCGTGAAATACACAGCTTGTGGCATGACCACTTGCACGACCCTGGCAAGAAGCCTGGCTGGGGTCGAGAATTTGACGAAAAGTCTGATTCGCTTCTGGGCGAGGCTGGGAACATTCTGGGCGAGAAAGGAGAAATTTCGGACGAAGTGTACAGGTTTGCTATTGCTTATGGACGGTTGAGTATGGCTCTGCCGTACGTCGCGTACCACACGGTCGATGCCATTATCATGACCTTTGGAATTGCAGAGTAGGTGGTTTATCTGCAGACTTTCGCCGTTCTTGGTTTGTTCTAATAGTTGCCTGTTCTTGGAAAAGGCTGGGAAATGTATATACTTTGACGTATCCTATTCATCAAATTGAGATCTTGAATTCTGTGGCGAGTTGGCCTGGAGCCGTGTAGTGGAATATGCGCGAAGCTGCAATACTACTGTTTTGAAGGGAATGATACTTGAATGTAATTCTATTCTGAATTTTGTTATCGGATGTGTCATTTGGTTAGTTTCATGAAAACTTTTACGTCAAATCCCGTTCTTTTAAATATTCTAGTGGCAATAATTCGTAAACATATGCTTCGGCCATAGGCACTTGAAGTATACCTAGATCGACTTTTCTCGTTACATACGTATCGCAAGTATCGGTCCTCAGTAGGTTGTCGAGTGTGCGATCTCCTTGGCCTGCAGCAAGTTCTCTTGCAATGTGTCAATTTTAGTCTGAAAGCGCTTATAGCAATCCGGTCCAAGCGGCAATCGAAGCAGATTTTCCTTTCCAACACCCATGCCTGTGCCTTCCACGACCTCTAAAATTCTCTGGGCACATTTCACAGCATCACCAGGTTGGGCACCCGTATTGGACTTGAATAGCTGAAGAACCTGCTCCAATGGTGTCCCCGCATAGTCCTTGTTCATACCCGCGGCGGGCTCGACATAGACAGACCAGAAATTCGTTCGAAGCGATCCGGGCTCGACGACAAGCACTCGAATACCAAAAGGTGCTAGTTCTCTGGCCAGACTTTCGGACATGCCTAATAATTTACATTAGTTACTCAAATGCAAGTGTGTTTCGACATAATCTACTCACCTTCAAGGGCAAATTTGCTTCCAGCATACATCGCACAAGTGGGCAGTCCATCAATACCAGCGCTACTACTGATATTAACCACAGTGCCAGACTTTCTCGCACGCATGAACGGAAGGACGCCCTTCAAGACACGGACAGGACCGTAAACATTCGTGCTAAACTGGGCCTCGATTTCGCTCTCACTCATGTCCTCTATGCTGCCCAGCAGTGAGTACCCGGCATTGTTGACAACGACATCAATGACGCCGCCGGCTTCTTTTACTGCGTCCTCAACTATCTTGGGAGTGTTTGGGCTTGTCACGTCGAGTTCAATCCATGTACCCCCGAGTTCTGAGATGCGTGGGTTGGCCTGGGCTGCTTTGGTGGGGTTGCGAGCTGTGGCAATTACTTTGTGGCCGGTCTGAAGGGCTGCTTCAGCGATCGCAGCACCGAGCCCAGAGGATGCACCAGTGACAAGCCAAGTCTTCATTTTAGCCAGAATAGTAATCGATCGGTAATATGGAGAGGTTGTGCGGGAATGGCCGGCAGAGTCTTAAATAGGTGAGTTTAAGACGAAGTGCAGTTTCCATAGCTATTTTGAAGACAGTAAAGTTCGGAGATTGGTTGCTAATACCGCTATGTCCGATGCGATAATAATCACGACTTGATACTTATCGACATGCCAGCGGCAGGAATGGATATTCGCTTGCTGTGGAGTTAACCGGGAGAATGACAAATTCATATGAAATTAACCAACGTAATCGGACTCCCACCCGGCCATCCCCATACACCATATAAAATGGCTATTTTTCTAACCTTACGTCAATAAAATTATAGTGTATTATTGATTTATTCATGTTTAACGACCTTACCCAGCTATAGCTATGAATGTCTTGTTTCAGTCGGCGCTAGGGAGCTTTATAAGGGCCTAAACCGCCAATTCCCCCCACTGCCTGGCCCGACTGGTGCCCAGCGTTTAATGTAAACAAATTCCTCACCCCAAGCCGCTTATATGCGCAGGGTGATTCGGGGGCCTTATAGGGGTTGGCGGGACCCCGACCTCTCTCCTGGGAATCAAACATGCGGGCGTCGCCTGCTGATGACGGGCCACCAGAGCTGTCACCGTTCCCCCGGGGGTCCGCCGCGCCTCGGGGGCCTCTTCGGCCGCTGAGAGCCCTCCCGCGGCTGCCGACACTGCCTGCCGTGGAGCAATAGGTACGCCACGGTCTGTGTGCCCCCTTTGAGCAACCCCCACACTGGGGGGTGTCGCGCCTGCCGATTCGGTGCATGTATGCCACCAGCGGGGCATGTCCGGTCTTGAACTGATATAGGTACCGTGCCACGGCCTTGGGGGCCTTGGCCGGCTCGGGGTCGATATGCCGTCCTCGGGAGGCGTCGTAGGGCTGGCGCCCTCTCTTTTTAACCCTCGCGGCGAGTTCTCTAGTGAGCCAATGTGAGGAGGTTATTTGGAAAGCAGGCAAGCGTTGGAGCCACCGGTCGAACGTAGGGTCCGAGTAGGTATAAACTGATTGCTGACCTGCGGCATATCTGGCCGCAGGTGCAGAATATATAGTGTCTCAGCTAGCTAGGGCCTTAGCAGGGCTCTTGTGAGACCTTCCGAAGGTAACGTATGTGCGTCAAAGGGTTATTGATATCTCTTAACATGTAGGGCCTCACAGCTGTATTTTTTGTAATCTCCATCAGTTCTGATTTATTTTTATTAATATTTTAAAATATAGTTAATAAAATATTTTATTATATGTATTAAAATTTAAGTGACTATTTGTATATAATTTTGATGAGGTATAAGGCTAGAAATAGCCATTTTATATGGCGTATGTGGGTGAAGGTGTCCGAGTACGTTAGTGAAGCCTGATACGCATCTGGCTAAAAGTTTTTTGGGTTAAGCGTGGCCAATTAATGTATTAGTAAATTCTCAGGGAGTCAGGGTTTTTAATTATTCAGATTGGTTCAGAGATTCTTTATCTTACAACAATTGGGTTTGTCTACTTCACCACGCAGCGTATATATGGAAGTGTCGATTTTCCTGAGGCAGGGCGCCAACTGACTAATTAAGAATCTACTCTGAAAATTGATGATTGCGCTTAACCGAAAAAACTTTAATCGAGTGCGTATCCAAATCTGGGTGCGCGTATCACGCCCCAATCATCAATCATGTCAATTCGTGCCTCAGGCATCCCAGTTCGTACACTAAACGAACTATACTCCACCATTCAATAAGAGATGTCAACTTTTCGACATGAAATTCAAAAAGTGACAGTGCATAGACAGCCCTAGATCAGGAATGTCTTCCCCTTTCGGTCATAGCCGACAAGAATGGGCCTCCTCATTGGTGCCTCACTATATTACTAGATTCTAAGTCTGATTCCGGGTCCAGCCAAAATCTCACGGGGGCCAAATGTCAACGTCGTATTTACTAATAGTATCCGTGTCTATTTTAAAGTATATGAGAAAATTAATCCAAGCTTTTAATTTTGTGATCCAATCCAATTTACATATTAAGCTTAAATTGGTCAGCTTGGCTTGCAGGTTGCAATGTATAAAAGCGGGACTGTCCCTGCCTGGTGACTTGGGGGCTTTTCGTCCAACTTTGACCTGAGGATGGCATCTGTTATCATTAGATTCGGGCTATTAGCCAACATTCTGAGTGTCTTCCAAGTTACTCACGCGCTGACTCTGAACGTCTCAACTACTGGTGGCAATGCGTCGAGTCCAATACTGTACGGTCTTTTATTTGAGGTATATCCTTTCTCCTTCCTTCAAACATAACAAGGACATTAAAAGGGGAAAAGGATGTATATCACTCCGGTGACGGTGGTCTCTACGCCGAATTGGTCCAAAATCGCGCATTCCAAGGCACCACAATCAATCTTGACAGCAACAACCATGTCGAGGGCCCATTTCAAAATCTAGATTACTGGCACTCGAGCGGACCAGAGGTCACATTAACACTGGACAACCAACAGCCCAGTTTATCCGATGCTTTGCCCTATCACATGCGAGTGGACGTTGCAAGTGGCTCGGGCAGTGACAATAATAACACGGGCTTCTGGAATGAAGGATTCTGGGGTATGAATATAACTACTGCCACCCGGTATGCTGCCAACTTTTACCTTCGAGGCGACTATGAAGGCGATATCGTGTGTGCGTTTTGGAGCAATACGACAAATTCCATGCTTGGGAATACGACGTTTACGGGTATATCCCAGACGGATTCTGATGGTTGGAAACTGTATCAACAAACCTTCACCCCATTTGCTTCTGGGCCGGATGAAAAGAATACTTTTCATTTGACATTCGATGGAACTGCTGTTGCTGGCAGTAATCTTCGTTTCAATATGATTAGTGTTTTCCAGCAAACCTGGAAAAATGGGAACAACGGGTTGAGAATGGATCTTGCAGAGGCTATGAATGATATCGGGGGGAAATATCTTCGGATGCCGGGTGGGAATAACCTCGAGGGACAGTCGTCACCATATAGATGGAAATGGAATGAGACTATTGGTTCTATTATTGATCGCCCTGGGTTCCCGGGGACTTGGGGATACTATAACACGAATGGGTTAGGACTGCTGGAGATGATGCAGGTGAGCTTGGCTACGAAAGTACATTTTTGATCAGCACTAACACAGTTAATTTTGCTTTTTTAATATAGTGGTGTATTGACATGGGCCTGGAGACCATTCTCGGCGTTTGGGGTGGATATTATCTAGACCATGAAGTCGTTGCAGAGGCGGATCTACAGCCGTATATTGACGATGTTCTCAACGAGCTAGAATTTTTATTGGTAACTTTGGCCGCCCCCCTTGTCCTGATTATATTAAGATGATTCTCTCAGGGACCAGAAAATTCTACCTATGGCTCTTTGCGTGCATCCTTGGGGTACCCGGACCCATTCACCATCAAGTATGTTGAAATTGGGAATGAAGATTTTTTCGACTCTTCGAACTCCTATATCAGTAAGTCAACAGTCGTTGCATAAAACAATTTTGTTCTAATATATGTAAATGTCAAGATTACCGCTTCTCAATGTTCTCAGACGCCATTAAAGCCGCATACCCAGACATGATCATCATATCCTCCATCTGGTCTGGCTACTTCACTGACCCTGTTCTCCCCAACGGTACAGTGCAAGATCTACACGATTATTTTTCTGCTTCAGATATGGTATCAAAATTCAATGGCTACGACAACGCAGACCGCAATTATCCTGTCCTTGTCGGTGAATACGCCGCTATATACGACGATGAACACACAAATCCTAACCAACTCGATAACCCAACCCTACAATCTGCAACTTCCGAGGCGGTTTATATCTTGGGACTAGAACGGAATTCAGATCTTGTTGTTGGATTTTCACATGGTGCGCTTATTAAAAGTCTGCATGATGAGCCAGATAATGTGGCAATGATGAAGCACTCACCTACAGAAATCGTCTTATCGATGAGTTACTACGTTGCGAAGTTATTCGCAACGAACTACGGCTCACAAACAGTTCCTGTTACGGCGGACACTGGGTATGGACCGCTGTACTGGTCTGTTATGAAGAATGAATCTGAAACGTATTTTGTGAAGATCGTGAATTATGATGGCGTGGACTCGACACCCGTGATGGTGAATATTCCGGGAAAATCAAATGAGGCCAAGTTGATCACCTTGACAGCTCCGGATATGTATAGCTCAAACTTGCCGGGGAATACAACGAGTATATGGACAGAGACGACGGTGGAATTCGATAATTCCACTGGGTATACTTTTACGCTGACGGGAAGTTATGTAAATGCTGTCTTGGTGGTATGATTGGATAAATAACACTACCTAGATGTCTGTATATTAAATTTGTTGAAATGTTTGTGTAGAACAAGAAACTCCGAGGTGGGAAAATTGTGGGTGCTAGAAACGACTGGTAGGAAGGCATCGTCGTAGGGCTGATTATATATTCTAATTGAGAAATTTTTTCGGATTTAGAAATGTTTTTGTTTTGGACATATGTTTGGTGTAAGATATAAATCTGTCACTATTAATATTATCAATTTAATAATGTTTTTTGAAAATGATGGTTATATAATGTTGCTTTGCTTGCAATAGTAACACAACTACATTAGGGCCTAGAGACGTTGCGGTAGCGTTTCTAACATTCAGCGCCTGTTAGTATTGTCCTGGTAACCTCACTTCACTATCAGTCAGCTGTCATAAAAATATTAAAACATATAAGCGATTTATTAAAATTTGTGACCTGGTAACATCAAAGAGAACTGAAGATTCATCCCCTTTTTCTGCTTTCACCTTTGTTGTTCGTTGTATTTTTCTGATATTTGATCATTGATTTGAAATAACTTTGGAACAGAAATATGTGAGGTGCAACAAATATTTCTCCGCTTACATCACTCTACCTGCAAGTCAATACATCATGGCCTTGCACAGTGAGGATTCAGATAGGGACGTTGCCATGGTAGACACTGAAAGACTTGAAATAAACAATGACACCGGTATGGCTATGAACATTTCCATGACCCAACAAATCGAAGACGAACGCGATATTTCCTGCTCTACATTCCCAGAAAAAAGCGTAGTAGCCATCAACTATGGTAGGATCTATGCAGGTCCTTGTCATGACACCGACCATCCTTGGCTTATCAACGAAGTGGCCCACGAACAGTCCTCACATACAGAACTCCGAAATACCTCACTATACACTTCCATGGTGCGCAAACTGCCCGGGTGTGGGAGACAAGTCCAACAAGCACGTCACCAAACAGCCGCCATTGCTGCTGAGCTCAACATAGACGTGACTACAATTCAGGGATCGCTAAAACCCCATGAACCACACGTCAACATTGCACAGATCTTACACGACGACATTTTCAACCCCTGGATTCCAGACTCGTGGGAGGTGGCCGATATTGTAGCTAGTCTCATTCAGCACTGCGACCGCGAGCTGTTTCTTAGACAGTATCTGGAAATGGGATTGGAAATTGGAGAAGTTGAACTTCAACGAGAGTTTCTAGTTTGGTTCCTTAATTTTGTTAATGATGTTTGCGAAGCTATGGACGATATCTACACAAGACCAGGGCCATCGACAAGCGAGTTTCCAGGCTACATATTTGACAGCCCCATGATAACTGAATAGCTATTATTCAGAGCTTTGAATATCGACAGATCATTTAATGGTGGATTAGGTTACCGATGCATTTAAGTGCAATCCGTTGTATATAACTTATCATATTGCAAATGGCGATTAGGATTAATTGATAGGGCACATTGAAAAGAATATCCGAGAAAAGCAATCCAACGAGCTGGAGATCGCCTAGAACGAATATAACAATCCAATAGGGATTAGACCTTGAAATACTGCAATACACTGATGGACTAGTCATAGTCACTCATAAACTCTGTCAACCACTTGTTCCTTCCAGTCCAGCTTCGGCATTTCTTCCCAAAAATCCATAGCGGGACTGTAAGCGAGCACGTAGCTAAGATAATACTCCCTAATACCACGAACACATTCAAGACCCCTGAATTCACCAGCCAATCCTCAATCACATACGACATGCCGAAAGCGAGAATGTTACGTAGGTTGAGTGCCACGAACGCCTCCGCATTCAGTGTTGGGTAACAATCGAGAACATATCCGTACAGACAGGTTGACGTAAAAGCCAATGCCATATTTGAAAGTCCATAGGTGAGCACAGGACCGGTCCAATGTGTCTGGTAATGGACGGTGGCGCCGAAGCCGAAGAAGCCCACGGTACTGAGGATAATGACAACAACAATGAGGACAAGACGAAACTCCGGCTCGTATATGCCCTTGTTCTTGCGAGTGAGGTACAAGCAGATAGCATCATTCAGAGGACCAGAAACGACCTCGCCAATAATGGCCAGGATTAGTGGGGAGAGTGACGTTAGACCGGCTTGAGAGACGCTGAAGTTGTACGGTGGAGCAACGAAAATTACGCCGATCACATTCGAGTAGACGACACTCCAACACATCATAACACCGAAGACCGCAAATAATACGAAGACAGCAGGATACCAGAACAGAATAAATGGCCGGGCAGCAACCTTGAACAGAGACGCGTTGCTATACCGACCAGAGTAGAGGTGGAGAGAATGCCAGTACGACATTTTGCGCTGGATGCCGTTAATTGAGCTGTCACTTGTACTCTGTTCAAATTCAGAGGCCTTTTTTCGAATCTTATTTTGTTTTGTTTCGAGATGCATAGCGGCGATATGATCGCCTTTGGCTTCATCGACCATTGCACGGACAACGATGCTACTTTCCCGGTTGTAGCAAGTCTCGGGAACAAAGAAGACGATGAGAAGTAATAAAACACCGTAAAGAATAGCACAGATCCAGAAACACCATTTCCAGCCCAAATTCTCAATGACATAACCTGAAATGAGTGCGCCGGCATTTATACCACACAGAAGGCACATATTCCAGAAAGCGATTCGTGTACCTCTCTCGTGCACGAAATACAGATCACCAATTGTGCATTGAACCAGTAATTCAAATGGTGCTAACCCGAAGGCGCCGATAATTCTACTGGCTTCAAACATATGGAATTCATTTGCGGTGCCTCCAACGACGGAGCTGATAAACAGCATCACGATGGAGAAGATATATATCGGTCTTCTACCATAGACCTTAGCCAAGGGGTTTAGCACAAAGAGTGAGAGTCCTATTGTGAGAATCATCCAGGCTGTGGCTTGGGCGAGCTGGCTGACGGAAATCCCGAGCTCCTTGGCAATTTCAACGAAGCCAGGTGAGAGCATGGGGCCATATGAACCAGCCACCCCGGCAGCAAGACCGATGATGAGAAGGACGGACTCCTTCCGCCATTGCGGCCACTATAACACGTTAATAATGGACATGTCTTCATAGGACTGCTTTGGGTACATGGATGGACCTGTCTATGGTTGATACGTACATTTAAAGGATCGTTAGGATCGTCGGAGGGCTGCGGGACAAGGATCACGGAAGAGAATCGCCCTTTGCCGTGCTTCAGTTGATCACGAGGGACTAGGGAGTATTCAGGTGGAAGATCGTCCTGGTCGCTGACAATAGCTGACATGTGTGATCAGCAGAGCGTCTAGGTGGGGTGGTAGGGCGCAGTATATTCAAACCTACCGGTACCAGGCACATTCTCTACTGCGTCACACTCAAGGATTCCAAAGGGCATTTTGCAAGATTTAGAGATCTTATGCCGGGCAACGATGTAAGATTGTAAGCCTGGATCGCTCCATGGAGGAGAATCTAAGGATTCATATGCACCCCAGAAAAGACCTTTTGTGTGTCTGTCTGCGGAACAGCGTTCCACCGTGTATTTTTTGTCCCGATTACCCCGAGTCCCGCATTTCAGGTCCCACCGGAACTGTCACAAAGTCAATTTTCTCCAGACCGTTCTCGAACGGATCCGTTTCACGGATTGAAAAATTGTAGCCTAACTTTAAACGTAGAGATGTTGCTAGGCTAGTAACCTACACCAAGGCCAAATGCCTATGGGAGAAAGGAATCAGGCAGTGTGCTCATTGATGGTCGGTAGCTCGTCTATCATATCATCACACAAAATTCTGACTAAATACCATGTAACCTTACGGGTGTGGATTATATGGTTATATTAATATTGAATTAATTTAAGCCGTCTAATTAATATTGGTGATATTTATTTACTATGTATATGCACAATATCCTTGAACACAGGTAGCCATAGTAACGCCTGGTGGTTTGTATTGTACTAGTAAAAAGAGTCCCAGAAGTCAGAATTGTGTCGGACCCCCCATTCGTTTGTCATGTGAGGTGTTGGTGTACAAAGTAACATGATGTTATCATCCTTGGCTTTATATGCAAGCCAATGTGATGGTGATACACGTTTCGCGGAGTCGTCAACGAAGTTTGGTGTGCCTC
This sequence comes from Talaromyces proteolyticus, assembly GCF_021365285.1. Classification (NCBI taxonomy): domain Eukaryota; kingdom Fungi; phylum Ascomycota; class Eurotiomycetes; order Eurotiales; family Trichocomaceae; genus Talaromyces; species Talaromyces proteolyticus. Next base: position 1,088,497 of record NW_025764278.1, on the reverse strand, counting down.
GGTGCGCGAAAGTGGTCCAGTAGTGCACCATTTGCCTGGCCAGTTGCTGTTGCGAGTCTGTAAGGGGTTGTGCTTTACCACTACCACCGCGGAAAAGAGGGAAAAGATACTGTAGCTCTATCGTATGCGCAGATCCATAGGGGAATGATACCTCCGGCCAAGGCGACGGTGAATCGGGAACATCGAATTCATAGGCGTACACCTCTGTCACGTGTTGAGCCATGACCCGTGTTGTCCGCCGGCCGGCAGTAGATATTAACCCAGCATCCCCTATTGCAGCAGCAAGTGCTCTACTTGCACTTGGGTGCGATCCAGCTGGGTAGAGTTCAAGAACCTGACTAATTGCATCAGACGGCACTATTACACCGTTGAGATGTAAAGTATTGAGTAGATCGATCGTATCAGTGAGGATTTGTGGATAAAAATCCGCGGAAACGACCTTTCCAGAGCGTAGTTCTATCATTGCCTGGAACCAGGAAAACTCGTCCCGGTTGACACCAATGATCATAGGAACTCGACTGAATTGGCCAGTCGAGAATTTTTCTCGAAGTGATTTTGGAACAACTTCCCCATCTTCCATTAACCCAAAGGGAAACTTCCCCAATCCAAAGGTGTCGTCTGGTAAAGCATCAGCGGCCATAATATCCTTGGTCGCGATTAGTCTAAGTTGTCGCGGTATTTGCTCCTTACAACCTGCGGCAGATGCGAGGCCAATCCCTTGCTTCTCGAGACTTTCAATGGTTGGAAACGGCATGGTAGGGGGTGATCCTCCACTCTGGATGATAACTTTGTGGAATAGGCCGATTGAGCCAGGGGAAACCATGTGTGCCATAACGCTGGCGCCTCCAGCGGATTCACCAAAGATGGTGACATTAGTCGCATCTCCGCCAAATACTTCAATGTTGCGCTGTATCCATGTGAGAGCAAACTGTTGATCCAGAATACCGTAGTTCCCTGACGGGTGATCCTCGGCGTTGATCGCAGGGTGAGAAAAAAAGCCGAAGATGTTGACACGATAGTTGAGAGATACAAATACGACATTGCCATCATTAACCAGTCTTATAGGGTTGTAGTCATTACTCGCACCACTGGAGAAGCCTCCGCCATGGATAAATGCCATTACTGGCAGCTTCTTTGAGCCCTCGGGTTCTCGGCGAGAATGAGCTGGCGTAAATACATTGAGATAAAGACAGTCTTCGGTGTAACTTGTATGACCAAAGCCGGGAAAGCTGGGTGTATGCTGAGCGCAAACGTTTCCAAAAGATACTGATTCTAAAGGCTCTTCCCACGCTATAGGCGCAACTGGAGGCCGCCATCTTAATTCGCCAGTCGGCGGGCTAGCGTATGGTATGCCTAGAAATTGACGCATACCGTCACTAACAAAGCCCCTGATGGGGCCATTGGTTGTGGGAATAATTTCCGTGAGTTCGTACTGACACGAGGGAGACATAGCTCGTTGCTTGTCGAGCGTATGCATGCCCCTGCCCTCTCTCTCTAATGCTGGTTGAGACTTTATGTGCAAGGTATTCCCTGGCGCCCCGCAAAAAGATGGCTGGATGTGGAAGCGTCCCGATTGGTCCCCGCATGGACTAAGCTTGAATATACGGTCCCACATGCCAAGATTACTGTATGTAACACAATTACGCAGGGTTGGGATCCATAATTATACCCGATGGAAACGGGCAAGCATTAGATCAAGTTGACTTCGACGGATGAACTCAGTGTATTTTGTCATGCCCAAAAGAATTCGAGCCGATTGAAAGAAGAAGCTGTAGATAAGAAGGGAATATGCCTATTAGGAACTCTAAATAAGATTAAATTGGATATTTAGCCTTATTATACAAGTATTATGTCAGGTCGAAGCTGACCTTAATATGAGGGGCTGGAAACGATTCCGGTCCGGAACGCCTTCCGAGAAACGTACAAATCAAGTCTCGGTGTGAATAGAACTGGCTAAAAATGATTCTGCCAAGGGAGCATCAAATTATCGTTTTCGTTTCATTTCTATTGTGATACAAAGTAATGAACTTGAAAGTCTCTAAAATACCCAACCCGTCCATCTCAAAATGTCATCAACAACGAACAACAGCTCGACGGTAGCTGAATCTGCAGAGAGAATAAAGTTAAATAATTTTTTCGAATGCCTTTCGAATAAAAATGTGGCTCCTCTGTGGATTTCTCTCCAAAAAATGGTCCCACCCAAACCTAACCCCACTGGAGTCATCGCTTTATGGCCTTATGCATCGATGAGGCCATCTCTAATAGAATCAGGGACTGTCGTTTCCGCCGAAGAAGCAGAAAGGCGAGTCCTCATGCTCGTAAACCCTGCCTTAACTGCCCCTTACACGACTGATACAATATATGCTGGGCTACAACTCATTCTTCCGGGTGAAACTGCCCCGGCTCACCGGCATATGGCGTTTGCTCTTAGGTTCATCATTGAAGGTTCTCAGGGCTTTACGGCTGTCGAAGGCGAGAAGATTATGATGGAACGAGGAGATGTTATTCTAACTCCAAGATGGGGTTGGCATGACCATGGAAATGATGGATCCGATCCCATGATCTGGCTAGATGGGCTAGATTTGCCAGTGTTTAGACTCTTGCCTATTAACTTTGCCGAAAATTATGAACACAATAGATACCCAAGTGAACTTGTCTCTGAAAGCAAGTTCAAGATAACTTGGTCGACAGTGTCCAGGGATTTGGATACTGATAAATTAGTTCAGCCGTATGCGCGATATGACTATCGTTTACCAGATGGATCGCATGTTTCAGAGACCATTTCTGCACAGGCAGAACGGGTTACAGCTGGATATACTACACAGAAATCACAAGAAACGTGTTCATTTGTATATCATGTCTACGAAGGACAGGGTTATTCAACTATTCTGCCCCCAAACGGACAGGAGCAAAAAGTCAGTTGGGAGGCGAAAGATACGTTTAGTGTTCCGGCATGGAGTGTTATCTCCCATACCTGCACAATGAACAGCGGTAATGCCTATTTATTTGCTATTAATGATCGGCCTATGGTGGAAGCTTTAGGTTTTGCGAGACGTGAGAGATATTAGTTCTACACTCATCTGATGTCAGCTTGTTAAGTTCGTTACCATGCTTTATTTCAATTTGAAGAAAAAGATAAATATTGGAGATAGTACACAACTTACGCAATATACGTACCACATGTAACACTTTGGATACCAGCTTGAGTGGTGTCTGGAAAGACTATATGACTCTATATAAGCTTACCATGGCTCTAATAGGATTGAAGATAGGGCAATATAGATACACAAGAATACAGAGGTTCAATATGAAGGCCAACTGCCCTCAGCAATCAACTTTATAGGTAATATCTAACAAATCCAAAGGGAATTACTCGATCCTCTATTTCCAAGCAGAGATTTCAAACTTATAAGGAATTGCCAATCCACAAGTTCTCGAAACATCGATTAGCTTGACAAAGACATATAAAACAGGTATAAAGTACACAATACATCAATAATGATCTACCATTATAGTTGAGATATTTATTCATGCAATTTTGTCAATTCTAATTTGCAAATAAACCGCTTGAGGTCTCACAGATACCCGGCTTCCTTGTAGAACTTGGCCGCGGCAGGATGTAGAGGGACTGGAGATAAAGCCATTTTCTTCGGATCAAGAGGATAGGTCAAAGGGCTCTTTTCAGGAGGAATATGACGATATTGACTCTCAAGAGCGTCTCGGGTTTCAACCAGGCACCACGTAAGCAGGTAAGCTACATCATCTGGCAGGTCATCTCGCACAAGTATAACAAAATCAGAAAAATCAAGGCATGGTAAGGGTTCCGTGAGATTACCCCAAAATCCAGCAGGTAGTGGATTAGGATCCGCCTTGCTTACTCCCGGGTTTTCCTCCACAAACCTCTCCAGCGCCGATTCTTCGATAGGTAGAGGAATAAAGTGTTTTTTTTGAATTACTTCTTCCCACCACGGCGTCATGATCGCCTCTTGCAAGAGAGCATCTGCCTTTCCGCTGAGAACGAGCATAACTGTTTGTTCTGGTCGTTGAGCGTGAACTATAGCACCACCCCATGAAACAAGCTCAGCTTCGGTGATTCCATGTGCCTTGAGATATGCATTGGCGGTATATCCAATGAAATTAGTGCCGTCATTAGTTGAGGTGGCGATTCGAAGTGGAGGTCTTTTGTTGCGCAGATCGTTAAAAGATCGGATTCCGAATTTTGGGTCAACAGCCAGTACCATACGATCGTTCTGAGGAAGGACAGCCAGCGCACGGAGTGAAGGCATTGGACCAAATTGAGAAAAAATTCCTTGACCAGTCAACGCTGTAGTTATCATTTGCGCAGGGGTAGCAATAGCCAATTGAGCCTGTCCCTGAAAGACAGAGGTCACTGCTTCAATACCTCCATATCGAATGCTCCAGGTTGCAACTCGACTATCGGGCCCTGCGCGGTCACAAAATTGTTGAGTCAGCCATGAACAAATACGATGGAAATTTGCCATTCCCCAGTCGCCGACAAAATGAAGAGTCATTGAACGTGCGATTCGCGGTTCATTTTGTTGGTGCTTTAGTGCTTGATTCAGGTCAGGAGTTGCCATTTTACTTCACTCTGTTCTGCTCTTTTGCTTTGTTTTGCTCCTTTCTTTTTGCAGGTTGGTTTGTATTTATCTTAGTTCCAGATTTGTACAGTTGAGGCGCGGGCACCAGTCGGAGTGAATTCCGTAGATTCCCCGGCGGGGAAATTCCATAGTTTGTTTCCTGCAGATTTGAGAGCGATTGATATATCGGATCGTCAAGCGCCGAAGCGCGAATTTGTAATGGTAGTCGGCGGTAAACTGAGCGAGTACCGACATTGGAGGTAGAACGAACGTTGGTCCCGCCGGGAACCCCAGCGTATATCGACATCATAAGAAACGGTAATTTGGCTGTGATTTGTAGCTTGTTACTGATACGGCAGTGTCCCCGCCACGCAGAGATGCATGAACGATTATTTGAATAACAGAGCTCTGGGGTAAACAAGATGGGGGCACGCAATCGGATGACTTCCACTTCTTCCCCTTATCCCACTCGACGGGATGTGGGACATGCATGTACCTACGGAGTCACCGAAATATGTCCTTATGGAAACCAGAAATCGCGAATTTCTATTGCGGGTCATACCGAGTTTGGTACGTCATCCAAATTTCGGCCGAAGCAGAGGATAGCTCTAACCCTAACCCAACTCTACATGAGCTGGTGGATACAAAAATAGCCAATACAAATAGCCTTGTTTATAAGTTGACGAACCCAATAGTTCCCAAGGGAAGATAGCTATTGCTGTTTTCTCAGTGCATGTAATATGAAGCTTAACGGGGAGCCAGGTCCGTAGGAACTTTTACCAACTAGGTATGCAGACCTGAATGAAAATCACGAAGCGATACAACAACTAATTCCCTTATCTTGTTTGGGTAGTGTGTTGTAATAGCAAGTCAATGGGACTCTCCCAGACAAATTAGCAACACTTCCTGATAAATTCAACCATCATGACTCTTGAAATCTTGTATACCTACACTGCGTAACTTAAGAAACTTTTACGTTTATAACGCTCGTTAACGGTAGGTACACTACATCTTCAAATTTAAGGCGAGAAGAAAAGAGCCCACGATTGAAAATTGAAGATTGCGCAGTTTAACTAGACGTGCTATCATAAAGGTTGGTTATTTCACCAATTAACCCATTTTCTTGGCTAGCCAGGCGCTTCGGCATAATATTTGAGATCGCTGTTGAATTTATTATATTGACGTACCATCTTTTTCCCAAGAACGGACGGTGTCATAAGGAATGAGATCGGGCCCATAAACTTCTCGATTTATTTCAATATAGTCGAGGAATCATCGTTTGCGGGCTCGATATGGAAGCTGTGAAGGCCGACGATGAGGCCGTGGACTAGTGGGCCTTGCCACTGGAAGGGGTTCTCTGAGTTTGCCTTTCGATCTTGCTGTCACTTTATTTATTGTCCACACCTTGTCTCAATAGAGGGGCAGAGAGCTTGCTCTGCTCACCGTGATGTTCGCAACGAATTTCATGTCATCAAAGTTGCATTTGACTTTATCGCCTGGTTTGAGCGCCGAAAGCAACTTGGAGCTATCCTCGGGATTCAGCAATTTGATTAATGTTGTGTGCCATTGTGGATATTTGGAGAAGTCGAGTAACTGTGAGGATACTATCCTAGCGGCCTAGCCTTTGGGATTGCGCGAGGAAAAATAGAAGAGCAGCAAGTACATACAATTTCTCGCACCTTAGAAGGCGGTGCGGCAATCTCAATTTGTGCTTCAATCGCCATTACGATGCTCCTCCGTGTTAACCCCGACGTCACGTTAATGAGTCATGTCGAAAGCTAAGAGGAACGAAGTGTAGCCTTGTTATGTTTTATCCAATCAAAGCGCGTTCTCATCGCCAGCACCAGAATTTCCTTGTTACATATATACCTTTGGATCTCGTCTTACATAGAATCGGGCCGGCGCAATGTAAAACAGACTCGGCGTTTTCATTACACCGGTAAGCGGAACCGTAAGCTGTAATTTTATTATTCGCGTTAGCGGTATTATTTGTACAGAACTGCTACATTTCCATAACGACTGATTGGTTGGAGGCTAATCACGATGTCAATCATATCAATAGAATGCGATTGCAATGCGTGGACTACTGGCTATGATGACACTTGTAGCGGGAGTTTTCCTCTTGTAGAGAACGTCTGAGCCTGAGATGGATAATTGGGATGAATATATATCCTCTTCTCAGCCGTTGATTCCAGGTGAAGATATTCGTGAGGAAGGTCAAGAACAGGCAGGAGTGGGAACTTTGTTGACTATATCATCTCATGGACGGACGAATGGTGACAATGAAAGCCGCTGTTAGCTGTATTTTAGTTTTGAGAAGATCCGTCAATTGCGAGGCGAAGAGTTCATTTGAGTATGGCTGGTATGAAGTTCAAATGTTCAATGTTGCTAGGGCTATGATACATCAAACCATGACTCTCTCAAATTAAGACCTGACTCTTGCATATGCAGGGCTATAGACAGGGTACGTACCATCAAGTACGTACTTCATCCACCCTACCGAATATGTCCACCTTGTCCTTTGGTTAGTAAGTATGCATCCCAATCGCATGAACTAGTCCACCCTCCTTGCATTATCCTAGCCCATGCGCCAGTTGACAGCTACCAGCTGCCAATGGCAGGCGCCAATGCGGATGCGGGATGTGGCCGATTCATCCGAGCAGTATTCCAGTTGCCCTGCTACACTGCATAATAGTCATTGCCGATCAGCGGTCAATGATCATGGGATCTGGTTGAGATCCCAGCGGGCCGGTCGGAACATTTGAAGCATTCAAATATTTGTTGGAAGGGTCCAATCCCGAAACCTCCCGCAGGGGGTTCGCGACGCAGAATCCAGCATGTGAAGGATCCACGTGATAATAAAATCACGTGTCTGCACGTTCAATGAAGGCATTACATTGTGGACGTAAACCACGACAGTTCATATTAACATGAATTGCATCTTCTACCAAGACTCAGTCGTAAATCAATGAAAATTATGTCTATACTCAATTGAACCTCTCCAATTCTTCGATATAACGTAATGGATAACGCCAGAACAATGTTTGATCGTAAATATTCAAGGGCCAATCCCTAAATATCCCGCAGCCACATGACTATCCCTTGCGCACTCCGCACAGATGAACGCGCATTGTAGTGCATTACTTATTACGCGCAATATTAGTCGAGATTCGAGACTCGAGAGGACTGCGAGTTGCGGATAGCTCGGGTCGCTGCTAGTCCGATGACTCAAGCAGGAACCCGAGGGTACTCGATCAGTACTAGTTTGCTGAATATTAATCGTACATCGCATAATCATATTCTTACTCTATCAGCTGTCAGCAGTCAGGGGGTTCTTTCAAATGATAATTAATTATTGATTGCAATTACAGTAATGCACACTCATAAATGCACAGGTGACCGCCCTTGAAGGGAAATAATAGAACTGTGTACGAACAAGGAGTTGAGAAAAAGGGTGTAGATGCAGATCTCTGGCGGTCATGTGGCCGCAAACCGGACCAGTGGCGCCGAAAGGCCGAAACCCGGACTCGCACTCTATTTGCCCGCCAGCCAATCAACAGGCCTCGTTTAGGATTTTTCTTAATTATTATTCAAATGGTGAGCAGCCAAGGCCTTGGGAGGACAGACTGGTCATACTGATCTGTTCATACTCAGGCTACGATGATTTTACTAGGAAAGGTTGGAGAATAGTTATTGTAAAGGTGAATGATTATATTCAGTCTCAACCCGTAGGGAGATCTATATACAGAGTAGAGTATTAGTTTTGGTAAATAAACAAGAATCGCTCAGATATGCACTTTCGCCAAATGCTCGTCAATCGCTAGCAGGGTATCGTAACATCATAGATGGTATTATCGTAATATCGCATTCAACTTTTTTTAGAATGCAGGTATCAACGTACCCTGCTCGATGTAAGCGTGATCGAACATGATGGACGACTGGTCCAGCCCATCGCTGCGCTTGGCAGGATGTTTTTGTGTGGCCATGAAGGCGTCGATGGCGACTTGTGTGGGCGATGGAGGCATTGAGTCCTCTTCTGAGTCGGACGAGCCATCCTCGACCAGCTCTGGTGGGGATGGAGGAGATTTGTGAGAAGGCGACCGTGTGAGTGTGAGACGGGCGGCTTCTTCATCATCATCTTCCTCCTCTTCGATATCTTCTTCTGAGATCTCTGATAATTTGGGAGCGACGCTCTTGATCGTGGCAAAGTCTTCTTCGTCAAACTCAGAGTCCGAGTCGCTCAAGTCAGAGTCGTCGTCGGAGTAGTCCTCGACAGACTCTTCCTCCACAGTATCGGCCCATCGAATGTGAGAGTGTTGGGCGGGCTTGGGGGATGGCTTGGAGGCGTTGCGGACGGTGCTGTTGAACCATCGCTCTTGTTCCTTCTCGGCATTGGCCAGGTCGAGCATCAGCGAGTCGAGCAGGTTGGCGTGGCCGACGAGCAGGCGTAGATCGTGGTCGGCCCGCGAAGCCTCCTTGGAGAGCTTGCTGCGGGCGGAGTGGGCGAGGTAGTATGTCTGGGTGATGCTCATTTTGTTGCGGGGGAGAATGGATGGAGCCATTGTGGTTGGGAGAGATTGTATTTATATAGTCGGGCGTCGACAATTAGGCAATAAGATTAGATGAGTCAACGCTGACGTGCTTGAGCCTTGAGCCTTATCTTGGCGGGGCGGTGAGTGTCTGAAGTAGTGCTTGGGTGGAATGTTTGATGTTTCACGATTGATGTGTGATTCGTAATAGCTTTAGTAGCTTCAGGATGTTGCTTGATTAAGTAACTTCGATTGTGTTTGTGCGAGTGTGAGTATTGTGACAGATTAGTTTCGGAATGGGCTGAAGGATATTATTTATGCCAGCTGAGATCCATCGTGAGTTGGGTCGCGGGTGTCGGAGGTAAGCCAGACTGGGTCCGGACGGAGCTTGGCGTGCCCGCCGCCTTACGGCCGATCCGTTTATCCATGGTTGTGATTAAAAATTGTACGGATGACTCACCATCAATTATCTCCGTCGGTACAACTAGGATTATGACTGACAAATAATTAAATATCATGCACATGCACGAACGAACATACACATAGCCATATGGTTATTATTATTATTGAAAACGATGCAATAGAATTGATCACTTCTACGATTCTATGACAGGTCACACTCACCGCTCCTTCCAGTTCACCGCTGCACTCTGTTACGACCGCGCGACCGCAGCAGCCGCAGTGCCGCACTAACTCGGCCGTGGATCTTCCAAGTTCCAGCCGCTTCACCCAGCGTCCACGGATTTATCAATCATAAATTTTAGCTTTAGCCTTCTCCCGCTTACCGAGCATCCCATCATTATTAATGTATTAATGATCTGATCACCAATTCCTGTTTGCATCTCTCATTAATCAGCTATACTTTTAAAGCAATGACATTGAATGATAATATGTTTGTCTTGCTCGTATACCCGTATTCAGCAATCTAATCATATGACAATGCACCTCCCCCCGCACTGATTAATATTCTGCCTGATCCTCGCATCGTCGTGCCCACTCCCAGTTGGGACAAAAATTTAAACGAATGCGAGCGCCAATGACAAATCCGGCTGCCTCAGTCCGCATTCCTCGCCCGGGCAACGCACTAGCCCGGTTGGGTTATGAATGCGAATTACCAAGTTAAAACTCTGCCCAGACCCTGCCCAGTCTCTGTTACTATGACTACTCCGTCCTATCTACGAAAGGAAAGTTCTGCGACCTGGTTATGAGGCTGAGTCGGCATTGGCCAATCGCCGCGCCCGCTGGATGATTCATCATGATCCCATTCCCCATTTCCCATTTTTCCATGCCGGCTATACAGACTAAACAGAAAATACAGGCTAGCGAGCTACCCCTGCCAAGGGCTAAGCCATGCTGATGCGTTTCAGGCAGTCACTTTCGATTACGATTACGATAATATCCATTTCTAGACAGGACCACATGGAAATAGGAATTCAAGGACTCGGCAGGCAGAAAGATGCGAAGGAGCGGATTTCGGAATTTAGCAACGCGAAAAGTCTATTCGCGCCAAGAAACGCTGAAAACCAGTGTAGGCGGCCATACTCGGGTCTCGGGTGTAGCCTTGCTGCATAATTATTATCCCCTGCCATTTATTCGATCTATTCATTCCATACTGTTCCTCCCGTGTTGGTCGCCACGAATGGTTCGCAGTCTCGTTGTGACTCTATTCTTGTTCATATAAATACATTATGCATACTGCAGAGAGTCAGGCTAGAAATGAAAACGTTAGCAGTGGAATGATATTCGTCCGAACAATCACCGATTCCCGTGCTGACCAAGACCACGCTAGCCCTATCTGGCACGCTATCCCGCATTGGACCACGGCTTTAACACATTCCGGCCGTCAGCCCTACATATCTCCATTATGCTGCTGAGTAACGGCTGTACGGATGCGGATACAAGCGAGCTCCCGGCGCGCCGGTCAATGACATGGGAGGCGCCGTTAGCCTCCACGCGCGGATCTGGACTCGTGTCTTCAACCTTGTTTTATTATTATTAATCTTCAAATCGAATACGAGATGACTTGATCAGGCAGGCCGGAGATAACATTTAGAAGCTAGACTGTACACGGAAATACCTTTGCTGCGATTACAAATTATCTTCATCGTCCTCTAACTATGCGAGAAGAGAAGAAATTTACATAATCATCCTCACATAAGCTGCCTCACTCGGACGTAACAACATTATTATTAATCCTTGCAACCACAATCACTCCCCGAACAACACCGCTCCCCGCCCACCACCCAAACACCTTCCCCGCGACTCTCAGCTTCCCCAACCCCATTCCAAACCGTCGCAGCTGCGCCTCTTTGAGCCTTATAAACCCTGCTATCCCCACAAACACGTGTTCTGATAGATCATGTACCTCGATGCTATCTTCCCGATACCCCGCCGCTACGAGCATATTGAGATACTCTCTGCGCGTGACGAGATTCGCGTACGGCGTGGACGCAACTAGGCAGAATAGCCATAGCATCACCCTCTGCCAGAAGGACGCCGAGTCTGAGCGTAGCAGATCAAAGACCATGATAGATGCGTGTAAGTCAGTGTGTGTGTATCGCGAAGTCCGGTGGCGGGAGGGTTTGAAATGGTTTAGTGTGTCGAGGGCCAGCAGCCATGTTGATGAGTCGGTTTGTAAACGCGTGGATTGTGTGAGTGATTGCTTGAGCTCGGCCGGCCAGGAGGCTGGCTTTGATGCATCGGTGCAGAAGAGCTACGTGGTTGCATGAGTAGTCACATCCAATCGGCCACGAGTGTACCTTGCCTGGACGGCATTGATCGTGATGCCGAAGTAGTTATCTGCAATAGAACAGTATTCTGTAGAGGTTTGTATTGGAAATAGTTCGCACGTCAGAAATAACGCCTGGTCACCGCATCCAAAGCCCACATCTACAAGATTAACCTTCTTTCCCGTCTCAGGTATCCGAGCATAGCCATGTTCATCCGTAGCTAGTAGACCGGCATGCTGCAGTACCTGCTGCAGAAACCCGCGACATGCAGATGGAGAACTCGACTCATTCTATGCAAGAAGCCGTCACTATCTATGCCATTGTGATAATATGATATGACGACATACCTCTTAATACCCCATATTCATCCACATCGCCTTGGGCGGAAGATCCGCAATATTGAAAATCGCATGTTCGAGGACACACAGCTGTTTATGGTCGGCAGAGCCAATGCCAGAAAGGAGCCAGAAAAGGAACTTGCTAGTGGTACGGCGAGGAACGCAGATATAAACCCGGTCAGAAATGGGGTGAAGTTGGAGGCAATCCAATGCTGAGTTTGGGTGATGATAGCATTGTTTTTGAGGGATAGTAGAATAGCCGATATAAGAGCAAGCAAGATAACCCGCTCGAATTTCTTTGTTGAGCATTTTGGGTGCCCACGAATCGCATTGCGATGTTTGCTTGGCGGTGACATTAGATGCCGTCATTACGTGATGGAGCTTACTAACCCGATTGGGGCTGCAGACATTAATGAAGGACTTTTTGATGATTTTCCTTTGATTTGATTTATATGCCAAGCACCTTGAATTGGATATAAATTGATATTGTTATTGATAACAACGATATAGCAGGTACAGAAGTGACGGCGACGTAGAGACCCTATGCATTTTATCAATTTGAATTTGTGTTGGCTCCTCATCAAATTAATTAAATTTTGCACAGTCATTAACTAGTAAGAGATCAAAATCTAGGATATAACCAGGCTATTCTACCACTCCTGATCTATATTACTCAGTGTGTAAAAGCATTGAAGCTGAGAGAATATTATTAAAGCTGAACGGGACTGCTACAGATAGATGCGGGGCTAATTCTCCCCACAACACCAAGCTTAACCTTAACACCGGCTTCTCATCATTCCCTCTTCATAATCTTCCACCATGTCTTTATGACCGACCAATGCCCTAACACAATTCTATATCTCATCGAATGATTAAGCTAAGGACACGCAATGTCCAACACCATAAAGGCACCCTCCCCACGCCTCCTCTCGCACCTATTCACCTCCCTCTCAACCACACCGCGCCCCTGGCATCTCCGTCGCATACTCCGCAGCGACAACCCAGCTGAGATAAATGGCGAATTAACCGGATCCGCAACATTCCACGCACTCCCCTCGCCATCATCACCATCATCATCGCCGACAGATCGATCTTGCGAAATGGTGTATAGAGAGGAAGGCGAGATGCCGAGCGGAATCATGGGTATGGCGGGGATGAAGTGGAGTAAGAAGTATATCTGGCGGATGAACAACATACCAAATAACAGAGACCAAGAGGAAGAAGGAGGGCCGGACGCCCAGGGGATAAGTGTCTGGTTTGTCAAGATCCAACCTGGCCCGGACGAGGCTGATTACCTGTTCCACGAATTCGACTTTGGGAGTCGAACGTTGACGACTGGGCAAGAGCAGGAAAAGGGGGAGGGAGAGGATACTATTGAGCCACCTACTCCGCCACTAGTTGGGGAAAGTGCGACGACGGTTATCAAGGCGCGAGGAAATCATCTGTGTATCAAGGATATGTATCGCACGGCATATTCGTTCAGAGTCGTGCCAGAAACGGGCCAGGTGCTTAGTTGGGCTAGTAGGCATGTGGTCAAGGGGCCGAAGAAGAATCAGGATATAGTTAATTTATATTTTCTGGATTAGACGAGTGATGAGTATGATACCATGATAGATTGTTCATATACTGTAGCTAAGTGTGAATGAAGGGGTTATATGACTAGGTAGTGTAAATAAAATCCGGCTTCTGGTCGCCCAACTCCTCGATCTCCTCCCGACTCAGCCCATCGACACGAGAATCACGCTCTCCATTTCGACGCTTCCGGTTTTCAGTCCGCAGAAGAATGGTCTGCAGGATGGATCCGCCGAGAAGAAACAGAGCAAGATACGCAAGAACGGTGCCGTGACCGGGGTAATAGTTTGGTGCATCCTCGGCGCGGTAGATATTCGACGAGACGATTCCATTCAGATTTCCCCAGCCAATCATTATGCCCAGAGTGACTCCGCGTTTGTAGACTCCTACAAATTTGAATTAGTTGGATGATCAATCAAGTATATTATAGGAAAGGGGCAGTACCCTCTATGTTGTTGCTCGTCCAGGAAATCGTGTTGGCGATACATGGATAAATCCCCATCGCACCCAGAAAAGTACCAGCATACCGCGTTCCAGCGGTCTTCGCACCGAGAAGCATACAGAACCCGACAATACCAATGACTGAGATGCCGATATTGCATAGGCCTCGCGCCCGCGTGCGATCTCCGATATATCCGATGGTAATGGTCAGAATCGCGGCTACGGCGTACGGTGGTACGGTGAGAAGTTGTGCCCGAGTTGATGAATAGCCCTGTTCGATTAATGGTGAGTTTTATACGCAGCATTTGAAAGGTACTTACCAATTCCTTAATAATGGTCGGAATAAATAGCGAAAACGCGTACAATGGCCCATCGCATCCCATGTAGATAACTGCGCCCATGTATGTCTTCCAATCCTTCAAACTAGCCCACAAATACGATGACTTCCACTCCTCATGATGCGCGCTGGCCTGCTGGTCCAGAGCTAAACGTCGCAAGACACGTTTCCGGTCAGCGTCAGAGAGAAAAGTTGCATTATCCGGGAAATCAACCACGAGCCAAAAGGACAAAAGACCCAAGACTATAGTCGCAAGACCCTCGAGAATGAAAATCCACGACCAGCCAGCCTTCCCGCCTATTCCGTCCATGTTGGAGATTGCAGCTGCTAGCAGACCACCAAATGAACCGGCGAGCGCGGCGGCAGAAAAGAAAATCGCCATGCGGATCCCGAATTCAGATCGTTTGTACCAGCATGAGAGATAGTAGCTGATGCCAGGAAAAAGGCCGGCTTCGGCGAGTCCGAGAAACCAACGAGTTGCCATGAGTCCAGCAAAATTATGAACGAGACCCATTGTAGTCATACAAATTCCCTAGAGACGGATTGGCTTATGAGCAAGGTGAGAGAAATCTGGTGAACTAACCCAGACAATAATTATCACCGAAATAAAAATTTTCGGTTTGGTACGCTTGAGCAGTACATTTGTTAACGGCTCAAAAACAGAGTAAGAGACGAAGAAGATCGTGAGCGACGAGTTGTACTGGTTGTTACTCATCTTCAACGCCTCTTGGAGACCCTCGATTTTTGCATTTCCGACATTGGTGCGGTCAAGAAAGGCGGCAAGGTATAGCAGGGAAAGCCAGGGGATCAAACGGAGGTCTAACTTGAGAAGCAGTTTACGGTCCTGCGATTAATCAGTCACTTTCAATACTTCTAGGAAGTGCATAAAGTTCTGGATCCGATACTTACAATAGCTGCCCTTTCCTCATCACTCAATCCCTTATCGGGATCTTCAACAAGCGAAGCATGTTCTACCAATGGCTTTTCCAAAGGGGGGTCTTCCATAGTGCAACAGGTAGTAATTAGAGACAGCAGATTTATTACGACGGCACTGGATTATGAACAAAAAGGGAGGAGGCTCGCTTTAAATACGACCGATCGCGCCGGGTGCGACTAAAAGTGAGGAGACCATGACGATCCTACCCACGTTTATCACTGTTCGTGCACACTGCAAAGTGGCACATGGGAGGAAAAGTTCCAAGAATCGACCAATGACGTGCAAATCACTGTTGATTTAGCTGCTGCATTTCCAACCAATCCACCAACTACAGCTCCTCTTCCCCGTTCCGTCCCTGTTAGGGGCAAAGGCTCGGATAAATGATAGATCTGCAGGCGGGGAAATCGGCTATGCGGAGAATTCAAATGAATCAGCAGCATATACGGAGGTGATTGGATAGAGAACGCAGTTGGACATTTCTTCAGCATTTTTCTTCGAACCCATTTTTCAAAATTCATTATGTAGGAGTTTTGAAAGGTGAGTTTAATTTGCTGGATTGTTCTGCGACTTGTTTTTCAAGCTTTCTTCTTTAACCCTTTTTTTTCATGTGGATGTATATTTTCGAACCCAGCTAGTATGAATCTCCACAACATTTGACACTGGAATTTCCCAGCCTGATCGGTGGTAGGAGCGACCGTACTTGACATAAATCCCACTCTAACAATTGAAGATAGCCTGCAAAGATAGCTCAGTAATCCATCAATGTATATAGACCGAGTAGCTCAGGTAGAGTAGAAGTTGTCGATTTCGTGAATGACATTTATGATTTAAGCAAGCCATTGCCTAGACTTTTTTGTTAAAAGAGAGCCCGATGTGAAGTCTGCCTTGATTGATAGATAAACCCAGCTGAGTTAAAGACAGAGGTAATGGAAATAATAGAAGTGATAGAGGTAACAGAAGTGGTGTGAGCTGAGCTGGATGCACCTTCCTCAGGCACCAAACCATGCATGCCACACCGTTTGCAACCCCCTCCTTGTTCTCCTTCTTTGTCGCTTCTCACATATACCGCCTCTTGTCTCCTTTTTTCTGCTTACCTTCTCACGACTCTTCATCTCATCCCATACCTCCCTCCCTTACCTCATCGTCAGATGTGTCTTATCACATCGTCAAAGGTATCTTGTCACTATCTCTCCTGGTCTACACACAGTTAGATCAAGAGTAGAACTGGGATATCAATATGGCAACAGTTGAAACAAACGTGAAGCACCGCCTAGAGCTTCTTGAGCGCACTGTCTATGCTCTCCAGGCTCAGCACCGTCTCCTAGAGTACCGCATACAGTACATCGAGGATGAGAACAGGTCCGTCCCGGGCAAGACAGCCTCAACTGTGGCTCAATTTAGCATATTTGAGCCGGTGACAACAACCATGGCACCTTCATCCAGTATTGTGACACCTCAAGTGAGTGATTATTCCTCGTTATGCGCGTTTTGCTTATCAGATATAGCCTACCACCCGGCCCAAAAATTACTTTTCTGGATTGACATCGCTTGCAGCTAGTGAGGATGCTACTAAAGGCCAGCCACCTGGGGCAGTGACTGGTCTTTCAAACAAGTTTTCGTTTTTGAGCATTCTGGATGAGCCAGGCCCTCTGGGTAGCCCTACCTCGAGTCCCTCTCGTCAAGTTAGTCGCACCCCTGCTTCCTTAGATAAAGCTAACCTTCTCATAGCATAGAGAATCGGCCGTTGACCAGATTGCCCTATGCCTGACACCCTGTCGCGAGGTAATTATCCCTGTACATTTATTATACTACCGCTAATATAGTTTAGGGCCCATCGAAGACTACTAGAGATGAAACTAACACTTCGATCTCGAACGGGTCGGTCCATCAGGAAAATGAGCCAAATAAAGCATCATCTGGTGGTCCCATCAGCGTAAGCATACTTGTAAATTTGATTCCATCAAAACTGACAAAAGCCAGGTCTTTGTTTCTTCAACTAGTTCAAAGCCTGATTATTTCGCCACAAAGAAGCCAAGAAAGTCCGGGGTGCCCTGGGATGGAACCATTGAATGGAAACTCATTCGCATTTTCACTGACCGAAAAGACGAGATCCAGGCTATGAACAACTACTCTTTGACAGTAGGGCAGGGCGCGCTAAAAGACCAATATCTCTTTCAGTATGGTCTTCGCTATTTGCCCAGGCCCCATGACAAGAATACCTACCGTACTGTCCGTGTAGAGGGGCTCCCTGATGATGCCACTCTTGATGGTTTGCTTGCCCAAGTTTGTTATGGTAACGTCTACTCTGCTGACTTGCTTAACACGATTGGAATTGTCGGTTATCACACAGCAAGAATCGTCTTCCTTCACCAGCAGTCTGCTCTTGCTTTTTGCAAGCATGTCAAATCAAACGGGATATTTGTCCATGGTTTCCGCGTGCGTGCTACTATGGAGAAGACTGCAACCTATCCCATGGGAAAATACATTAGTGACGCGATTTCCCATTACGGATGCACCCGGTGTGTGTCCATTTCCGGCATATCTGATGATTCGGTCGATTATGTCAAGAGATTGATTAATCAGACGTATCTCAAGTACTCAATCGAGACCCTCATTCACCGAGAAGACAAAGAAGAACTCATCGTGCGATTCCATTCTATGAAGTCGGCCTTAATTGCGCACCATGAGTTCAAGACGAGAATTAGGCTTCAGGGCTGCTGTGTGGAGTATAGGCAGGATCCTTGCAATCGTGTGCCTGTCAAAACTGCGATAGCGTCGGGCCATGCTTGAATGGGCTTGGGTATGACTTCTCAGATAAGTCTTCTCTGCCTTCTAGTACATCACTAAATCTTCCGCGCTTATGCAAAGACTTTGGCCACGGTCAAGAAGTTGTATTGACAATCTACGTCTTATCGAACCTTCAAAATCCAAAGTTTTCAGATACGGCGATGTGTTTTTTCTTTTCGTTTCTTCTCTGTTTCCCCCCCAAATGCAATACCATATTCAAGAGCTTGCACATCAGATGTAACATCCTTATTGTTCCTATGGAAACGCTGTATGCAGGATTCAAAATACTACAAGGGGGGCCCCGGAAAATCCTTGATGCAGAATACAGTTCCAGATATTCTCTTTTCATAGTCGGTGAACGTACTCAGAAATCAATCATCTTCTTACCAAATGGGTTTCTCGATATTATAATCTAAGTTGAAGAGCTACCTAAATCTAGCTCCGCATTTTTTGCATGAACAGGAAGATCTACTGGTTGCAAATAATGGTAGCTCAAGATATCTACATGTGCCTCGTACATGACTGGGATTAATGATAGTCTCGTTACCCAGTAACGTGACGCTGCCAATATCAAAGCAGCGAGTTTTGACAGCTCTTCATCCTTTATGTCAAGCAAGGGAAAAAGAAAACAGTTGAGCCATGAGACGAAGCATAAACAGAAACGGACATTTTTTTTATTGAATGCCTATCTCTTTGCCCACTTTGTCAGTGAAATCCAAGGCTTGTTTGCATCCAATTCTCACCGTAGATAGAGCATACCCAGTTTAGTTGGATCGAAGGCCTCCATTAATAGCATTCCAAGATAGAGTTCATCTGGTATCCATTGTGCGTCCCACAACTGAAACTAGCCATTGAAAGTGTGATGTTGATGGTTCTTAGGTATGCCCGTAAGAGAAGGAACAGGCGGAGATCCTAAATTCTTGCTAAGGAAGAACACAAGTCAGCCCTGGCTTTTAGTCAAGACATATCTGCGGGGTTGTCTTGTGATATCTACTCTGTTTTCACGACCTCAAAGCGTAGGAGTGGAACTGTCTAATGGCGCCTAAACGTGATATCATGATGTATAGTTGTTGATAATGTTTACTTCTGTCGATAGCGAACTGTGTGGTCGATCTGGAGTAAGTGAGTGTGTAGTGGCCCCAACAACATGGAGTCTGAATCGACTAGTTTAGAAGAGCAGGAGGAGGAGGAGTAAAACAGAAGCGAAAAATTGACAAATGCCAACGAAGGCGTTTGCAAACACCTGACTGAGTACCTCAAGTATACGTTGACATATGAAGAATTAGGTCAACGATTGACTGCTTCTCCAAAATAAGAGCTGATCATTACGTAACAATTCAACTGTTCCATCATATCAACTGGTGTATACAATGATCTTACACAAGTTACCCGATAGTTTTCTATTTATGCTCTTATGTATAGTGTATTTTAACACATATCAGTTGCAGCCCTTTTACATATTCCAGACAACATCTTACCAACTCTGTCAAAATCCTCTAGTGTCAAATATACCTGCCCAGACAATCTAACCCACAGACTCTCAGAATGCAAAATCACCGGTACAAAAGCGTCGTACTCCTCAGCACTGACTTTCTCAATCCATGCTCCAATCGACCTCCCTTTCCCCTCGGCTATATCGTTGCGAGATATGTCAATTGGCAGCCTCACCATCCCCATCGGACATTCCCTCTGCTCTGCCTCGCCGATAACCTCTGTCTCCAAGATTTCCGCAACTCTTTCCGATCCTCGTTGAGCGAGCGTGATGCAATACTTGATAATCTCTTCTTCTCCGCCACAGACCAAGTCGCGGTATTTGATTGCGTCAGACACACACAGAAAGGGTGAATAGTCTAGTGTGCCGACAAACTCAAACGACTGCACAAAGTATGATTTATCGCTCGCTGGAAGCGGGTTGTTGATTTTTGCTTTCCCAGGTTTGTCAATTGGCATGTATCCGTGTGAAGTTGGGAGGGATGATCTTATGAGATGCTGGTTTCGAGCTGGTACGTGAAGAAGGGCGCAAGAGCGAGGCGTGAACAGCCACCTAATCTTGTCAACATAACCCTCTCTTAAACTTCACTTCCTAGGGAGGGGTGTGGTGTACTTGTGTAAATTGCTCACAAAAAAGTCAGCATCCAATTGACGCAAGTCAAGTGGAATGCATCCAACACCGTGAGCGCCATCAATCAAGCTGAGAATATTATACTTCTTGCAGAGCAAAACCATTTCTTCAAACGGAAGTCTGAATGCCGGCATACTAGAAACGGTATCGAAAAGGGCGACTCTGACTCCTTGCAGGCTGATTGCATACTCAAACTTTTCCAAGATCTCCGCCTTGGACATAGGATACTGTATATCAACCCTTACTGCTTCCACACCGGTCACCTTTTCGGTAACATAATCAATGACTTTCTCACAAGCACCATATGTAGTGCTCAAATAAACAATTTTGTCTCCTGGCTCGTACTGTAAGTTCCATAGAACCGTGTGCACGCCTGTCGTAGCATTAGGGATGAGGACCACATTGTCGACATCGGCATTTATCAACCCCGCCACAGCGGCACGCGATTTATCAATCTGACCAGGGACTCTGTATCGTAGATAGATGTCTGGCTGAGCGTCAATCTGCCGTTGATAATTGTGCATGCTTTCGCTGATAGTGTATGGACAGGACCCAAAAGAGCCATTGTTGATGTTGATACCACTGCTGGGAAAAGGGAAGTGGGAGCGTATCGGACTTCCTAGGATATTAGAAAGGGCCATTGTTGCTTTTCTCACGTCCATCTTAGCTAGCTACGGTGGTATTAAATGCTTAGGATCCTTTTTCGACTTGAGATGACTCTTATGTAGATATGTAGCAAACTGCGCCCTAATTAAGACATGATGCCCCACTGGCGCCAGTCTACCAGCAGTCCACTTGGTGGGGTGCTAGAAGATATGAGTCAGAAGTATTTCCCAATAATATCGAAAACAAATTGAGAAAAAAATCTTACCTGATCTTATACATGTGACCTGCTTGACAAGATTTTGATTGATAAATGCTTCATTTGGGGCTGGACTGGGGGACTATTACATCCCCCCCCTTATTTAATGCCAATACGCCTCGCTCGTTTGGAAATAAAACTCCATCATGTTTCAATCTTTATTTATTTATTTTTCTTAGATAAACAGGCTAATTTATCTGGAGCTCATGAAACCTTGATCTAAAACCAGGTGAAGCAAAATTAGACGATGCGAGGTGGCCCTGACAATGAGGAAGCCGACAAGGTCACTGAGAGGCCGCCGAACGGCAAATATCTGCCTCGCCCACGTCAACAGGGTCTGCACGGAGGCCGTGGGGGGGTAATCGGCGGCGTGGCTCAGTAAAGTGCTAGCTAAAAGGGTTAGGAAGAGCAGATACAGATTCTTGGCGACATAACTTACAGCAAGAAGTTATTGAGGATGTCTTTAATATTGCAACTATTCTGACAAACGCTGATTTCAGCCAGGTTATGGCTGAATATACTTCAGCTGAGTCCTAATTCGTTTGTTTTGAGGTCTCCCAGTTTGAAGCAGTTTCTCTACATGCACCCCATCAAACGATATATAGAAGTTTCCTATCTCTTTATACGAAGTACATCACCTTCTCTCAATATATATATTTTCAGTTACATCCGGTCTGAAGATCATTGCGTAAGAGCTTATTTGGTTTAATATTCCTTATGGAAAGTATAAATAATAGCTGGAGATACTGATCTAGTTTACCCTTATAATTAATAGGTAGCGCATAAAACTTACACTCAGCTCTACAACTACATATAATGAACGACATTGAATGGAGAATTGAAGCAATCGACGGGCCGGCGGAGTCTCATAAAAATTGCTAATATTGACAATTCAGAATCGAAATAACGTGCAGGGCAATTGGTCTAGGGGTTAGTACTTTCAGCCCGTTTTTTCATCATCCATTTAACATAAATTCAGGTATGACGCAAAGTTCGCAAGAACTTCTTTGAGGTCCCGGGTTCGATTCCCGGATTGTCCATTTTTCCTTTCTTTTTTTAGGTGAAAGGCTCAAATGATGAACACCGTTGTCAAATCTAAGCGTAATTTATTATTACATAGGGGTTTTGTGGTGCCTTTATTATTCTCGTCCTCACTTTGCTACCTGAAGATCATAAAAGTTCAGATTCTCTCTCATACACACTACTTTTTTTAGTTCAGCATATCAAATTGAACTTTACCAAGCAAAACCTACTCTCTGATAGTGCAATTTTCACAATACCGAAATAAGAAGAGGGCGTGTGGTCTAGTGGTATGACGTTCGTTTTGCATACGAAAGGCCGGGGGTTCGATTCCCTCCTCGTCCATTTTTTTCTTGTCCATTTTTTTCTTGTCCATTTTTTTCTTGTCCATTTTTTTCTTGTCCATTTTTTCTTGTCCATTTTTTTCTTGTCCATTTTTTTCTTGTCCATTTTTTTCTTGTCCATTTTTTTCTTGTCCATTTTTTTCTTGTCCATTTTTTTCTTGTCCATTTTTTTCTTGTCCATTTTTTTCTTGTCCATTTTTTTCTTGTCCAATTTTTCCCGGTTCAGAGCCCTTTGCTATTGTTTTCATACTGTACCTAGCCTTACTTTTAAACTATGACAGTCCCGTTTTGGGGTACTCGAGGAGTCTTATTCCCGGCGCCGCCTGCCCCAAACTGGCGCACCTTCATACAAATATTATCTGCGCTAGACGATTCAATGACCTTATAGGTGCTACCCCAGCTACCCTCCTGAAAGCCAAACGTACCACTCCTGGTAATAACAGGCCGTGTAGAGCTGTTCCTTCCCCGTAACCCCCCCTTGGGGCCTCTTCTTCCCCCAAGCATCGCATCCTCATAAATCGGCCCTACAGGCTCCCTAGCGGCCTCCAGGTCCGATTTGCCATCCCCGAGGGACATAATAGGGTTGGCACCCCCTCGTATGTTAAAAATGTCTGATCATCCTGCTCTCCGAGGATCTTCAGTATGAGATGTTGAAACACTTATAGTATATTGAAGCTACGCTGCTCATCAGCGAGAATATTGGTTTAAGAACATGCGGTTTCTAGATTTCCTAAAGACATTGAAGTTTAGAGCTCGTGGTCATGAATTCTGCTAACAACAAGAAGGTGGGAGCTGGAGTGCAGGAAACGTTCAGTGTCGTGTAAAAAGAAACTAATAAAGATAGTAGGGAAAAGGTGAGAGTCTCGTAGATTATGAGGTTCATTTGTCAATAAAGGAGAAAACGGTAATCCGTTTGCATGCAGCAAACTATGGGTGCATCACATATGCATAGTGAGAACATAATATCATTTACTATGACTTATCTACTGCTGATGTTATCTGGCTCTTAGAACATGAAAACTTCTCTATTTGTACGATAGTCCTTTCTTGCGAGTTTCTTCGTTGAGGCCACTGATGTCTAGATATATACGCTCCCCACAGACATATTGCCCATTTATTATACCTTTCAATTAATATTTGATTTTGATACATGTTATCTACGCGTGGCCCTTGTGGAATCCAGTTGTTTTTGGATAAAATAGCATGTATATGCCTTCAATTTGGACAACTAGATAACTGAGGGATCGATACTTCAGCTCCTCGCCATTCTCATGCTGCCTGTTCGACTGTTTGTCCGGACAGGGTTGACATATAAAAACAAAGCAGCATTATTAAGCACTTAGCTATTTACTATGTGATTAATTATTCGGGGCCCCGCGTGCTAGTTGTAAGGAATGTTATCAATTTGGGAAGGATATTTGGGAGAGGAAAATATACGTAAGAAATTGTATTAGTGTGATTGAAAATTAATTGATATTCTGAAAGAATTAATATCGACATTGAAAGAAAAGAAGCGAAATTTAAATTGAAATTGAAAAGGAACAGGCATCACATCAACAGGTGCAGAGCCAGCCAGACTCCTTTTCTCATTCAGTAGCGCCGAAGCTCAAATTCATAGTGCCCTCAATTATTGGTACCTATGGGATAAAATACAAAAGGGTCACACAAAGAAGGGAGATGCGTATTGCACAATTTTCAATAGTTGGGAGACGGAGAATTGCCATGACTGGTAGCAATATAACCTCACGTAGCCTGTTTAATAAAGAGCGAATCTCTTCGCCATCTCGCGAATGTCCTACAGAATATGTCGCGACTTCTTTCGGTTGTATGCCCGTTGGTCCTTCAACCATTGACGATAACCCTGCACGCTGCCAATCTTCTCGCCATAGTAGTCAGGAACGGGGTTGGCAATAGAGTTTGATGAAGGATCGACGCGGTAGCGCTTGATGCGGTCGAAAAATTCTTTCTCTTTCTGTATAGGTAGGTTGTAAGTAATGGCTAAATAAATTAGAATTTTTGTACTCACAATAGCAACACCACTTCGGAAACGTCTGTTGACAAGACCCCATACCGCATTGCCTAGAACTGGACCAGCTAACCAGCCCAAAGCGCCGCAGGCAGCGGTGGCGAGACCCAAAACGATAAAAGGGTCAAGGCCCATGACTTGTGCACCAAGGGTGTCAAGGTTCTGAGCGGAGAGCACTTGCACACCAATGGCGGTACTGGCGAGAGACGCGAGGACGGACGAAACAAGAGAGTAACGTCGACGAGACGCGCGGAGTTTGAAGTACGTATTCCAGTCGAGAGCAGCAGCCGCAACTCGTGTAGCAGCACCGTCCTTGGAAGTTTTAGCATGAGCACTTACAGACTTTGCAAAAGACCGCTTGAATGAGATGGAAATCTGTGAGGAGAGGTTCGTCGGACGCTGGGTGAATATGTGGGACTGCGTATTTCCTTTTCGCAGTGAATTTTGTGTTCGAGACGTGCAAGTCGTCGAAGAATATGACCGAGCTTGGTTTATGCATGTTGTAGAAAAATTGGCGAGGTTTTTCTTGGGAGAGTTGTGTTCTGCTCGTGGTGTTGATGTGGATTGCTGTGCGAATGAAGTTGTTGGACCTGTACAGATGATCGGGGCAGCCAGGCCGCATGAGAAGCGTGAGCCTCCCAGAATGGCTATCCGCACGGGAGCGTTGATTAATGCGGCATGCATATTGCTAGGAATAATGAAGAAATCTCGCGGTCACTAATTCCCTGATGCAATGGCAGTGCGATTGCAGCTTCAGAAGCTGCGGAGATGCCGTCGCCGCGACTTTGATGCTGGAGACCCACATACGGCTTACATAATAGACTCACGGAATTTTATTGGTTGAATGGATTGATTAAATATTCAAGGAATTCCACCTAGATACATTCATAGACGTTGATAACTGAACTTCTTGAGCCGAATGTGTTTGTATATGATAACAAATAATGATGTTTATGCGCCTACATGAATATGTATATGAGTTTTGTAGCCGAAAATGTAGTGTTCCAGGTGGTTCCTTAACCTAACCAACGTGAGAATCACCAGTCATCGATAATAATAAGGATAACGATGGGGATCGTTCTTTTCAATAAGAATTAAGGATCTCATTCATGATAATCGGGTTTCTTGAGATCGCCGGGTCGGGCTTTTGGCTGTTCAACTCGTCCGAGATCATTGACGCGACCATACAGCCATTTCAACGTCACTGTGTTGACTGCCATAAGAAGAGCACTGACAGTAAATAGTGCAATACGCCCTTTTGTGTCTAAAAGCTCAAGAAGTGGATATGGGTACCTGTTTTGTATTAGATTTGACCCCGAGAGCAGTACAACAACTGTACATACCATCCGTTGATCGAGTAGCACTGCTCCAGCCAGAACCAGTAGCCAAATGCGATACAGCTCGATATCCCCATTGCAGGGAATGCAGTGACCGTCCATGGAGGCGAAAGATAGAGGAGGTCGAAAAGCATGAACAGAGTCGGAAGGAGATGGAAACCCAAATCTATGCAGGAATTAGCAATACGGAATTCTCCGACGATGGAGTAGACTTGCCGGCATAAAGCGGGATGACATCCTCTTCAGGCATCACTAATTTGGGGTCGATCTTAACCAGACAATTAGTATTATACGCAAATATGAACAACACATATCATACCGACTTGATACCCCAGTATAAGACAGTGATTAGGACCTCGAGCGGGGCACTGCAGACTGACAAAACATTCTTTAACAGAAAAAGGCGTCGAGCGAGTGTAATGTCTGCCAAGAACGCAATGGTAAAGGTAAGTGTGGACAGTGCTAGGCCCAGAATTGTCAGGAAAACAAAGTGCCAGCCATAGCCCTCGGAGCTGATTTGTCAATAAACGTCCTCGATGAATCCAGCGAGCAGTACTTACGCATAGTTCGGATTGTCAAGAAGGCTAGCCGGTGTCAGTCAACGATATCAAGAGAGACAGTCATTTTATAGGACCTACAATTTAAACGACGATGAGAAGCTGGCCAATCCAATCAACTAAATCCAAGTTAGCCATGGCATGGAAATCAGGCGCCAAACCTACATGGATAATCGCCGAAGTCTCGCGACTCGGGCTGGACAGCCGTTGCTGTGGGTGCTTTTTGATAAGAATTTCGGGAACCTTGGAAGCAGACATATCGATGCAATGACTATAGCGATTGGCCTGGAAGAATGAACGAACAGGGTATAGGAATAACAACACGGAACAGAAGGGAGAGAAAGCCCAACATCATCTCCGACTTTCGATGTGTTTTGCTCAGGCGCTAAACCGCTTCAGGAACACAGCCTCGAGTCCTCGACTCCACAAGCCAATGAGAGGCATCGCCCTTTCTCCTGCCTGGTTCAATCAGCGTGGACCAGCTTATCCGTCGGCGCCTATCGAAGCCACCCCACGCATACAAGGATCATTGTTGCTCCGGGGCCGGGTATCTCCGCAGCCTCGTGCGCGGCGAGATTGATCGCCGGTGTTAGCTGTCACCGTTTCGTGAATCGTTCTCGAAAACGCCTATTCTATAACCCTAATACCAGAATTAAGCTCGATTAAGACTCAATTTCTCTCCCAGTTTTGCTTACCTTCGCTCTTGTATGGCAACCGGCGAGTTCAAACGCCGATCTATTGCCTCGATGAACAGGAACCAGGGTGTTACTCCATCGATGAATTCTCCTATTATTTTAGGAGCCTCCACTGAAAAATACTTTATTCATATTTCAGAATCTATAGAACCGAGTTAAACCTTGATGGCTGCGAGTTTTCTTGTGAATTCGTCTCTTTATTCCTTTCTAATTCCAATTCCCCTTTCTATTTCTATTTGCTCAAGGTCCCTGGATCAGAATGCCGAGACCAAAACGTCCAGGTGCACCTGAGCCGAAACGAAGAAGTCGCCATGGATGCTGGTCAGTATTTCTATCCTCATATAATGAGACCAAAGGAAGCTAACATGAACCAGGCCGTGCAAAAGAAGAAAAGTCAAGTGGTATGCCTAAACAATTAAGTCTTGACGTAGAAAACAACTAAATTCTAGAAGTGGTGAAGAAAGGCCATCATGCTCAAACTGCGTACGTCAAGGCGATACCTGCGACTATAGTGTCCGCCTCAATTGGGAGGGAAGGACCAAAAGAAAGTCCATAGAACCAGGAACTCCCAGTTCGTATTCAGGGATGTCCATGTTCTCAACGACTACGTTCTCGCAGAGCCCAAGCATGGCATCGCCAACTCCGTCGGACTGGCAATCTCCGGCCGTGTTTTCTAATTTTGTTCAGCAAGAATGGTCCGTTGGTAGTGGATCGAGCCCGCAAGCATCGTCATCCAGTCCAGGCAACTCGCGAGTCCTTCGGATAACCCCTGTTTCCCCTTCATCAGCACTGGCAAACTCTCCTACGGGGTATGACAGTCACAGCCAAGGTACTATGGACCATTCAATGAAGATCGACTCTCCAGCTACGTCCACTGTTGCGGAGCGCGTCATGTCTCCCCCAGAGTACCCTGCTTCATTGGCTGTGGCAGCAACTGATAATCTACAGCGATCCCATGGTTTTCGATTTCCTGATTCGTCTGACCAAAATCTCTCGTTTGGGTCTAGCTTCAATCATTTCTCTCCGCTGGGTTTCGAGAACAATTCCATCTCACAGCCGACATCTTTTCTTCGTGAAACTTTTTCTCCCTCTGATGTGCCTGTGGACGCTTCTCTTCCTCTGGATGGCTCACACCGAGCTAAGCGTTACAAGGAAGCGGATCATGATTACCCGCATCATCGCAGATCATCTACTCGAAATAGTACCGGAAGCATCCCTCCTGCAGAGCTCCCTTCAGTACCGTTTATTCAAGGTCTTCGTCGAGTACCTCTGATGACCCTGCTATCGCAATCTGCAGAAGCAAGTTTAACATTAGAGGAGATCAAGAACATGGAGAACAGACAAGTTGTGATCAGTGGCCATGAAGTGATCTTCGGGTTTGACTGTGGCAATCCAGACTACGATGTTAACAAGAACGACGACTCTAGCGCAATAGAACCAATAGACACCTCATCCGAAGAGGTCTTTACGAACGAGGAACTGAGCACTGTGTCAGAAAAAACACTCATGGGATCTTTCCGAGTACGAAGAAGGTCTTCTTTTACAACAGGTGGAGGATATTATGTGACGCCTGTTCGAGTCAAGATTCCACGTCGAATGACGCCTCTGCCAGCAACGCTATTGGAAAATCCAGTCAATATGATGTACTTTCATCACTTCATTGATCATACAGCTCGCATTCTAGTTCCGCATGATTGCGATAAAAATGCATTCCTTGATGTGTTACCTGCTAGTAAGTGAAATATACTCCACTCAAGCCTTTTGGTCTAAGAAACGATGTTTAGTGGCTATTGCGGATCCGAATCTACTCAATTTAATGCTAGCATATTCGGCAAGTCACCGAGCGCGTTTTCTACGTCACCAAGAACCTTCTCTTCGGATCGCCCATTGGGTCAGAGCTGTTTTTCCAACATTACGCCATGCTTTAAACGAACCAGATGAAAAGGTTACCTACAGTCATTTGGCTACTGCTATCATGCTGCTGTCTTTGAAAATCGTTTCACCGAGTACCTTTGAGGTGCCCATCACCTGGCAGACTCATTTGAAGCTCGCTCGCGACTTGTTTGTTGCTTGCGGTGTCCATCGTGACGCGCGTCCTGAAAACAAAGAGGCATATTTTTTGGCTCATTGGTTCGGGTATCTTGATACTGTCGGCAGTCTATCATGTCGACGCAGCGGCGCTCCGTTGCTACAAACAAACTACTGGTCACCTACATTATCCGACCCTCTTCAAGATCACGAGGCAGAAGATGACGATGAAAACTACCGAGTCGACTGTTTTTCTGGTTGTACGCCGTCGACTGGAGCACACCTAGCACGGCTCGGACACTTGACTCACCAATGTGATAGCGAACGCTTCGACGAGGTTGATAACTTCCTACCTCACTGGACACCATCACCAGAAGTCATCCAGACCGCCGAGACCTTGCTACTCGACATGGAACACAGCCGGCAGCGCGGCCATGCGATGGGCACTCACCATACAGAGCTGGAAAACGACGAGATGATCGCCATCGACCAGGCATTCCACTGGTCCGCTATTCTGCACTTATACCGCCGCGTCCTGGGAAAGGATTCGTACTGCAGCGAAGTCCAGGAAGCAATCGGCTATCTCTGCAACGCCATCGCACGTATCCGTCCCGGTAGCTCGACAGAATGTTCTGTGCTATTCCCTCTTTTCACAGCCGGTTGTGAAGTTCAGGACCCAGAGCAGCGGCTGGAAATCATGACGCGGGTGATGAATTTTGAAGCAGAAGGTCTTAAGCAGGTAGGCTTAATCGGATAGTCTTTCTATGGTTGGTTTGCTAATGAGTACAGTTCAAAAATGCGCGGAAACTAATGCAGCGGTGCTGGGAGAAGGATCTGCCGTGGGTAGCGTTAGCGCAAGGGGAGTTTCTCGGGTAGATCTATTCTGCATGTGTGTAGTAGCACGTGTCAATATATAGGTAATCAATTTCGGGTTAATCATTCATTCAACTTAGGATTTAGCACAAGTATAACTATAGATCATAAACCGTGTGGTGTGGATTTGATGTTGCGGGTCGCAGAAGATCGATAGCAGCACAACTTTCTATGCTCTGTTCTCATAGTTATGTTGCCAATTTTTTTTATTATTGATTTTAATTCTCAAGTCACTAAAATGATCTCTATTATTTTGAAACTACGACAATACTACATAATATAAATCGAAGACAATTAAGAAGGCACAACATTTGAATGCTAGATAACTGCTAATAGACACCTGGTTGTAAGAAAAAAGACTTACATTTGGCGCGCATAAGGCAAACCCCAGCTCATCCTATTGTCTCATTGTCGACGCCGCAACTATGTCTGCTGTCAAGTTGAACGTACCATAGTCGTTCTCAAGGCCTGCGAAGCCAGACTCTGCACGATTCCATTCTCATCAAACCCCACAACAAATGCGTCCGGAGCCAGAAGGTTATAAGAAAGGCCATCTAATTGGAACCAGTAGTCATTATACTCACTCCAAGGATCGCTACTAATAGGTGCCCCATTTCGGGTCAAGCAATCCATATGGAATTTGTAATAGGTCAAGCCTTCGGAACTCCACATTTTCAGGTCTGTTGGATAGAGGCGGAAATCGTTGAATTCGGCATAGAATTCATTGTTTAGGAAATTAGTACTGTTGCTGATCCATTGCTTGATGACGACACCGGGACCGCCGTCTACTGCAAGAGTGATTGAAGAGTTGCGGTCGGTGGATTTGAATGTGCCTGTGAATGCGTTTGAGGCCTGCTGTTTGGCAGCCGCTTCTGCCGCGGTATACTTGAAGACGTTAGAGGTGGAAGATGTAATAGCTGGACTATTGCCATCTACTCACGAAAATATCAACTAGTGTCCCTCGTACAGGAGCTACTTGGGAATTTGGATTATCGCCTGCCGCAAGGACGGTGATGCCGATATTGTAGTCAGGGACAAGACCGAAGTAAGTGGAATATTGGCCGACGTCTCCGCTTTTGCTATATGTATCCACGATACGACTTGTATTCAGGATTGTGTTGATAAGGGTAGGAAGTCGATAGATCTCCCAAGGAGCCTTGTGAAAAGATACAGGTTAGCCCTCGAGTTCATTTAGGTGATCAAACTTTCCACTGACCCCGACTGCAGCTGCCCACTGCGATGTAAATGTTGTCGGTTTCATCCAGCGCCGAGTGACGACCGGTGATATCAATTTATTGTTTAGAATCGCTTGACCCCAAGTAATGAGATCCCTGGTCGAGATGTATTGACCGCCGGCTCTGGAGCAATATAAGTTTTACTGTGAAAAGTGGGTGCAAGTGAGACTGTTTCTTACGGATCCTGGACGTTCAAGTCATAACTCCACATCGCATAGCTGTCGTTTCTAGGGATGATAGCATCCACGTTGTTGCCAGGTGGTGTTGGTGTGGTCGAGTTCATACCTAGCTTTTGTGCAAAGTCAAGTTGGCCCTGGTTAATCGTCTTACCAGTAATGTTTTCATATGCATACCCAAGAATAGAATAGGCTATGTTGGAATAGCTGGGACTCGTGTAGGACAGAAAGACTGGGGGGTGATTGATAACCTGGGTGAAGAATTCTGAGATTCTCGAGTCAATTGGCTAGTCCACACGTAAAGACAGATTTACTTACGTGCTCTAGTGCAAGGGGGCTCCGGGCCATAGGAGCTACAGTTTATCACAGTTTCATTGCCTAGCGGAGGGAACCCATTTGGGATGTTGGTTGAAACAGGTGGCTGCTGGAAGCCTTCTGATGCTAGATCGCCAAGTGATACTTCTCTAAAAGTTAATATCGACAAGTAGAAAGTCCGAGGCATGTTTACCTCCACGCCCAATGCCTGATATTTGGGAGGCAAGAGAACCGACAGTTACTTCACTCCAGTTGGTTTGCAGGAGAGGGTTTTGATAACTCTGAGCGGCGGCGGCAAGTTCCGGCTATACCAGAGAATCAGCTTAGAACGCTGGTAGAGTCAAATATAGACGTCGAGCTTACCACATATTTCGTGATTGGCTCTGTGAATATGGAATCTCCAATATCTATCATCCAGGCATACATCACCAGGAGTTTTCCCAAGCTACCGGTTCGGTAGATTGTGTCATCTGTCAGCTTTCCTCTCGTACAAGAGCCATTGAGCTGAGGTGCTTCGAAATGAAAGTCGAATAAAGGTTCGTTATTTCCTAAATCGAAGACAGACGCGGAAAAAGAGGTGCCTAAGTTGTCGAATGGACCATAGGTGCTGTTTCCTGTCTGAATAATCACGTTTAGGGTAGCTGTAGCTTGTATTACGGCATTGTCCCATGCTTCAAAAGAACGGTTGGCGGAGGGAAGGTAGATAGGGCCAAGTAAACTTAGGTCGATCTTCGGATCAAAAACCACCGCCGAGGTGGATGCGGTAAGGGACACCCAAGGAAGAGCACGTTCAACTCTCATGACTCTGTCGATTAGACTGTATTGTTAAAGAAACTAAAAGGAATTAAGGATGATTGTCAGATAAAGCACTTGACGGTTCAGAGTGCAGAATGCAGTTTAAAAGGAAACCAGGTCACTGATGAGTCAACTGGTATTGCACTCTCCCCATTCTTATATAGTTGTGCGATATAACACCTGACTTCCCGTCACTTTGGAATAGACCGAAGGAATGAGGATCTACGCTAAGGAAATCAAACAAGCTATGAAACATTAAATTAACTTGGGGTCAAAGCCAATGCGTGCGGATTGGGTCGCGGTTTTTTTGGATAGGGAAACCGGGAAACCCTAACGTTGTTTCTTTGTACGAACTAAGGATTGTTACTGGGGCGGGTCACGAATCGAGAATAGTTAAAATTCTGTTTGAAAGAGATTGGAAATTCAAGCCTAGGTCATTTAATACCGACTACCAAACACCGATAGTTGTCAATTTTCGCGTTTGTCGATTTGCAATTTCCGAGAATTCCAACTATTCCATCAATGATAGTTCAAAGTTTAATTGGGAAGTATATACTTGACTGTTTAATGTTCTAAAAAGAATCATTTTTACCTATATACAGTCTATGGAAGTCATTATCACGATTCATAGATACAAGGGTTCTGATGAACCTTGCCATGCTGACTCATACTGGCTCACGCTTGCCTTTAGCTAAGGACTTGATACAGTTGTGTAGTTCCCCCAGCCGAGCCCCAGTCAGCCAGCGCAAGAAAGTGGTGTTGTTCATTCCTACCAGCCACGGCCAGATGATGCTAATCTCTGTCACATTTCTAGGGCTAGTGTCTCATGTCTGGCCGTTGTCGCTGCTTGTCACGATCTTCATATCTGGGCTGGTACCTAGTGCTGAGTACCCGTAGATATGGAACGAAGTGACTAAAGTGTCACCCGATTACAAAATCTGGGAGCACCAGCAGTGCTGCCGTCGGGAACCGTATAGAGCCGTATAGAGCCGTGCTTGACCACTCCACGAAGAGCCGTCGCCGCTAGACAAGACATAATCGATGGAGGACATTCCTAGTCCTATCTCAGTGTTTTCAAAACCCAAACTCCATGACATTAGACCTGTTACGCGAGACTTATATTTGATATATGTTGAAGACTTGTATCAAGTTCCCATTGTCATCGAGGTTGGCACCTCTACGTCCGATAGGTATGCCCACGATGAGCTGCCATCGTCGGAATATGACATAGTGATGCGTTAGGTCACAAATCAGCCGTCTGGATTTTTGTCGTGTTTCGATAGCGAAGAGGATACGCTCGCTTGA
The DNA here is from genome assembly GCF_021365285.1 of Talaromyces proteolyticus. Classification (NCBI taxonomy): domain Eukaryota; kingdom Fungi; phylum Ascomycota; class Eurotiomycetes; order Eurotiales; family Trichocomaceae; genus Talaromyces; species Talaromyces proteolyticus. The sequence continues at coordinate 1,054,539 of NW_025764278.1, read as the reverse complement.
CAGCTGCAGTGGGAAGGAGTTGTCTATCTCGGACGTGGAGGCTTGGTTCTGAATTACCTGTTCAGTATGGTTCATTGAATCATCTAGGGAGGAGTGTCATGATATAGTTTCTAGAGTGGCGATAGTGACCTGCGTCGTACCAAAAATACTTCCATATTGGCGGTCATTTTTATCTTCAACTTCGATTATGTTGGTCCGCAAATGTTTCGCTGACTGGTTGGGTACGTTGACTTGAAGAATCATCCAGACCGCATATGAACATGAGTCTGACTAAAATTATTTAGTTTGACCAGTTGTGTAACGTTGACATAGAAGAAATCTTAAGCTAAATATGTACCTAAGGCTGATTGACATATGCTGAGCTGATGGATTGTGTAACGTTAACTTGAAGAAGAGCAAATCAATCAACACATATAGATATGGATTAGGTCTAATATTAGTACATCCTTGGCATGCTGAAGGAATAAATACAGCGTCACTAATCTCTTTTAATTCTTCCACTTCACCTAATCTTTCCTGTTTTGTGATTTTTGATTTATAGTTTCTTTGGTGTTCTACTACTATCATCCCTTTGCACATGTAGTGTACTAGACAGGGCAGATATAGATTCCATTCCTCTTTAAGTATAATAATTGATATACTATTCCCTACAACGAATCACAGACATTAATTATAATATTATATCTCCACTACAAAGTTAATTGTGAGTTATTCATAGATTATTGTCAATGGCCTATGCTATGTAGTTGGCGTTATATTTGAAGATCTAACATGTACATTCCATCCTTACAGTTGACAACTTCTTAGGAACAAAAATATAGAATTCAGATCTACGGCTGATCATACGAGTAGTAGATTCAAGGCTGTAGGCAGTATTATTTATAAAGTCTGTACAGATGCTATCTAAAAGCCAATCCATCATCGATGTGCATAAAAAAGAGGCCGTTTCCATCAACAGGATGATCTCCATTCTCCACCGTTCTCTCGCTTTCAAACCATCACGGATCAAGCATTAAGTTTGTGTAGTGTGCATAATGATGACAAAGTAAATCCACTATAAGGAAAATTCAATTTAAATCCAAGCAAGAGCGTAATGAGATAATCACCAAAAACTACTATAACTTGTAAGATATTATGTATAGTCAAAAGAATTGATAAACACACTAAACAGTAGACCCAAAAAGTAAATATAAGATTTGAAATAGATAGATAAAAGCATAAAAGATAATGGAGATTAGTTTAGTTTCTTTCATATAATGATTTAAAGATATTGAATGCATATATGTTGTATTACATAAGCAGCGCTCAACCGTGGCGATGAAAAAAGTCTGGTCCGTGGTAAGTATGATGACAGCACAGCCACGTGAACCCGCACGTGGGAGCAGTCGGTGATAAGCCATGGCGATCAAGAGCGAGTCTCACAGTTGAGCAGAGCAGAGCAGACAGAGTAGACGAAGAGCAACTCATCGGTTCTCGCAAGCACGACAGAGCAGACAAGGAGAGAGAGAGGCGCGTAGAAGGGAAAGAGCGGGGCGGTGGCCAAGCAATCGCATTGGCATCCCCGCCGACAAAAATCTCTCCTCTCTCCCCTCTTTCCTGGCAGACAGACAGACAGACACAGCAGTCAAAGAACAGGTCGAAAGTAAAGAGACGACAGAAGCAAGAAACAAACTCCTCTCGTCACACCCGAAAGTTTCCTTCCTCGGTCGTCACACCATGTCGGGTCGCCAAGTGTCCCACGGTCGCGGCGGCGCAGGTAAGCACGCAAGCATGCCAGCTCTGTCCAGCAACCTGGCTCTGCAGTGTATATAATCGTCTCTAACCTGGTCTCTTGCATGCAGGGAACATCCACACGGATGGCAAGCCGCCCTCGCCCGCCGACCTCGTCACCCCCACCATCAAGCAGGACTTCTACACCACCGGCCGCGGGGGTTCAGGCAACATGATGTTCAACGACAAGGAGCGTCCAGAAATCGCGCGTGGTAGTCAGGATGTCGAGGAGCCGCCGAAGCGGTCGCAGGAGAACATCCAGTTTACTGGCCGCGGTGAGTCAGATCCTTCTGCCGTGCTGTGCTGAATTGCTAGCTGACATGGAGTCGTGTAGGTGGTGTCGCCAACGCTGTTATCCCCAGTGTCGAGGAACAGAAAGCCAAAGCCACTAACTCTGAACCACGAGAGCGAGTGCCATCGAAGGAACGGCCTAAGGGGGTACCTGGTGCATAATGGGTCTCAGTTCTGGTTATCAGTTTGTCAGTTGTCAGTCTCTGGTCTAGATTTGGACCGATAAAAGTGTTTAGCTGGGATACCCTTTTGGCGCATGGGTGTAATTCTAGGGTAGTCTGGGATATCTAGATATCCAGACCCGTGTTTGTGTGTTATATTATTGGCGTTATTGATTGAGTATTATTGTGAGTTTGAATAGAGAGAGTATGGCCAAACTAGACGGACACGACTTTTTAAAGCAAGCGGTGCAACGCAATAAGAAAGTAGCAACGAAAAAAGAAAAGAAAAGAAAGAAAATAAATATAGATTGAGCTAGCACCCCGCAACCTCGCAGCAATCGAATTGACGCTCGAGACGTTATCAGCTTATCTTTCTGCACCCCTTGTCATCATGCAACTAAAAGACAGCGTGGAGGGGTATTTCTGCTAATCAATAGCTGCATGGGCAATTGTTAATTTGTTACTGTAATGCTATAGGCTAATTTGGGAATGCCTATTGTTGTATCCAATCAATGTTATGTTATATAAGAACGCATCATCATGTTTAATTTCTCCGTACGTGTAGTGTGTAGTAACTCTCGGATGTTCTTCGGTGTCCTATTTAGGGGAACACTCATTTTTCACCCCACATATGCTCACCAGAGTCGTTGTAGTATGACAAGCGCTTGCAAGAAGACTTCCTGCCATCGGTCTACTATGGACCTCGCACTAAAGAGCCTGTTACAAGGGTTCCTTGAGACATTAGCTCTGAACTGTTTCAATGGATAGTGAAGAGTTGGTTGTTTCAGTCGACCGGTTTAGAGGCCCATAATAACTCAGATATATTCACAAGAAGAGTAATGAAGGATATAACATCAAGATATTAGTGTAAATGCAGATGAAAGATAGAAATCTGATATTGTATTCAAACTTTTGTCACATGAGTATATTCCACAGCTTCAGTCTCCTCCTCGTTTCAATATAGAGTGTACATTTACCTCGCGATGTGAATACGAATATTAATATTGCCTACTTCCACGCCCAAATATATCCTCACAGCTTAGACGCTTAGTAAGGCCGAATAATACTGTATTACAATTACCGCCGAATCCGGCAAAGCCAAACTAAGCCCGGAACGGCAGGGCTTTACAATTCAAAAGCTCCCATGAAGCGCGAATTACGTTTACCCCAAAGCTTCACCTTCACCATCTTCGAGTCGTATGCGGAATCGTGACGTGCGATCCTTAGAGCTCCTGGTGCCAAGCCGGTTCCTGCAGCTGGTTCCTGCCACTATATAACGTTATCCTATCCGTTCTGCATTTCTCTCCGACCGAACCCTCATCTGAACTTGCCTTCTCTCACCCCGCTCGTCTGAACCATGTATGCTGCCGTCGAGCCCGAAAGGTCGCAGCCGCTCCCTCACCAGCCGCCACCACTATCTATGGACCGTATTGCTCCTCCTGCGCCTGTCTACCAGACTTCTTCGTCCACCGGTCCGTTGCGCTCCACCGACCATCTTCAGCCCGTGTCCACCGTACATGATGGGCGCATCTGGTCGCTCCATGTCGTCCAGCAGCCGATCCGAGCCCGTATGTGCGGCTTTGGCGATAAGGTGTGCATATCGGAGAGTATATACAGGAAATGCAACAAGGTTACTAATTTGCATTTGCTAGGACCGACGCCCGATCACCCCGCCTCCATGTATCAGACTAGTGGTGAAGGACGCCAATACGGACAAAGAGATTGATATCAACGAAATTGACACCTCATTCTATGTGCTGACTGTCGACTTGTGGAATGCCGAAGGTACGAACGAGGTGAATCTTGTGCGCCACTCGGCCAACTCGCCGTCCATCTCGACCGCTACCTCCTCTTCCTATCCTCCACCGCCGCAACAGAACCTCTCGCCGACATACCCTTCCTCTTATGGCCAGTCACCGTACGGACAACAAATGGGATATCCTCAGGTTGGTTACTATGGTCAAAATCAGATGTATCATGGGAATCCGTATAGCAATCCTCAGGCTCCCTACTATGGTGGGGGAAGCTATTACCAGGGCATGCAGCAGCCCAATTTATCCGCCCAGACTGCTCCCCCCGGAGGCATGTTCACAAGGAATTTAATCGGCAGTCTTAGTGCGAGTGCTTTTCGCTTGACGGATCCAGATAACAAAATCGGAGTATGGTTTATTCTACAAGACCTAAGTGTCCGGACAGAAGGCACATTCCGGTAAGCCGACTGGGAAACCAACCCAGTGAAGACCAGATACTAATTTATATATACACAGCCTCAAAATGAATTTCGTCAATGTCGGCACTACACAGTCCTCGGATGCCAACGGCGCACCCGTCCTCAATCACGGATCAGCGCCGGTTTTAGCTTCCGTATTTTCAGATCCGTTCCAGGTTTTCTCCGCCAAAAAGTTCCCGGGCGTCATTGAGAGCACACCTCTGAGCAAATGCTTTGCATTACAGGGCATTAAAATCCCCATTCGCAAAGACGGCGTGAAAGGACGAGGGGGCGGCGGAGATGGCGACGACGAATACGACTGAATGGGGGATTGTCCGACTTTTATCTTCGTGTTTATTCTTCTAGTCCTTGCTTCTTTGCTTACTATTATTACGAGTCGGAGTTGGTATGTTCATAGGAGGAGAATAGAGGCGTTTTATGTTTGTTCCTCTGTGGGTTAAAAAAGGGATTGATACGGGGCCCCCCCATTTTACTCGGGGCATTGTTCTTAGCGTTTTTGATCGTCTCACCTGCAGTGAAAACCTCATTATCATTAATATCCTAAGCTGATTATTTAATACACTATATGCATAACTCATTAGAAGCGGAGTACTCGCTTTAGGCACCCTCGTATGGTTGGGGGCACGCCCCAGTAAAATTTCATTTCAGCAGGGCCTGTAATAAATTTCCTAGTGTTTTTAATCAACTTTGTGACGGCGCAGTTGCAGTCACTAGCTTCATATTCCTAGCCCTTAATGTTAACCGCTGTCATCCCTGCTGCTAAATCAAGTGCCAATTGGCGTGTATAACGGTTAGTGGTCTCAAATATCAGAATTGCAGGGTTCTTCCGCCATAGTATGGTATTATGCGAGGCTATTGTCTATTGGGCCCTGCCGTTTGCGTGCGATTGGCCATGTTATCGCACTGGATTGTCCTTAGCTGGCGGTTAGCACCATTCCTGTCCCGGCGCGATGCTTATCGATAGGCCGGATGCGGAGGTTCACCTTCACTACGGATACTCTACGAGTAATTATTTTACACGTAGGTAATACGGGTCGCGAGGGACTGTTTTTGTGTTATATCATATGAGCCCGTGGCCTACCTGGTCACTGCTACCAGCTCTGTTGGACCACCGCCCCAAAAAAGGTTTACGGTTAAGGGACTTGTAGATCAGCTCAGCAGTAATAAAATAACCAATGGATTATTAGGCACTGACCCGGTGATCATGGCGGGGTGATCCGCGTACCTAATACATAGTATAACTATATGCTACGACAGGATGACAGTGATCATCGGAACTATTGACAGTGTCGACAATAGTTATATGTAGCTCTGACGAGTCAGTACGCACCTAGTAGAACTCTTCAAATGCCGTAAGATAGTCATAATACACGGCACTTAATTAGGGCTTGGGCTGCTCGGCGCCTAGTGAAACGGCCACAGAGTAGCCACGCATGCTCACTTCACTGGTGATCATAGCATGACACGCTGTCTAGACTCCGATACGCGGAAAAGACAATATCCAGACAATCATTTCCCACTCTATTCAAGGTTTTACATGCATATGGCAGATGTACTCGACAGGGAAGTCAACGTTGAATCAACACTGACATGCAAAAAAAAAGAAGAAAAAAAAAAAAAGAGAACAAATATTATACATATGTTTGGCTGACGACTGAGTCTGAACTTAAAGTCAAGGAGTGGAAAGGGTATTGTTTGCAATCCCACTACCAAGAGGTCGACGGCGAGAGATTTCGTGGGACTGCAAGGCGCATATACATGAATAGCCCGTAGTTTGAACCACTTAAAAGCATTGTTCGACGAGTGGCGGCTTGAATATTGAGGGCTGATCGGCTCTATCGCTTTGTTTTTTGATCGTACTGTACATTTTTATTGCAGCATCAGTAACGGGAATCTCATAACTATCATTTTCTTTCAGCCGTGTCTTTGCACTCGCTAAGGTGAACATCGAAATGATCATGCATACATTTTCTAATATTGCCCCATTCAAAAGTGACATGATACCACTCCTTGAAAACCCCCCTAGATCAGTTGAAAAGAAAAGGAGAATGCATGATTTGGGAAAAGATGAGACGTAAACATAATTAAAGAGCATAGAAAGAATAAAACTACCCGATGATTTCCTCCGTCTCCTCAATGATTTCCTCCACAATCTCTTCCACCACTGTATCCGCAGTATCACCCTTGGCTGCTCCCTTGAGCGCGTCCGCGGCTTCTTCTTCTTCAGGGAGACCTTCTTCTTCCTTCTCCTCGGTCAACAGCTCCTTTTCTCTGCGAACCCAGGCAAGCCATTCGTTAAGCACGCGCTTGCGTTTCTCGACAACGGCCGTGTTGGCGATGTCGACAGCGTATTTGTCTTCTTCGTCGAATTCCTTGGAGTATTCCCGCAGGTTCTTGCGGACTTGTTTCTGCTCTTCACGGCTGAGGAGTGTTGGTGGGCGTGGTCGCCAGAGGAATTGCTTGAATTTTTCGGTGGGGTGTTCGGCGAGCGTTTCGCCAGAGAAGGTGTGAATGTTCCATCCGTTTTCCATCGAGTGAGTCCACACACTGGCGCTGCTGACTACGTAGCGGCCGGTTGGGTCCCAGTCTACATCGGTGACGCCGTAGTGTTCGACTGTCTTGAGCAGCATGACATTGGCGTTTAGGTCCTTCTCGGCCTCGGGTTTCTCGCCTTCGAAGTCGACATCGTAGAAGTCGAGATCGAAGCTGGATTGGGAGTGGACGGTGGCGACGACGACGAAACGTCCCTTGGGTGACCAGTAGATGCCGTTGCTGGTCTTTCGCTCGATTGTGCGTACGAGCTTAAAGCTACCGATGCCGGCACCTTTGACTTTTTCGGGTGCAAAGAACAAAACGGCTGTCTTGGGGGCGGTGGCTGCGCCAGCGACTGCTTCACCAGATGTGATGAGAACGAATCGGTCGCCCTTGGGTTCCCAGGCGAAGTTGATCACCGTGTCTTTCAAGCTGTCGACGACTTCAACGGGAACCCCCTTCTCCTTGATACGGAAAATCTCCAAGTTCGTGGCCATGCTCTTCTTGCTCTTGCTGTGACGGTCGACCTTGACGCAAAGGAATGCTGCTTGAGATTGCCACTATGGGAGCGTTAATGCTAGCTTATAGTGAATGTGGAAATGTATATTAGGAATACTTACGTGAAGCTTCACATCTGAGACCAAGAAAAGATTTCGTGTACGAACAATTTCTTTCGATGGAACACTCATTAAACCGACCTTTGCGGGATTGCTTCCAATTTCAGGAGTCCAGAAAGATAGTAATTGTTCGTATTGCTTGATACCCTCGCGCGCAACGGTCGCGGGAGCCCACTCGAAATCCACAATACCATCGATCTTTATAGGAGTCTTTTCCTTGTTCAACATGTGCATATCCGGTAGTTCGTAGATGGAAAGTGATTGTCCGGGAAGCATTCGTGCAACATATTTTTCATCAGCAGACCACTTGAAAGCGGGCCACTGGATCTTCTTCTTGGGCGCAGCATCCACCTCAGGACCAGCAATGTCGTGGGCGGCAAAAGACCGAAGAGGCTTCCCCGTCTCAATATCCCAGATAATGATGTGCTTTCCATCCTCCGCGTACGAAAGGGTTCCTTGCTGGCCTTCTTCTACTTGAATAGGGCGAGCGGACCACGTCGTAATGTACTTCTCACCAGGAGAAAACTCAATCAGTTGAACAAAAGGATGCGGCAATTGCCTTTGTTTGCCAAACGTAGAGCCACCCCACAGCTGCACACCTTGGGGGTGCATCGAAGCGAGGAATGTTCCTTGTGGCGACCATTGCACGAAGAGTTGTGTCCAGTGTGGGCGGTCAACGACATTCTCCGGGTCTTCCTTCTTCATATTCCAAAACACGCCAACTTTGTCGCCTCGGAAAAGCGCAAATTGATCCCGGGCGCTAGGGTCGCCCATCCATGATCGAAGGTGTTCCTTTTCTTTGAATGGTGGGATTTCAGGCGCGGTGTACTCCTCGTCGACGCGACCCTCGCGACCATATCGATCGATATCTGTGAGTTTGTTGACTAAAAGTGTATGTTTCCTATCAAGAGGGACAGCGTGTAGCGATTTAACGGCGGCAGTTGCCTGTTCTGGGGTCTCATATTCCACAAATGCGAATCTATCAACGGTCAGTCGATGGTGTGCTGAGAGTTGGACCTTGTACCAACCCTTCTGATTGATTGTCTTCGTTGATGGGCATGAAGAAGTCCACCACCCTTCCGACGGTATTCAGCTTTTTCGATACATATTTGACAAGTTTTTCCTTGTTCTCCTCTAGACAACACTGTTAGCAGCCTTAATCTTTAATTTTTGCGGGGCTAACAATTTTCTGCTGATAGAAGCAGGCCCCATTTCGGATTCTCTCAACGCACCTGTAACAATAGGCAATCCATCAAGAACAACAAAGGCGTCATAGCCTGACTCGAGTCGCACTTCAAATTGTTCGCGAAGATCTATAACCTGGTCAGCGGCGGAGGGGTAATCGTCGGCCGGAGAAATTTTGGATTTTTACCATCGAAGTTGATCTCGTCGTCGTCGAACTCGTCGTCAGACACGTTGTCGTAGCTGGGAGCCATATTGGGCAGACTGACAAAATGTCACCAGTAAAGGCCCGTTGCTTGAAGAAACAACGATGCGCACACGACTGATTATTCTCGCTCTCGTCAAGGCTATCTTGTCTGCTCTTGCTGGTCGAGAGACTAATTCTGTGTGTGGCGCTTAGTCATGCACCCGAGAATAGAAATGTGTGCAAAACAGGCAAACATCCATCAATATTATCATCGTGGCCAATCGGATTTATAAATTTTAACCCCCCCGCCCATCTCAATATTAATAACACTAACACTGTTTATACTGTCTACGGGCGGGACTTGAATCAGTCTATATCGCATTTAACTATATGGTTAGATTCAATACTAATCACCACCATTGAAAACAGCAGGTTGATATATTCTACATTGAAGTCCTGCTTAACTCATGGCTACTTCTCACTTTACCTAGGTTAGTTGCCTCTTCTGTTCCATATGTTCCAAGGCGGCCAAAAGCTTCTCAGCAAAGGCAGCCGGCTCAGCTTCATACCCAGAATGGTGGCTAGGAAAGATGAAGCGTGGGCAGTTTAGGATCTCAGATTGGTGGATTGTGGTTACAGCGTAGAAGGCATCCTCGCTTGCAAGCCCAGCGGCGACAGCTATCGAGACTCCATTCTCAACAATCTTGCGGAGCTCTGGACAATAGATGGTGAAAACGAGATACTCATTTTCCCAAAAATTTTCCGCGTCTTCTTGGCTGAGAACCTCCGCGGGTACATAATCTTGATAGCCTTTCATTTCGCCCATAAATGCTTGAAAGGCGGCCCTAACGCCGTGTTTTCTGTAAGTGTCAACTAGTTGGAAAGCTCTATCAAGGCGGTACGTAGAATTATCTAGGAGGCTAGTAGTTGGTGTTTCATGGGCAATGACGTGGTCAAGAAACTCAGGATAGCTGATAGCAAATTGAAAAGCGATTATTCCTCCACCACTGTTGGCAAAAATGGACGTCTTCTGGCGGCCCAAAGCTGTGACTATGGCGATTATGTCACGAGCTTGCTGCGCAGGGTTCATCAACTTATTCTCATTGACTTTGCTGGCATTTGTCTGTCGTCGATCGTATGTGCAGACCGTGAATTGCTCGTCCAGATGCTCAAAGAGGAGGTTGAACTGTCTTCCGATTCCCCCGCCGCCGGGGATCATAATCAGCAGTGGGCCCGTCCCCTGGTACCAGAAATGCAAGTCGCATCCTTCTGTTTCCACAGAAGCAGACGTAGGATTAAATTCCATGTTCACAATTTTGCAGGTCGAAGTTATCTCAACAAGCGCAGATGCCCGCTAAAGCTGGTTAAACGACTATTACCACTATGTAATATGTGGGGCGAGCACCTGTTAACCAAAACCTAACTACTAATTAGTGGCTCAGCTCCGATGGAGGATCAGTATTTAGCACCAACCGTGGGCGATCTTTCCTAAACATCTACCAGGACGCATGGCATAGCCTACTAAAGATGAGAGACAGGTTCACTATTATCCCACAATGGCAATTGTGGGACAGTATCTTGCATCATTATACATGAATGTCCCTGTGACTACATATATAGGGCTGGCGCCGGTTTTCATATCAGCTCGTTCGTTAGTGCTTAAATAAGTTTACGAGCTCTTACTAGTCCCATCCATATGTACGTATATAGGTATGTAGCTAGTCCATTTATAACACTCCATATCAGCACCACTTTCGGCCACCTTTCTTCCTCAACAACATTCACACTCGCAAGCGCCATAATGCCTCTTGAACTTCACAAGTTAAGTTCCGACGAGGAATTTCCCGCGTTGGTTGATGGTCTATGGAGGGGCTATGCCGAACCTTTCAACGGTTTCTGGGAAATCCTCAAGGGCCCAACGCAAGAAGAATGTACTGAACGCTACAAGTCATGGCACAAAGCTGATCCCACTAGCCACTGGCTATATGTCACCGACTCTGAAACGAAGAAGGTCGTCGGTGCGATGCAATGGAATGTTTTTGAGACCAACCCGTACATCAATGGTCCTCCATCGCTTCCAGCCTACTGGTGGCCTGAGGGTATGCCGTAGATTATTTCCTAGACCTCTACTTTTGTTTTCAGGTTCTTATATATCTTCATCTCAAACAGGTCCCCTGAAGGAAATCTCAGAGCAATTGTTCGCTGCCTTCTTTGCGGGCAGACCCAGCAAGTGTGGCCAGCCGCATGTTCGTAAGTAGAACGTGGGTATGATTAAAAGCCGCTTACTAACCCATCTCAAAGTGATCAGCTATTGTTTCACTGATCCCAAGTACCGGCATAAAGGTGTCGCAAGTCTGGCCATGGAGTGGGGAATCCACAAGAGCGAAGAACTTGACCTGGATGCATTCGTTGAGTCGACCGAAGATGGCCGCGGCTTCTACGAAGCGCATGGATTCGAAGTTCTGGATGAATTGCACTTGGATGCTGGCGTGGATAGTCCAAGTGCAGAATTCACTCAAAGAAGAAGGGAGCTTCAATTACCACTCCATGGGTTCTTCATGAAAAGACGTTGTGGTGCAAACAAGTCTGCGTAGGGAGTCCGATATTAGAACGCAGAGATCTAAATACCGAGCAATTCATTACACCTAAATCTAAGTTGTCATGAAATATAGTTGGAAATTGTTCCAGCCCCAGGCATCAACAAGGCCGTCGCAGGAACATTGTTATTCCGGTATGCGCTAATCCTAGAACGGCGACTCCTAGTCACGCGGCTTTTGCCGTGAAGCCTGGCCAAGTGGGGCACGCGGCATCTGGCCTGAGGCAGCTCAACTGCTGGAGGTCCTTGTGAGCTTCCAATCAACTACCCACTGTCCCTGCAAGTCATTGTTGCTTCCTGGAGCCATGCAGTACAAAGACCCTACTCCATAAGCTGTGTGCATACAATTCGTCGTGACCGCATCATCATTGCACTGCTACTCCATTTGCCTACCTTTTCATCCACTGCTGCCCTGTAATTAATTACAGCCTGAGCTCCAGCTTGCTGGCGATGCCCCACCTGTCGTCCTAAGCGCCGAAAGCCATAACGCTGCAACTCTCAATATTAATTCACCCTTGACTCTCATCTGGGCTCTCTGATCGCGCCAATACCTACCGCTGGGACAGCTGATTTCTGAATAGCCCCTGTCAGCGGTATCCCAGCGAGCCTTTTCACCATGTCGCGTGAGTGTGTCAAACGGACCTATAGCCGGAGCTAACCAGACATCATCAGTGTCCTCCGAGCAGCGCGACTCTTTTACGAAGGTCATTGACTCAATCCTGGCTGATAGTGACTTAAACACTATATCGTCAAAGAGCATACGGAAGGGGCTGCAGGAGAAGTTCCCCGAATATAACCTCAATGAATACAAGGTCTGTGATGACGTTCGTAGGCCGGCATCGATCAGTCACTCACATCGAACAGGATGCCGTGAAGGATCTTATCATGGAGCGGTTCGACATTTTTGCAAATAAGAACGAAACGGAATCGACGTCCTCAGAACATGTCGTACCCACCACTGAAACGACGAACGGTCACAAATCCAACGGAGTGCAAGCCGCCACTGCTATTTCACCAACCCCGTCTTCGACGCCAAGTAGGAAACGCGAATCCACAAGTGAGGACTTGGAGGAAAGTGAGCCTAAGAAACGACGACCCGAGCCGGATGTCGACGCGGATGCTCTTTTTGCAGCCAAACTGCAGGCTGAAGAGAACAAGCGCGCCCGTCCCACCCGAGGCAGCGCAACTCGCAAGTCCGCACCGGCAAAGAAAAAGTCCAAATCGAAGACCGCAAAGAAGGTAAGAGCAGAGGATGATTCGGATCTTGAATCTAGTTCAGAGACAACACGGAAAAAAGCGGTCAATCGCTCTACTGGTTTTCACGTGAGTAAAAGTAGGGACCTCAGATGTGGATTCATAACTCACTTTGCAGAAACCTCTCAACTTGTCACCCGCTCTTTCTGAGCTATTGGATGGCGAATTATCGGTGAGTTATTCGTGAAATACCTGGTCGGGAAGGCTTTCTGATTTAAATAGCTGTCGCGCCCCCAAACTGTTAAGCGGGTTTGGGATTATATTAAAAAGAATGACCTCCAAGATCCCACGGATAAACGACAGATTCGATGTGATGATCGACTGCGACCAGTTTTTAAACAAGACCGGGTTCACATGTTTACAATGACTAAGATCCTCAACCAGAACTTGTACGACCCTGGTGAATAATGTGGATCATTTGCTACCGACCTTACAGGTTCCACCATCGCATTCACTCACACATGAGTCTAAAAGCTGCTTCTGAAAGAAGACCATCCCATCTACAATATCCAGGTACATGGAGGTACACTCCTGCCTGTCTATGAAAGATACTTACCATCTACTACTATCACAACACCTACTCTCACCACTTCGACTGCATTGGTTCCACGGTGCTCACAGTGTTTTTATTCATCTTGAAATGTCCCTCAAATCGTTGAATCCTTTCTGACCTGCATCTTTTGCTCAGCGGTCGTATTATTGTTCTCGTTTAGCGGGTGTCGATCTTCGTCTTTGTTCATCGGAGCTTGCTTGTTAATGGCATTGGCTTATTCATTATTAATACAGCCTTAGCTATCTATCTAAAATTTGGAATCTATGCCTGTAATTTATGACTTGCGGATCAACCGATAGACAGCTAGTCCTATCTACGAGTACAAACAGAGTGAGACAAGGAAACAGTGAGGGTCATGTCAACTAGTTTGGTCTATTGGGTGCGTGGTTTGGTGAATCCAAACAATTCTAGGGATACGCCTCTGATGCACGCGTACGAGACCGACAAGAATATATTTGAGTGGATTAGCTCGTAAGGGTACGGTACTCATTTGAACGATTATCTCGATGGATGTAGCCTGGGTCGTTTGCCTTGGATGGATCCCAACATACCCTATTATGACAAAAGTTTGAATGAAGTATTGATATTTTCTACCTATCTTTCATCTCCATCTACCTCTATTTATATCAGATTAATTAGAGTTTCTTGGATGGCGTCTGTAAATAATACAAAAAAGTTCAAATATTATTAATACTGTTATGGGGGTGTTCCTATACCTAATCCACCTTTGTCGCGCTATATTCAAACTTTTGTCACCCTACTGTATATCCTGTTAAGGAAAGTCTCATTAATGGCGCTGACCCCAGCCCACAAGCTCCATTTATTGTAGATATTGGTACAGATAGGGGTTATAACATGGTTAAATTCGAGAGTTACTATCCTGACCAACTGGGACAGCTGATCCTTCAAGACCTGCCCGTTGTGATTGATCAAGTTAAGGATATAGATCTAGATATGATCTGTACGAGCTATGACTTCCATACTGAACAACCCATTAAAGGTAAGACCACTTATTCAAGTGCCATCAAACTTCAGACATTAACTTGCGTGTCAAGGTGCTCTGCGCCTACTTGATACAATCATGTCTCCACAACTAGGATGATGATACGTGCGCCAGCATCCTAGTACGGGTTGAAGCCGCCATGAAACCTGGATATAGCAAGATTTTGATCAGTGGAAATGTTATTCCCAAAACAAAAGCTCACTGGGATGCTACGGGGCTCGATATGGTAATCATAGCCCCTTGTTCCAGTGCAGAACTGACTGCTGTAGCCTGGTGTGACTTGATTGAGACCTGGGCTGGTCTGAAAATATGCAAGGTCTGGGGCGCCGGGGAAGATTCGGAGAGTTTGATCGAATGTGAGCGAGCTTAGTCGGTGTAACTCAACACCTGTATGCTGTCACGTTGTTATTGAGAACAGGGCGCACATCGTTTCTGATTCGACCATTGGATACGGTCGAAGTATCTTATCAAAGTGATAGTGTATATCCGAAGAGATATTTAGCATAGAATTGTGACCTTCTAGCTTCCTGGAAGCTCTTGGACATAGATCTCCAAACTGTCAGCTGTTTAGCATGAGTCATTAAGAGCAAGAAACATCAACTCCTACCAATTTCGGATAATAACGACTACACTATACTGAAAAAAGGAATTGTCTAGCTGCTTTCAGAATTTGCAGCAGCAGCAAGGCATGTATTGATCTTGATTGGCTGGGAGAGAGAGCGGGCCCCGCCAGCCCACCATCATCATCAGAATTGCAGGGCGAATAAATACTCTCCAGCCGCCTGCCTTGTTGAATATTACAAGTCCGGACTCGTTGTTATTTATTTATTGTACATTCTTTTATTTGTTTACCCCTTTTTGAACAATTTGTCATGGCTGAAGACTCTCATGCCCAAGCTCCAAACTCATCGGCAGGACCGCGAAATTCCAACCCCGGCGGTGGTAGACGACGAGGTGGCGGACGTGGTGCATCTCACAATTCAGATCGACCAGACAACCGCAGGCATGAGGGTCAATCGAGAGGTGCTCGCGGCCGTGGAGGTGGCGGAAGAGGTCGAGGTGGCGGTGATCGGTGGAATCGCAACAATAACAATCCCAAAGGTCACGTACCAAATACCGCGTTGGAAGGCGGAGGGGGAGGGGGTGGTACAGGACTTGATGGAGCAGGCAGCTCTGGTGATCACCCAGCTGGAGATGCCATAAATACGGAGGGTGAAGGTGCCGAGAAGGTCAAGCAATCAATTACACCCGCGACAGATGAACCAGATGATGGCGAGGTCTGTTTTATTTGCGCCTCAAAGGTCGAGCACACGTCGGTTGCACCATGCAACCATCGAACCTGCCATATCTGTGCGTTGCGACTGCGAGCTTTGTATAAAACTAAAGCCTGCGCGCATTGCCGAGTATGTCGATGATTGGAATTCCTTGCATGTTACTCTAGACTGATATCTTTTAGAGCGAGTCGCCGTTCGTGATTTTCACCGATGACCCGGTAAAACGGTTTGAAGACTTTCAAAACTCAGAGCTTTCACGTACGGACGATAACTTGGGAATAAAATATGAAAAGGACGAAATCTTCGAAGACACAGTGATATTGCTGAGGTACAACTGTCCTGACCAGGATTGCGATGTTGCCTGTCTTGGATGGCCAGATTTGCACCGGCATGTGAAGAGTAAACATGGCAAGTCTATGTGGTAAGTTAAATCAAGCTTTTGCGAATTTCCAGTTCTAACGAAGCTTCAAGCGACCTCTGCACTCGAAACAAAAAGGTGTTTACCCACGAGCACGAATTGTTCACTACGTCGCAGCTGCGAAAGCATGAAAAATATGGAGATGATACCCCGGGCGCTATTGATCAGAGTGGCTTCAAAGGACACCCTGAATGTGAATTTTGCCACCAACGGTTTTACGGAGATGATGAGCTTTATGCTCACTGTAGAGATAAACACGAGAGATGCCACATATGCGATCGCCAGCCCGACAATCGCCGTCATCAGTACTACATCAATTACGACGCACTTGAAGATCACTTTCAAAAAGATCATTTCCTGTGCTTAGATAAAGAGTGTTTGGATAAGAAATTTGTTGTCTTTGAGACTCAGATGGACTTGAAAGGCCATCAGTTGGAATCTCATCCAAACGGTCTCTCTAAGGATGCTCGAAGAGACGCACGAATGGTAGACATGTCCACATTTGACTTCCGAACCCCTTATCAGCCTCAGATTCGACAGCGAAGAGAAGGTCGGGGAGCAGGCAGAGGACGCGACCCCAACGCAGAAGCTCTCCCCGTCTCCAGTGCCCAGCCGTTGAGAAGAGACGAAATAGCTTATCAAAGACAAATGGCAATCCAAAGCGCGCAGTCAGTATCGACCAGAAGCTTTGGCGGTCAGCTTACACCTCGGGAGACCCCTGCCGCTCGAAACGTTGCAGGCCCTACGCCTGCTCAAGCAGCAGCAGCATCGGGACCAGCTGCGTCTTCTCGTGGCCCAGCAGCCCCCGTCGCACCTATGGAAAACCTCAACCTGAATAGTGACTCACTTGCCTCACTTTCACCTCAAGACCAAGCTCGTCGACTCCGACACACTGCCGTTGTCGAGCGGGCTTCCAACCTTCTCCAAAACGACGCCTCCAAAATCTCAGAATTCCGCACCAAAGTATCCAACTACCGCACATCCATCATATCCGCTACCGAACTGATTGACTCCTTTTTCTCTCTTTTTGACACTCCAAGTTCGGAGTTAGGAAAACTTATCAAGGAACTCGCCGAAATCTACGAAGACGAAAGCAAAAGGAACGGCTTACTCAAGGCTTGGAGCGACTGGAGGGCTATCAACGAGGACTATCCAGCCTTACCAGGACCGAACGGCATTCTACCTGGCATGTCATCAGGCACAACAGGGTCGGGAGGAAAACGTGTTTTACGCCTGAAGTCTTCAACGGCCCAGTCTTCGCGCTCTGCTGTTGGCCGCGCTGGTAGCAATGCTTTCCCACCCCTCCCTGCCTCCACATCAGCCAACAGCCGTTCTGGTACATCCTCACCCGCGCCAGCATGGAGTAGTAGCACTCCTACATCTCGGCCAACGGTCACAACCACATCCTCATTCTCACGCCCCCCGCCGCGAGCTCAGACAGGACCTCTTCCGCGCACGAATGACCGTGAAGCATTTCCGTCTCTCCCAGCTGCTCCAAAGCCGAACACGCTCATGGCGGGACTCACGCGTGGTACAATTCGTTGGGACGAACGTCGTGGACCCGCTCCAGCGGCCTGGGGTAGCAATTCTGGGTCCGGAACATCTACTCCGGGTGAAGAGTTGGACGAATTTAGTGTTTCTGGAGGCGGAAAAAGGGGTAAGGGGAAAAAGGGGAAACAGGTTCTATTTCAATTTGGTTAGATGGGTTTAGGATAGATGGTGGTTATCGCCTGAGCGTTTTGTAAATATTGATTAGATTTTCTCTTATTAATTCTGAATAATACTTGAGATGGAAATGATGCCTTCTAGATTCCCAAAATATAGCATAGCACCTCATGGATAATAATTGATATATTGAAGGAAATTCTTTAATGCCACAAGATGCGCGACTCGTTTCTATCGACTAAGTACATTTAAATCATATCATCGTCCAGGGTAGACCCAAACTCCTCAATGGGCATGAACGGGTTATCCTCAGATACTTTTTCCCCAGGACTATGGTGATCGATCTCTTCGATTCCACGACTACCTTCAATCCCCTCAACACTCTCCACCGGGACCTGGCCAAGGTCCGCTTCTATTGCCGCCATCTTCATGGCAAATTCTTCCTGTAGTCTTTGTAGCCACCCTCGGAGGTCTTCTCCATCTATATTCCCGTGATACGCTTGTAACAATTGCTCCCTTAGGAGAAGAACTAACTTACGCTTTCGAGCTGTTGCCAGAGCCTTAGAACTAGAAGCACGACGTTCAGCATTCGTGGTTAAGTATTCTGATACGTTCTGCGCGATTTCTAGGACCTGAGGAGGGAAGGGCAGAACTCGTGCGAGAGCGAGACCATAGAACTTTTCCTGTACATGGCCTTCTTGTACTTTGAACAACATTGTCATTTTACGGGCTTCCGAAATTTGAACGGCAAGATGCAAGTTGACAACGCCAGTCCGTCCAGCTAGTATATGCGCGAGATCGCGAAAATGAGTCGCAAACCAAACAAGTGCATGACTGTCGACGAGAGCTTCGGCTATTGCTATCGCAATCGCGAGCCCGTCTGTAGTGCTTGTTCCGCGACCAAGCTCGTCGACAATAACGAGACTTCGCGGATCTATATTCTGTAGAATGAAGGACATCTCACGCATTTCAGCGGCGAATGTCGAGACACTGGCGTTCAACTCGTCCACTGTGGCCGCCCGGGCAAATAGTTGGTGAATGATGGGAAATGAAGCATAATCAGCAGGAACAAAAGAGCCGATATGCGCCATTATGGCCATGAGCGCAATTGAACGTATGTACGTAGATTTTCCACTCATGTTACATCCAGTTACAATCTGAAATCGCGATTGCTGAGCAGCGTAGGTATCGTTGGGAACAAACTTGTCCTTGTGGATCTTCTCATGTATTGGATGGCGGCCAGACTTGATCGCGAGAACATTGGTGAATTCTGGCCGGATGTAGTCCTCTATTGTCACGAGGTGAGAAAAGGCAACTAGCATGTCAAGAGTTGCGATTGCCTCGCTGACTTTGAAGAGAATAGAAACATCCTGACAGATTTCGTCAATCAACTCCTGAATGGTTTGATCACTCATATTGATTACTTCATGGTGAGAGTCTGAAATTCTCTGGTTGAGTTTGACAAGGTCTAGTGTCTGACATTCAATACGGTCTTTTTTTCTGAAAATGTTGACAAACTCTTCAGGAAGCGGACCGTCTATTTCGACGACACAAAGACTGATATAGTAATGTCTTACATTATCGAACTTCAGATTTAGGGCTAGATTGTGCTGCTCTTCATGATTTTAGACAAGGTAAATAAAACAAGAACTGGAACATACCAGCCAAAGCAGTGACAAGCTCCGATGCATCGGCATTAGCTTCCTTGTATGCCTGACGAGCGACATCTAGTAAGCTATTTACTCCGGCCTAGGTCAATTTAGCATATATAATTGAGGATGGTGAGTCAATTTACCTTGATCGCGTAAGTCCTCTGGTTTCGCAAATCAAGAGGTTTGCTCTGGAAAGTCACGTCCTCGTTGAGTGTTCTATCTATAGTTTCTTTGATTGATTGATACGAGCTTGGTGCGCAGATCTAATCGTTATCAACATTGATAAATGAACTGAGCAGTTAACTCACATCTCTGATCTTGAGAAGAAGTGCGCTATCAGCACCGGCTAGGGCTTCGTATACAGGTTTGATGGAATAGATGTATGATTTCAAGGCAATGACGTGATTCACTGACTGCTCAACGTATTGTATGGATAGTTTTACTGGATTTAGAATAATCTTGATCTGTCAGGCGTGATTCATGATATTTGGAAGATCTTCCTACCGAAGTCAGGACCTTATCAGCATCGACAAATCCTTTCAGTGCTACTAGACATTCAGCGTTACTCGATGACGAACTTCATTCGAAGCAATACCTTGTCTCGTAGCGTAAAACAACTCTTCTTTGCTACTAAATTCTTCGACGGCATCGTGACGTGCTATGATTTTCTCGATTTCAGTGGCCGGCTGTAGAATATTAGTTTTCAGCAGACGGGCCCCCATTGGCGTTAGTGTCTCATTCAAAAGGCCCAACAAGCAATCCCTCGACTTGGAGTTCTGAAGATTTTGGATCAATTCGAGAGACGCAACTGTGGAAAGATCAATCAGCATTGAGCCTTGAGAAGCCTCAAACTTTATACGGAGTGAATGATATGCAAATGTCATGTCAAGTTGAAGCTCAACATATTTTAGTACCTCCACGATTGTCAGATCATATTCAAAGCATGCAGGTTACCTTACTCACTGCAGCGAGACAACATGCCGCAAAATAGTGATTTTCTAACGCCAGCTGGATTGAATCTAATTCGGCTGGAAAAGCCAGTTTGTCCACGTACTCATGGCTGGCTCTGTCAGACCAGTACCGCCGGTCAACGCAGTGGATAATGAGGTCAGGAATATACTCTTGGATAATTCCAAACAGCTTTGTCTGTTGCGCACTTCGCGTGCTCATGAAAAGAAGCTCGGTGGGTTCGAATACAGCTATTTTGTTGATTGTTCTCACATACGAGTTGTTGTCGCATACCTGGCAAAGCACCGCTTCGGACGTTGACAAGTTGACGAAAGCAAGGCCAACAGTCGGAGAAACCCCACGGGATTCGCTAACAGCACACAGCACTTCCTGAGATGCAATACTCGTCGCTCTGGTGGTTGGCCTCGTAATTTGGGTTACATGGCCAAGCACTGACCTAGCTGTAGGGGTTCGGCGATGTGGCACTGGTGAGGCAATGGATAGCATAGACGACATGTTTGGAAAGATATATCACGGCAGACTCATGACTTGAGATTCGCGAGGAGGGCAAGTAGTGTCAGGGAGAATGTCAGGATTCTGAATTGTCATGAAGTAGAAAGAAGGTCGAATACAGTGTCGTTTTGGGAAGGCGCGGTCGCAAAGCGGGTTAGTTGCTTTGACCGCCAGGAGGGTAGGCGCTCGCTTCACCCATCTCGTTGCAAAAAGTCGTCCAGGCATCCGAATTGATGAAGTTAGTCCAAGACCAGAGATCAAAATCCTCGAGTCCGTGGTCCATCTGGCATAGCTGGTACCCTGCGTCTGTGTCCTGTTGGACAGCGAGCGAATCGGTCCCTGAGGCTCGCCTCTCGGTGGCATCGGGTGCCTGGTCAATCTCGATTACCATTCTCAAGCCATTCACTTTGTCGCGAAGATAACGAGTGAAGCTCGCAGCACGAGCTGCCGCATCAGATTGACGACCTCCAAATTCAAAGGTTTCTAGAGCAAGGTTTACATTCCTAAGCACTGTCGGGCATAATGGGCAAGAGGGATACGCCAGCATGAATCCAATAAGTGTCAGTAGGGCATTCCATTGGTATTGATATAGTTCACTGGAACCATAAAATACATCGTGCTGCGACATACGCGAGTGGATGATTTGAACGGTTATCAACGCATGTTTCAATAATGTGACAACGAGGGTTTGAGTTACAGGCATGTTTCGTGCATTTGGCGGTCCTTTGGAAAATTTCATAAACCCACGATGCAGGCTGATGATGATGTCATGGTATTGAAGTTCTAGTTGAGTACTCAGTTGGATCTCAATGGGTCGGTGAGTCATATGCCCATCTTCCACATTTATTATGTGGGCTTCGTCTGATAGGGAGGAGTCTAGGACATCCAACCGAAGATGTTTGAAATATTCATCGTTCTTCACAGTATTTTTCCACTGCTCTATTGGCTGCAGCTTCTCTGAGAGCGCCAGAGCCTGAGTTTCTATATTCCAATCTTTCTCAGAGTTGGCATCGAATGTTATAGACTCTATGGACTCTATGACGGCAAGTGCGGCATACGACAATCGAAGAGATTGGGTATAATGCGGCGAAGAGTCGTGATCAACGGGGATGTCTGACAACGGATGTCGCGCCCAGAATTTAGAAATAGAGAACTGTGCTGTTGCAGGCTTGCCTGCATATCTTGAGCAACGAAAGTCAAGATGGACCAGTGTCCACCAAATACGTGAATGCTCTGCTTCTTCAGAAAGCACACCCGGGGGAGGAGCCCCATCGAGATTGAGAGACTGGGCAATCCGCACTGCTAATCCAATAATGTTGTATGCTGTGTGGTGTTGACCCGTGTCAAGGAGGTACAATGTCATAATACAATAACATTTCAAGGTGGTGAGAGAAGGTTCTGCAAATACGGAGTACTTGGTACAGCTGGCCAAGCATCGCTGAAAATATGGCATACCGACTACTCTTGACCGTTTGTTGCCCGTGTCAAAATGTTTCCACTGAAATCCTAGTAGCCGGGTATGAAGGCCTGAATGGAAGATGAACTGCATGGTGTATGCAACAACCGCATCCCGAAGTGGATTGGGAGTTTTGCTCTCTTGTTGGGCACTTGAACATTCGAGATCTTTTTCATCAATTATTGGAATTTGTGGGTGTAACCGTGTCCAGAACACCCACAACAGTCGATCCATCTCAGTAGGTGACAAGTCACACTGCGTAGAGCTTGTTTCATCCACAGCACCGGGACAGAAAGGCGATCTATATGGCCCGGGGTCATCGTCATGTGATGATGTCTGAGATAAAAGTGGCCGAAAATCTGCGCAAAACGCATATATGCGAGTAATGAATTCCAAGGTTGAGTCCAACTGATTAGTTGCAGTCCCTGATTGCTGATGGAGGCTTGATAAGCCGCTGGTTTCCGGGCTTGAAGATAAGATCTGGGCATTAAGTCGTTTGAACGCTCCTGGCCCCGCCCTTGAAGTGGGACAGAAGGAAGAAGTATTTTCATCCTTAGAAGCTACACCCCTAATAATACTTCGGCGTGAGGATTGGAGGCGACTGCAGGGCACCCTACTCGCTACGCATTGGGCGCACGGAGTGGTAGAATCACATCGGACGCGACTGACTCGACAAAATTCGCAGGCGCGTTTCACTCGCTGACGCTTGGCTATCAACCGAGAAGTTGAAAAGTTATAGAACATACTGATTAGCCTGTTGAAGTACTGCGATCTCCATACATGTCGTTTGCTCTAAGTAAAAATATGCAACAGGCATTTGTTGGAACATTGAATTGTTGGGTGAATAATATAAAGTGGAGAAGTGTCTGACCAATTGGAAGCTCCGGAAATCTCCCAAAACAGCAATTGAATCTCGAGTATGTAGATGACGACCAATATGAAGTGAACAAAGTGTAGATTTATGCTGCTGAAGAAGAGTCCGATTGTATTTGCAATGCGATTGGATACATAAGCTGAGTTATAATAAAACCCCCCAACCACAAAAAACCAACAATTGACAAATTTCATCCACAGGTCAACAATCCGGTACCCTTTCTGGTACCATCCAACAATTCCTATTGGCTGATGGGTATACTCGACGTCGCGGGATGGGGTTCAATATCGAAAACCTTCTGTGTTGATTGTGTAAATTAATAATGAATGATATTTGCTTTTATAATCGAATTTTGTAATCTTGGCCATACCCACCGACGAGCTGGAAATATATAAAGCAGGGGGTTATGTCATCTGAATGACTGTCGTTCTTCGACGACAATCTACAAAGCAACATTGAACGGTTATCACTGCATTCAACGACTATTTACAATGTCTCATAATATTCTCGTCACTGGTGCCTCTGGGTACCTTGGAGGAACTCTCCTTGCCCGTTGGAAAAGCGCCAATCTCCCTCCATATGGGAAGCTGTACGCCCTTGTCAGATCAGATCAGCAAGCGGAAGCCGTCAAGCAATATGGCGCCGAACCCCTGGAATTTGATCTCAACGACAAGGAGGAACTAAGAAATGGCATTGTGGGCAACGAAATTTCCATCATATTTTGGCTCATCGACTCCTTCAGTGATAAGCACCAGCCACCCTTGATTGAGGCTCTGGCGGAAGTCAAGGCCAAAACAGGAAGAGAAGTTCATTTTATACATACAGGGGGCGCGAAGCATTTTAGCAGTCACGCAAATCTTCCCACAGACAAGCCTTTGCTTGACACGGATCCGAAGCTTTATGAAATATTGAAAACCAGCACGTCCCCCCTCGAGTATTTCGCTCAAGTGAGTGCCAATCATCATTTACAACGTGCCGGCTTTAATGCTAATATGATGGTCTTGATCTATAGACTATTAAAACAAACGTATCTATTATTGATACTTCCGAGAAATATGGAGTGCGAGGCTATATATTCGCTCCTTGTATCGTATACGGGCAAAGTGAAGGGTTTGGAAATCAAATATCAATTCAAACCGTAGCAATTGTGAAGGCAGCTAAGAAGGCTCGAAGAGTTTACAAGGTTGATCCTGGAAACCCGGTACGTATACTTCAACCTCCCCTGCTGTTATCTGGTCTTATGAAATATTAATGTATAAGTAGACCTGGCCGGTCTGCCATATTGTGGATAATACTACGCTCTATGTCGAAATGCTGCGTAATATGCTCCTGAATATTGACATTGGCTACAACAAGAATGGATTTTACTTGGCCGCATCAGGCAGCGTGGCCTGGGAAGATATATACAAGAGTATGGCCACGGCATTAGCAAAACGTAACCTTGTGGATGACGACATTGTCTCGCAAGCCGATAATGCAGTCCTGGAAAAAATGGCCGAGGGACTCGGGGCACCATCGAATCTTGTGAATGTGATGTTAGGCGG
The DNA here is from genome assembly GCF_021365285.1 of Talaromyces proteolyticus. Taxonomy (NCBI): domain Eukaryota; kingdom Fungi; phylum Ascomycota; class Eurotiomycetes; order Eurotiales; family Trichocomaceae; genus Talaromyces; species Talaromyces proteolyticus. Next base: position 1,029,819 of record NW_025764278.1, on the reverse strand, counting down.
AAAGTAAGTAACCTATCTACTGTTATTATTAAATTGGGATGGATTTTTGATCAAAAATAGATGCACGTACACTGCTGTGCATGGCACGCAAATTGGATGGAAACCTCAGTACCCTCCTGAGCACATCCTCGAGACTGCCGATGAAGAGGTTGAGCTAATCCTGAAACATATCAATGAATAGAAGTCGATTCTACTATGTTTTAAGAATTACTCATTTACATTCATATGTCAACATAACTCCCTGCTGTCGTCTGTATTCAAACCAATTTATGTCAGATTAAATATAGACTTCTCGGGATCTGCCTGTAGAGAATGCAAACATCTGAAGTTCTCAACTTTTGATTAGGATTGATATGGGGAGGGCTTCTTTACTCAATCCACTTTGTCGCCCCACTGTAGAGTATATGAATTATTCCGCAAATTTCTAGTGCTAGAATAACGCTTTTTTTCACATGCAATTGGTATCAGTTCGAGATGCGTTACATTAACTCTTCTAAACACTTCTCTTGCCCATGCTTTCAAATGGTAATAACAAGCTAGTAATAATCAAAGCGCCATACAACCCAGCACAAATCCACAGCGGCACAACAGTCTCTACATTGGCATAGCTACCCACCAGCACGCCAACAATGCCACCTATCCGATTCAGAACAACGCAAAGCCCATAACCCGTAGCACGATGAGCAGTTGGTAGAATTTCCGGAGTATACGCATATATCGTTCCATAGTAGATATTCGACGCCGCCGAAATAGCCGCCGAAACCCCCAGATTTTGTGCTGGGGTTTTGATTTGCGTGTATCCAAACTGTAAAGCAGTTGTAACCGCGGCGCCGATGGCAAGTGTGCCTCTTCGTCCTATGAATCGTGTTTCAACCAGAATTCCGGCAATTATAGGCCCGATCAAACCGGCCACTTGATTGACTGCATAGTTGCGCCAGGTGGTATAATTCGAATCATCCCCGGTTTGTGCTCCGCGGGACTTGAGATAATACGGCAAAAAGACACCGAATAGTGGTGAAACAGTCCCGATTAGTAGCCAGTTGATGATGATCATAATCGTAGAATATGCCAGTCGACGGGTGCTGAACAAACCGGAAAAATGGTTTCTGAGTCGGAGACCAGACCATACGGATTTATCTGTGTGAAGGACACGTCCCTGGGATTGAAGCTTCTCAAATGTCAAAGACAATGGTCGTTTATATTTCTCTGACAAATCGACGAGGATTCGGTAAAGCTCCTCATCGCGGTTCTGGCTCGTTAGCCATTTGGGTGTCTGTACCATACGGACAAGAAGCAAGCGTAGAACACTTAGGACAAGCACGAGGCTCCCACAGGTAAAGTGCAGATATCGCCATCCCATGTTATCGGCTCGAGTGCATTCTGTGACAGTAGCGTCAGGTGCACAGCTATAGTCGCTCATGAATGCCCATGCTAACAGCCCAGTGATGGTGTACCCGACTGCCCACCAAACAGCTAGAAAGGTGACGAGCCAGGCGTGCGATACGGGCAGAAATTCGAGGAAATTTGTCGCATCAAGAATGTAATTTCCTCCTGCCCCAGCTGAGTAGATAGCAACCCTGAGGAAGATTAGCCCTGAAAAAGAATAGATGACAAAAGGACATAGAGACAAACATGGCGCAGAAAGAAATATAGTTTGGCATTCCACCAGCAATCAACACGAATGCAGCACATAAAAAGAGGCTCGTGTTGAATGCGAGCTTCCGGCCAATAACGTCGGCTGAGAACCCCCAGACAGCGGCTCCGACAAGAAGGCCAACCTGAGAAGCAAGAGAAACACCAGCAATGTATTGGCTAGGATTGCCAAACTCCTGGGTAACTGCTGGCTGGGCAATAGACTGGCAGACGACGAGAAGCTGATGATGCATTCATTAGTCAACTGTGAGCGAGAACAAAAAAGCAATGAAAGCAAAATAGACTACCCACCGAATCAACAGCATATCCAAACCCATTCAGAAAGAAAAGCTTCCATTGAAACGGGGTCATGCCAATCTCGTCGATTGCGGCATTCACGAGGGCCATTTTCCTGGCGAGCACATCGTCCACGTCAGACGTATTGATGAGCTCGTCGCGCAAATCGATCGAATCCGATCCGGAGTCGTGGCCATAGTTGGTCTGGTCATCATCGCCGTGCGCATTAACGCTCGCTGATACCGCAGTCTTTGCATCCGAGTCCGTCATTTCTGCTACTTATCCTTCACGGTAGAAACTTCTGGGTGGAGAATTCTTGGGATTTATAAAATTATTTTCTTGCAATGATGTGACCTGAAGTGTTGGTTCGAGTCAGAATGGTGCGCTGGACCTCGTGTCGCGTATAATAACGCACTTGAGCCTTGTAATGAGGTGCTTTTAAGCACTTCGCTGTTTCTTCTAGTTGGTGTTGCTCCATTCCTCAACCGTGGCACATATGGCGTGCGAGCTAGTTGTTGGCCGTGCGCAACATTCGTTATTGTCTCCTTGATTCTTGTTTGTCCATGGAGGTTGAAGATAAGCAGGAATGCACCCGTGATTGGTCTGTTTCCTGGGTGATAGCATCATCGGGCCTAAGGTCATGCAATTTCCCCGGACAGGGAAAGAATTCCAGCAAAGCCGATATTCGCTCACGATATACTTTAATTGAATGTCTGGATTTGTAATCTTTTCTCTGCAGTGATTGTTGATATAAAGATAAAAGATCACGGCTGCCGCATCAACCTGCGCATTCACATTTGACGCTACGTAAACGGGTGAACCACTTTTCACAATCATTTGGAAATAACAATCAATATCTATAACGCCAAAATGATCGCGGCTCATACTGGACTCACCGAGCAAGTCTTTTCTTACAGGCCGGTTGACCCTCCGGTGCAGGAAATTCAGCCACCAAAAGACCGCGCATTCTTCGCCGATCCGGAGAAAAAGTCGCTTCTGTCGGTTGCCTCTAAAGTCAAACATCTCACTCCATATATTGGAACTGAAGTGCAGGGAGTGCAGCTGAGTCAGCTTGACGAAAAGCAGAAGGATGAATTAGCTTTATTAGTAGCTGAAGTGAGTATCATGACCGAGGAGGAGTAGAGCGCAACGCACTGACTGTTTGTTTAGAGAGGAGTTGTCTTTTTTAGAGACCAAGATCTCACCCTTGAAGGGCAGCATGAATTTTCAAAGCATTACGGAATTGTAAATTCTTCATGATAAAATTTGGGTACATTAACTTTACTAAATCTCCTTCAGCAAGATCGAGACCCAAATCAAGTTGACCCTCGACATGTGACCATTCTCGGGCGTGGAGGGTAAGTAAATGAAAAGTAGTCCTTAAGACAATATACTTATTTTCGCAGAGATATTCGTTCCTTTGAGAACACCAGTAGCGCCTTTGCCGAGTATCATTCCGATCACTCTTTTGAAATCAACCCTCCTTCCTATACTATGCTAAGAATGGTAAAGACACCTGAATATGGTAAATGCCCCATGTGTTGTGAAACTACATTTGTTACATGTGCTAACGTCGTCAAGGAGGTGACACCATTTTTACTAGCCAGACTGCGCTGTTTGATAAATTAAGCCCGACTTTCCAGAAAACATTCGAAGGTCTTCATGCTGTCCACAGCTCTGAGGTATTTAGCTGTATTCTGAATAAAAGGACAGCCACTAACAGGAAATAAAAGCATATTTTTATCAATACCCTCAATAGAGGTGGGAAAACTTTTCGTCTTCCTGTACGGAGAGAACACCCTCTTGTAGGTTCTACCCTCACATGACCATCCACTTGGACTGAGTGACAAATTCTGATGAGAATATAGATCCGTACTCACCCCGTAACATCTCTGAAAGCCTTATTCTACAACCCCGCCTTCATCTTGAACATCGCTGAACTCAAAGGCGCCGAATCTTTCCACACCCTCAACTTCCTTCGTGACCACCTTCACTCGGCAGACGACTTAACTGTTCGGTGGCACTGGGAAGCCGGAAGTGTCGCTTTCTGGGACAATCGCGTAGTCATTCATCGTGCTGTTCCTGGTGGCTACAATACCGACGAAAGGGAAGGGACCAGAACGGCTGTTTACGGCGAGAAACCGTTCTTTGATGCAGCGTCATCGAAGACGCTTAGTGAGTGGTCAGACCAGAAGTTGTCGGATACGGCGCCAGTTGTGAAGTTGGGGTTGGATGGGTTTTGATTGCAAAATATATATATTCAAGTTATCCACTACATAGGCAGTTGTCTGCCACCATTGTGCATACCACATACATATGTAGGCGCTAGGCTACCGAGATTGGTAATTGACAGCTGTTAATACGATGTTGAGAGCAATAACATGATCATGTAGCAATCAGTTTTTGACCAACTGTAGGGGCATCGAGCATAGAAGGCGGTCTGAAGAACCAAGAATGGCAACAACGTCAATTTGCCTGTTAGGGTTGATTAGGGTTGCAGATTGAGTTTGACGGCGACCCACTCTCTAGCCTTATCAGGGCTAGCCTCATTTGAGAAAATATTCTGGTTGAACTTCACAACTCACAGAACATTCATTGTTGTTACTTGCCTTCTTCTATATATTTTCCTTCCTTTGAGAAAGAAACCTGCAGGCGCTGAAAAGTCCCGCAGCCTCTTTTATCCTCTGCCAGCAATGGCGACTGTATTACCTCCGCCAAGCAAGCGACAAAAGCGCGAGTTAGCAGAGAAAACTCGGGAGCAGCAAGAAATCGATGTCATACCCCGCGACCTGGGCAGCATTGTCGTGCAATTCATAGATGAGTCCACTGGGAAACCGACGAAAGGCGAGATTAAGGTCCCCGTTGCGAATACGACTGTCAAAGAGCTTGAGACGATCCTGAACAGTATTTTAGAGAATGTAGGTAGGCTTTCTTGAGTTGTTTATCAGACGGCTGTTGCAGAAACTAATAATATCCTTGTTTCGCACGCACAGGATAACCACGACCGTGTCCCGTATAGATTCTCCTATAAACCAGAAGAAGAGGATGGTCAGGCAATCGATGTTGTATCTGATTTATGGCACGCCCTACTCAAACCCGGTGTCAAGACAACCGAAGACGTCATTCGGCTCAACTACACACCTCAAGCAGTCTTCCGAGTAAAGGCAGTTTCGCGGTGCTCCGCTGCGATAGCTGGACACGGCTCGGCGATTCTAGCCATTGCATTTTCGCCCGTCTCGTCGTCGACGATGGTTACCGGGAGTGGTGATAACACAGCCAGGATTTTTGATTGCGATACGGGGACGCCAGTTGAAACGTTAAAAGGGCATACGGATTGGGTGTTGGCGGTTTCGTTTTCTCCGAATGGTCAGATGATTGCTACGGGCAGTAAAGATAAGACAGTGCGATTGTGGGCGGCGGCGAAGGGTAAACCTTTGGGGACGCTCAAGGGGCATAGTCGTTGGATTAATAGTTTGGCGTGGGAGCCTTATCACTTACAGGAGGAGGGGAGACCACGACTGGCTTCTGCGTCGAAGGACTCAACCGTTCGTGTTTGGGACGTTATTAATAAACGAATCGAGATGGTTCTCAGCCATAAAGATTCGGTGACGTGCGTGCGCTGGGGTGGGATTGGAAAGATCTATACGGCTTCTTTGGACAAAACAGTTCGGGTTTGGTCTGCCAAAGAAGGAACACTCATCACATCACTCGGAGCACACACCCATCGGGTTAACCATCTAGCACTTTCAACCGACTTCGTCCTTCGAACTGCGTTCCATGACCATACGCACAAGGTGCCGGATACAGAAGCTGAAAGGGTCGAAGTTGCCAAATCCCGGTTCGAGAAAGCCGCTACAATCAATGGAAAGATCACCGAGAGACTTGTATCGGCGAGTGACGACTTTACTATGTATCTTTGGGATCCGGAAAATTCGACGAAACCAGTTGCACGAATGCTAGGCCATCAAAAGGCTGTCAATCATGTCACCTTTTCTCCTGACGGAGCTTATATTGCGAGGTAAGAATGTTGCAAGGTCAGCGTTTCTGACACATCTAATCTGAACTTTGTAGTGCTGCCTTTGATAACCATGTCAAATTGTGGAATGCTCGGGATGGAAAGTGAGTCGCAAAATCTAACAATGGTGACGTACAGCGCTGACAATCCGAATAGATTCATCAATACACTCCGTGGTCATGTCGCTGCCGTCTATCAATGTTGCTTCTCCGCAGATTCTCGATTGTTAGTGAGCGCGTCTCAAGACAGCACATTAAAAACCTTCGACGTTCGTACTGGAAAAATGGTCATGGATCTGCCTGGCCATGAAGACCAAGTATTCGCTGTCGACTGGTCACCCGATGGCGAAAGAGTAGGCAGTGGAGGCGCAGACAAAAAAGTCAGAATATGGAGGCATTAGAATATACTATAATGATACCCCTAGTTGAATGAAACATCAAAAAGCGATCCCTTTGCCATACATGTATACCAAAACCATCCCAGAAACGAGGACAAAAATCATAACACCTGCCAAAGAACACCAACAACAACGGCCACCCAAACCACCCTCCCAACACACCTACCCTCCATCACCCCCGACTCCACGACCGGATCAACATTCTCCTTGAAATACTCATCATCATCCCCTCCCACATTCCCCGGCGGCCAATACTCACAAAGAAAATACCACCCAAACGCCTCACCCCCATTCTCCTGAAACGTCTCATCATTCCGCGAACAATCCGCCACAGCACAGCCCAGCTGCGACGTAGCTTTCCAAACCAACTGCGTGAAATGGCCCGTCTGTTCACTGAACCCCGTGGGTTTGGTGTACGAGTAGTCGGTGCTTTCGCGGGCCCATGCGTCGATGGCAGAGGTGGTGTTGGAGAAGCCCTCGGCGAGGTTTTCGCCGTAGGGGCCACCCTAGGTAGACCGCAGTGTCAGTTTGGCCAGATGATAACGGGGTTGAATGGGAGATTATTACGGAGTGTTTCCAGTTACAATGGTCAGCCCAGTTCTGGGCGTAGGAAGCGAGGGTGGTATTCCATGTTAAGGCCGAGGCGTTGTGTTGTTGGCGGTAGAAGTTTGTTTGGGTCAGAGAGTCGAGTTGGAGTTGAGTGGAGTTGGTGTATGAGGGCGATGTAGTCGAGTGTGCCGGCTGTGCTGTTACGGTGACTATTGTAGTGAAGTAAACGACGTCTCGTGCCTGTAGGGTTGCTGTAGATTGGCGGGTTAGAGTTGTTGGATCTTGGCTGAAGCCGCAGACAGGATGGAGCGTAGCAAGGAAGAATAAAGCAAGCCTTGACATTTTCTGATTCTTTTGTCTACATATTTTTTGTAGTGAGGATAAGTTTTTTCATAAGAGATTGATGTTGTTTTGTCTGGCCCAGATCAAAAAATTATGAAGAATCGACACCCTTTGCGTACAGTCATTGAACGACTTAGACAGAGGACATGAACACAACCATGAAACAATGTCGATTCGATCTGACGAAACACAAAAGTAGAATTTTTTTTTTAGAAAACAAATCTTCGCCAATAGAATTTCTGCAGATCAATTTAGACTGCAAGGTGCATCCGCCGCACCATGAAAGATGCGCCTGCAACTGATTGGGTTTGTATCATCCGAATCATGTTTCAGTACGCGCTGTGTCAGAGCCGCTCCACAGGTGCAGCAGAAAAGGGAAAATTGGATAGTATAAATTCATCACTCGTTTATTTACATTGCTTCTGTCTGCTGAAAATAGTCAGAAATGGCTGGCTTCAAGCCTAGCACAAGTAATAAAAGACACACTTGAAAACCTCCCAACCCGCTACCAGCAATGCTTCTGGAAAATATGTACCGTTAAATATATGTATATATATATACTCTCCATGAAATACCGTATGTAAATGTTATCTCACATTACACTACATCCTACCCCGTACATGGCTCGTTCGACGTCGCGCCGAATCTGGAACCAGTCTGCCCTCCTTTCGGCAAACTCGTAAACTTCCTCTGCACGGAAAATACCGTAGAAGCGGTCATTATCCGCAATGACCGTTGCCAACTCCTTTGCATCGGATGGAGATACCAGGTAGATCTGCGACAGTTCGCGGAGAGCTTTAAAATAGAGCAGCAGTTCGTTGTTCTTCAGCGTCTCGATATATGTGAAGTAATGGTTCATATCGCTGTGGACTAACATTAGTGGAGTGTTGTGTGTTTGATGAAAATTATCAAGTCTTACCTGATCAGTTTGAGGGATCCGTCTACACTGATCCTTTGACGCTTGAGATGCTTGCAGACCGCTCCGAACAGTCTCAGCCCAACCTCTTGGTTGAAGACATCCAATGTGCTTTTATCTGTACTCCCCACAAGCATGGAGATATGGGATGAGACAACATCAACAACCGATGTGGCGGCTACACTCAGGCCAATGTCAGGAGCGTGTCTAGCCGAATCGATATCGGCGTCGGGGTTGAAATCCGTAGTCAGTTGTCTTGTGGCTAGAATATAGTCGACCTCGTCCATGAGTACGTCGATTCCTTTGTTCAGTCCCGACGCAACTCGCTCGTCTAACATTTGTTCGAACTTTTTCTTGCCTTTTGCGGCCGGGTCGAGAAAGTCGCTCCGGTCAATGAGCTTCGCTGCAATCAGTTCCTGCTCATAGAACACGTCTAGCATTTGTAATATAAGGTCGCCAACATTGACAAGCTCGAGAAATGTGACTAGGGGCTCTACGCCGCTCCTATCGCGCTCCCCTTGTTCCCGTGGCCGATAGTTGGACAGATGGTCAACTGCTTTGTCAAATCCTTCGATGACATGTCGGTGTCCAAGAATTGTTAGCAGAGAGATGAAAATGCTTTCACACTGTTGTTTGGTGGCATTTCCCCAAGGGCCTCCTAATTTGATAAATTGAATGGCGCGTTCAAGGCTGGTCTTGGCCGCGTGGACGAGACCCAAAGCAACCTCAATACTAAAAAGGGATTTGATACCCTCCAGTTTGGTGTTCATCAAAGCTGCCTTTGCGGCTAACTCGTCTGTGGGGGCTTCTGAAAGAGGAGCAGGCGCTGGAGGGGCAACGGTGGAGAATCGAGCTATAGCCTTATGTGCAGAGGCGCTGGCTTTGGCTGCTTCGTCTTCTTCCTCTTGTTGAGCTCTGGAGGTAAAAGTCGGTAAAGGAAGTATCGTCACTGGCATCATGAGCACTTTCTTGAAAGAGGTCAAAAAGTCCTTCTTATCGGCCTGTCTATTTACATTTGACATAAGGAATGATTCAGTCGATGCCGCTTGTTCTGATAGCTGTCTGTCCCATTCTCCAACGGTAGCATCGCAGCCTCTACGGAAAAAATCAAGTTCTTCCGCAAGATAAAGATCCAAATGAGGCTCGTATATTTCGCCAACGATACGTATAATGGTGTTATCTCTCTCTTCGTCGGATTGTCGCGGTATCTTCAGGTCAAACATGAAATTTAAACATTGAACAAACGTTCCAGAGACGGCCTTCAGGTATGCCTCTATATTGACTCGATGTAGCTCGTCGAATAAGCTAGTTAAAAACGGTACTAAAACATCTCTGCACACTTTGTCTAGAAATGGGGAGAACACATCTAGGGATTGAGGAAAAGCACGATCTATATTCGAAATTTCTTCGTTGTAAGCAACCCCAAACCGTGTAAAAAATGCTTGCGTATGCTCGAGCTTAATTTCTGCTGAATTTGAATCGATACAGTCCATTACGCTGCCGTACTGCAATTTTCGGGTCACCACGTTACTATGGCGTAGGAAACACTCAATGGCCGATTGACCACCGTTGAGATGCCACAAGACATGAGCATATCTGCGCATCTGTCCATCAATATCGTCGGCTTCGTATCCACTCCGGAATTCGCCGATCGCAGCAGTTTCAAATAATTGAATAGCATCTTCGAGACGTGCTTCGCGGTCAGGCCACCCATCTGAGTTGTCACTTTTCACAAATTTTAGAAGCTGAGCAAGCATCTTGGCTTGGTCTTCGGGGTCGCGGTATTGTTGAAACACTAAGTTGCTCGTCGAGCCACCCTTCTCTATTATATCATTGTACAAAGGAGCCAGGACAGCATGCACTTTGCCATATTCCTGTCGAGCACGTCCACGTATCGACTTGACGTGCTTCAAAATTTCTGTGTCTTTTTCTCGAGTCACGATCTCGGTCTTAGCTTTCTCGCCGGACGACACTGATATGGGGTCGAAGCCATCGGACGTCGAAGTTCTGCGAGCACTCGATCGTCTTCTTGTGCCGGTTGGGATAGGGACGTCCTGCCTCCAGCCTGATTGAATGCCCATGTTCTTGGACACTGTAGCCACATTCTGCTTCTCTGCATTTTTCCTAGCATCCTCTTCGTTCCAACAGTCCATTCGTTTTAACTGTACCACCCATCTCGCATCGTCGTAAACCATATCGCGCATGCGCTTCGATGCCTGGGCAACGTGGATGAGGTCAACGGGACCGACATAGTCTAAGACCTGCGACATCAACTCTGGTAGGCGTCAGTATTTATTCTGTGACCATCGAGTATCTAACCCACCCGCCGGTAGAAAAGGCACCAGGATCTCCATGGAGGCCATCTTGAGTGAAGCTAGGACATCCCTCCGGGGAGGGCCGGTGGGTGAAGGGGACTTTTTGGGTTTCGACATGTCTGTTATATTGGTAGTCCAATTGTGAGATAGTGTTGTGGGCACGATATTGCCAATGCTGACGCCTTTCACGCGGGGAAAAGGCTGACGGGTGGTATTTGTCTCATGGCAGCCATGTATTCGGCAGGAAGCATTTGTCGAGGGGGTTATGGGTCAGGACGAGATCATCATGTGAGAATAACAGCTGGAGGAGAGTCGCAGTTGAAGCCATCTGTAAGGTGCCAAGGCGGTGGCAGAATTCTACCACCAGTATATATGACATTAAATAGCTACACAACCAAACAGTGACAACAATTGAACAGAAACAAATGAAACCCAGGAATATATCATGGAGACATTGCCTATGATTGATAGTTACAGAATGAACCAAGCAACTATATATATGTTATAGCCAACTCATCACGCATAGGCAGTGAGGCAATTCACAGCGCCCATAGTTATCGAAGTATAAGTAGCCTAATTAATATAACATTCAGCATAATTATAACATACGATGTATATAATATACAATAATATACTAAAAACATACCATTCAATTGTTCACGCCGAATGCATGATGGACGTTCCGTGGTGTTTTCGTGGCCCAGGCTAAAGCCCGTCGGCAGCCAATCAGCGTGCAGACAATCAGCGAAAGCAAATTCCATCGACGCCGAAGCTCCGACTACGACTTCGACTTCAACCTTGGACTTCACCTCCAGCCCAGCCCAGCCAAGGCATTCACCACCCGCTCTCCCCTCCACCTCCTGCCGTGGCTCCTATCTCCTCGCCTCTGTATCACATACAGTGGCTCTCGCCTACTATTCGCAGCAATGCTGGCCCGTTCAGTCCTGCGCACCGCGCCCGCCCGGGCCATCGCTCGCCAGAGCCTCCGTCAGAACTCGGTACGCTTCCATCGCCAACGCCATGCCATTGGCCTCGCACCGCCCGTGCAATGGCTTTGTCTCGTGCTGTTGCTGGCTTCTGGGGTATTGTGCTAATTGTTGATGCAGCGTGCTTCTTCCACGGCATCCGGTGCTGAGAATGCCAGCTCTCCCTTCTACCTGACCGCGACCGCTACCGCTGCCACAATTGCCACGATCGGATCCGCTGCCTGGTATTATCATCTCTATGGCCAGGAGGCTTTCGCCATGACCCCTGCCGAGGAGGGGTGAGTACCTCCTACGACGAATGTCGGGAACGGAACTGATACAGTGATAGATTGCACCCGGCTAAATATCCATGGGAACATGCCCAGTGGACTAAGACTTTCGACCACCAAGCGTGAGTGACCTGACGCTGTAAGCGGTCCCAATTACTGATATATGGTAGTCTCCGTCGTGGTTTCCAGGTTTACCGTGAAGTCTGCGCCAGCTGCCACTCGCTGACTCGCGTTCCTTGGCGTGACTTTGTCGGTGTCCTCCATACCGTTGATGAGATGAAGACGATGGCTGAGGAAAACGAATACGACACCGAGCCCAATGACGAGGGTGAGATTGAGAAGCGCCCAGGAAAGCTTTCCGACTACATGCCCGCTCCTTACAAGAACGACGAGGCTGCACGTGCCGCCAACAACGGTGCTCTGCCTCCCGATCTGAGCTTGATCATCAAGGCCCGTCATGGTGGCTGCGACTACGTATTCTCCCTGTTGACTGGCTATCCTGACGAGCCTCCCGCCGGTGCCTCTGTCCAGGAGGGATTGAACTTCAACCCCTACTTCCCGGGTACCGGTATGTATAATCCTTCCGTCAATATAAGGAACCATGGCTAATAATTTCAGGTATTGCCATGGCTCGTGTTCTCTTTGATGGTCTCGTTGAATACGAAGATGGTACCCCCGCTACGACCTCCCAAATGGCCAAGGATGTTGTCGAGTTCCTGAACTGGGCCGCCGAACCCGAGATGGACGAGCGCAAGAAGATGGGTCTCAAAGCCATCACCATCTCCGCCGGTCTTTTCGCTCTCAGTGTCTGGGTCAAGCGCTACAAGTGGGCCGCCATCAAATCGAGAAAGATTGTCTACAACCCGCCCGTGCGACGTTAAACAGTAATACGTCTAAAGATTAGGAGAATATCCTCACATAATTTCCACCGCCTTATGTGCCAACTGATATCGCTCAGAATATATGTATCTGTACGCTAAAAGATATCTCTTTTTTGAAGGTTTGTTTGAGACAAAGCGGAAAGAAAGGCAAAAGACAAAACACCTCTCTTTGCAGGTATACATTGGGTGTGACCTGTGGACTCGTTGTATACATACTTTTTAAACAGCTTTACTGAGGGCTTAGATTTCCTTTGTGTCAATTTTGATAGTCGAATATGCATTTCATTGATCATCACATCCTCCTACCATATCACTGTATCTTATCTATTAAATCCCCGACACATCTCCAATCGTCCGCTCCCCATCCCCAAAAACCCTCCGAAACGAAACATCATAACTCTTCCACATCCCCCGCAAACACCTCCTTTGCAGTCTCGCAACCCACGGTGGCATAATCCCTTTTTCATCGGCCAACCACCGCGCCAAAACCATGACGAAAAGCGTCAACAGGCCCCATGTCCCCAGAAACAGAGCCCTGCCCACCATCTGCCGCCACGTCGTCACTTGGTACGGCCGAATCCCAGCTAAATACGCCCTGTAGTCCTCTGGCAAATCCAGCTCCGCAGCGCCGTCCATTATCAACTTCAGATACCGCGCTGACGGCTGCGCATACGCCGGGTCGGGCCGGATATGGGGGTCGTCGCCGTGCGCGCCATCCGGTGTCCACGGCGACAAAAGCGTATGCGCCATGAAGGGCGTTGTAGACGGGTGCGTGGGCGTCGGGTGCGATGGGTTGTAGTCCGCTGCGAATGGGTGGCAGGTTACCACGATATCCTTGTAGCCGCTGCCCCCGCCTTCAGTAGCGATAATATGCGCGTAGTCTTTCAGTGACACTTCGTATACCACGCCGATCAATGGTTTGTGCCAACGGTTTTTATGGTAGTCGGTGCCGCCATAGGGAGGAGGGTTCACGAGCGGTGTTTTCTCGATGTCTGAGGAGTCGAGGAGATGGGCTTCGCTGAGCGGCGTCTTCTCGTCGGTGTATGCTGTGTTCGGGTTCTGCTGGTCTGTTCGGTACTGGGTGCCCGCAAAGCAGGGTTCTAGGTATGGGACGGCCGCAAGGTCGAAGGTGAGTCGCAGGTCGGGGACGTAGACATTGATTTGGGAGAGAGGCGTGATGCCTCTGTATCCACGAAAGGTCTCGGTGGAGAGATTGGAGCCATAGGCGAGGTAGAGCACGGTCTCGGCTTGCTGGACAGAGGCCGGTTTGGTAGAGAGGGTTTGGGAGAGAGAAGGGTCGGCCTCGGCGGATGCTGGCTTGCTGGCTGATTGGAGTCGCGATGGAGAGGTGCGAGGAAGCCGTTGTGATGGAGGTGTGGGCCGCGACTCCATCTTCTCTAACGAAAATAATAATAGCAGCGGTCTTATTACTATGAGGCGTATGTATGCCAACATCAGTTCAACAGATGGCGTGATCAGTCAGCCTATTTAAGCCTGAAGACCAGTTAGGCACCCTGGATACGTATACAGTATATGTATGTAATCTTGCGCATCACGGCTGTCATTGGCCGGGCTTCGGTCGTTTTCGTGCGAAAACATAAGTAACAGCTGTATTATTCAGCAACATACATAAGCATAAAACATACAAGAATAAATATTTGGGAAGTTAATATATTCAAAATTCTAATTACGATGGAAGAATGGAATACATCAATTGTGAAGACTTTACATATGTAATGTTGGCTGTTACGGAACGAACTGAGAATACGTATAAAATTAACCTGCGTAAGCTCATCTACGTGAATTCAAATGATTGACTAAATACATGATCTGATAGGCCATGTCGTAAACTTCAACGTCATTGACAAAGATCGATGCACGCTAAAATCTAGTCTTGAACACCCTAAAGTCTCTATTGTTGGATACAACGACTGACTAATATGCCAATAACTTTTGGTTCGCGGTGAATTGTAACATGCTACGAGTTCAATGTTATTTACGGGGTTTCTAATTATCCAATAGTCACATAATATATACGAGGACTCGAGAACAATTGATTGAAAAAGAATTGAATTAATATAATAATTAGAAAGCAGTTATTCCAATATTATCTCAAATATTTCATACTAGAAATTCACATAACATCTTGCAATCCCTTTTACGAAGTCTTTCACGGACATACCAAAAACGGCATGCACTCGTTCCAGGCCGGAGGGGGACAACATATAGAATCAATGGGATCAAAATTAATGAAAAGTAGGGGCCTGCAACGATCCTTCCCGTGTCAGCCCTACAAGGCCCTCGTTTAGAAGGCACCTCGTTTACAAGCACCTCGTTTACCAAGTACCTCGTTTAGAACAGAATTATGACAGTCGATTTTTTAATTAGGAAAACACTCGTCACAGCCTTCTACTAGCCCTACACTAGACTAGGCTGAAGATCCACGTTTCAAGCCCCTTAGCAGTAGGACGATTTCCATTGGAGTATGGATTTGATCAAGTTCTTTTTGGCGGCTTTAGTTTGGATTGATCGCCAATAAGCTCTGAATCTGGGCATGTATTGTGCCCTGGCAAGGCTTGTATATACTAACCCATGCCGACTCCATTCCATAGCTCTGCGTCTTTTTCTATTACTATTGTTATTAATGTTCAGCTGCGTAGGCGGTTCAGGAGATTAAAATATCTACGGCCGTAAAATATATTCTACAGGTCGGAGAACGTTCCTCAGCTACTCGACTTGGGGCATTATTTCGAGTGTTTAAATGGAGAAGCTATCCCCAGACAACTGATACAATTCCTGCTCTCAAGACCGTCGCTTCATCAGTCACTTTAGCAACCGAGTGACCTCGAGTGTAAACTATGAAAGTTACTGTACTTTTCAGCTCTATTGCATTGGGACTCTTGCCGTGTAAGTCCTTGGTTGAAGTCTTGGAGGCAGCAATTGATCATTGTTCTTGCTTCATAGAAGCCGGAGACTAATGCCTCATCATCCAGCCATAATTGCCAGTTCCGCCCCGACAGACTACTGGACTGTCAAACCTCGTGCGCTCTCAGATGCCCCCAATGGCTATGCGCCAGTTCATGTTGCCTGTCCGGCAAACCGGCCTACTATTAGAAGCGCCTCGACGCTCTCCACCGAAGAAACATCCTGGCTGGACACCCGGCGCGGCAAGACCATCTTAGCCCTGAAAGACTTCTTCAGGCATGTCGAAATCGACGACTTTGACGCCTCAAGCTACATTGAAAGTCACTCCAGCAACTCATCCAACCTGCCCAATATTGGTATTGCCATATCCGGCGGTGGTTTCCGTGCATGCTTGAATGGTGCTGGTGCTCTCAAGGCCTTTGATAGCCGCACCCCAGGTGCAACTGCCAAAGGCCAGATAGGTGGTCTGCTGCAGTCGGCCACTTATGTTGCAGGCCTCAGTGGAGGCTCTTGGGCAGTCGCCTCGGTCTTTGTGAATAACTTTACCTCGATTTATGACCTGCAAGAAAACTTCTGGAACTTTTCCTCGGCTATGTATATAGGTGCACACGGCGCGGACCCCGTACAATTTTGGGATGATATCACGGCTCAAGTCAAGGCGAAGAAGGACGCTGGGTTTGTGACTAGTTCCCCAGACTTTTGGTAATACAACTTACGATTTTGGAGATGAAGTATAAAAGATTAACTAACCTTTTTAGGGGTCGGATGCAAGGCTACAACTTTTTCAATGCTAGTGATGGCGGAGTGGACATCACCTGGTCCTCCATTGCGAAGACCCAAGCCTTCAAAGATGGTGATATGCCACTACCTCTCGTGGTAGCTGATGGTCAGTATTTCAATAAGTCCGCGGACGAAGTGACCGCCTTGAATGACCCGGTTTATGAGTTCTCTCCTTGGGAGTTCGGAACTTTTGATACCTTGATCTATGGATTTGCGCCGCTAGAGTATCTGGGCTCTCGATTTGTGAATGGTGTGGTGCCAGATAACGAGACCTGTGTGCGTGGCTTTGATAATGCTGGCTTCATCACCGGCACGTCCAGTGATATATGGAACAGTGGTGGCATTGATCTCGCCGCAACCTTACGCCAGGCCATCTCTCAGACCCCGACTAATACTTCTGAAGGCGCCCAAACTGTAGAACTGCTTTCATATGCCGTGAAACAATATCTGAGCGCCGTAAGCTCGACCAATTCGACAGTGAATGGCCCTGCTGCCTACCAGCCCAACCCCTTCTACCAGTACAACCAGGACTCCTTTGCCCAAGACACGAGGCTGACTGTAGTTGACGGTGGCGAAAATAACGAAGATATTCCACTCAACCCGTTAATTCAGAGAAAGCGCAACGTGGATGTCATCTTTGCTGTTGATTCCGGCCAGGACACTGCGGAGACATGGCCCAATGGCACAACACTTATCGCGACTTATGAGCGTACCCTTGGTGGTTTCGCTAACGATACATCCTTTCCTTCTATTCCAGACGCAAACACATTTGTCAGCCTCGGTCTCAATACACGCCCTGTCTTCTTTGGTTGCAATAGCTCCAACCTGACGGCGCCCGCGCCTTTGATTGTGTACTTGCCTAATCACCTCGTCACCTACCCATCGAACGTATCCATGTATGTGACTAATTTCGACACCGCAACGCGGGACGCTATCATCCTTAATGGTTATAACGTTGCTACCCAGTCCAACAGCACAGTGGATTTCTCCTGGTCCACTTGTGTAGGCTGTTCCGTTCTCAGCCGCTCTTTCGATAGAACCGGTACCCCTGTTCCGAGCGCTTGCAGTCAGTGCTTCCAACATTACTGCTGGAATGGAACGACCGACGATCAGACCGTGCCTTCTTCGACATCCCCATCTGCCTCGTCATCTCCAACCGCTCATAACATGGGTTCCTCTCTTGTTCCTGCTGCGTGGTCTATCGTGATAGTAGTTGGCGTCATTCTTTTCACCGTCATCTAATCTGACGGGGGAATAGTGGTTAGATTTGGGTCGAGGGTAAATGTGATTCTTGTGTATATGCGGTGTAATGTAATCAGTTAGTTGATCAAGAGGTCACATATTGCGAGCCTGATGTAAGTTCAATAGTAATAAGTCAGTCATGGCATCTACCTCTCCCTGTTGCTGTTTTAAAGTAATATTACTAGACAGTGCCCGGTCAGATGTGCTAGCAATTGGAGGCTGACTGTATGTGGTCTAATGGTATTGCATGTTCGATATTTTATTGTGCTGAAGTTCGACAAACAAAGGGAAAGGGCAATTGGAAGGTGCTCGTGTCATCTCAGTCATCATCGGGACGAGTCCAAGAAGGGAACCCCGGTTGATGTCAAATCGCTCTATGGGACACAAACGTCACATATATTCTCTCAGGGAATTCCTTCATTTTATGGAAGTATGTAGGTATTCGCATATTTACTAAGTGATGTGTTTATGTCGGAAATGGCCTCGCCGATCATTAAAGTCGCTTTTGTGAGGGCGGTGGCCGTCGCAGACAAAGGACGAATTCTCCCCTCCCCTCCAACAATCCGTTTTCACTTCATGCATTCGAACACATTGTCAAACTTGAGAGTTTTAAAGTTACCAAGTTCTGCACATTTGTGGACTACAAAATATCTGGAATCCGGGACTCGCTGGCTCTATTAATAGTAGAGAAATCCAAAATCGCCTGCAGAAATGCCTGCCTGCCGGATCGCTCAGACTTTTCTCACTCAAATGGCAGACAACACAAAGCTCATACTTCCATCGATACTTCTTCTATTCGTGGTATATGTGGTGATATATGAGGTCATCTGCTGGCGTCGACTGCTACCTGGCTTCCCCCTACCGCCAGCATTACCGCTGATTGGCAACCTGCACCAGCTTCAATCCAATGCAGCAGAACAGCACCGTAAATGGGCTCGAAAATATGGACCCGTGTTCCAAGTCCGAATGGGCAATCTTCCTGTCCTTGTCATCAACAGTGCTGCCACTGCCAAAATCGTTTTTAGCCACAATTCACAGGCGACGGCGTCCCGGCCAGAGCTGTACACGTTTCACAAAGTGAGCAATCTAAAATGACAACTTTTGTAGAGACATAGTCTAATATAGCTATTCCAGCTTGTGTCAAATACTGCTGGCACCACCATTGGGTCCGCCCCGTACAACGAATCTCTCATTCGCCGACGAAAAGGGGCATCATCAGCTTTGAATCGACCTGCTGTGGAGACATATGTGCCCCATCTAGACCTCGAAACTAAAGACTTTATCAAAGATATATTAGAATTTGGAGAATCTGGCCACAGACTAGTGAATCCTGTGCCTCTAGTCCAAAGACTCAGTCTTTCGCTCTCCTTGACCCTGAACTGGGGTACACGAATCACAAGCCATAAGGATGGACTGTTCCAGGAGATTACTCATGTCGAGGAAGAAATCAATCGCTTTCGCAGCACCACTGATAACTTGCAAGATTACATCCCTCTACTACGTCTCGTTCCCTTCTCATTCAGAAACAAGGCTGTAGAGTACCGGCAGCGGCGGGACCGCTACCTACACAAGCTCAATCGAGAGCTCGATGACCGGATCAGGAACGGTACCCATGAGCCTTGCATCCAAGCCAACGTTATTCTAGACAAGGAGACTAAGCTGGATAACATCGAGCTCACGTCTATCAGCTTGACGATGCTCTCAGGCGGCTTTGAGACATTCTCTGCTGTGGCGACCTGGGCTATTGGGTTGCTGGCCACGAGGCTGGATATTCAGCAGAAAGCATATGATGAAATCCGTGGCATTTATGCAGCTGAAAACCCTCTCTGTGATGCTAAGGACGACCAGAAGTGTAAATATATCGTCGCCCTAGTGCGCGAGAGCCTCAGGTATAATCTACAAGCCCTAAGCTATGAGTGCATCTAACCATTTCTTAAAGATACTTCACTGTCCTCCGCCTTTCGCTTCCACGTGTAACAAATAAGGAATTCACTTACGACGGAAATTTGATCCCAGTCGGTACGATGGTATTTTTGAATTCATGGGCTTGCAACATGGGTGCGTCCTCTTCATCCGATCAGTTTTCATACCCCGTTTAACTCAGATACTAGATCCTGACCTATGGATCGACCCGGAAGTCTTCAGACCAGAGAGATGGTTCGAACAACCCAGCCAACCCATCTTCACGTTCGGAGTAGGTTACCGCATGTGTGCCGGCTCACTGCTAGCGTATCGAGAACTGTACCTTACATTCCTGCGCATGTTAGCGTCGTTTGAAATACAGAGCGATGGCCCAATTAATGTTGACCCGTTGCGAGGAGTCAATGAACTGACGAGTCTGGTCAGTGTACCGAAGAAGTACCATGTGCGATTTGTTCCGAGAAATGAGAGGATCCTCGTTGCCGCGTTGGAAGCGGCGAGTTTTTGACTAGTGACGTCTTCTCATAGTGCAGGTAGATGGCAAGGTTGTTAGATACTTGAATTTTCAGAAGGATATATTCATTCTGCGTCGGAGATAAGAATTCTGTAATATTCTATTCCCTCCAATTTCAAACTTATTGTTTTAATAGCATATTTTCGTCATTCAATCAATCCACTGCTTGCACGTCTGGAATGATTCAGCTCCGAAAGAATTGATGCGATTGGCCGACCCCAGAAAGTGTTAACTTTAACAAGCAACATAAATGTCACCTACGTATAAGTATATTTAGTTTGCAATATTAAACAGTAATCATGTAATACTATACGACACCATAACAAGCAGAGTTCGGTAACAAATTAACTGTAATATAGAACCATACGTATATAGTGTGTAGCGCAGGATGCCTCGGTTTATATACTGAATTGAAAAATTATATACAAGTGGTGAATCACCACGAAATAGTGGGTGAAAAAGAAATCAAATGGAAGCCGCAGAATGAGGAAAAATCTAGGACGATTGGTAAAATGATAAAATATTGAGATAGGACGGTTGACTTTCCCATTCCTAAAAGAAGGATTTTACAACACGACGAAGCTTCTCTTCTGATTTCGCTGGATGCCGCATTTGGTCAAACAAGAATCAACTCCATCAGCGACATTCTTTGGAACCAATCCTCGGAAAGTATCAATGTCTTTGCCATCAATCGTGGTATTAGTAGCGCCCAAAACAGCATCCACTAGATCTGTTCGAAAGCCTAGCAAAGTTTGAGCTGATTGCTGGACACCGGGGTCTTCATCAGCGAACCCAGCGACAAAAACGGCGTTGTCGCAGTCAGGGTTGAACTCTGCGTGCATTGCTCCCTTGGGGAAGACGGTCATGTGGTATTGGTCTAGAAGATTGAAAATAGGTCGTGCGCCGTTCTCAAGAATGTATTCCGTCCCAAGGCGGCCTGAAACGACAATGTTGATTTCCGAAGACCGTGGGTGAACATGGGGGGTATTGAAGCCGCAAGGTCCAATAAAGCCTACGGTCATAGCAACACCAGTTCCGATCAATGGAGGAAATACTTTTCGATCCACTTTCACTGTCGTTCCGCCTGTTTTATCCCTCAAAGGTTAGGGTAATTTGTTAAGAAATTCGTGTTTGATGCAGGAAAGACACACCTGCCCCTACAGTAAGGGCACCCGCGGGTGGATTTTGGAAGTCATACGCAAAGTCGGCGTCGTTAAGGATGAGTGCTTGACGATCCACCGCCGTCGGCGCACCCATCAGTTCGTTTATCAGAGTTAAGTTATTTGCGATGGCACCATCTTCTCTCTTTTCAATCAGGCCAAATGCGGAAGTTGTTGACCAGAGAGCAGTGGTGAAAAGAAACTGCCAAAACATTTTATGTACTAGTAAAATGTGCCACAAAATGTAGGATTGCAAGACGAAAACTCAATGTTATTCTGTAAGGACAATATTAGATAAGTTGGAATAATGTGATTTCGCTGGAAGTTATAATGGTTACTTTACGTAAAGATACCAAGCAGCGGCAAGCACCCAAATTCAATTCTACTAAGATGCTAAAAATAAAGGGCTGAGTAAATAAGCTTTACCAGGTCCACGTTTTTACCTCCGAGCCATAAGCAGACCGCAGCCTATCATTAAAATAGCAAGTTTTTAATGAATTGACATGAAAACCAAGTGCTATGTATCATATACGTAAATACAAATGTGCGGCTGCTTCTATTAGGTCATCCCTACTTCTTGTTACTTTACATTATATCATCCCCGTGCCGGGAGCCGAAGGTCTTGCAGGAGAAGTACTCAGCCCATCTGATTCTTCCGGTGCTGGCTCTTCATCAGTCCTAACCATCGTCCCCATATCGGCTCCTTCGATTTGCTGCCCCTCCTCCACCAGTGGCTCCTGTCCCGTCCTGTTCTTCTTCACTTTGCATGGCATTTCTTCCCATTTCTTTTAAGCGCTCGGCCGTCGACTGCAGCCTCCTTCTCATGCTCAGCAACATCATTGATCTTCGTTCGAAGTTGCAGGAAGATTATGTGTAGCGTAAGGCCACCCAACCGCTACTACCACCTTGCCGCTAGTCTGTGACTGCATATAAGATGGCTATTGTTAATACCAAATATCTCAACAAAATTTAATATAAATTATACTGTATGTTTTGTATTTTTGGTTAATTTAGGGGTATTTTCATTCAGTTTTTGATATGTTATTAATGAAGTCTTTTTAATGTACATATTTAATTTGAGTCTATACTTTATATGTATTTTCGTTGAATTGTTTCAGTAATAAATAATGCTGAGTGAGTGATCTCTGAGCTAGGCTGAGCATAAAGTGGCACCGTGCTGAGCGCCACATTTCATTTATGTAGGTTCCTGACATTTCTTGCCCAATCGAGTAGTTTAGGGCTGAGTCTACTAAAAATATCACCCATAGTTTAGTCGAGTTATGCGCCTATGCGCTGGAACTCTTAACGAGAATGGAAAAGAGTTTTTACCTAGACCGATAATTTTAGGCGGGGAAAATGGGCAGGCGGCGTTCCTGATGGTGTAAGCATATCTCCGGGCTCAGCCTGCTCACGTACAATTGTGGAACTGAACTACCCCAATAGTCGTTTCAAGTTGGTCTGTCCAATGAAAACCCCATTTTCATCCCGCAAAATATGGTGAGCGGGACAATTAACTGCTCAGCCTTCCGGATACACCCAAATGAGATGGTTCCACTTCCGGTATGAATGATTAATTTGTAATTGTCATTTCGAGTATAACATGCGAGGCAATACCAGTGAGAGAGCTTTGATCATTGGAAACACATCTCGGTCTAGAACTTCTTAGACATGGATCCAGTCTGTCATGATTCTGAGACGAGATGAGGTTCTCGTGAAAGGGGAATAAAGGAAATCAATTTGATTTCTGCAGCTTCTTTGTAGCAGTGCTGGATTTATTTACGATTCTACTACTTTGTCCAATACTAATCAGCGGAGAGCCTTTCTTTAGAAGGAGCGATTGAGTAAATGGGTGTTACCGGATTCTTCCTTTGCTCTGGTAGCGGAACAAATTGTTTTTCTTGGAGAGGCTTGACCCAGGGAGCTACTTTTTTATAAGGTGACATGGACGCATTATTGTTATAACTCTATGGAAGAAACTGGTGAATAATGAGTGGAATACCCACGTAATACACCGTTCAAATCCTCGATTCTCGATTCCCCCCACTTTGTAAGTCGCTGATGGGTGCAATCGTGTAAATATTCGACTGAGGAAAGAACCTCCGTAAGATAACTGCCCTTTGCGCAGTGAAGAGAGGGGTCTTAGATATCCGTGAGCAGTAAAGCCACGTAGCGCAGATCAATCTCGGTGTAGAAAACTACAAAATTTTCATTAAAATGACTGCCAAATTTAAATAGAAAAGGCTTCGTTTAGGCAATATTGATCACTAGAGAACAACTGTCTATCTTTAGGTTTCAGCCTTATTGCCCAGAGTCGGCACAACTCCGGGTCCATGCATGTCTATTGGCTTACTCCGGATTCCATAACGCTTCTCAGTTAGCGTACTAAGCCTGCTGACTACTGAGGCTGAATACCGAGCTGAGACACTGGAAAGAAAAGACGGATCATATACAGCGAAGGAAGTGGCGTGAATACGACGGACTAAATGAGTTTTAAGGACATAACGTGAACAGGAATGTTAATCTAACTTTCTTGGTGTCAATGGCACTTACGAAGTCAATCAGAAGACGTATAAAGATGGTAATTGCTTATCTCTCCTTTCTATTGTACTTCCTATTGGCATATACTTCAAATCATATATTCAGAATTAATGGAGTTTTATCTGATTCCCGCAATTAATCCATCCACCCAGTTGTTACTTACCAGGGAGTTATCTACTTAATCTAGTAGTGGCCAAGCTACTCATAGAATAACTTTGTCGGCTATTATGCTCACCGGTACAGGTAGATTCGAAACTGGCTTCACTTATTTACACTCTCTTTGATTTATTTGGCCCCACTGCCAAGGCACTTATTTCCACTGTAATATGTATGAAGTTAGTGCTGTATTATTCTGTATTGTTAAGTTTTGTTTACTGCCGACAGTATCACCCTCAAGGCTTGTGCGCTAAGAAAAACACCACCGTCACGGGGGCTGCGAAGTCTGACTCTGCCACCTCGTGGTGCAGCTTGGTAAAATCACTCAGGCGGTGATGGCCAAGAGCAGAGCGGCCAATATGGGCTCCTTGTTGAGTCCAAAATTCCTTGGAGATCGGCACGAATAATGCGGCACCCCAGAAGTCGATCGAACGCTCTCTGCCAAACACGAGAGAGCTCACCTTCTACGGACAGATACTGACGCCTTTCCATCGTCTTCACTATCGGCCAACCGCATGGTTTTCATGGCCTCCCTCCATAGCCCATGGGCTAATGACCTCCGCTCTGCGGAGCTTTCTAGGAGAAGGACCACTACCACTCCTCTGACTACCTGTACTTGTGGAGGTATTTTCCCCTTTTTCCTACGGGCATTTTGGGTTGTTTTTCCTTCGTACCATCGAAATCCTATATACTTGAGGGAATGGCTACTTCAAGAGACTGCAACACCGCAGGGGTTAGGGACCTGGGATATATATATATAGAGATAGATAGATATCACGGCCTACGGCCGTAAAATAATGACACACACACATACCCCGCCATCACGGCCAATGAGAGACCGCACGGATCTATCGGGGCTTGAGAGAGTCTGATACTGTATTAAAGCACAACTCTGATGTTCTACTTCCGGAGTTAGGAACTATGCAGATGCCCACTCTTCTATCGGGATCTGAGGGCTAACCCGCCAAGTTGCAACCACACGCAATTAGACATTTTTGGCGCCGCCAACTACCTGATCCGGCCATGGTATGTTCGTGTAGACGACAGGGTCGACCTGCTGAAATGAGTTGGATTGGTAGGCCGTGTTTCCTCTTCTCGGCCGTTAATGCTTAAGTCCATTCCCCGACGGACTTTATCACCCAGGGTTTTACATCTATACGGGCGGCCTCCCATCCAGGATACACCTATTATGATTCTAAATCACAGCTATAATTGCGAGAAGACGAAGAAAACGAAGAATAAAAGAACCGAACATGGCAACGAAACCAGCTGTTAACATAGTTTTTGGTGCTATGACGATTGGCAAGGGTAGCGATGAGTCTCGAGTTAGGTAGGTTGTCACCTAAGACTGCTGGAGGTTCACTGGCCTGACCTATCTAAGCGATCTGCAAGTGGCTAAGGAACTCCTGGACACCTTCCAGTCTCATGGCTACAATGAGGTTGATACTGCACGGTTTTATGGTTCTGGTACTTCTGAGGAGTACCTTGGCAACCTTAAATGGCAGGATCGAGGCATTATTATGGATACGAAGTGCTATCCGACAATAGTTCTACCAGGTGTTAAGGATCAATGGAGTCACAGGCCAGAGGACTTACGAGCAAATCTTAAGCAATCCTTGAAAGCTCTGCAAAGCGACAAAATTGCAATGTGGTATTTGCATGGACCCGACCGATCGACGCCCTATATTGATACTCTGAGAGCAGTCAACGATCTTCATAAAGAAGGATTGTTTGATCGCTTCGGTATTTCGAACTATATGGCATGGGAGGTAGCGCAGATATGTGAGATTTGTGACGCTAACGACTGGATTAAACCAGTTGTGTATCAAGGCATTTACAATGTACTGCTTAGAGCAGTTGAGCCTGAGCTATTTCCTTGCTTGAGGCATTATGGTATGGGTTTCTACGCATATAATCCCCTTGGTGGTGGCTTTTTAACCGGACAAATGGAGGAACACACATCCGTGGAGAAAGGATCTCGGTTCGACCCGGAATCAAGGCAAGGGAAGCGCTATCGACAACGCTATTGGAACGATGCGTATTTCAAGGCAATGGAACTTATACGACCCGCCGCAGAGAAGCATGGGCTTCGTATAGCTGAGGTGGCTCTACGATGGATGACCAACCACAGCAAACTTGGTTCTGAATATCCAGATGCTGTAATACTCGGGGCAAGCAGCCAGAAACATGTGGAACAGAACATACTAGACTTGGAAGGAGGCCCGCTACCGGATGAGGTTATAACTGCACTAGACAGAGCCTGGGAGCTGGTCAGACCTCTCACAGGCAGGTATTGGCACTAATAAGATAGTACGTTGTCTTCCAAAGCAGGTACGTAGCCTACTCGCCGAGTTTGGGTGACCAGTCTGCTGCCTTCGGCTTATGGGACTGCCATATCACCCAGGTGGCGCTCTCCGTGGACGGTTTTAAGTACGACTGGTTATAGTGTCTTATGACTTTTTGTTCCATCAATAAGTTAATTCGTTGAATATTGTTATAGTAGCGAATACATGTCAACAACTATTTGTCACAATGATGTATTCCGCCTGAACGAATAGATCAATATCCCTATGAATGTATTGCTTCAATCCCACTTAATAGCTATAAATCAAGCACCGTTCTGACTCTGAATTCCTCCACTCGGGGCTGTGACAAATACGCATCTGCTTTAAAGTCCAGTTTTTCTGTCCCGCAAATCTGACCCTTCCTCGTAGGTACTGACGGCCATTTCGGACCTCAGACAGAGTATGCCGGTCGGGAAACATGAAGAATATCGAATGTTTAACAATATTTCAAAAGAGCAACTCCGTCAACCAATCCCAAACTACCTGGTTGAGCCTTGAACCTGCCCCAATGGAACAATGTGCACTCGCTCCTTCCTCTCTGGTGAATTCCCCAATGTCCTTCTTGCACTTCAACCTGTCATATAGCTCCTTAGGCTGCCCTTGTAGAAAATGATCATCCGGGGCATCTAATACAAGTGTGGGTGTCTTGATGTTTTCCACAATCCCCTCTAATGTATACTTGTTTACCTCACGAATGACATCTACATCAGAAGTCAACCCAAAAACCCATTTGCCATTGGATACCCCCCAATTAAAGCCCGTATCCCATTGCTTCCTTCGGTGCATTAGCCAGTTCATCATGTTGTCCCAGCCGTTATTCATAAGATATTTTCCAAGAGCTGGGGTTTTGTTTCGGAAAGCACTGCCAAAGTCGTAAATACCGTCGTTGAGGACGATGGCAGCAGCACGATGCTCGAATGCCGAAGCACGGGCGACGAGATAGCCTCCCATGCTAATGCCGATAATTATAAGCTTATTATTATCGACGAATGGCTGAGAAATAGTGTAGTCCACGACTGGGGTGACAACGTTTTCCCAGTCATGCCTAAAGAAAAGGCGTTGGTCTCGAAGAGCTTGTCCCTGTCCCGGTCCATCAAAGGCCAAGACATTAAAACCACGCTCGAGAGCAGAGGCACCAAGTGAGTAGATAACTTCCTCTTTCGTTGAGTCATAGCCTCCGTTAAGAATAATAGTTGGCCGCGGCTCATCACTATTATCAGGCCGCATTATGATGCCGGGTAAATTTGTACCTTCGTATGGTATTCCCACATTTATAGTAGGAAACGGCATAAGATTTGTTGCTTCATGGAACATAGAGCGGCTTAGCTCCTCCAGAGCCTTGGATAACTCGTCATTGAATGGATCCTCACGGCGATAAAATTCAGCTGTACGGTAGTAGTTAGAGGCACGGAGAAAAGCATCTCTCGCATCGAACATGTTCCCTTTGGCAAGACTTGTTCGTGCGTTGGTGGCAGCACGGTCCCCAGCAGCCCTCCATTCGTGCAACCACTTGTCCTCGTCGCCGGAGGGGATTCGCGAGCAGATAGTAATGACTTCGGACACGTCGGCACCTCTGGTGTTGCTGTACCCAGCTGCGCGGAGGGCTTCGAAGCTAAAAGATTCGTTATTTGGGAAGAGGTGTTTCAAGAGATGCGCCATCGTATCGAGATATGTCTCTAACGGAGGAAAGAACTGGTTTATGCAAGAAGGATATTGCGTTCAGTAGGTAGTTGGACGTTGAGTGGCTTCTGGAGATTCTTCTTACGGTGGCAGAGACGACAGCTAGAGCCGCTAGTAAGAGCTATCCCTAGTTTGCTACGTGGATGTCGCCGTCACAGAATTCATGCCTTTGTGTATGATCTAAAACTCGGTACTTATAGTTAAAGACGACTGTTGGGCATAGAGCAAACGCGATGTAATTTTCCATTCTACTGCAAGGGTTACACCAATCAGCTCCGACTGATGCCTGCATTGGCCGAGTGGCCACACCAAAGTGGACCAGTCGCTGGTAGGGAACACGGAGAACCGGGAAACACGGAGAACCCCCTCAAAAAATCACTTACGGAGAGCAGCCGGAAAACGAACCTCTTGGCTAAAGCACACTTGTTTTTGACTCGAACAAGTGCTGGGCTATGAGTTCTCAATCTCTCAATTGCAGTAGTCGCGCTGCTGGGCTCGTGGGGGGCCGCCCGCGTACGGCTTGTGATGAGTGCAGGTCATTAAAGGTGAGTAACAAAGTTAGCCCCTTCGCACCCAACATGAGGACGCAATGTGTTTTGGCCCTGGAAGCCGGATGCTAAAGGCGATTCTGCAAAGCAGGTTCGCTGCAGTAATGAGCGGCCTTCATGCAAAAGGTGTCTCCGTCTCCGCCGGTCCTGCACTTGGAGACACAATCCAGTCACCCGACAAAATCAGCTTCGCGATGCCAGGCCAGAAGTAGGGCTTGCTGCGAGTGACTTAACTCACGATCCCGCTGGAGTTGGCATCCCTCCACAGTTGGTTTCTACTCTTGTTGAGCAGTATTTCTCGCATTTCTTCTATGCAACGCTCCTGCTGCACCACCGGCGTTTCAACGAGGCCTTCGCTTGTGGTGCAGCTACTAGGCATGTCGTCCTCAGCCTCTGTGCCGTCGCATCAAGGTACTGTACCTGCGCATGCGTACTCCACACCCCAATAAAAGGTTCAGCAACCGGACTAACCTCAAATTCACGCACTCTCTAGTATTCACCGGGACACTGATTGCCAGAGCTATCTTATGCAAGATGGGTTTTCGCAGCAGTGGGCCGAAGAGGCCGGCAGGCTTGTGCTCGCCGAGATTGGTTCCCCAACGGAAGACACATTCGTGTCACTCATTCACCTAACAATGTTCTGGTACTGTCAGGGCAAATGGCGGCGTGCATACATGTTCGGATGCAATAGCATATGCGCGGCTCGACTTTTGGACCTTTTCGACTCTGCCCATACAAATAGGGCTGACTTGTCGGCTGAGATCAGCCGGAGGAGGTTTTGGGCCGCCTATATCATCTGTCACACATCCAGCAGATCTGACTTGTTTGATGTTCCGCGAGCTTCAATAGAGCAATTAGGTCTACCGTGTAATGAAGATGACTTTGCTCTCGGTAACCTGCCTGAACAACTCGTGGCTCTAAATGACCGCGTACGGATTCCTAGCTTCTATGCGGAAATGATTAGACTTGGTGACCTCTGGTGAGCCTTCCTTTTAGTGCGTATTTAACTCCCAGTTGACGAAAATGCGCAAAATTTCGTGCTAACTGCGAATTGTGCCCTAAGGCGCCTGGTGCGTCTGCTTGTACGAGATACGGGACTGTCCGCTGATGAGAAGACCGTGAATATCCAAAATCTAGACATGGAACTTCACCAGTGGCGCCAGCATCTCCCAAACAGATTTGTGCTAACACCCACAAGCGTTGAAACCTCTTCGCCGGCCGTTCTGTCCCACCTCCTTCTACTGAACATCGTTTTTCATCAATGTTTATGCGTTTTACACTCGTCAATTGTTCCACTCTTCACGTTTGGGCCCGGAGGAGAGACCCTCCCTCACGTTCAATCCTCATCCGCGCAGACATGCTTCGATCATGCGAACCAAATGACCACCATATTTGAAATTGCTCTTCCATGGTGCACATCGCACGCGCCTGGTTTTGTGGGTTATGCCGCCTACTGCGCCTCGGCTATTCAGCTGCCTTTCCTGTGGTGCAACAATCCAGAAGTCAGCATGCGTGCATTTGCCAATATTAGAGTGAATGCTAAAGTATTAAATGGTATTGGGAAACGGTGGAAGTTTGTTGCCGGTTTGGTAAGGCATTATTCCCTCGATAATTGTACCAAAGGCTTTACCAGAGTTGCTTACTATTGTGCCATGCTCCTTGCCAGGAAAAACACGCTCAAACCCTTCGGCAATACCATGAAAATCGCGGCTCTGAATTAGCCGATAAGCCCGTGGGCCTGGCTATCTCCCAGCTGAACGAGTGCATTTGCATCTTCGCTCGCACGAGAACGTCCCTCCTTGGCCACAATGACATAGTATATGCTTCGGGATGCATCCCAGATTGTGGCAAAATTGACGCGCTAGAAGTCAATAACGATGTCGAAGAATGGTTGCAGAATCAAAGTGCGTACTTCACCCAAAAGATATTGGGCACCTGTTGACATGCTGCTTAGCTTCCTCCGTGCAAATATCGGGATCGGCCGAGTATCCTCAATCCCAGCAGAGTCTATCCGATATGCTGTTGGAACCATATTACCTATCGGATGATTTCAATATTCTGCTGAGTTAAGAGGGCTGGATTCGCCAAAGGCGGACTTCATCGTGAATATACCATTGGTCAGCATAACCACTGTATCAACCTCCAATATACAGGGGTCAAAGGGCGGAGGTGAGCGTTACTCAACCGTCATGGATACTTCAAACAATTTCCTTACGCCAAGTCCATTCCCGAGTTTGACGTCGTATTCGAACCAGGACGCAAACTGCAGCCAACTACACTTTCCAAAGGTCCGTTTACAGTAGAAGTGGTCGGTACTGGTTTCGACAAACCAGCAAATGCTCGGTATTATACCCTGCGGTTTCCTCGAGTGCTGAAGATCGATAATGATCGATCGTTTAAGGATACTATCAGCTTTGAAGAGTTGCAGGAGATGGCTAAAACATGCCTGGAGATGCCAGATGACCAAGAAAAAGAAGAGCAAAGTTGGCTCAGGAAATGACGAGGCTATGAGCAAGTGGCTGAGAGATCGAGGACGAGCTCTCCCAGAGACGACTCAGTTTCAACATGTGAAGAATCATGAAACTCAGATCATATATAACTCCTGTGAGGCTATTTATGTACATGCTGGCCTTATCCAAGAGGTAGGCATAAAAGCGGTGGGCCGTGGTTATAAGAATGTCATATATCCACAGAGCATGAAAACGCCATGGGTAACAAACGACCAGCTATTTCGCCAACCTATTCTGGAGAATAGCGATCTGGCGTACGCCTATTCTTACGCAGGCCATATTGCCGACTGGGAGCGGTACTCTCAGTAGATTAAAGCGATTCAGCAGGCCATAATTTTAATATAGCCATACTCCTTAATTGCCCAGCCCTCGAACGTACGTCTTGGAGGATCATCGATCATGGGACAAGCGGCCTCAGGAGATGGGCTCCCCCCATGGTTATTCTTGTTGAATATCTCGGTTTTTGTGTTGTTCCGATAAGGCTGTGGTCTGTATATAATCCTTCTGGCGGGGTTACCCATTGACCAATCGTTCACACCCCATGAGCAAAATTTCACGCTCCCTTTCCTATAATGGCCAACCAAATGTCGTGAGAAAGATATTCCTTATTTGAACAGGAAGGTTTAAGCGAAAGGGATTAGGTCTGGGGACCTCCCAATGATTAGTGAGTTCTCAACTATCCAGAGTCCGTGTGCGAATCGAGCCAAAGCCACGATGCAGAGCTCGAAGCTGACATTGGGCAGGCTGGACAAGGGTATTCAGCAATTGCTTGCCTCACTTCCAGCTCAGACTATCATTTGCATGGCCGTGCCTCTACGGGCTTTAGTTCGAACTTCAGTTGAAGAAGCAGTCAGAATAAGGTTTGGTTGATACGAACATATTACTCTGAAAGCTAAAGAGAACCTGCGCACTTTAGCTTTTTAAACTATCGCGTGGACCACTTCTATAGTCAGTCACTCGAGGAAATACAGGCCGAGGAGCATGATTGGGTAATTTTGAAAACAACAATGCCAACTTACCTTCGATTGGTAGTTAAGAAGCGTCGGCTATGTAAAACCCTATCTGGCCTGTCAGAGAGACTCGGATTACATCCATGCACTCGAAAACTCGAATCCTTTCTGGTCTCCATGATATTCCAAGTATCTTGAGATATTGCATTTTTCAGCCAGCCATTTTAAAAATTTGTTTTTCCTAAACGTTCTTATACCGAGGTTCTTTTCAAAGAGTCCCATTATGCACTCTACTAATACACAAAGATAATTTTCTCAGATATAAAAGTCCTTAAATACCCCTTCCACACTCCTGTAATTTTATCTAATTATCTAAAATCTAGTGAGCTATTTCTCTCTAAGCTGACAATCAAATCTGAATTTCCTCTTAATTGAATTAAGTTCTAACAACTTTGACTGATCTTTTCTAATTATGGCTGCCCTTGACCTTGCCAACTGGATGAAGTACCTGGAACCTAGTGAATATGTGATTAATTCATACATACCCTGCAGTCATGATGCCTCTGCATATCCATATGAAGGAGGTGAAAATGCAGCGCATGACCTCGTTGGCAGCATCTGCCAAAGTGCGGATTACACCGCCCAGCTCCTCGCAGGGTCTCGGTATTTCGATATGAGGATCACTCGCTTAGGGAATACCTTGGTCATGAAGCATAATATCATTACATTCCAGCCTTTTGAGACAGTACTCAATCAGATCAAAAACTTTGCTAAGTCTCACAAATCCGAATTTTTCTTCCTCGACCTCGACTTTAGTCACAAAAATGCCATTGCCGATGACGTTTTGGCCATGTTGATTAAAATCCTGGGAGACGGAAAAGAAGATGCATTTGCAACCGCACACGTGGGCCCTGATGGCAAATCTTACAACAAGGAGCTCACGTGGGCCAAGCTCAAGCAAGACGGCAAGCAGTACATTATAATATGGGGCGAGGATGAGACGATCGATGGAGACACGAAGCATTACGAGAGCGGCAAGCTCTGGGCTCCGCAAGCGGCAGATATTCGAGATAACTGGGAAGATGACTACCCTAACAAATCACCACAGGAGATTGTAAACTGGCTAGATGAAGCTCTCAGTCTATGGAAGAAGGAGAAGCTTTGGATAACCCAGCTCATAGATACTCCAAAACGATCCTACCTTCCTGGACATCATCCTAGTGACTGCGACAGCAAAGCAGCACCAGTCTTCAATGGATGGCTCACGAAATTTAAACCCGGCGACAAGTTAGGTATTGTCAAGCGTGACTTCGTCAATGAAGAATGGAATGAAGCCGGCATTTACCATGTCATTCGTCTGAATAAGTTTGCGCAAAGTCCTGACATCCCTCTTGGTCCAGAAATCGATTACTTGAACAATATTAGACTCAGGACACTGGACGGACGTTACCTCGCTGTGGATACCAAACCTCCCGGTAACACAAATCTGAGTCTAGTGACCCTTGTTGACCAGCCGGCGGACAACACTCGTTTCCTGATACGGGAGCGTCGGAAGGATTCAGCGTGGACGTGGCCATTCAGTGGAAACCTGGACGCTGACTCCTGTGGCGCTAATGGAAATGTCCGGCTCGCGCATGTTGACAGCAGCATTGGTAACGATACTGTATTATCTTGTGCGAAAAATTCTGGCGGGTTCCTGTATTGGGGTGTCAGCTGGAATGACGCGGACGATTGGGAGACTTTTCTCCCCTATAATCCTGCCAACACTGGGAGCAAGAATGTGATTCATCATGGCAGTATTATTGTCCTCCGAACACTATGGCACATGTACTGGAAGGTGGACCTAGATGAGAACTATTATACCAGGGTGTATGCAAGCGCTGGACCGATTGAAGATGCCACCCAGTTTGTGATAGAGAAGGCATGAGTCAGTAAATAGTTAGCACCAGGCCTAGGACTCATTTATTAGTGTGACAGACATCAAGAGAGTTAGTCAGATAATTAAAAGACCATCGTTATCCGCTAGATATCATTGCGGTACCGCAAAATCGCAGAGATTCGTACTTTTACAGCGACGCAAGGAACGACACTGGAAACGACTCGGAGCTCAAATAGGTGGATTTTTCCCTCAACATTGGTTTCCTACCAATATCTTTATCCCTAGTTAGTAAATGAGATACAGGAGTACTTTTAGTTAATCAAGACGTCGATAAAAGAGTGCTGTTCAGGAAGGAGGGAGACAAAAGGTCGAAGACCTACTGCAACATGGAGAGATCACATACGACTTGCTCGGGTTTCTTTTCAAGCCGAATGAAATTGTGCATAACCACCCGTGACGGAACGAGGAAGCCGCGATGTCTTCGATTTGGCATTGGAGATGAGAAAACCACGCTTTTCGGGCCCGTTTTTAGTCTAGGCTGTCAGTACCTGGACTCGGACGGCGAGAAAGTTGGCTTCGCTTCCATCGACCTCAACATTCCCAAATTCACTGGCGTAAAGCGTATCGCGTCGTTGCCTTGCTTCCCTCTGCAGTATCACCCTCAAAAAGGGCAGGTGAGAGGCTGAGTTGATTGCGCGCGGAAGGGAGTTCTACAGCTTGCGTGGATCCCATCACTGCCATTGCAAAGGCAAAGCCTTTGTGATGCAGGACGACGTAAAAGTAAAGCGCAATATCGACAGCCGTGTGATGATTGATGCGGCATTTTTTCGCCGGATGAAGTCGAATCCGCTAGTTTACCTGTTCCTCACCCTCACAATAGTTTATATAATAAATAATATAATGATATAACGTAATATCAGGGTATATTTAGGGTCAGGCGAATTGCTTTAATTGTATCTTGTTTTTTTGAACACCCGTCCGCACGGCGCCTGTTTGCAACGCCCACAAATATTCGCTTAGATAGATTTCTAGTGTGGTGATTAAAAGTTCGACATATCTTCATATTGAATACACATGCCACATATCTAAATATCGACTATCAAATATTATTAGACGAAATAGGCTTAAATCGATCACTTGACGGAGAGCGCTAATTGCATAGCCTCGTTAGCCTGATAGCCTCGTCGCAAGGCTGCGCGGGGGTTGACAGCCTCTTCCAAATGTCAACAAATAACTTTGGATCACTGAATCTTGAACGTACTTTTCATGTTGACGAATATACCGCTATGCCTCGAAAGAATAAAGCACTGCAAAAAGCTGATGGGGTATAGGAGCTCTCTCCAGACCAATATTAATTGCATCATCTACGGGCGGCCCTCCAAGAGCTCTAAATTTAAGCTGATATAAATTGGTGTAAATGCAGATGAAAGACAGAAACTTTTAACACCATATCCAAACTTTTTTCATATTAGGTGAAAAACTGATAATGGCATTATCGGTGTCTAACCTCAGCAAACTCACCCCCGAGGTCCAACTCGCGCAAGCTATTTCTGAATACGAAGCTGTCCTCTCTACCTCCGAAAAGGCGTCGCTGCGCAATTTCAAAGCCGAACAACAGAACCATTCACCGGATGCAACCGACGTAATCCGGCTAACTGCGAAGATTGACCAGACGTCGCAAATCGGCCGGAGATGTGTGGGCACGCGCTTTAGTAATGTACTCAATGCGATTCAGGCTTTTGCGGGTGTTGGCGATCTTGTCGTTGGAGGAGCGCAGAACTTGATGGCGAGCGGGCTGTGGGCGCTGGTGCGGCTTACCCTTCAGGTGGGCGACCCAAAAGAGGATAAATTGAGTAGCGTTAATATAAACAGATGGCGACAAACTATCTATCTTTCTTGGACAAGTTCTCTGAGCTGTTCATGAACATTGGTCGTTCCGCTCCTCGATATCAGAATCTGAGCCTGTTGTATCCCCAGTCGTCTGATCTCCAGCGTAGTGTCTGCGAATACTTCACCACTCTTGTACAGTTGTGCACCAAAGCTGTGAAATTCACGCGCAAAAGCGGATTGAATCGGTTGGTAGCCACGACATTGAGTTCGTTCGACACCGAGTTTGGCGGGTTCCTTGTCAAGCTCGAAAGGCTTGGGAATGAGATAAAAGAAGATGTCATGCTGCTGTCTGCAAAGGCGCAGCAAGACGAAGTCCGTGAGAACTCCAAATTTCGCTCTCTTGTCCGGCACAAAATAGACAAGAACCAAGCGGACAGGAACCAGCTCGACAGGAATGACCAGTTGCGGCGTGAACTTGCTGCCAAACTATCCCTGCTCGACCAATGCTCGACCTATGATCACGAGACAGCTTGGAGACAGATTCGGAAGAAAGGAAACTCGTCTTGGATACGTCAAGCACCCGAGTACGTGCAATGGAGAGATAAGACGGGCCGTGTCTTGACATGTTTTGGAAAGTTGGGATCGGGGAAAAGTGTTGTTGCTGCAAACGTGACAGAAGACTTGCTGATGCGCGAGCCCAAGGGGACGGTGGCGTACTTCTTCTGCAGGCACGACGTCGCCCAGTCGCTCAAGGCAAGAACCATCCTCGGTGCTCTGGCCCGGCAACTCCTGGAGTCGATCGACGCCGACAGTGAGTTGTATTCCACGAGTCAATGGACGCAGAGTCAGACACGCTCTTTCCAATTTTACGAGCTCGTTGGGCTGCTTCGTTACATTATGCTCGAAAGACGGCTGGAAAGAAGACACTACTCCATCACCCTCGTCATCGACGGCCTTGATGACTGCACGCAGGCCGACAAGCAAATCTTGCTCCGGGATCTGGATCTACGTTTTGTTCGCTTGTTTCTCACGACGAGATCAGAGCTGGAGCAGACGGCCGTTTTGATTAATGATTTTTTCCCTCTACAACCCACGCTACGCATGTCGTACCAGGCGGATGAGATAAACGATTATATTAATGATGAACTCAATCAGCGGCTTGAATCGGGGGCTCTTTGCCTAGGCAATCCTGAAATCATTGTGGAAATACAGGACACGCTGAAAGCGAATGCCCAAGGAATGTAAGCATTCATTTCATATAGCCTGCTCCTCATATTCCCGTGTTTTGACTGTTAACCATCGTCTGATAGGTTCCTCTGGGTCGTTCTCCAAATCGATAGCATATGCGACGAAGAATCAGACGACGCCATTTTGACTGCCTTGCGTGAACTACCGCCAGACCTACCAGCAGTGTACGACCGCATCCTGCAGAAAAAGTTACAATCCAAGTACCGAGATAAAACACTCCAGCTCGTCGCGTCAGCCTATCGACCATTAACATTAGGGGAACTTCGAGAAGCCCTCAGTGTGACTCCCGGTGACAATGTCATGGACACGACCAAATTCATCAACGACATACAAAAGACAGTATCTTGTTGCGGAGGCTTACTCGAGCTGGAGGAAGAAGCGCTGACTGTACACTTTGTTCATCCATCAGCAATACAGCATCTTTTTTGCGTAGAAAAAAACAGAGAGAGCAACAGCACGTCCGCCCGTTTCAGTAAGACTGAAGCTGATATTCTGATGGGAAGCATTTGTGTGACATACCTCAATTGGAACGTCTTTGAAACCAGACTCGCAGCGCAGCAAAAACAATGGCAAATAAATGCATCCAACACAGCTTCTGCAGTCGTAAATTCGTCGGTCCAATCTTCCAGTCTTGCAAAAAAAGTCGCCCAGATGTATCTAGAGAAGACACGACGGTCATCACCATCACTACCAGGGACCTCGTCTTTTGACTTTAAACGTGCGTTGATGGATGTCAAGTCCGGTATGAGCGAAAAGCAGCCTCAGGAATTCTTTTTCTTGCTGTACGCAAAGGAGTACTGGCTAGATCATAGTAAGGAATTCACCATATTAATGGGGGATGTCTGGGATATGTGGAACAGATTAATCAATGATTCCCCAGCAGTTGTCGGACGGTTACCATGGGATTATCCTACAACACTTCAGGATAATAAGATACAACTAACTTGGAACTGGGCTTGGGACGAACTTCATCATGCCCTCATCTATACAAAGGCACTAGAGCCTGTGAATAGAAAATTATTGTTCGAAAAGATTGAAAAGTGTGAAACTGAGGCTTTAGCTTATCAATTGAAAGGAGGCTGGGCCAATTCAGCCAATGTGCGCCAGGCTATTCTCATTCGCGTGGAACGACTGTACCCCCTTCTTCCCCGAGAGGTTATGACGGCAATGTGGAACCTGGCTATCTCGTACCATGTCTGTTTAGTGAATGACAAAGCCGAAGAGTTGCTAACAGACATTTTGCTGAAAAATAATGGCTCTCAGCCACTCCCTATTGCAATGCCTACATCATCGGCATTCCGATGTTTATTGAATAGTACCCTAGCCGATCACAGGGAGATTAGTCTGGAGTTTTTGAACAAGGTATTTTTGCTCAGCCGCAAACTGTGGGGGGACACTGTGCCTATGGAGGCGGTATTGGAATATAGAGAGGATCAAAAGTTCAAGAATCAGGATTTAGTCAATCGGCATATAGACTAGGGTGAAAAAGGTTGAATATAGAACCACAAAAGTTGATTGGGTATAGGAGGCCTTTCCATGCCAAAACTAATAATATTTGAACTTTCTGCATTATCTAGAGGTGGGCCCCCAAGAAGCCTAAATTAACACAACATTCATCGGTGTAAATGTAGATAAAATGCAGGTAAGAAATCTTAATATTATATCTAAACTTTTGTCAGTCCTGTTAGTGTAGATAAACCAGAGCTATAGGATAATCACTTAATAATAATCTTTTTTTTATATATGGAGTGTTAGTGTTTGAGTGTTACGAGAATGAGTAGCAGTAGGTAGTGAATTGGACAGTCGTCATCATGGCAACGACCAGCCCTCCCACTATATCCTATTAGATGTCGCGTTTGCCAGAGCGCAGCCTTTGTTTACTTCCATCCTCATCCTACAGCCTGCACCCACCTCATCCTTCCATGCTAGGTTGTTCATTAAGGATTCGTTAAAGACAATACTCAAGCCCGCCCAACGATGCAATCGAGACAGCAGGTTAGAAGTGACCTTTTGAAGGCCTTTCAAAGCTACACTCCTCGTGCAGATATCTCCTCCACACCCCAGCCCTCTTCGACGCCTCATCTGCCGAGCAATCCTGGCACGCCGAATCATCAGGCTAATATCAACATGGAAAGCAACGGTACATCTAAACTGTTGAATTGCTTTTGTCAGACTGACTTGACTGCTAATGACTGATGAAACAGGAAGCCAGAAAAACAGCCAGAAGTCACCAGCGTCAATAGCCAAACCACCCCCAAAGACTCGTAAAAGACTCCGTACCCCTGTCTTCGAGAGTAGTAGCTCAGGTTGCAGCGAATCAAGCGAAGAAGACCGGAATCTCAGAGAGAAGCGTCCTCGTCGTGCTGCGGCTGATAAGACAGGAGACTGTCTTAAGAAACAGACCGAGTATATCATGTCAGGCATGAACTCGGATATCAACGGTGCACATATAGACACTCTGTTTGTGGAGATGGAGAACAGCCAGAAGAGCGATCAGCAAGCTCCCGTCGTTGAAGCCAAACGTGTTGAACCCCCGGTACAAATGGTGTCTCAGAATGGCAAAATTTCAGGACAGAGCCACGGCAATGGAGCCTCAGCACAAGGCCAGGGCAATGGAGTCTCAACACAGAGCCATGGTAATGCAGCTTCTATGCCTGCACGGCCAATTCAGGAGACATCCATGCCCGCAACACAGCCGAGCCAAGTTATCGCCTTGCCTGATAACGGTTCTAAGGTTTTGGCCACTGAAAACAGCCTAGAGAAAGTTGTCGAGAGTATTGCATCTACAAACCAGGTACGCCAGTCCTCTACTAGTACTTGTAGCAACTGCACAGCTAACTGATATGTACAGCGCATGACAAGCTATCTCACGCGGAAGAACAGCGCCTTTCTAAATGACTTCCCCGCCAACGCACAGCTATTCTTCGAAGCTAGGCTTGCAGAGATCACACAGGAAGCCATTACCATGCATCAAGTGAAGATCGATGCTCTGAAGGCGGAATACATTGAGAAGCTGCAGAAGGATATGAGCGAGTGCCAGAGGATGATCGACATGCTGCGACAGAACCAGTGAGGTTGTGTGGTGATGTTATTATGTTGATAATAATATCTAGACTCAGTGTCGTGAAGAAGAATACAGTTGTAGTTGTGTAATAATTGGAGACC
Source organism: Talaromyces proteolyticus (assembly GCF_021365285.1). Lineage (NCBI taxonomy): Eukaryota > Fungi > Ascomycota > Eurotiomycetes > Eurotiales > Trichocomaceae > Talaromyces > Talaromyces proteolyticus. Next base: position 989,830 of record NW_025764278.1, on the reverse strand, counting down.
AGCGATTGGCTTGACGGCAGAGAGAAAAATGCGTCATGGAGCGGGGCAGGGCATGCCTGAAGCCAATTCGGCTTCCGAAATCGCTGCGGCGTTTCAAAGGGTTGTCACAAGCCAAGCTTTCTTTAAAATTAATATTCTGATACTTCATCTGTGTCATTCTTATTCTTCAGTATTGCTTAACATATTGATTAATATCCTATTTTTGTTTTGAAGCGCTGCTTGTCTTGCGGTAGACTACACTACGGTCGACAATTCGTCTGTTTCCGCGTTGAACGGTCAATTTCTCCATCATGTCGGTGAGTCATACAGTTTGGACAGTGAAGGGAGGCATCTTTCTGACCGTTGCAGTTCTTCATTGACAACCCTAACGTTGGCAACGCTGACCATCCCGAAGACCACCGAAGTACTATACTACTGCTAAAGATAATTTCCATACTGTATTTCTCTAACCGAACATACAGTCCGAGGATACAACCCTCTCACCCCTCCTAATCTGCTCCAACATGAAATCTCCCAGACCGAGAACTCCAAGAAAACCGTGCTCCAAGGCCGCAAAGAAGCCGCTGCGGTCGTCCAAGGTGCCGACCCGCTCAACCGTCTGCTCGTGATTGTCGGCCCCTGCTCAATTCACGACCCCGACATGGCCCTCGAATACTGCGATCGTCTCTTGAAATTGAAGGAGAAATACCAAGACTCTCTTCTCATTGTCATGCGCTCCTACCTCGAGAAACCCCGCACAACAGTCGGCTGGAAGGGGCTAATTAACGACCCGGATATTGACAACAGCTTCAAGATCAACAAGGGGCTGCGCACATCCCGCCAGCTCTTCGTCGATCTGACCAACAAGGGCATGCCAATTGCCAGTGAGATGCTGGATACGATCTCTCCCCAGTACACTGCCGATTGTCTGTCCCTTGGAGCCGTGGGTGCCCGCACCACCGAGTCCCAGGTCCATCGAGAACTGGCCTCGGGTCTGTCCTTCCCTGTTGGTTTCAAGAACGGCACTGACGGATCGCTGGATGTTGCCGTTGATGCCATCGGGGCTGTAAAGCACCCGCATCACTTCTTGTCGGTGACGAAACCGGGTGTTGTCGCTATTGTCGGGACAGTGGGTAATGAGGACTGCTTCGTGATTCTGCGTGGTGGCAAGAAGGGCACCAACTACGACGCGCAGAGCATTGCGGATGCAAAGAAGAAGCTCGTTGAAAAGGGCCTTCCGCCGCGTCTCATGGTCGACTGCTCCCACGGTAACTCGGAGAAGAATCACAAGAACCAGCCCAAGGTGGCAGCTGTTTTGAGCGAGCAGATCGCGGCTGGCGAAACGGGGATTATGGGAGTGATGATTGAAAGCAACATCAACGAGGGTAAGCCATTGTTAATTTTTCTTGAATCCCGTAAAGTTAACTAAGTATGGTGCAGGCAACCAAAAAGTTCCCCCTGAGGGAAAAGCTGGGCTCAAGTACGGCGTCAGTATCACCGATGCGTGCATCAACTGGGAAGACACCGAGACGGTGCTCGAGGGCCTGGCACAGGCTGTGCGAACGCGCCAGCAAGTTCTTTCCGGTAAATCAGCATAGGCATCAAAATTGGCATTCAAATTAGTTCTGTCTATTGCGAGACAGCACGTTTTTCCCTTCGCTATTCAGATTTGATGATGACATCTTCGTTTCGGATTCCCCTGTGATGTCTCTCTATTTTTCTCATATACCGTATACTCTAGACTGGGAACAGTTAGATGTCAGCTTGCAATAAACAAAAGTTTTGCATATCAACCAATAAATCAGTGGGAAAATGCTAGCAGACTAAAATAGTAAAGCAATAGTTATAAAGTCAAATTATGGTGCCTGAGGCTGCAGTCCCTAAACGGACTAGCGCAGACCCGCATTGAGATCATCGAAGGCGACACAAAAACATTGCAGCATTCAAGATTCCACAGAAGACTGCTGGATAGCATGGCTGTTGTCTCTGTATTTGTTCTAGTCGCAAGTTTCTGTCCTTGATTATTTATCTTTTGTTTTATACTTGTGTCCTTTCGATTGTCGCTCTCTACCGACATCCGAGCTTCCGGTTCCCATGACCTTGTAGACAACACACTCGCCGTGATAACCCCCTCGCAAAGGGCCTCACAAAGGGCCTTAGTCGGCGTAATATCACCATGGAGCATATTACTGCGAGTCCGATGATCGATTACACCGCGACAGCAGCTTTCCAAGCCGTCATAGAAAACACAGCAGTTCCCGGCAACGACACCAGCTACTGGGAACCCGACACCCAACGGGACTTGTTGACGCAGTTTGTTATCAGTATTACACTGGGATTAGTCGCCTTCTTTTCGTTTTGTGTGAGTTGAACTTGCAGCTATTTGATGAGCTTGCTGACAGAATTCTGCACAGCTTCTGCGACCGAAGTGGGCTGAGCTGTATGCTGCGAGACGCAGACGACGAAATGCTGCCTCGTCGCTGCCTGAATTGCCGGATACCCTGTTTGGCTGGCTCCCAGTTCTGTATAGAATTGGCGACGAAGAGATATTGAACTCGGCAGGGCTGGATGCTTATGTGGTGAGTGTGAGACTGATTGAGCGAAATTTGTACGGTTGCCCTAACATATGCTTGAAGTTCCTCTCGTTCTTCAAGTTTGCTCTCAGGTTCCTTTCAGCGACTTTCTTTTTCGCCGCGACTATCATTTCACCCCTGCATTGGCGATATATTGGCAAAACAGGAATCCCCGGAATCGACCGCCCTCCCACCGATGACGATGAAAAGAACAAGACTGATCCTACTTACTTGTGGATCTACGTCATCTTCCCTTACGTATTTACCGGTATCGCGGTTTATTTGCTCATCCAAGAAACGAATAAGATTATTGGTATAAGGCAAAAATATCTAGGAACTCAGACGTCAACAACCGACCGCACAATTCGACTGTCGGGTATCCCTCCGGAATTGCGATCGGAAGAGAAGATTAAGGAATACGTGGAAAGCTTGCAAATTGGAAAAGTAGAGATCATTTCTTTGTGTCGAAACTGGCACGAATTGGATTCTTTGATGGAAGAGCGGAAGAAAATTTTGAAGCAGCTCGAGCGAGCGTGGACAAAGCATCTTGGCTACAAGCAGAGACAAAGGTACAACGATACGCTGCCACTGGTGCATGCAGCGCGCGTCAGATCAGAGAGCATTCGGTCCGAGTCGGGGACGGAGAGTTCACAGCTTCTTGGAAGCGAAGATGGAAGAGTCCCTGTTAGGAGACATGATGACGGGCGTCCGAAGCATCGTATGTGGTATGGTCCGTTGAGACTGCGGTACAAGAATGTCGATTCGATCGACTATTTCGAAGAAAAGCTCCGTCGACTGGACGAAAACATTGTATCTGTGCGGCAGAAGGATTACAGTACGAGCGGGCTTGCGTTTGTCACGATGGAATCGATTGCGGCGTGTCAAATGGCCGTACAGGCTGTTCTCGACCCTAATCCGATGCAGATGGGGGCGACCCTTGCCCCAGCTCCAGCTGATGTGGTATGGAAGAACACGTATATATCTCGTTCAAATCGCATTTATCGGTCCTGGTCGATTACCGTAATTATTGGCTTTCTGACCGTGTTCTGGTCTGTACTTTTGGTGCCTTTTGTGTCGCTATTGAACTTGAGCACATTGCACGAGGCTATCCCTGGTCTCGCAGATGCTCTCGTACGGCATCCACTGGTGGGATCACTCGTTCGGACAGGTATGCCGACGCTTTTTTGGTCTTCGTTGACGGTCGCGGTGCCGTTCTTGTATAGCTGTAGGTGGCATTCTGATTTACATGCTTCCAGAACTAACAGTATTGCAGGGCTCTCAAGTCTTCAAGGTATGACATCTCGAGGAGACAGGGAGTTGTCTCTTATTTCCAAGAACTTTTTCTTCTCGTTTTTCAACCTATTCTTCCTCTTCACAGTGCTTGGTTCGGCGTCCAACTTTTGGGATTTGCTCAAACGGCTACAAGAATCATTCAAAGATGCGACCACAATTGCTTTTGCACTTGCTAGATCGTTGGAAGACCTTTCTCGGTTTTATATCAACCTGATCATTCTTCAAGGACTCGGCCTATTTCCCTTTCGATTGCTAGAATTCGGAAGCGTGATTATGTATCCCATCAACGTCTTGTCGGCCAAAACCCCCCGTGATTATGCGGAACTATCAACTCCGCCGATATTTCGCTATGGCTTTTCTATCCCGCAAACAATTCTGATCCTAGTCATTTGCATCGTGTACAGTGTCTTCCCCAGCTCCTGGCTGATTTGTCTCTGTGGGCTGGTGTACTTCTTCTTTGGACACATTATATACAAGTATCAGCTTTTGTATGCAATGGATCACCAGCAACACTCGACCGGCAGAGCGTGGCCGATGATATGCAGCCGAGTGTTTCTGGGTCTGGTATTCTTCCAACTCGCTGTGATCGGCTCACTTGCGCTTCGTCGCGCCGTCACCAAGTCCTTGCTTCTCCTCCCTCTCCTCGTGACGACTGTCTGGTTCACCTACTTTTTCGCACGCACCTACGAGCCATTAATGAAATTCATCGCCCTGCGGAGCATCGACCCAGACAACCCTAACAACAACGGCGACTCGGAGAACTCGCTCGGCTCGCCGACCCTCGTCTCCCCTCCCTCCGGCCTCGACCGCGACTCACTTCTTATTCTAATCGGCGGTCGTGAGATAGGCCTACGCTTGAAGAAATACGTGAACCCGAACCTGACCATCCCGCTCGACGGGCCATGGATTCCTAGTACCGATGGCTCGATTATGGTCCGGCCCAGTACATATGATGAGAGTAATAATGGTGCTGTCTAATCTCTCTTGTTGATATGTTCGTGTTTACGTCTGTACATACCGATCCCTCGTTACTTTTACTTTCTTTCTATCGTTGAGATACCACCTGTGCTGTTCTACTGTAATACTGTTATATTGTTGTTATACCTAGTTAAACGAATACACACCGATCTATTCCGCCAAGACTGATTCCTTGCATCATGCAGCCATGTCTTCCTCGCTTCCTCTTCCCTATATTATTATTAAGCAACATTAACCCGACATCAAATTAACTCGATAGTACTGAGGAATGTGAATTGTTTCAACAAGCGAGAAAGTGGCGAGTCGGGATATCCGCATCATCAGTGACAGGCGTTCTCCCTGCTTCTAGACTGATAACTAACTTTTGCGATAATTGGTTACGATAGGACATGTAAGTATATACATTAACTTTGACTGAGAATGTGGCTAGCGAGACATGGCTATCAGCAGCACATGGCATCCGAGCCACGCGTGGAGAAGCAACTAAATATCTACACGTTTCTTTTTCTTTTTTTCTTTTTCGAGATACATGTATGTAGGTGCTACCTATAGTGGCAAGTCCATGTCTCCTCTTGAATGCGACTAGTTCAAACGTTACTTGTTTGTGTGTGTGTGTAGTATGTGCATCGGAGATTTCGCAACACCGCAGTACACATGTAAGGTCGAGTATACAACGCAAGGAGGAAGGGAAAAGAATATCCCGCCGCACGCGACCTGCGGAATGCGCCTGCACGGAGTTTATCCTTACTGAGTAATACTGACCGTACTTGCATGTGAGACATGGAAGAAAGTACATATGTATGGCAGTGGGCTGACATTCCAGCGAGCGTCAGCTATCACTACCAGTGGCGCGGCGACTGTTGACGGTTGTATCCGAGATAGGATTATCATTTCATAATCATAATGATAACGATAATATCGCTAGTACTGTACCGTCCACAAGGATGATAATCGTGGCGTCGCACTACTGCCGGGGATGCATGCATTGTGCATCCAGCCAGTAGTGTACAACCCGGTCTGCAGCCACCTCATTCTTGTAAAAAGTCGGCGACCGCGGCTAAGAAGGCAGGCTGGCTTCGATCGTCTCTAGAAGCCGGAGGAGAAGAGAGGAGAAAGGTGATCTCCAGTGGCGAGATCGAATGAGAAGCGGCCGGTGGGCGGGCGCTGACGTAGCCGGAGCCTGGCACTAAGTAACTACTATATGCTCTAGCCGAACCATGGCTGCGTCTCCTTCCTCTATGGTTCAGCGTGAATCCTTTTCTCTCTCCCTGTTATCCCCTCTCTTCTCCCTATTTTACCATCGTGTCCGCTCTCTCGTCTCCGATATTCTTATATCTCCCATACCACCGTGGTCTCACCGCTATACATACCTGTCGTGTATATATATACCCTGTCCAAGTCGACGGCGAATGCCTAGTTAACAGCTAATGCCAGGCTAAATCCGCCCCGTCGTCCCGCCGCAAGTCACGCGGGCGTCTGATTCTGTCTGATAGTATACCTTCGATACGAGCGAGCAAGCCGTCAACAAAACAGGGGAAGGGGAGAGGAGATCGCAAATGCCAGCGCAGAGCTGGCTGTGTTTCGCGTCTTGCTTGTTTCATCCAGGCTAGATTGGCCGCTTTCTCGCCTACTGTTGCTGGCTCGACTCACCGACTCGCCGACGGAGGCTGCAGTCTAGACCTTCGACACTTGTTTATTGTCTATAATTGTCTATACAGCATATACATACCTACACACACTCATATATATACTGTTATTGATGGACGACATGAATCCGTCGTGGTGGGCCGGCATGCCTCAAAAGCAATTGAGTTGGGACGCCGAGCCCTTCCCAGGGCTTTCGCCAGATTCTCTGACCATGAACAGCCCAGAAACGGTCGCTTTAAACGCGACCGATCACCGTGCCGCCACCCCGGTACACCTCGAGAAGAACGACTACTTTTCCTCCCCCTGCACATCGGAAGACACAGGACTCTCTGAAAATAGCAGTTCGGCCTCTGGTGGCTCGAGCCCTGTCCACTCCGGCAGTGAATCGCCATCCTTTGAGTCCGGGTGGCAGGACCCAGTCGACCAGCTGCCTTCAGCGGCGAATATCGCGCCCCCGGAGATATTATTTCAGATCTTTTCTATGCTTAGCCCGAGAGATTTCGACAATGCTCGACGCACTTGTTCGCAATGGATGCGGGCCAGTTTGCAGCAGAAGCTTTTGGAGAGCATGGTCAAAAGGGCCGGGTGGTGGGATGCATGGCAGCAGGACTGCCAGTCTTATCATCCTGCCAACGGTGTCGAAGAGAGCGTTGTGTGGCGATTAAGCAAGCGTTTCTCAACCGAGTGTGTGCTATCCGGCCGAAAGGCAAATGTCGAGAAGAGCGGCTTTTTATCGACTGGAATGGTCGATTTTGGCCAGTTATCTCGCGAGTCGCTCCCCAAAGAGTCGCCTGGCCTGTCACGCGATATGTTCACTGGCCCAGCACCAAGATTGACTGCTGCGTTTAGAGACCCGGCATTTTCGCGTTCCATCAAGTTCAACGTCAGCGGTTGCGGGCATTATGTTTTGGCAGCGACGGGCTGTATGATATATGTTTACTACCTCGGGAACCGAAGGCGAGGCGACACTCGCCCTCATCGACCATCAGGACGGGAACTGGAGGATATGCTTGGTGACAACGATCTTGACATTTTACCAGTGTCGAGTATCGGATGCCCATACGAAGTGTTATCGGCGACTATTGATACTAGCACGCCGAAGTTTGTCATTGCAGCGTTACTGCGAGGACGGATTGGCATGATCTGTGATATTAAGGGTGTTCCTGTTCATCCATCCAGAGACCGAACATCGTCGCTACTGCGTCAAAACTCCGGCAATGAACAGCTACCTAAAAATGAAGCTGTGGCGTTGAATGAAATCCGCGAGGCGATTGCCTCCAGTGCGGCAATTGAAGAAGTTGCTACGCCAGACGGCCGACCGCCTATGCCGCCGCGTACCGTCTCAAATCGCAGAACTATGAATCGACTGACCCGTACGCCCCGAAAGTACTTCCACGACCTCTGTTCGAAGGAAGATCCCCCGCGAAGCGTGTCAATCTGTCCCGGTCGGAGATGCGTGGCTTTTGGATGTGGTTCCGGTATTGAGTTACACTGGTTTGACGAACGAACCCAAGAAGACTCGAGAAAGCTCTTCCCGCTTTCGCAGCCTGCCGAGGTCTTGCATTTCCTACCAAATCGCATTGAGATTGACGATATTTCGAAGCTCCGACTAGTTTCATCGCTTGCTGGTCCGGGTGCTTCTGGCTGTCAATGCCATCGAGCAGCCAACGGCGAGGACGTCATCTGCCAATTTCATCTAACTTCGAACGCAAACTCTTTCACGCATTGGACTCCTCGGAGGAATGGTCGTTTGAGTCTTGTAAAAGCTACACATTGTCATCACTATCGCGCGATCCCGGTGAATGACGGCCTCCATATCCTTTTCATCGAGCCAGTCTCTGGTCTTCTTTGCATTGGCTCAGATGCGCCGATTGGTGGACCCACAAACTTGACACGGGCTATGATTTGTATTCCTCCATTCGGCAACGACATTAGTTTTAAAGAGGAATGCGTTCCTACTGTTTTTTCTATCGGGTCGGACTTGAATTGGGGACTGCGGGTTGTGGCGGCATATCGAGATCGACTTGTCCTATACACTGTGCCTGTTGACGTGTATAATGTCCTTCGACGGGAACGAGAGCGACAGGGCGATGGCGTGATGGGCGACAGTGATTTGGCTAGGGACTGGTTTCTCGACAGCGAACGTAACTCCAAACGACGCGGCAGTCTCGCGCAGAACCAAAACGGCGACTGGGAGTTTTTGCTGCGAGTGAGCTATCGGCCAACCGCCATGCTCTGGCCGTTGAAGATATATGGCAAAGAGATCGGCCGTATGGAAAAGGTCGTTGAACTCTCAGTTCAGACGTCGAGTGGCGGAGTGCGTGTCTGGGCATTCGGTGCGTCTGGTGAAGCGCGTATCTTCGACATTGATACCCATACCTCGAAGAAACGGCCTGTCGTTGACATTGCTGTTAAATCCATGGGCATCGCATCGGACGGCAGCATTGGCTCGGCGATGTTGGTTGACCGTGCGGAATCGGGCCTGCTTTCACCACTACCAGTCAAAGCCACACGCAAGCGAAAGCAACTGAGCCAACCAGCGCCATTCGACCGGAAGCTGTTGAACATGTGGAAGAACAACAATTCCAACCCCGCCGATGGCGTCAAAAATACCGAAATGCTCCCGTCATCTGTTATAGCATCCCCCTCCCGGCCATCATCCAGCGCTCACGGCCCTGCGAATAGACCTCGCCGTACCTCATTCGCCGCGTGCATTATGGACTTGAAGATCCCTGAACTCAGCCACCGCGACGGCCAGTGGATTAACCATCACGCTGATACAGAACGTGGTTGTTCAACCGTGCCATGCACGCCAGCAAGCGAGTCTGAAAATACCGAATTCCACGACGTTGCGTCGTACGATCCGCAAGAAATTAGAAGATTTTATACAGTCTGGTCGACGTCCTCGGCGAATCCTTCTGGACGATGGCGTTGAATATTAGCGTGTACTGCATGATATATATTCACATGACATAGTCTTCATGATACGATTGATGATGATGATTTTTATGCTTTTAGTTATGTTTCACGAGCGTTGATACAGATGTATAAAACATTTCCACAAATAGCCTGTTTCGACAGTCCAAGCTATTTGTGGCTAGCTGATATACTGTGGATATTCAATTTTATAGATTGTATATAAATACACCATTTACTCAGTATTACGTTAATTGCTATCAGACTGATCTCATCTCTGCTAACGCATGAACCTGTTCCAACCTCTCGACTAACCACGCCTCTCACAAACACTGATGAAATTCGACGTCGGCCCTGCAGCTGTAAGCACTCATGTATTTATGTAGAGGTATACACTCACCACCCAGCCAAAACACATCCTTTCTCGCATCATGCACCACTGACGTCGTCCCCGGCAACACACTACACTCCCTATCCTCCAACACCTTCACCACTTCAAACCCCAACCCTTCACCCCCTTTCCTCCGAACCCGCCACACCGTCGTCGGCACCCCGATCGTCTCCGGCGTCCCCATCGCCTTCAACATCTTCTGCGCCTTCGGAAACCCCGCAGCGAAGATATCCCCCTCCGCATCAACAGAGAGGTTATCAAGCGGCATCCCTAGATATATTTCACCCACTTTTGTGAGCGTGCGGTTAGTGCTTAGCCTGTGTATGGAGACTTCGCCTGTCATCGCGCTGGGCGTGTAGTACAGTCCATCTGCACCCCGTACAATCCCGTTGGGGAAGTTGAATCCTGAGTTGGATGCGATGTGGCATTTGCTGGTCGCGGAGCAATACGCGATGCTCCCGCCGCCGAGGAGGAGATCGAGTTCACGGCGCTGAGAATCATACATATATTAGGCCGAACCTATAATTACATATGTACTTGCTTATAACGAGTACATATGTATATGAGAGCGTGACTTACAAAACCAACTACATTCAACCTAATCAGTACCCTAACCACAAGTCATACACAACAAGAGCCATACGTACCTTTCGCGCTATGATCATTCGTAACTACAAACCCCCCATCGCCCGTACTAGCAGGCCTATTTGGCGTCTGAATAGCCGGATCAGAAATCGTTCGAACAAATCGCAACTCGGTCTCCCCGCGCACGAGGTCGAACACCTCCACGGTCGAATTCGCGCCGTGCTGCCGAGCGTCTACCGGGCTCGAGGAGATGGCGCTCACTGGCCGGTGGTTGATGACGAAGAAACGTAGCCGCCCCTCGTCATTGTCGAGAACCTGCACGTCGAACCCGTGCAGATCGATCTCGCGGCCGCCGGTGGCGCTGGCGTACGGCCCGGTGAGCTGGAGCTCGTGCACGCCGTAGAGCTTCTCAGGGCCCGGCTCGTCGATGTTCAGGACAGAGATGTGATCCGTGAGTCCTCGCCCACTGGTGTTGAGTTTGTCGGCACTGGTATCTGGTTAGTGAGAGACTGTTAGGAGAGATATGGATTGACGCTCACGCGGGATTCCAGTGCTTGCGACTGCTAATCGCCGAACAGGCGGCATACAGTCGGCGGCCGGAATCATCGAGCCATAGATCCTCGCAGCTGTCGAGCAGGGGGTGGTAGATGCGGCGGCAGGAGTATGGGAATTCGTCGATTGATTGTAGGTCTCGGCCGTAGCCGAGAGTTGTGAAGAGGATGTCTTTGACGACGAATTGGAAGAGCACGGCTAGCAGGGCTATGATGCCGCCAGCGAGTTTGAGCGCCATTTTGAAGTATTTATGTTGAATGTTTAAGTATGGATAAGTATGGATATAGGATGATGTTCGGTATGTTGAAACACGTGACTGTGGATATCGCAACAGCTGGAATGTGGATAGGTAGTCTGTCTATCTAAATCGAAGAAGAGACAGATACAGCAGTTCCTGCACTCAGCCCAAATCATAGCCGATGGTTGTTGAAATGATCGATTTATCAATTGATGTCCTATTCAGTTGTAGTGTTGTTGAGCCGAGGCCCGACGCAATAATACCTGTCGGATAGATTGATGCCAGGCGTCCTTCCCCTCATTGACTTTCCTATCTATGCAATGAATCGGCATAGTCGCTTCGCAAGGATAAAACTTGGTCACAGGAGTTACTTTGAGACAGTGGCGACTAACATCAATGGGTATGCTACGGGTACATATGCAGACTAATAGTCTCAAATGTTGTACATAAAATTCGGCGGGCAATGTATTCTATACACAAGATTGCTTTAATAGATACAAAGACAGCTAATATTGAGGTAGCTTTAGCAGACAATTTCTGTCATAGCTCTAGTCAACGATATAGAAATTAAAATCTTTAAGAAGAATACTACATAGAAAAAAGAAACGATGATTGAATATACAATCCATGTCCCAGTTAACGCGCAAATTATGAGAGATTATAAAAAGAGCATGAGTATATAGGTACATCTATACCCATTGACATCTCTAATTATCTCGCTCTCCATAGTTGCAGTCTCTAAGTTACTGACGTAATTACTTCTAAGATCAGCAAGACAATCTACACCTAGAATTCTACAGCATCTTAAGGAACCTCTTCTACTTCATTTATAGACCCATTGTTACCCAAGATTCCAAAGCTTGCGCCGGGAAATGCTGGCACAGATAAAACTTAGAATCAGAGCGAAGAAGGACAACACATTTGTCCATAACGAACTTCATGCAGCCAGAATACTTTCTCACGTTATGAACCGCAAATGATCGCTTCATTGCAACTGAAGTGCAACTTTTGCACCTAAAATGATGGGATAGTATATAGACCCTCGAGTCAGTTTTATTTTGTCTAATGTCTAAGGAAACATAGGACAGGATCTCAGCGAGCCGCTTAAAATCCGCGACCGAGATGTTCCACTGATGAGCCCCTTGCTCTATATGCCCTGCATAGATCATAAACCCTGCGAAAGGAAAAAAATCCGAGTTGAGACAGATCAAAATATAATCCTCAAATTGGGTACATCGTGTAACCAGGACTTTGTGCAGACCGGGAGAACAACGGCAACAGTTGACAGGCTCAACGCCACCGCCGCCGCTATAAACATGTAACTACGAAGAGAATAGGGATTCTCAAGATTACTTGGGGGATCTAGGGCAGCTTCCGTAATGGGACTCTCGCCTGATGGGCTAACTCGGCTGCGTTCCGCACTTTTCCTGAGAGCGGATAGACCAGGCCTGTAACGCTTACCATACGGTCAACAATGAAACTGTATATACTGTATTGTGAGCTCCACGTTGAAAACCAAAACCACAAAAATGCCGAACATTGCCGGTGGCCTTCCCTCGTCCATCCCACTCCCATCCTACCCCCAACAATAATCACGCAGAACTCCTCCAAGGCCAATACAATCGTAAATGTCAGATTCAACCACGGTGAAGCTTCCGACTCGTGCTTACCAGGCATGTGTTCGCTGCCGCCGTCGGAAGGCCCGCTGCATAGTGCCTGAGGCGGCTTCGGGATCCCGCACGGCGTGTCTCCGCTGCACGCGGGAACGAAAGGAATGTGTCTTCACAGCAGAACGCTCTCGAAAACGATCAGCCTATTCCCCTCAGCATCCAAATCAGGCCCGCATTCATATAGCCAATGCGGCGGAGTCCAGTCATTTTGGAGCTGCAGACAGCCATCTGAATGTAGAACAGCCGCCTTGCTCCCAATCATCGCCCACAGCCACTCCTCCCAGGAGCGAGACAAACCGGCGAGAAGCGCCTTCGATATCAAGTCAGCTACAGACTGAATCCCCTGCTACCGAATTATTAGATCGTGTTACGCACACGGTGCTCTACAACCAAACTGATGCTCTGAACTTGCTGTTTGAGGCCGCCGAAGCCCATCACAGCAACGATGGATCTGCCCGACGCATAAGGTCGGAGATCGACGGCTCGGATGCTTATCGCAGCTCGATGTCAGAGCAACAAGGCGGCCTTCTTTCTGCTAGCTCTACTTCTCAGAGAGTATTCCAAACTTTTCCCGTGGCACAACCTTCCGACGCCGCTGTAAGAGCATTTGGTAAGTTGAAGTTTGTTAGGAAAAGGTGGCTCACGGCGCAGGAAGCTATCACATATGTTGAACTGTATGTATTCGGACGGTAGTAACCCGTATTACTTCACTAACCGACTTGGAGATTTTTCAAAAATTTGGGCCCTCTTTCGCCGGCGACCAACAATTTCTACCGCCATCCATCAAATTACCACCTGTTGGTCAAACAAGAGCCTGTCCTGTGTACAGTAATTCTTACTCTTTCCACCCGATATCATGTCTTGGATGTAGAAGGGTGGCTGTCGCGCAGTTATTTCCTTCATAACCGCCTTTGGAGATACAGCCAGTCTCTGTTGCAACAGGTGATTTGGGGCCAGGAGAAAGGGATTAAGAGCGCGACGCGTGGACTAGGCACCATAGAGGGCCTTCTTTTACTGGTCGACTGGCATGCGCGCTCCCTGCATATGCCACCGGATATAGAGGCGTGGGATTCCGACGATGATGAGGCCCAGGATAATGAATCCGACAGACCCTCAAAAAGTAGGTAGAATAATCTTCCTTTGAAAAGGCACTCGAAATGACAAACTATTGCAGTCCCTAGCCGGTGGTTGGAAGGGGTAGTGGAGCCGATGAGACGGTCAGGCAGAATGTCATGGTGAGTGTAACTTTGAACGGACTTTAAAGGACTGTCTGCAAAGAAAGCGAAGCCTAATGCGAGTATTTTCATCAAGGTCTCTTGCCCAGTCCGCTGTCAGCATTGGACAGGAGTTACAAGTTTTCGATGAAGATAAAGATGGCTCAGGATCGGATTCTGCTGGTTGCCCTGGGACCATTGAAGAGTTTACCATTCAAAGACGTCGTCGTATACGGATTCTGCTATACATGTATACCAACCAGCTAGCTTTTAGGATTGGACTTGCACCACTCATTCCCCAATCGCTTCTCTCTATTCCTACCAATTCCTTTAAAAAATCGACTACCGACTACGACCGTGAATGGTTCCAATTGATGTCCCTCTCGGTAGACCTGTCGAGACTAATGAGGACATCGTCAGACCTTCTTTTTTCATCTCAAAGTGCAACCCAGAAATTGGTTTCAAATGGTAGATATCAGCAGATTTTAGAACACTTCAAGCCGATGCTAGACAGCTGGTGGGGAAAGTATGAACAAATACTCGGTACGGGCTTTTTCCCTCTTCGCTGATATATGTAAAATTCATGCTGATGTCGTATTCCTTTCTCAGTCGAAGATCCTCTCAAAGACCTCTTCTTAATAGACTTTTTATATGCTAAAATATACCTGTACTCTTTCTCTTTACAGGCGGTTGCGGAGAAAATTCAGAATTATCAAAGTATACCAGGTCTTCCTGATGTACTTTTATTCGCTGTTCCTGATGTCAATGCAAAGGATTGTGAGTTCATCCAGTATGTCATTGATAGCGCAAAAGAGGTTTTGCGTATAATCATAGGGTTTGCGCCGATGGGAAGATTAAAATTTCTCCCTGTCCGCGTATATATTCGTGTTATCTCTACATGCATTTTCCTACTAAAGGTATGTCATAATCTCCTCTAAAATTCATAGAAAAGGTACTCTGAGACTTAGACAAATTGGGACCACCAGGCACTTGCGCTTGGCGTCCCTCTAGATGAACTGAACGCCTCGCTTGACCTGATCGACCAGAGTGCGCGAGTTCTCCGTTTACACAGTGTTGATGATGTTCATCTTGCCGGGGTTTTTGCATCTCTCCTAGAGACTTATACCCAAGGCTTTAGAGAGAGATTTATTATCATTCCTCAAGTGTCCAGATCAGATGGGTCTATACTTGGAAGTAGTAACTCTAATCCGCAAGCTGCCTCACTAGGGGTTGGCTTTTTTTCTAATTTGGAAGAGTCGGGCCGCAATCATGGTGAAGATGCTCCAATGCAGCCAGATACCTCCCTCGAAATCGACCAGAGCTGGCTGGCACACCCATTTGATCCATCAATTGCGCCATTTGGCGTTGGTTTCACCCAGCCGATTTGTGGTTTCGATAACGAGCTAAATTTTGTATGGAATGCCGGTCAATGAAACCTGTCAGGCTATTTATAACTTGCAAGCTATTAATCCCAATTTCGATCGGGCAATCTAGTCATCTACATAGGATCCTGCTCCTCTACTCCCTTCCTTCTCGTACAACCATCTATTTCTTCACTTCACCTTTGTATTTTAATGTATCAGTGTTAGGTATTCTAACAATGCATGATCGATACTCCCAGTCAGACGGACCTCAGTCGTACCACGCGATCTCAGGTATAGGCCTCGCCACGGCCGCGGGTCTACCCAACTGGGCCACCCATTACCCATTTCTTGGCGGGCAATGAGTAGAGAAGTCCAATCCACGTTGGGTTGTGGTAAGCTGGAGAATATTCATGGATATTTAGATAAGATCTATAGATAGAACAAACAGTATAGATAGGTAAATTTTATGAAGTGTATGAATTATATAATCAAGTTATACTTTCATGAAAATTGATTACCTCATTGAGAAGATGAATCTCGAATGATGTAGACCATGAGGATATGCCATTTCGAAATGAAAATGATTTTATGTGGACAAAGAAAAGTTGGAACTAACTTAAGTGAGATTTTACTGTATTAGAGGATATAAGTATTAAGTTGACCTCTCTAAATGGGATATAGGGAATCATCTAATTAAAGCAATCTGTAACACCACGTAAATACAGGTCTCTTGGTAACCAAGTGAGACATTATAAATATCTAGATAGACATGAGGGTCTAGAGATTAGATAGGCTGAGCTTGACTCAAGCTTTACTGATGAGGCTAGGTGACCATCTAGATTATTGATATCACTTTTATGCTGATGAAGATGGAAGTTTTGCTTATTTTCTTATTTGTGAATAAAGGTCACTGGAGATCAAATTTTGAGGTTTTTTTGATAGACTCCATGTATAAGCAATCAATATATATTTTTGTGGGATTAAGGTTTTTGGATGCAGAAGATATTAAGGCTTTCAATAGTCTTTTGGAGCAGCTACGTGACCTGAATAATAAGATGGGTTTAAAACATTCTATCATACTCTGAAAATGAATTTCATTGTCCATTAGCACGGATCGTTCACTTGTTAATGTTGTAAGTCAGAGAAAGGATGATTGTCATTCTATATCCTGAGGAAACTTGAGGTTTTATATACACAGCAGAAAGATTAGATTGACTTCCAATAAATCTGGTATTCAACGGAATAAATTGCATCAATGTCGCTTTTTATATCTACTTGATCAAGTCTTGGTTTTCAACACTACTACTTCTAAATGTGCCTTTCGGTACATGCCCACTGCCTCGGGCAAGAACGCATCTAAGCCATCCTCTAGGCTGTCACAATAGAATCAATGCAAGGTAGCCAAACGCTCCAAGGCGATAGTTTATCGTTACGATGACGACATCTCCTCTCGAAGCAAGATTTCCTCCATCATATTCTGACAGTGACCCTGCGCCTACGAGAAACGCGCCACCATGTATGTAGAACATGACAGACTTTAATTGAGCACCCGGCAGTTCAATGTTGGTCTTAGGGATAAAAGTAGTGAAGATGTTGAGGAACAACCAGGCTTCCGTACCCCCAAGATTATATTTTTGGGTGCAGTCTGAACCGTAAGCAATTGCTGATTAGCTCCCCAGTTTATCAAACATCTGAGAATAGGTAATCGCTCCTGCTGCTCTGCATAACGAACACCTAAGAAGTGAAATCCGATACGATTACGGTAGCCAGTAATTACCTGCTTACCAGTTTGTATTTCAGAGAGAAAAGCCTGTGAGCAGCAATGTCAAACCTTGCGGAATATACAGCATGGTAAATTTTTGATTGAAAACTAATTAGGCAGTAAAGCAAATTAGTCGTTTGTTGATGTCCAATTTGACAGGCTGTCTAGGTATTTATAATATCCCATAAACATTAGTTAATGTTAACTTTGATTTAGTTTATAAGCTTTATTATCATAACGACGACGGTTGATTTGATGTCGTCCAATTGGCACTTAGAGAGTCTCCTTAGTTGTTATTGCACCCGCTCCACCTTCCTCTTATATGTAGAGATGTGGCTAGCTCCATAGTTTGTTTATACCTACAGGATGTGTAATATGGCACAGGCCACGCATTTCTACCTTAATTTAGCAGTCCACACGACGTACCTCCTTGGATACAAACCGCTAAGGCGGGAGTGCAAGATGGCGTAGTTTGAGTTGAAATTGAAACAGGGCATCCTCTGGAGCTCATGTAGAGAGCAGCTGCAGTGACTTCATAAGCTCGCTATCCGCGTCAATCCGTTCTTGTTAAGGGGGTAGTCTAGATTTACTCTATAATGGAGACTATAGCCGTTTCGTTCAACTTTTCCGGAAAGGTCAAATCCGTCCTTTTCCTGACTTTGCCGACCACCGAGGGCAACCACGGATCATCCATCCTAGCTGTCGAGAGGTTCTACCGATCTAGGATCAAAGAATTTTTAGATATGATCCGTAATAAATCCTCCTCTCATAGCCCATATGCATCAGAATACTCTGTACACAGTGCGGGTCGCGGGTCTTCAAAACCTTTTGTCTATCAACACAATCATCCAGCAAAACTGATAGATTGGGATTCCCGCAAATGATTCATAATTTATTATGATGACTTCCAAGTGCGATGGATGGTCCTATTTAATTAGGTTTATCAATGGCAATGATAACCGCACCTACTTTGGAGACGCCATTTTGCCTGCTGGTGCCTCCGGCCTGGAAGATACCGCTGAGCCACTGTCCCTGGAAGCTCGTATAATTACGGGGAATCCGTTGTCAACAGAGTATGAAATATCCAACGAGCGAGTTCCTGTCAAAAAACTCTTAGGACCACTTGTCCGAGAGATTGTTCCAGATATCCGATGTATCGGTGGAAACTATAAGAGTCATCGTAAATCCCAATCCCCTGTACCCCTGGCCGAAGAGACGAAGAAATTTTAGACGCTAACACGTTTCATTCGTTTGTTCTTTCTATTTGAAATAGTCAAGGAACTAGGAGTTAAGCCTCCAAAATATCCAACGATGTTCCCAAAGCTCAACAACGCCCTTGCCGATCATGGAGATGTCACAGAGATTCCTAGAATTGCGCAGGATCAGCAAGCAGATTACGAAGGAGAGCTAGTCGTTGTTATCGGTAAAGATGCCAAGAACGTGTCTGAAGCTGATGCCTTGGATTATGTTCTTGGTTATTCAATTGCAAACGATGTATCTGCAAGGTACGGACGGGATGTCATTTTCGGGGACAATGGCAGGAGAATAATTAACAGCAGCTAGAAAATGGCAAATGGATCCAGATTTGGTAGGAACAAGCCCACCGCCACAGATGAGTTTCTCGAAAAGTTTTGATGGATTTTGTCCTGTCGGCCCATGTGTTGTATCTTCCAAGGTTAGCTACAATTTCTTAATTAAGCATGATATGAGGGAAATATCGGACTAAAACCATTCTAATTTCCTCCTTAGATCATCCGCGATGGTCTTGATTTGGCCCTATCAACAAAAGTGAATGGCGAGCTGCGTCAGAAAGGGACTACTTCGGATTTGCTCTTCAATGTGGCTCAAATTATCGCTTTTTGTAGTCAAGGAAGTTCTTTATTTGCTGGGAGTATCCTTTTAACGGGAACTCCATCGGGAGTTGGAATGGCTATGAAGCCGCCTCGATTCTTGCAAGACGGAGACGTGGTTGAGATCAGCATAGAAAAAATTGGCACCTTGCGCCATTCGATTAAATATGTTTGAATGTGCTGCGGCTTTGGAAAAGGAAAGTTCCGAAGCAAACTTTGAAATGCCCCGAGTAAAACTCTCACAACAGCATCTGGCATGATTCTAGACCTAGTATTCAGCATAGGGACAAGAATCGAAGATAAGAAAAGAAACATGCAATTTCATATATTGAGCTTCAAAAACATACACATAATCGCGGATTTGCCCAAGAGCAATCATGTCGTCTTGTTTCTCGAGTAGCTCACAAAACATTCTAGTAGTTAGCGTAGGGTCATCAGGTAGCAAAGCCCTTTTTTTGCGTACCTAAGGACCAAAATCGACTGGTCAGTGTACAGGTACGATACAGACTAGGTAAATTGTCTAATTACAAATTTTTTAAAATCTTTTGAATTTTATATCATACCCGACACACCTCAATACAACGTAACAAGATACAGGAATATTATCTTGGATTTGCAAGGTAATTTTTACCCCAAAACCAGTGATATTATATACATATTCATAGAACATAAATTAAAAAATAGAGCATAATAGAAGCGATAGATAATATTTTGCATTTATATAAGATTAGTCAACAGACATTTAGTATTTGATAAGCTAAGAAATTATTAAATTAATACATTTATTTCCTTAGCTTCCTGTTCCTTCCCCCTCTTACGTAGTCAATTTACTAAGTTCATATGCCAGAGTCTCCCTCAACAACTTTGTCCGTTGAAAATGCATTCCATGATTCGCATGTGCCTGTCAAACTGTCTTCGTCGATTAGATCTCGAATGATGTGGTATCGTTCCACGAACTGTAATGCGAATCCTTGGGACTGGTGCCAACCAATGTGGCAATGCATTAACCAAACATCGGATTATCGGCTTGAAATGTTAAGAGTAGATAGCCAGCTGTGGGTAGCGTTGCCGTATCTCTTCTGAGTGGGTTGATCAACGTAGTGTAAGAAGAAGCAGTGTAGTTCCCTGTCCCCTGTGCAAGGATAGAGAAGTCATGCTCGTGTAAGTGAATTGGGTGCGGTGTGGGGATAGAGGACTCGATAAGGACGTACACCCATTCGTCCACTTCTGAAAGCTGGATTATCCGAATCAAAAAACGAACTCTCGTTATTGTATATTTGAAGTAAGTTCGGGTTGTCCCATTTCACCTGCATTGTAAACCCATCGAGGTACAATCTCAATAGATACTCACATTTATTCGCCATTGCAATGACACCTTGTAGGTATATTCAAAAGGAGGGATCTTGGACACAACTGGTTGAAGATTGGATGAATCTTCATCTCACAATTATCAACATACGTGTATCCAGTTGTATTTGGTATGCCTGGTGAATCACCGTAGTAGACAATACTGCGGATGTTATCCGCGCTGTCGTTCTCTGAACATGCTGCCTGTGGAATAGCCCTTAACCAAAAGTTATCTACTCCAAATGATTTATCCGCCGTGATAATAACGTCATATCGTTGACCTGGTTATGGACATATCATGTACATAAGCTGAATGTTCTCACGTTGTGATTATCCACAGAGAGACTCACCTATGTCAATGCTAAGGATCGTTGTAGAATGCGGCTGGATCGGAACCAACTCGTTTGCAATTATGGTGAGTGCATTATTATCCACAGGAAAATTGAAACTAATCTCAATAGCTGCGTTGATTACGCGCAGGGAGATAGGATGTCCCAAGCGTCAATGAAATATCAAAGCGAAACCGCGTCTGGGCTGTAGATCCATCAGCACAATAGACGTTTGTGACATTGATTAAACCATTTTCTTGGCTCAGAGGGCGAAGTCTGATGAGTCCAGTCGTTGGGGAACAGAATACCCTCATCTTCACCGTATTTTGTGCTGGCAGGGCCATTGATAACGATACCCCCAACGACTCCCTCCCAAACCTGTAAGCCGAAATGAGAGTGATACCATGAGCTTCCGTACTGTATAGCTTTCTATGTGTACGTCTTAGTTGATCCAGGGGGACGGGACACTGGGTAATGGGTATTACTCTATCCATCATATTGGTGTAGTTTTGTCGAATAACATGGAAAGAAAAGCTTGTACCATTAGTGGAAGACTGTAAGGCATTAGTGACATGAACCATGACTGTATCTCCCCAGTCTGCAACCATTGTGGAGCCGTTAATGACAGGCCATGGATACCCATCTGGAGCAACAGTTACGTCGGTGATCTCGAAATGATATTCTCGAATTATTCCTGTATCTAGACCGGTTATAGTGTGGTCAGTATCAATGTTGTATTCACACTAGGTCCTCCTATCACTGGCCGTATTCCCGGGAAATGATGCAGCGGCAACACCGTGGGTGAATGCCAATACTGAGAAATGGAATAGTAGTTTCATGTTTCACGTGTAGTATTGAAATTGCTGACAGAAAAGAGCAAAAATGAATAAAAGGCACTAGATCGCAGAGACAGAAATAATCATTGTAATTAATCTTCATCTCTTACTTTGTACATGAGACTCCATGCTCAATATATTGAAGCCACAACAAATTCTACCTTAAACCAAACCGTTTCTAGCTTCTAGTACCCTGAGCCTAGCAAGCTCAACTGAAACATTTAGGCAACCTACTTTAATCCCCAAGTACAGGCCTTAGCAATAGAGGGAGGCTAGATTATGCACCTTCACGTACAAAATATCCGCATCATTCATTTCACAAAGTTAAACATCTAATTATACATTTATACCAATGAACTACGTAATATCCCTTGGAAATGCTGTTGAGAAGAGGTTGAAAGTGTCTCTCATACACAGCAACCGCAGTAACTCGATTTTCTCTAACGAGGCACAATAGCTACTAAATTTAGCAGTGTCTCTTATGTTGCGGAAAATCGTGGAAATTCCGCAAATTTCCGGCATTCCACTAGTGAAATTTCGGTTGAAAAGAAAAAATATTTATAATAATAATTATGATGATGATAATGGGCTGTGGCCATCAGCAAATGTCAAAATATGGTCGTTATTTATTCCAATCGTTAACTGTGATCCGTTAATTAGTTTTTGCTCAGCGGCCGAAACAAGCCGGTAAGGGTTCTAGAGCCCAGGGTGAGAGGTTCAGAGGCACCGGAGATTCAAGGCAAGCCACGGATATTAAGCGGACCTAAATAGACCTTGTGTGATTTAATAACCCAGGGATCTAAATGATTCAATATCACAACGTGCACTGACTGGTAAATTGGGTATATCCTCCCTCCCCCATAATTTAAAACAGTCGGGAAGATAGCCTGGTATTCTTCATTTTCTCATCAGACTCCATACAGTAGATTAAGCGTTGATGGATCAGCTACCTTGCCATTTCCGTATACTTAGTTATGTCCTCACAAGAGCTCTTAGAATTTCGCCGGAAGGTTCAAGGCACATGGCAATTGCTAAGTTATCGCGCTGAACCACTGAACAATGACGATCCTATCTATCCGTTCACGAAGGATGCTCAAGGCATCGTGATATATTCGTCTGATGGTTACATGTCTGCGCAACTGATGGCGCCAAGGCGAGTGCCATTCCATACACCAGATCGTCTATGTGGTACCGAAACCGAGCTTGCCGATGCTATGAGATCCTACATGGCGTACTCTGGGAAATTCGAAGTGTATCTAGACTCTGATGGACGCCCCTGTCTTCTTCATACTATGCAGGTGTCATCCTTTCCAAATTGGATAGGTGATACTCAGGAACGTTCGGCACACATTACTGAAGACATTTTAACTTTAAGTCCAATCCAGCCTGTGGGTCTTGCGGTATGTCTTTACTGTATTTCAACATTATTAAGGGCACTCGGAGGTCAACTAATAATTCCTCTAGGGAAAGCTTGTACGGCCTGTCCTGCGACTCAAAAAGATTACGTAAGACGTCTGAAATGTGGAGAGATTTCGAGAATCTGTATAATCTAAAGAATTAGAACTTAAATATTCTACCGGGAATGGTTCTCAAGTTTTAACAAGGGTGCATAGGAAGGAACTAAGGAGGTCAGTGAGGCTAGATGACATGTATCGACGTTAGGACAGACCTATACGTCTAGTATTACGAGATCATTGGGAATCTAGGATTTAGGATTTGAATATTATTCCTAATTTATTCCTATCAGTCAAGTTAATTGTATAACAGACATTTTCATACGAAAATCCGGCATAATCTTGTGATTTCAAATACGATCAAATTTACCTCTCATTTTCCTCCGAGTTCGTATACAGTATAGACCTTTAGTGGCTAGCATTCCCTTAATTAGATTTTCACATAAATACTAAATATGAAATTAACAAATGTATTCCGGTAATATTTTTAACATTAATTAATGGTCTGAAACTCTTATAAGAGAAGGGAACTTTGACCACCGTTTGATGTGTAATGACTTGACCAGAGATAGTTGTTTTAGTTGGCGGTCTTATGGAGGATTATAACGTTATTTCTGAAATGTAAAACGTATTTGAGCGAAGTGTAGACTACTCCGCAAAACTAACACCATGAATTAGCGTTCCAATCTTCGAGATTGTAATCTCGATCTTGTCCCCTGGCTTCAAATATTGAGGCGGCTTCATCCGTGAGCCTACTCCTGCAGGTGTTCCCGTTAAAATAACACTCCCCTTTTGTAGGGTTGTTCCCTGGCTAAGGAATGCAATTAAACGCGGTATAGTAAAGATGAAATGCGAGGTTGAGCTGCTTTGCCGAATCTCTCCGTTTACCTTGGTCGTCAGGGTGAGATCATGGGGATTTTTCAAACACTATATATGATACGTAGCCAATTAGTAACTGAAAGATTCATCGTGGGAATTCTGAACTCACCTGGCTGGATACAATGCAGGGCCCTATCGGACAAAATCCGTCAAAGCTTTTTGAGAAGCTCGCCTGTGGAGGAGATGATATTCCCCATATCTTAGGATCGTTTTGCCATTTTCTACAGCAAATTAGCCAAGAAAATAAGGAAATTACTAGATAACAGAAGTGTACCTTGCTGATACATCGTCTGCAACTGCATATCCTAAGACATAAGTCATTGCTGTGTCTTCTGTCGCATTTTTACAGTCATGACTGATGACTACCACTAGTTCTCCCTCATAATCAGCTTGATTATCTTGGGCAATTTTGGGTATCTCCACAATGGAACCATGGCCGGCAATGGTGTTCGGTGTTTTCGGGAACATGGCTGGATGTTTTACGGGTGCAACACTGACTTCACTGGCTGACTTTTAATTAGAATAGCTCATTTATTTTCTCTAATTACTATAAAAATACTAACCGTGGTCGGCGTAGTTTAAGCCAATGCATCTGATAGCAGGCACCGTGTCTGGTGTCAGAGGACCAAGAAGCTGTTTCACCTTGACGATCGAGTCTTCTCGAACCTTGCAGTCTCGATCGAATGGGTTCCCATGAATGAGTCTGGCCTTTAGCTCTACTCCAGAACCATCTTCGGCACCGATACTATAGTCATCGGCAGGGAGAATTGCGTCGCCGAAGTACACACAGTCATCGTGTTCACTTACGAACCGGATCAGGTGAGTCCATGGTACAGTATGAGACATGTTTAAAGCGACAATTGCTGTTCGTCTCAAAGATAACATTTACATTCAATGCCTTCTTCGTGAATCGTTCTCTGGCTAAATAAAAGAAGGCGGTTTAATACCATTTAGTTCGAATTAAAGCCTAGACGATATTAGTAAGTAATCATGATTTTCAATAACTAGTTCCATATTTTTCATACCGTCTATTTCCGTTGAATGCCGGGAGACAGCCAAATCCGTCCCGGATATTTAAATTATTCACGAGGCGTGAAAATATTGAAAGCAAGCTGCGTAAAGTCCGTTTTCATTGCTTATACATATATTCCTAGGAACTTAAGATGTGAAAACATATGTGGAATAAACTTACGCCGTACGGGTCAACTTCATTTTAATAAGTACTATTTATTGCTCGTGTGCGTGGTATGCTTCCAAAACCATTTTCCATGACGGTCTTGCCGTGAAACGTAACCACCAGTCATTTAGATGTGATCGTGAAGTTATCAACTCAGTCTCCCCTGCACGGATCAGGCCACTTATAGTAGGTGCATAAAAGATATCAACAAGGGAGAAAGTTTGACCTGCCAAATACTGTTGCTTGCTGAGGATGTCATCCAATATGTCCAATTTCATCTGTAACACCTCGAGAGCCGCCGTTACGGCAAATTCGTCGGTTTTTTTCCCTCTCAGTCTAAGAAGAATGGATACATGTCAGTTTGATCAAAGCTCGGCAAACCCTTGTTTAATTTTAAGTTGTAAAAACTTACGGAAATACATATTTTTGCAAGTAAATTGTGGTAGCAGGAGGATCAAAATGTGATAGTTCCACAGATGCCCACTGTTCAAACAATGCCCAGGCCTTGAGATCTTCCCAAGGAGGGACTAGTGGTGTCCCAATATTGGCGTATTTAATAGCCAAGTAACGTGCAATGGCTCGGGATTCTATTGTAATTAATTTATGAATTCAAAACCTGATCGTTTGTCGATAGTCCATGAACAAAGAGAGATACCAACCAAAAATGACATATTCTCCATCCTCCAAAATGGGAACCGTACCAAAGGGATTTTTATTGAGGAGCGGAGGTGTCTATACGTGTTTTGCGACGGTTAACATTGATCATATGCTGACGGCCGTGAATTTGCCACATAAGAAAGACTGCTTCACACCTTGAGTTCTCCATTTGCCATGTCTGGCTGGTAGAAACTGAACTCAATTTTTTTCTCCGCAAAGACGAGGAGGATCCGTGTTGTGCATGTTGACTTTGCAAGACCAATCAACCTCAACGATTCCTTATTTGCGGGCATTTTGTTGGGCTAACTTTAATTTGATCAACGAGAGGAACGAACCGTGGTTTGGAACCCCATATATCTGGATGAATATATTAATCTAAAATGGGTATAACGATTATATTTAAAAGGTGCGGCATCTAACGGATGTTTTGGATAGGTGCGGCAGTTTCAGGCCCGAAAATCACTTGGCGAGCAGCCGCCTAATGCCTCAGTCATAAAGAGATCTAGACTTGTGTGTCTGAATAATCATAGCCATCTTCTCCTGGCCCCAGGACGGGGGAGATGATGGAGGGGAGAGAGGGAAGACTGACTCAGCTAGCCCATTGACCTTGAGAGTATATGAAGTAAGGTAGTGCTCTTGCTGGGAATAGTCCTACAGCTGCATATATGCGGTTACTATTTAATCCCTTTCTCGTTGAAATTCTATAACCTTATTCTTTTACGTCGTCATCATGGCTTTCGAGAAGGAAACCGTCCAAAGCAACGTAGAGTCTGTGCCAATTCTCAGTCCCGTTAAGTTGGCGCATGTCGTCTTCCGCTCAACCCGGTTGCAGGAGATGGTCCAATTTTATCAGAAATTACTGGGAGCGCATGTTGCGTTCCAGAACAATATGGCTGCTTTTCTAGCCTATGATGATGAGCATCACCGGATTGGTATTCTCGCCGTGCCAGAAGGGTTATTTGCGAATCAGCCGTCCATTGTACCAACCATTGATCATGTTGCTTTTACGTACAACAACTTAGATGACTTAGCAATCAGCTACGAGCAACGAAAAGCAGCCGGTCTTAAACCAGTATGGTGTGTCAATCATGGCTCTACTACTAGTATGTACTATGACGACCCGGATGGGAACAAGGTGGAGATGCAGGTGGACAATTTCGAAACAATGGAAGAGGCATTTGCATTTACCAATTCGGAGGCTTTTCACATTAATCCAATAGGAACAGACTTTGATCCTGATGAGTTTGTTCAACGAGTTAGATCCGGTGAGGATCATCGCCTCATCAAGAAGCGCGTTGAAATTGGACCAAGGAAGTTTCCAGGAGTTTCCTGAATTCGGGAAATTATCACGATATTGAAGCGATATTGAAGACTTTAGGTTACCTAGAGGGCCATTATATATAACTTCACCTGACTCCATTTTCTACATATGTCATTTAACTTTAACGCGTTCTACCCGGCATGAGGTTGTGGCATATCTATCACAATTGTCTTTGTATACGTTATTGCCCCGTGCTTCATCTCGTTTGACTTTGATCAGAATGATTTACTGCCTACTGAGTCATCAACAATTCCATACCATGCCGTAGGGGTAAGACCAGACACATAACTGACAACGCCTATAAAGCCGTTAACTCCAGTAGAACGATCATTGTGTTAATTTCCCACTGGAAATTTACCAGTTTGACTACATTACGAGCTGAGTTAATTGAAGGGGAAAAAGGATTCAAATGGTGTACTTTTCCGCCGTCACTAGCGGAATCAACGGACTAGAAGAACTGAGCGGAATCATGACCTCAGAAGATCGCCTCATTTTAAATCCCAAGATCTGGGGGTTTCTGGGTATGTTCTGGGTGGATTCCCATGTAATTATCACAGGCGGCCTCTATGAAATATCTACCACGATTATATCCGCAGTACTATATGTTCTCCGTAGTATGTAGAACTCTTGTGTGAAGAGCAGACCAATGACTATTTCAACTCGGCTTCGGTTATCACCTAGTCTTTCTCTTACTCGCTCAAATACCCCATCTGTCTATATGTGAGAGAGATATAAAATTAAATGTAAATTACATATATATATTATGTTGAAACAGGATTAACGAGAGAACAGTAGAATTGTTGCGTGCCCTTCCCGGCTTCCTTGGGGGTTTATGCTTTCTTGTACAGGTTCTTGATCTTATTTGATTATAGTTGCCCAATCAAATCACAAAGGAAGTCAAAATTCCCCTTATATCCAATAATATTTTGACTTGAATGCATTCCTGCCGCGAAATTTGTATTCGCGTTGTTACATAGTTGATGACAACTGCTTCAGTCATCAGGTTCCTTTGTCGAAACACGCTGCTCTCTTAGATTATTCAGACCTAATTTCTTGGATTGATCCGACCTATTATAGATTAACTTGCTCGGCGATGATGCTTCAGGATCACTCCTCATTTGGTCTTTCAAGAACTTAACAAATCTTGGCAGTAGCGGAAACAAACTCGCAATCATGATGCTAGCAATTTCAGCGACCCTAAAAATGGATTTTCAGAGTTATTATCACGACCCGTAGAATGATTTGCAACAAAAAAGTGAGGTGACAAGAAGACTTACGCTCAGAGCCCGACTGGAAATATTGTCTAGGAGAAATCGTCAGTGAGAGTTAATTCTTACTCCGTATACTAGTCTGAAGAGGCTTGATATGCAGGTCCTAATTGAAAATGGTCAGTCTCAACGTCATTCAATGCACAATTACTGGTATTTTATATCACAGGACGACGGTTGTGAAAAAAGAAATGACCCAAAAACATATACTTTATTACTTGTGATAGAAAGGCACAGTTCATATCAGTCGAAGGTCCGCGAGGGAATGCACTTGAGGTGTGTTCATTCATTGGAAGAATCTTGAGGGAAACTCCCACAAAGCAACTGGTAATGGAAATAAGACAACGTTGAAGGTACGCAATCACATGGAAGCTGAGAAGAGAGGCGTCTGAACAACAAGATATTAAACAACCTGCGGAATATTCTTTGTTTAAGAAGATTTATTTTACTTGATCGATATGGCCATAGGTATCTTTGCGTGCATCTTAATCGATTTTATAACTCAAAGTGGCATATGAAGGATTAAATATATCAACCCAGGTTTACTAATGCAAATACACATGTTTACTCTGCTGTAAAGATGGGATACATATATAGACTACCTTAACAGAGAAAATTGATATAAACATCACTCCAATTCCACGGACACAATCACTGTAATTTTTAATGAACTTGATAACTTAACTCACTTTATAACTGTGTGACTGAATGAGATTGTATTAAGGTTGAAATAATTTAAGGCAGAGATATTTTGATAGAACAATAATATAAATTGCATTGAACAACACAATGAAGCCCAAGATAGTAATATCACAAGTGCAAGCCCATTCAGGCCCAAATTAAGCTAGGAATAATGCCCTTAGGGGTTATGAGAAAAATATTAAGATAATTCATCACAAGTAGTGCTGTATGACATAACGAAGGCGTCATACTACCAGTCTTCAAGTTTCACAATGAAATGGTTAAAGGCACTAGAAAAGATGCATAATAATTCAATTGTGCAGGTTATACTGATATCTCAGTAGGAGAATATTATAATAGGAAGGAGAGTAAAAGATTAATCAAACAATCAATAGGGTTCTCTTGGATATCTTGACATGGGTTATATAAGGTAAAATACTATAAATGATAATTCAGCAGAATCAACTGCATCATAGCCTGCAAAAAATATGTTTTATCAGTCTTGTAGATTCATCATTAAAGGTAAAACTATCTCACTGTAAGTAATCATACATTAGAGGGTAATTAGCACATTAACCTGTTGATAGGCGTGTCTAGATTGAAGTTATAAAGGGTGAAAATTGTAATATCCAAAAAAAGGGAGTTTAAATTCTCCGATGAAGATATATGGGACTGGATAAAATGAGCTATAAATAGCTTTTTAAGAGTATTTTTAGATAAGAGGGCTAGGTTATATTAGAGAATAAAATTGAGTGGTGTATTGGGGTCCTATCATGGTGATTTTCTGATAGAATCATCGTATTGAAAAAAATGGTCCTAGTTATTGGTCTAGAACAAAAGTGTTCTGAATAATGATATTGAGAATAGGTAGGGTAGGAAGTGTGAGATCGCACTATATATCCGGTTAAAATGAGGTAATCATGTTCTTAGAACTATCAAGTTACGAACCCTTATTCTGCGTTGCCGGCAGCTTCTGCAGGCTCTGGTTCGACCAGAAACGCCAGTCATATCTCAGGTGGAACATGACAATGACTGTCAGTGAAAGATGACGAGTATGAGGAGATTCATCGTCAATGGCAGCCTAGGCACTATACTATATATAGTTAGAAATGCGGGCTTTTAAGTAGTTAGACCCTCACGTTCGAATCAGTCTGGGGAAGTGGAGGCCGGCAGTGAGTTCGGGAAGTAGAGTTGGAATTAATTTCAGCTGTTGCATCATCATTCTATTACCTACTATTACCAGTGAGATTAACGCTTTGTATTGTTGTATGGTAACAAATACTAATCGATACAGTTCATGCTACTATCCAATTGTCAAATAATAATGACACCAAGCTCCAGAAGTACAAGGCAGAAAGCGAATGAAATATATATTCGTTAAGCCTTGAGATTTCAATACTTTAAAGAAAGTGAACACAATTAAATGTTCTAGAACTAACTAGTGTGACAGCTAGATCTGGGTATCAAAATTAATTAGAGCATTCTTAGTTCTCACTCAATTGAAAATTCAAATCAACTATACATCGTTCAAGCTTAAACTAAATTCGATCTGATATTGCAGCCATTGGCAGTTTTGTCCAAAATATGACAGGTAACTCAATCCGTCGGGAAGATCAATAATACGAACGAAGAGTTTTCACCCCGGGTATCACCGTTCTAGAGCACTAAAATGATGCCCGACGAGGTACAATCACGAACTGTAGAAGAATGACAGGAACAGAAACCAAAATGATTATTCCAGCCATTAAACCAGCGGACCCACGAAGGCCGCACGAGTCAAACATATATGGGAACCAAAATGGACCGGTCTGATCATATTAGTTCTGGAACTTTTAAGCAGTATGTCAAGTGAAACTAACAAAGCCCCAAGTACATCGAACAACGTTAATTGCGACTCCCAAAGCAGACGCGTTGTTTTCTTGATAACAATCGGTGGTATCTATGAGATTTGTCAACAATGCTTCTTGCATGAATCTAAGATTGAGCATCCTGACATGTGATGGCGATGGTAGTGACGATCTGGGCTCCAAAACCAGCCACTGCAGTACCGACAATCGGTCGGATACTCCAATGTAAAGGTTCGGCCTCTGCTAGAGTAACGCAGAAGATGACTATGCCAGCAGTAGACAGTGCAAATCCTGGGTAAATCAACCACAGCCGATGCTCTGGAGTGGTATGACTGGCTGCCTTTTTGAACGACTTGTTCTGCCACAGATCGCTGCTGGGACCTGAAACAATTTCTCCTAAGCAGCAACTATGCAACGTGTGAAGAAAATCAGAAAGAAGCCTCTCGTTATTCAAAACACAACCGGCAACATCACATGACATACCCGATAAGAAGACCCAAGAAGTTAATTCCCGTTTCCTGCGCATTGAGATGAAAGAGGAGTCCAAAACGAGAAGCAATTTCAACCGGTATCAACACTAGAGTAAAATTGAAGACTATTGCATATGCGACGGTCGGTATTAGCACCCTTAAATCACCAAGAACTCGAAAGGGGAGAAGAAGCTCTTCTTTCGTCAGAGGATCAGCGTTAATCCTGCCAAACTTGAAGTGCTGCCTTAAAAATCCAGGTTGGTTTTCAGTCCTAGGATGATTTCTGTTATACAATGTCTCAGTACCGAAAAAAAGGCAGCCAAAGAACTGAGCAAAATTGATCTATAGGGAGATTAGTCCAAACAGATAGAATAAACAAAGGCAGCATCATTTATTTGGCTTACGATGGCCATGAGCCAGAACATCCATTCCCAACTGAGATGCTGGATAACAAAACCCATTATAAAGGGGCCCACTGGTGGCCTATATTAACGTCAGGCATGGCATAGAGATTGAAAACGACTCCATCCTTACCCCAGTGTCAACATAAGTCTTCAATTTAGACCAGTTAGTATGTAGAGGCTCAACCTGTCGAAAGTTGTAGTGTTACTTACGTCCAAACACCCTAGTTCTACGTTAGTACTTTCGACAGACACAAATCTGCCAAGGAGAACGATTACCATTGCACGTCCCCGTTGATGTGTAAAGAACATCTCAGCCACCACCGCTTGGCCCATCGCTATGCCCGGGGAAATGAAGAAAGCTTGAAAAACCCGAAGTGTCATGAGAGCCCCATAACTCTGTGCTAACGCGCATCCAATGTTGAATAAACCGCTTCCAAATCCGGAAATTAGCCAGACCGGCCGTCGGCCATATCGACTTGCAAGAGGAAACCACAGGAGAGGTCCGAAAGCGAGAGCAATCATCTGGTTGTTGTCACTCCTAAGCAACCCCTAGTTTATGCCATCTCCAAAAGGAACATCAATACCTGAGCAGATCCCAAATAACTTGCAGTGGTTATTGAAGTGTCAAATCGCACGGCCCAAGTATTAAATGCTGGAGTAACCCCTACGGCCCCAGCAGTTGATATGAGGCCATGAAAGGCAACAAGCGCGAGGTTAACGTGTTTCTGTGTATTTAATCAGCGATACACGAGGAAAACAGGGCCGTCGAGTGCGCAATCACCTTCCATGAGGGCCAATTCAAGGGATCTTGTGGACCCTGTATCGGTAGGGGTATAAGATTCGCTGTCCCATGTCTTGCAAGGAGGTACGATCGATGATCCGGAGTTAGGGTTTCGACGTCGTATAATGAATCCTCAATATATTCAGCGTCGGCCTTCAAGTCCTTGGCCGCATCATTATCTCCGCGAGGAATTCCGGTCATTCTAGTAATCTCCATGATGCTAATAGGCCAGCAAATACAGTCCCTTTACCACAGAAAGCGAGCTCAGATGTAGGATATCCGATATGAAATAAAGGTGCTGGAGACAACATACGCAACTGGGGGCATCCCGTGGTGGAAGGACAAAGTGGATTCAGTTCTTAGGTACGTATGGTATCGGGGTAATTCTGTGGGATAATGGCAAGGGGGAAATACCGGTTTTAATTTACGTAGACCGTGCGCAAAAATAGAGAACAAGACTGAGCCTCCATGTTGTTTCTGGAGGTACTGGGCCGTCCTGGGCCGTCCTGGGCCGTCGCTTTCCTGGTCGCGCAATGGGGTAAGGAAGACCCGCCAATTCCGTTCCCCCAGATTGTCATCGTAGAAAATACTATAGGATTCAACTCCTTAACTACTACAAGGGCGTTCTATTGCCTCTGCTAAAATCAAGCAACGTCAGCAATTGTAACCACCTGCACAAATACAGCGGCATGGCTGAAAGCGTTCGCGTTGAGCTGGTTCAAAGCCTTCCAACCTCTGGTGCCCGGGCTGTAGCCTCGTTCTGCCTCCAAGGACATCAATACCTTGCAATTCCGCAATTGGCACAGGACATACCCGGAGGCGAAGCGGGTATGAACCTCGGGGATAGCAATGCTCCGCTGCTGATTTATCGAGCGGATAGCAGGAGTGATTTCCGTTTGTTTCAAGAATTGCCTGTTCCCGGAGGCGAGGATGCCGAGTTCTTCTCAATCAACGACCGCTATTTTTTGGCAACAGCCAGTTTACGTTCGGGAAAAGGCCCGTATAACCTTGACGTCAAATCTGTCATATTTGAGTGGAACGGATTGTGTTTTGAGAAATTTCAGGAGATTCCCACATTTGCTGCTAAACAGTGGCGATACTTCAGCATTGCTGGAAGACACTTTCTGGCGCTCGCCCAGGGAGTTGAGATCCCTGGAGTTGTGGCCACAGTTCCCAGTGATTCCACCATCTTCGAGTGGGATGGGTCAATATTCAATGAGTTCCAGACTGTCCCATCTAAATGGGGCTACAACTGGCTCCAGTTTTCTGTTGATCAACAGCAGTTTCTCGCTTACGCAGATCACATCGCGGGCTCCATTCTTTTGAAATGGGACGGTTCATCATTTGTTCACTTTCAAAATTTTGAAGGCATCCATGGGCGAGCATTCTGCTTTTTCAGCGATGAAGACGGCACTGCCTATCTCGCATTTTCTCGAATTTCCTCCGACAGTCTACTATACCGCTGGAACGGGGAATCTTTTGTGAACCATCAATGTCTAGAGGGAGCTGGAGGCAGGGAGTTCACCTTGGTAAGAACGGAGCAAAACTTGTATTTGGTCCACGTCAAATTCATCATAGGAGGTCGCAGTAATCCCAACCCAGCTCTTGATTCCGTGATCTACCAGGTGGAAAAAGATGGTCTAAAGGTCGTATCCACTTTTCCAACTTTAGGAGCCACGGATGTCATGGCACTATCGCGCAACGACCAACTATACATGGTTGTTACGGAGAGCCTCACAGCAGCACAGAGATTCCGAACAGATACTCATATCTATCATTTGGTCACAGGAAATACCAGCCATTCACGCCGTGATATCATCAACAAGAAGGCTTCATATCAATCTCCTGAATTCCTCGAATTGTTTACGGCCTATACCGCGTCCAATGTGAGTATTGGTTCTCAATTAACCACTACAATGGCGCAACAAATGTCGTCTTATCCATTGCTTGTTGCAACTAGCTTTGACATACTGCTCTTCCCGGGGAACGGGAAACAGCCTGAATATTTAAATTTCCGACTGGGTAACCGGGGATTCAAGGAATTGGCTGCCATATCCCATTTAGGTCCAGCCTTGGGCTCGTTGGTACAGATGCACGAGGCAGGAGCAGCACGCGATTCTTGGCAGCCACATGCTCGGAGGCTTCTTGAGAAAGTCATCGCTGTACAGAAAATAAACTCAGAAAGCCTGTGGCGCGACCTTATCCAGGCTGAGTCTTACAAAGGTCGTGAATCATCGATTTCGTCAATGATTGATTACGCTTGTGCTATCACTCGAAAGTACTTAGAACTTATGCTGGAAGACCTAAATGTACTTTCGGCGGAGTTCCTACGCGAAAATTATCTTGAAGCTGTAGGAGATCGACTAAATGCCACTGTCCCTTTCAATGCCATTATGATTGCCACTTTTTTCTTGGTTGGACTTGATACGTCATATCGAATAAGACAGTGGTTTGAGAATTATGATTTGGATTGGCAAAATGGCATGGTGCTTATCACTGGTAGACAGGGGCGCGAGACATCGGGAGTTACCATCAGCACGAGCTCTGTGGCTCAGATGATCCTGCAGTCATCGAATTTGAAACTGCCTGTTGAACGCTTGTATATAGCGCCACATGGGCCAGTCCCAGACATCAAGGATGCAACGGATATTCGTACTCTTCGTGATTACGAACCGCGATTCCGAAAATTGTGGAGTGGGCTTTATGGTATGGGCCAGCTTGGACAGACTATGTTCACAGCATATCCGGCCTTCATGCCCAAGCAGGATAGCATGCCGGTAATTGATAGTTCTACTACAACTGTATCCGAACTTCCTAAAATATCGAACCCAAACGATTGGTTTTCTATGAACACTCGAATGCGTGTCGTGTTGGAAGATCCCCGCCAGTTACTCTCAGGGTGTGTGGCCGATTATGCTGCCGAGCAGCTGCGCCTTTTTAGATCAGACCTGTCCAAAGTCATTGTACCTGGTCTGGACGGGGTTGATTATAGTTCAAAATTGCCGATCTATAAATTTTTGGTAAGAGAAAAAGCCTTCACCATTTCGTCCTGTCCGTACCCTCTGGGAACAGACTTACCCGCCACAATACGAACAATAAAAGTGAACGGTGGAACACTAGCATACCGGGAAAATGGTCCATCGAATGGTCAAACTGTTATTTGGATCCACGGACTTCCATTAGATAGTCGATCCTGGGCAGCTCAATTTGATTATTTCTCGGACAAGTATCAAAATATTTTTGTTGATCTCCGCGGCTATGGTTCATCTTCAAAGCTCCCATCAGGTATTACGGATATTACTCAGCTATATTGCGACGACATACTCGCACTAATGAACCATCTCAATATTTCTAGTGCGGCTATGGTGGGATTTGCGTCTGCAGGACATGTAGCATTGCGTTTTAGTGCTCAAAACCCTGGCAGGATAAGCAAACTTGTTGTTCTCAACGGGAGCCCTCGGTTCAAACGCAATGCCACCGACTATACATTTGGATTTTCGGACACTCAAATACAGGATCATTTCCTTGCTGCGGCTGATTCTGGGGGTGTTGAGGCCTTAGCCGATGCAATACTTGATCCAGTGGTCGTTTTTCAAGATCTGAATGCCTCAGACGCCGAGAAAGTATCGTCTTGGTTTCGCGTAATGTGCTACAACGCTGGGCTAGATACGTTGCTTGGATTTTTCAGAGGTATAGTAAATGACGATGACCGGCATTGGGTCCCTTTTATTCGAGCACCTGTTTTGATTCTTTCCTCATCTCTAGGCAAGGAGGTTCCTGCTCAAACGGCCATGTACCTGAGGCAACACATCCAGAAATCCAAGTTAGTCGAGATTCCAGATGCAGACCACTTCTTGCACATAACTCGGCCTGTTATTGTGAACCAGTTGATTGGAGGTTTTCTAGCTTCTGCGTCTTCATAATGTTACATAGAACTGAAATAGTCCCGCGCTTAGAATGTAAGTGATTGATCGCAATATATATTTTGAAATTCAAAGACTAGTGATTCAACAACTACTATCAGTTTATATGTACGCTATATCTTTAATCAATGTCTCCCTAACATTTCGCCTCTGTTGAGACTATGTTAACCTATA
Source organism: Talaromyces proteolyticus (assembly GCF_021365285.1). Lineage (NCBI taxonomy): Eukaryota > Fungi > Ascomycota > Eurotiomycetes > Eurotiales > Trichocomaceae > Talaromyces > Talaromyces proteolyticus. The sequence goes on along the minus strand of NW_025764278.1, from coordinate 953,270 downwards.
ATAAAACACTGCTACAAATTGTGTTACTATAGCTAGCCCAGTCTTTTTACAAGTTGTGTATTGAGTCCGTAAAATCTTTGTCTATGTTAAGCTTGAGTGAGAAAAATGTCATTACCTAGGTAACACCCTACGTTCCTTCCTCTATCGCTCACTCCCTTTCTTTGCCGACCTGTCGGCCTATGGACGGGTAGTAGCGGATGAAAAATCACAAGGGTGTTCCTCAGCCTCGTATCTGTGCTTGTCGTGAAGGAATGGGCCCCCGCTCCGCTCTGTGGTAGGACGAATGAATAAATAAATTATAGCATGGATATGGAATCGGTTGATGTGTAATATTTGTGCTCAAGTGATGTTATATAGAACGGTGGAGCAAGTTGGAATGTGCAGAATTGAACAATCAACATTTGATATTTGGCATTAGAGCTTGAGACATGGAATTAGGCAGCGCAATAGAGGCCACAATAGGCCAAGAACGGACTTGGTTCTACGTGTTCTGCGGAGTGTCACTCTTGCTTTCATGGCAACTGATTGTAAGTGTTGATTACAGCTGCCTTGTGAACAGCGCGCTCACCAAAAGTTCTCTGTCTTGAGACCTTTCTCAACGATCCCTTATCTAGTATTCCCGGCCCCTTTCTGGGTAGAATATCCAGCCTATGGCTCTTAAAGCTGGACTCTTCTGGGCGACGGTCCCACACAATACATGAACTACACAAGCAGTATGGACGTGCTGTACGAATAAGTCCTAGCGAGATATCCTTTTCCAGTCGACAAGCAATGCGCGACATTTACGGGGCCAACAACAAATTGGTCAAAGCTCCTGTTTATGAAGCATTTGGGCGGCCTAGTTCTTTCACTATTTGTGACAGAGATGCCCATCGTACACGCCAGAAACGCATCGCGCATGTGTTTGCGCCGGCCGCTATTGCCGATGTTGAGCCTTTGGTCCATGAACAAGTGGATAAACTGCTTGCTGTATTAAACAAGAGGGATGGACAATCGATCGACATAATGGAATGGTTTAGGATCTTTGCACTTGACGTTGTCGGTATGTTTTCTCTCTTGTCAAGGTTTTTCAGCAGCATAGCATCTACTAATTATCGCTCTGTAGGAGCCGTCTTCCTCGGCCGAAACTTTGGTGGACTAGAAAGTGAGAAGCCTCCCGACATCCTTCTTGAATTGGATCAAGTTTTTCCATCATTGTGGGTAGAATGGCAATTCTCATCGATTCGATGGCTCCTTCTTGCGATACCTTACAAACCATTACACCATTTCCTGAACGTCGGGCCTAAATTCTACAAGGTATGCTCCTTATTAGACATCCATATATCGATATCAAATCAACCATTAATATAATCCTGCTATCTAGCATGGCCGGGACGCTTTTCACCATTACGTTTCACTCTATGGTCGCTCTGGTAACCGACGCGATCTACTCACAAAACTTATTGCTGGTCACAAAGATGTTGGACCGTTGAAAGATGACGAGATTGTCAATGAAATGACAAATTTGATCTTTGCGGGTACCGATACAACCAGCAATACATTCTCGTACATGTTCTACGAATTAGCCAAAATGCCCGAGTGGCAGGATCGGTTGCAGGAAGACCTAGATTCGATATCGTTTGATGCTGTACCGGACTATAAAGCTGTCGTAACGCTTCCTGTCCTAGATGCTTTAGTACATGAAACTTTGAGATTTCACCCAGCAGCGCCAGCGAGTCTACAACGAGTTACTCCACCTAGCGGCGTAACAATAGATGAGGTGCAAGTTCCCGGGAATGTGAGTGAAGATAAATCGCCATGTTCCCCCCGTTAATAAACTAGCTGACGATATCCTGCAGGTAACCGTATCCTGCCAATCTTATACGACGCAGCGCGATCCGGATATTTTTCCCAATCCCGACACATTTGATCCCGCGCGTTGGCTAAATGCAGACGAAGGTCATCTCAGAGTCATGCATGACCAAATTCTTGTTTGGGGAAAAGGCCAGCGTTCATGTCTTGGGAAACCATTGGCTTATATGGAGCTGAAAATTGGAACGGCTGCGGTCATGAAACGATTTCGATTCGAAATTGGTAGCCCTGTAACAGACGACGATATGGAAATGACGGATCATTTTACCTTGATCGCGAAAGGTCAAAGGTGTATTTTGCGCGTCATTAAGCGATAGAGTGTGGAAAGCATGGCACGGTCTACAATAGGTAAGGGGTAGGAAAGTATTCATACTCATTCGAAGTGTACATTTCATTGGGAGCTTCAATTTGTATGCAACGCTCAGTACATTTACACTCTCTATGAATATCACTACTCAAAGTGGTGTTTCTGCCCTAATCAAGACTTATTGACTGTTAATAATGGCTGTCTAATAGGGGACCATCAATGGTTTGGATAAACCTGATGGAATGGATATAAATACATCAGTAGATAAAAGAAGGTTTGCGTTCCTTCTATGTGAGCAAAAGTCAGTTCAAGTCAAGCTTGGCTCGTATAACATTTGTACATTTCGCAGCGCTCCTTCAAATGTCCATTTTCTTGAGTGTCTCGCATGCTATATCATGTTCAAGAAATCGCGATCCGAAACGACCGGGCCAAACACCGCGGAACAGTTATGTGCGTTTGTAGCATCGGGCTGGATCTACACCGTAAATCTCCAAAATGGGAACAGGCAGCGTAAGTGAGATACTGTTCTGTCCTCGATGGGAGACAACGGAATAGTTCATGCAGAAGCTGCCTAAATACCTCGTAGTCCCATTGTGCTCGCGTAATTCAACGCGGGGACAGGGGTTGGGAATCGTGGGGTCAGTTTGGATGCGGTGGCAAGTGAGCAACAATTTATTAGCTAGTGATATATCATATGTGCCCTTGGTTAAAGCCTAGCCCCGTTTCTAACAATCATGCACATAGACGGAAAAGTGCGGAATGTACGATCCTCGCCCCTACAGGGATAGCTCAACCCTTCGACTAAACTTTTACTTGAAGTGTGCCTACTTTCTTATATATTGTCAGTAATCTCTTTATACGATTGGACATATCTATTGCTCCTGTTGAGATTACCTAAAACGGATCTTCTAGATACAAAGAGAGAAAACGTTCTGCACCACTCTCCCTAGCATTTGAAACCTATATCTACTTGGTGAGTGTCCATTAGTCGATCTTTCCATTTCTTATTCCACATTTCTTTTTTTGCGACAACTCTAATTTTTCGCCGGCAATAGCTGTCACAAAAAAGTCTATCAAAAATAGAGACAATGTCAAAATGTCAAGGACAATGTCAACCATATCACAATACCCCGATACCGTATGCGTTATAAAATCTAACCAACTGTAACACCGCCTATTGAGTATCTTGTTCCCATTATATTGTAGAGGCATAAAAGAAAATATGTACATGTACACACATCAACCAGGAAGGCACTTTCATTGAATTTTTGATTTAAGTAAATAATAGGTCGCAACATTCTTCGTTAATGCGTTGACAGATACCTTGCTTTTAAACATTCCCTGAAAAACCGTAATTCCCTCCAAAAAGCATGTCAAAGAAAGTATTCATCGCCAGTCATCTCCAAACGAGGGAACTTGCTCTTCACAGTTAAACACATGTGAGATATTGGCCCCGTTTCTCAGCCTCGCAAAATACAATGGGCACAACTTTTCCCCTGTATACTACGAAAAGTAATCCAGGGGTATATCGAGAACATCGCATTGTGAAGCTTCATCAAATGCTATCTGTGACGACGGCCAATCTAGGCTTCTCAATGTAGCGCTTGAAGATGTGACAGATTGCCAAGTCCCTCCGGAGGCTGTTACTTGATCCAATGTGGAAGTGTATCCCCGAGCTGACAGATAGTCCGAGGTGGGATTTGGATTGCTAGTCCTCGTGAAGGAAGCCCACAAATCTAAGATGTACTGTTCAAATGGCAGATCAATGTTATCACGCAAGGGGACTCCCACGAATTCGATATTTCCAAAGGAATAAAGTATATCTCCGCCGTGGCACCTGATAGACATAAACATTAACCAAGGGTCAATTAAAAAAAGAAGAGGGAGAAAAGATATAAGAAATTGCGATACACAGTGTCTCACCTAAAATATGGCAGAGATGTATCACCGTACGGGTGTTCTTGATCCACTGGCGCTTGACATACTGGAGCATTAGGATCGAACTCTATATATTGATACGATCTTTCAAATTGATAGAACCAGTAGCTTTCGAAAAATCCGTCTGAAACCGCAGAGACTGCATATGCGTGATTGACACATCTAAAACCATAATCGGTAGATAAATGCGACGTTACATTGAAAATATTAGTGGTTGCGTTACTTCCTGTTGGTTCCGGGAATAGAGACGGATTATCAAGAACAACGGCAGCGTTATACCCAATGGCTTCGATAGCCTGTGAAATGTTTGTAGTGTTTGGGTATGAAATAAGGCCCGCCATATCGTCATGTAGCATACCAGCAAGAATATTGACCTTAGCATGTGGGAGGGAAGTGTTGAAAGTTATGTTAGACTGAGTAATATAGGTTCCATCGACGACAAGATACCTAGAGAATAAGCATTCCAGCCAGCTATGGCAATTTCACCTCTGGTATCACTTACGGAAGATTAGTTATAAGCAACTCGTCTGCGCTGACCGAGCGTAAGCAGCTCACTTGTGATGTTGCATTGGCGCAACCTGTAGACTCCAGGACAGGGTCCACTATCGCTACAACCTCTTCTTCAATAGTCGGGATGCTCATGTAATTATAAAACTCTCCAAGCCCCAGAGGATCACTCTGAACTATAGCCCCAGTGAATTTACCAACCGCCGGCGGAGATGTCAAAAGCTGCCGGACAGATGCTGCTCCTGCAGACTGCCCGATAAGAGTGATGAGATTCGCATCACCACCGAAAGCAGCAATGTTGGCCCTAACCCAGTCTAGAGCTGTAATCTGGTCTGCAATGCCAAAATTACCGTTGGTTATGCCATCATCAAGAGCTAAGAAGCCAAAAATGCCTAGCCGATAGTTGATTGACACAACGACAACGTCGCCTCTTGAAGCCATGTTTCCCCCATCATATTCAGGGTCAGCACCTGACCCTGAAACAAAACCTCCACCATGTATAAAAAACAAAACAGGCTTCAAGTTGGTTGAATCAGACCCGTTGCTTGGCAAGTGAGGGGTGTATATGTTCAAAAACAAACAGTCTTCTCCTCCGGCGATTCCTGTGGTGCCGGCTTGTAGGCACGATTGACCGTAGGAGAGTGCAGACAGGGCCGCAGTCTCATTGTAAACCTGAGAATACGTAAATCGCTCAGGCTGTGCTGCGTATCTGATACCTTGGAATCGAAAGGTTCTCCGGTCACGAAACCTACGTATCATTTTTTATAAATACTCATTTCACCATGAAAGACGAAAAAAGGATATAAGTACCCAGTGATTGCTTGGTTACCAGTATTAACTGTCACTTGATACTTCGATGTAGTGTCCGTATAAGTTGAGTTAGCAAACGGTGCAGACTGTGTACAGAGAGCCGGTAGACTCAGGTTACAGTTGGAAATTTTGACGTTCCCATAGATATCGGTCACTGCGCATGGGCCCTTCGAGGACGCAACCCAGAAAGACGTATAATTCAAGGCATGACCCAGTGTGCTAGTTAGATTCAGAGGGTTGCCGGCATTGACCGTGTATAAAGTTTCAGAAATGTTTTCACAAATTGGCAGGGTTGATGAGTAAGGCATTGGACTTGTGAGGATCAGCGCACCAGTTGAGTTACTTGAAGGCCCTTGGATTATTAGACTCATGATTACAGAACTGGGTAGCACTCATACCAAGCAAATCATTGTCGAAAAGCAAGCTCAGATCACTTGCAAGTAATGGTGGCGATGCGTGCCCAGCTACTACTGTAACTATATGCAGTAACAAACCTGCTATGCAATATTTAAAGAGAATCATATTATTCGATATTCTTTTTTGGTGATTGTGTAATTCCGCTTTGAAAAAAAGGACCGGTTTCGTATTTGCAAACAGTTGATGGTATATGAATTTTCAATGCGAGTATAGATGTCTCAACTGAAGTAATGGATTTGTTGACACCTATATATCAATTTGTCTCCATCCATCGCTTCACCTGCAAGTTTTCCCTCCCCCTTCCCCAAGTGGTTCCCCAAAACCCCAGGTTTCTCCATGTTCTAGGTTTCTCCACATCCTTGGTTTAGCGTATCCATGTCTCCGGTGGTATAATTTATTGGGCATATTAACCTTCCCGCACTTTACCGGACTTTCCCATATAGCTTTTCTAGGCTAATAATCACATTTATTTGGAAGCATACAGACCGTAGGAACCGAATCCTTTGTTGACGGCGGGACAGAGCAGCTTTTGATGAGGTAATCGGAAAGAGCATCAAGCATTATAGAGCTGACACCACGCTTGGTGGTCGGCTAGTACGGCTAAGACGAGGCCGCGCGGAACTAATGCTGTGCAACTTCCTGTAGAGAATTAAGACCGAACTCCGAGAACATTTTGCTGCATTTACTGTTTTCTGTGAAGTCAATTTCTTAGTACTAATCATATCAATGATCATTTGTACTCTTCCGCGGTTTAAGTGTCTTGCCATGTTGCCTTCCCGTAGCAGACTATCGGGAGGAGATAGTGAAAGATCGTCATAGAAAAATAGTGGATCATTCAGGATAACAAGAGAGGAAAGTTTTCGAGATTTCTCAATGAAGTCCCCAGAATGAGGATCATCACCACTAAAACGGAAGGTAAGCAAAAGTATCCTGGGAGAATTAAGTGGAGAGCGGGAAAACTGGCAGGTTTCATCGCAAGTAGGGAGAAGCCATCAAGACTCAAAGACTTAGTGAGTTATCCCAGTAGCTTATTGAGCAGTGGCTTCGGTACAGCGTTCGCTCAGCATACGGACAGTGAGCAGATAGGGCTTGCTCAGTGAGCATTCAACAAGCGTTTAGCAGAGATCAGTGATCCATTGATGATCTATCAGGTGATATAGTGTAAAAGCGTCGATGGACTTGGACATGATGTTGGCTGCCGTCGGCCATACTTGCTACATGTAGCGTACAAATGTAACGTTTCATAGTTCAGCGCAGCTGCAATGTTGGGAACAGCATGTAAATTAAACGGGCCGATGCGTAGGTTAAAATATATGGCCACTCTATGTCCTCTCAATCGCGTCAGTTCCAAAGCAGTAATAAAGAAACATACATATCTACTCGTACTACTGGATGATGTTGCTTTCCACGGTCACATCTGGGTATGGCTCATTCGTTATTTTGCAGTGGCGATATGAAGAAAATAATAAATTCCATTTCATTAGTTATGAAACCGTCTAGGTATCTATTTAGGTATAGTATATAACTGTTGATATAAGTCAAATTTCGGGGTAGAGGCGACCGATAGACAAGCATTTATTCATATCAATTGTTGGATATGTAGATTCAAAATTTGGATATACATTTCGTGCGCGGTAAATGAGCCAATACTTGGTACATCTACCCGAATTCAGAATTTTATGTCACCTCAGAGGCGCTTCTGAAGATCTAATCAGGTAGTATGATGAAAAAGGTAAACTTAATGTAGAATGAACTATCTCAGGAGCAACATAGAGAAAATTCGAAATTACTGGTGTTTTAGTATTTTATCATATCAATAAATCCCTTTCGTAAAATCGTGGCTCCATCACAACACTTCATGTGGTTAATTAGATAGAAGGAAGCATGAACTAATAAGCTAAAAATATTATTTCAATTAGATGGCTTTCTATTTTTGAACTGACGCAGTTGAATTAACGTAGGGCTATTGCGTTGAATATGTTGGCATGGTCTTCATACCGAGCTTTATCTAACGGAATTAGGGCTAATTTGGTTATATCCGTCTGATCTATTTTTATGTGACATATTCATAGAACCGGCGTTATGGCTTGCTGATTAAAATGGTTCCTAGTCCATTTTCCAACCCATCTGCATGTTGTAGATTTCTCAGGTCCGGCCAGAAATTTGATAACTTGAAACATGTAAATGCGTGGTCTTGAGTGTGATCTGTTATGCAGCCTATTAGACACGGTGCTATGCAAAGCCTCAGGTAGATCTATTTATTTCTCATTGAACACTGCATAATCTGAAAAGGGGGTTTGAGTTCGCGCGCATCAAGGGCAAGTTCGAGTAATTGACTAATTGTCATGGCCAGTCAGAACGAGCAACGCTGCCGATGGAGGTGTGTTTATCTTCTTTTCTTTTTCCTGTTGAAGCTGCATGTTATTTCCGGCGTTTCAGAAACCAAAGTCGAATTCATATAACCAATCAATAACATAATGACAACAACAGGATGTTAAGCTCAGCGCGTAACACATTTTCACTCAGCCTCGTTCATGCATGGTTCTCAAAGGTGCTCAGCCTTGCGATGAGAGATATATTAATCTTGTAAAGTTCCTTCCTCCGCAAGATCCAATACTCATTTTAGATATATCCAAGTTTCTCTGAAATTATTCTCCATCTTGAGCGATTCAATTTTATATTTGTTATTCTTCCTATCGAAGTTATCGATTTATATTCCGCGTCTGAAACCTCAATCATAGGCAGCAATGGCAGAAGATAATTTCTCGTAAGAAACTTTGGATTCGCGAACATTAACACCCATTCTAATACCCAAATTGTAGATATTCGGAGTCCGAAACAGTGTCTGTCAATCCGAGTTGCGTGAAATGTGAGGAAGGGGTCCATTCGACTGAGCTACTACTATGCAAGTTTTGCGAGGAATATCTTTGTCCCCTTCACTGGGACGAGTATGACCCTCACAAAAAAGGCAGAAATGTGGAAAAACATCAAAAAACATCTCTTAACAACGATGAAATCAAGAACTTTGAATCCGCTAGAGAATTCGAACGGTCGCTCTTCACTGAACCTGGAGAAGCGGAACATGAAAAGCTGCACGAACAAGACCTTGCAACTGTATGGTTCGGTATTGATGCGAAAACAAAACAAGGGCATTCTAACCCCGATGTCTATGGAGAAATCATACTGAGATCGACATTTTATCCTCGTTCACGTCAGTTTCCTAGCCTTGTCTCATTTATTGGGACAACTGGTGCTGGAAAGTCAACGCTCGTGGTAGGTGGTTCTTATTTCAGTTTGGATACTGTGAAAACATCTTTAGTTCTGCAAACTAGGTGGTCTACCGCATTTTGTATTTGATACTGACCAGTAATCAAGAAAGGAATCATCGACGTTGAACCGGTTAAGACAGAAACGAACGACCGAAATTGGCTTCGTAGTGTTCCTGTTCAAGGAATACGAAGTTTTTTCATGAAGCCCACAACTTCTGACGTTCATTTATATCATGATCCCCAGACGTTACATACTGATAGGCCTTTACTCTTGGCTGATTGCGAAGGTTTCGGAGGGGCTATGGAAGATCCTGTTGGATCTATACTCAAAAAGGGTGTGGAATATACAGCGTAAGTAAAGAGCTCTTATATAACATTGAACGCAAACTGACCACCTAAATCGTATCTAGGAAATTTTGGCCGTTGCATTCGTCAACAGAGAAGGATCACGGAAAATTGACACGAAAATTCTGTGTTGAGACGATATATCCCCGTATTCTCTATGCCTTTAGTGACATCTTGTGTTATGTTATTCAGCAGAATCCTCGAGTAATCGAGGAAAAGATCACAAAAATCATATTATGGGCTGAAAAGGTGCATGACGCCTCTCTAAACCAAGTGACTCTTCCTCGTGCTGTGCTCGTTCTTAACAATATTTCTATGTCACGGGAGGAAATGAAAATGTGGAAAGACGCGGCAACTGTAACAGCATATGTTACAGAAAGTCTGAGGAAGAAGACAAATTTTGCACCGGAGTTACTTCCTGCAGTCGAAAAGTGGAATGCTATTCTACCAGGTGAAGGAAAGATCAACTCTTTGTTGGATCTGTTTTTGCAATATTTCAGATCCGTATCGATCGTTTGTGTACCTCACCATACAGAGGAACAGCTAGCGACTGGATTTTTCAACAGTGTGAAAGAGCTTCGAAAGCTTATAGTTGACCTAAGCAATGAAGTTCATGAACAACGCCAGAAGGTTTCTCGCCAGATAAATTCAATACAGCTTGAGTCTTATCTTAGCAAGGGCATCGAACACTTTTTCACAAAATTTGACGAACCTTTTGATATTTACAAGTTCGCAATGGATCATCAAAACGTGCCAGAAAGTTTGACTGATCACGCAGTATATCTGATGAAAAGGATTAGAGAAGAGGAATATAACCCGAAGGCGTTTGACGAGCGTTGCGCCAAGCTCATCGCCTCATATCATACGATGAGAGCCATTATCAGGCAGGAGGAACTTGGTAAGTCTTTCTTCTCCTCAAGTGATCTAGGACATTTGCGAATGTGTCTATTTACGTTTTCATGATTACCTGACATATTTTTGCCAAACCCCTAGGAGTACTACGTCTACAGGATCCTACATATGTTGAACCCTATCGAACTGCTTATAAAGTGGTGCAGGAATCCTCACGTTGTTGGTTTCACGATGGTAGGAATTACTGTCGTTGCATTCGTGATGGTCACACTAAAGGTCATTATGATGCGAAAAATCAATTCATCGGTTGTGGGAATTACGAAAGTCCCTATACTGAGGAGTCCTGCATCCAGTTTGAGAAAAAGATCATAGAGCTGAGTAACGAAATAATACTCAGCGGCTCTGTCTCCTCGCGGCTAGAGTTTCAGATTAATAAACACACCACGATTCTTAAAAACGAAAGATCGTTTTGGTTGAAGACTTTCTCAAATAAAGTATGTTTCTCCTGCCTGGTTGAGGTCCCCGAATTTCGCCTCAAATGTGGCCATCGCATTTGTAGGGCTTGTGTCAAAATATTCGGAAAACAGGCGAAACAGGAGTTCATATATCAGCTTGATTCCTGCATACTATGCTCTGAAGGCTCTTATAACGACAACCCTTATGCAACCATTCAATTGAAACCCACTGGAGCTGGGGCTCGTATACTTGCTATTGACGGCGGAGGAGTGAGAGGAGTAATCTCTGCCCGAATTCTACAGTTTCTAGAAAATGAGATAGGTCTCCAGCTACCGCTTCATCACTTCTTTGATGTTATTATTGGAACCAGCTCAGGTAAGTTTATTTCTAACAACTTCCTACATACTAATGTGTTATTTGCTCAACAAAGTGAAAGGCTGATTTGATAAAGGCGGAATTTTATCTCTTGCGCTTGGTGCCAATCTATGGGATGCAGATACCTGCGTAAACAAGTTCAGAAGTCTTGCATCTGTATCATTCTCACAGCGTCTTCTTACCAAACTCCCCATTATCGGCGGGTTGTTTGGTATAGGTCTACATAGCTACTACGAGCCAGAGCCCATAGAAAAAGCGTTGGTTAATACATTCACTTGCGCGACCGGCAAGAGGTACCTGTCTCATGAGCCACGTATATATAAAAGTGACCAGAAAGAGGGGGATCATCTGAAATTTTACTTGAGAGAGCTGAACGTTGGTGTTACAACAGTAAATACAATCTCTAATGAGGCTGTATTGATGTCAAACTACAACCGAAAGCAGTCGAAAGATGGTAATTTATTTCCGCACAAATTTTATCACCGTAACCTAACTCCAAAAAAAGACTCAGGTGCAAAGTTATATCGCGCAGACCAAGAAGACGATGAGATTGAAGTTTGGCAAGCGTAAGTGATATTGATCCAAGGGTAACTAGATCCCAGTTTACTAATAGTTTTTGGAATTTAGAGGCCGATGCACATCTGCCGCTCCATCCATATTTCCTACTTATCGAGCTCCTAATAGGCAATCTTTCCAAGATGGTGGTCTAAAGCATAATAATCCAATTGGCCTAGCGGTGAAAGAAGGTAAAATTCTATGGCCAGATTCATCTGACGTGGACATCGCTGTCAGTATCGGCTCTGGATACGCTGAAACCCGATTGGCAGATGGGAACGTTGTCCACGGGTACGCTGTACATGGCTGGCTGAAGAGATGTATAGATGTTTGGGAAAGCAGCCTGGACTCAGAACGGCTTTGGCAGGAATATTCTCGTTCTCTTGACCCAGAGGAGAAGTCGCGTCACCATCGATTGAATGTCAAGATCTCTGACACACTCCCATTCATGGCCGATGTGGCGAAGATCGACGATATGGAGGAGCAGGCAATCCGCTTCTATAGCCAACCTGATTCGAAGCAGCAACTCCGACGAGCAGCCGAGGCCTCAATTGCAGCACTATTTTATATCCGCATCGATAGGGTTTTCCAAGCTGGAAGAGATTCGTATAATTACAATGGACGAATACTATGTCGATTAGAGAAGAAACACCATCTTAGACTCTTGAAAAGACTGCAAGAGTCTAATTGCACTTTTCTCATCAACGATAAAATCAATGATATGGACTTCTCAAAGCAAGAAAATAGAATACAAAATGGCGATGAGTTTCAACAACACTTCCATTGGAATACAGCTCGGCATCTACAAGCTGTTGATCTCTGTCTTGCATTTGTGGCAGCAAGCACGGAGGACAAGGAGAATGAGATACACGATAATGTGGGCGACACTTCGTCGATTTATCACATCAGCGGCAGCCCGTTTCGCAGATCGTTAGCCAACTAAAATTTACGTGGACAAATTCAGCGTGGTGGAAGGGTGGATGTGTTATAAAGATTGAATGATTTTCTTTGATGTGCTATGTATTTGCATTTAATTATCATTAAATTTCGGTATTATTACAACAGTTTTAGCGCATATGTAGGCAAGAGCAAGCAATCAGAGTTGGTGTACTATACTTTTCTTATCAGAATTCGAGTTTTATCATTATACGACATTTCCAATTGATATTTTTGAAATGCTTTCAAAGAATATGTGTGATTATGCATAACCCCAACCTATGTATAGAAATTCATTGTCTCCCATGCATCTATATTTGGCCTTCGTGTTCCCCTTCGCATCTACTTCTTTGTCTTATTAAATGTTAAATATCCTTAAATTACTAGAATAAAGAGGCCGCTCTACCTCTAGCTCACATAGAAAGTACATAAATAATGTGCTGGATGGATTCAATCCTTCCGTCTCATTCAACCTGAAAACATCGATCTTTTATACAATTTGCTTCTAATTCTCCACTCCGAATATCCAATATTGTCGAACAACAAAATGAAGAACACATGGACACTTCTCTCAGTCCTCTATCTCCTCACCTCGTCTCTCCCCGAAAACGCACTCGCCCACCCAACCCCAGCCGCCGATATCGAGATCCCTCAAATCATCCCTCACCCCGATCTTCCAAGCCTAAAGTCACTCGGCCTCACATCCGCGGGTCTCTACGGTCTATCCAGTGCCAACCACACCGCCCATAGTAAACCCCCCCCTTCTTGCAATAATATAATGATAAATAAAGGCTAACACTCCTCAGCAGCGCACCAACTACAGTCGCGCTTCCAAATAACCTGCGAAGACCTCGACTGGCCCGACGGCTACGCTGCCGACAACGACCGTGGCGATAACGGGCGTGCCAATATGCTTGATGCGCAGGCATGCTTGAATTACCTCTCTAAAACAGGCAGCGCACCCTGCACGGTGTCCTTCATGTACTCAGCTGTTATTTGGTGTCGCGCTGGCACAGCAACTGTGGGCGGGACACATGCGTCGGGGGTTACTCGGACTGTGATTTCTACATGGTGAGAATATGCACTGTTTCATACCCCAAGTAAAAATTGAATTTGGTGATGCATACAGGATTGGGTGACTGATTGGAATGGTGTCTTTAGTAGGGATGTAGCGATCGGTGGGCAGGAGATTATTGACCAGTGTAACTGGCCCAGAGGGGTCGCTGGTGAGTATATCTCATAGAGTCTGGTGGAAGATGAGACTGATGTTATTGATACCAGGAGCCAACGCCGCGAATGGGAATGGAGGTTTAATCGTCAAAATTGAGAAGTTCAATGAAACCTTAAAGCCAATAGGTCCAATACATCATTGATATACAGCAGGGAATTTTTATATTCCAATTCGTGTGGTTTTCAACTGGTGGTTTTAACATTTAGACGCTTTTTTTTTAATGATATTGATTGTATGATTGAAAGAAGCTAGAATATATATTTCCGATGCAAGTTCTACGCAGACGCCACATGAAGGGCATCGTAATAAACATCCAAAAGACACCCGGCAGACCAAGCTTGAGTTGGAGACTGAAGCCGTTAGCAACGAATCAAAAGGGGGAAAAAGGAAAAAGACGATATAGACTTACTGAATCCGCACAGTACGCTCCATTCTGATTCGTCAGCTCTGTCAAACCCTTCCATGGACTGTCCTTTAGAGCCTGTTTGCAACCTTCCAACCTCCTAGTCACCTGCTGGAATGTCTCGGTACGCTCTTCTGCGGTCTTCCTACGTAATAAGTCAAAATGGAGCAAGGCTCGGAGGAAATAACCACGCGGCCACACCCATTCAGGGCCCTGGTGGTAATTGCGGCCCTTGGAGGTGGCGAAGTCGGTTGAGTCTTCGGAGTTGTAGTAGTTGGGATGGTAGTTGAGGTCTGATGGATCGAGGGTGGCGACGCCAGTAGGACCGAGAAGGACTGAATCGGCCAGGGAAAGAGCTTGGAGAGCATGATGAGGATTGAACAGATCCGGAGCGACGGTCATTGCAATGGGAAAGTTACTGCGGAGCTGGTAGTCTTCATACGGCTTGCCGGATTTGTAGAGATCCTTGTAGATTCCGCGACGGTTGATGATGGCGGGGTCGACGTCGTAATTGGCGTCATCTGCAGCATCGACGGGGATGTAGTAGCATCGCTCAAAGTTTTGCTTGATTCTCGACGCCCAGTTGGCGAAGGTGATCAATTCACCGTTGTCTGCATCAACACCCTTGTGCTCGTAATTACCTGCTGACCGGAGCTCTTCGACCCATTTCAAACTACTATAAACGAGACCTGTGATTTCAACAGATGCCCCGTCTCTGGGTGTTCCCGGTACACCTTTATTTCCCGCCTTTTCGCTCTCGCCCATCTTATCTTGCCATGTCCCGCAATTATGCTGGTTGCCGCCGAATATGATCCCGGTTTCCCAGTCGACTTTCACATCAATCTGGAAACCTTCCGGCTTCATTTGAACATCGAGGTCTGGTCCGGCATTGTATTCTCTGAAACTAAGCCCAGAAGCATGTCTTTGGAAGACCTCCTGTATAATATCTCGGATTGTCGAAGATTTAGAATATGCTCGCTCATCATCATGAGGAAACCAGGTGTCATCGTAAGGCAAAAATCGGCGCGGAACTTTCTCATCCAGTATCTGGATGCCATTCGGGGCCATTTTGGTATAGTCCTGGATTGCTTGCAAGAAGAACCAGACGGAGTCACGGGAATTGTATCGCGGCAACCTTCCACTGCTCAGAAGATTCGGGATCATTCCATGTTTGAGAACACTAGCAAAACCAAAAATATGCTCTCTAGCATCGTCAAAGCGACCAGTACATAGAAGGAGACCGCGGAGAGAAATAAACACATCTCGCCCCCAGCATCGTGCCCAGTCTACGGCAAAGTGTGGCAACCCAGCGGCAAGACAGGGCACACTTTTGGATGGCCACACGGAAGCCGACTTGACATAACCAACTTGCTGAACACTTACCATCGCCAGTTGATGA
Source organism: Talaromyces proteolyticus (assembly GCF_021365285.1). Lineage (NCBI taxonomy): Eukaryota > Fungi > Ascomycota > Eurotiomycetes > Eurotiales > Trichocomaceae > Talaromyces > Talaromyces proteolyticus. Next base: position 937,619 of record NW_025764278.1, on the reverse strand, counting down.
ATAAATCGTTGACCGTGCTGTATACTCTCGTCAAATAGCTGGATTCCACGCCACCAGGCAGCCATGAAAGCACTCTGGATGATGATAGCAAAGTAGCGGGGAAGTAGAAAGTTGGGTAATTTTCTAACCACATCAAAACGCTCTCGAAGCCAGGTCGCTGGGGTGTGAAGACTAGAGTATCCTTCCTGTTCTGCAGCCTTTTCTAGCCGTCCAATAATGTAGTCCAAAGCCCATTGCCCTTCTCGCAAATGATCACATAACGGGTGTCCAAGCTCGTTGTACTTGATGATACTTTCAAGAACACTCCACCAACCCTGGAGACCGGCATAAACTAAAGTTCCATGCTTTGGGATGTTGTATACTCCGTCTTTACCACCTGTGGAGTCTCTCTCTTCAGCCTCGCATCTATACAGGACAAAATTGAGGTCGATCAAGTTGAGCTTTGAGAATGCCTCATCAGCACCACTTGTGATATAGCTGTCTAAACCGTCAGTGTCCTCGACAGTTGGCATCCATGTCTCAAACAGGGCAATCGATCCAGGAACAAAATTATCTGATATTGTGAGTGTAGCGTTGTCCGATTGTAATTGAACTTTCGCTCCTTCCAAGTCCGTCACTCGACTGGGAAGCCCTTTAAGGTACTTTTGATCGTCAAGGACTGCTGCCTGAGATTTGTCGTCCACATCTACATCAAGTTTCCAACAACCGATAAGCTTTGCATGTGTGCCTGTCAGATGTGTAGGCGCAAGAACGCCATTTCCATTTCCGTACCCAGGGAATGCGGTATGGGCAATTAAGAATATACCCTTCCGCTTCTTCGGATGCACTCGGTGTACCGTGATATATTCGCCATCATGATGGATATGTGTCTCATCGTATCCATCTACGCCCATTCTGGTGTGCAATTTATTCAAGAGTTTCTTAACGCCGCCGATGCCTCCCTCTCCAGACCCGACTTCGACCGTGTCCTGATCAGAGAATTTAGACGCGTACAGGCGCGTCTCGGAAACAAGATTGATGAGTTTAGGGTAGATCTCATCATATCCCATAACGCTGCCTGTAGCAGAAGCACACATCGCGACGAGAGCAGCATTGGGAAGTGTATCTCTTGCATCTCTCTTCTGTGCTGGAACTTCGTTATCATGGGTGCAGTCCATAAACAACGCATGAACCGGGCTTTGACGGATATGGGAGACAGATTCCCCTTCCCTAGATCTCGAAGACGAGTTTGATGGAAGATCTAGGTCGAAACTTCCAATCGGTCGACCACCATGTCGGTGTACGAGTCGACTAAGTTCAGCGGTGCTCCATGCTTGCATGGCCTCTCTGATCAACGCACTCAGACCAAGGCGTTTCACGAAGACATAGTCAGTTTCTTCAGAGCCTGTAAAGAGCTCAGCAAAAACAGCTAAATTAGGTCGTACCCTGCGGGCTTGATCGAGAAGATATTCTGCTACCACTAGCGGGGTAGAATGGCAATTGTCGACACGGAAACCAGAGAAGTATTTGGCCATGAGTCTTGTATATCTTGCCATGTGATCCCAAAGGAATGGATTATCTTCAGGCGAGGATCCGTATCTCAGCTTTACACAGTCGCCCCATACGATGACTTCCCGTCTAAGGTATGCTCGGGAATCTGGCCCTGCATTGTCTTTCATTGCATCTGCGTTCCAGATCCAGCCGTTGTTGACCAAGGCAAGGGACTTTGGGCTGTGTTTCTTGGTAGTTTCATTCAAGGGTAATCTTGTGAAGTATGTCTCCACGAGGGAATTGGCTTTTGTCACCGGTCCTAACTTCGGTCCGTGATCATCAATCCTCATGTACTTGATACGGTTGAAGACTTGATCAAGGATATCGGTCACCTCAGCGTCGTACTCTTTGTAAAACGGGACGTTGAGTTCATCAAGAATGCGAGATACCTCGGCTTCAACCGCTGAAGGGTCCGTCGAACTGTTATTGTGCTGTCCGAAAAGTCCAACAAATAGACCAAGGGCTTTTTGTTGGTTCACTCGTCTAGAGAATCTGCCCAGTATACGAGATGAGTTCTCGAGTGCGTTATCACGGAGAAAGTCAGCCTTTTGCTTCAGAGACCATGATTGAACACCGTTGATAGACTCAACAGACCCGGAACTGCTTTCCCAGGCGTTCGCAATCCTCCTAGCTGTCTCCTTAACATCCACAACATAGAATTGCCACAGTTTTATCGCATCAACCACGTGCTTGCGCATCCCGCTCATGACTTTGACAAGGTCATCGACATTGTGAAACTCTGTCGGCAAGCCAAGCGTTTCCAACTCATCGCTATATTTCAGGAATGCGGTATCTAGGTCCAGAGCAGCTTCTAGCCATGGCGCTGTTTCCACATTATACCCAGCTTCAGGATGTGCTTCTAACCACTTGCTGTTATTCGCAGTATGGTTCCAAACCACATCAGTCAAAGCCAGCAACCCATATTCATTTTCCATGTTTTCGACCAGAGCAGCCACATCCTTCTCGCCACCCGGGAACGACTCGGGGTCAAACTCTAGCTGATCAAAGATGCTATACGGCGAATTGGAGTCACCGCGTTCCATCAATGGCGTAAAGTGGATCATGTTATAGTTCCGCTGCGAGATTCCCCGCAAATGGCTATCCCAATCCGTTGGATACTTTCCCATAAACTTCGAAATGACGGAGAAAATAGACAGCGCATCCAAGGGAACATCTTTACCCCGCAAAGTCAATGCCGGCGACACATCGACATAATGCACCGGTGTTTTCTCCTGCTCCGCCGTTGGCAGAGACGCGGCCGTAAACTTTGGAAGCGGCGAGTACGTCGTATAGAAAGCGAATGCTCCGGCTTGAGTAATAGGGACGTCAATGTGGATGTCTTTGTTGAAGTTCGGTTGGAGGCTATCAGCGTCAATTGAATAGCACAGCGGAAAAATGCATCATTCTCAACAAAAGACATAAGTTCTTACTCAAACTGCCGGAATTTCGAGCGATCAAACTCGGTGCCTGCTTCGGGGATGTTCACCCACAAGCTGCCCTTTCGACATATCGAGCTAGAGCCTTCGATCACGAAGCGCAGAGTATAGGCAGGGTCCGTCGGCGGAGGCAGATAGATGTAGCCTCCTGGAATATCGGGCGAGCCATCGTCTTTCAGAGGCAGTAGATACACCTGGCGAGTAGCGGGCATGGTTGCGGATCGTCGGTCCGCTTGGGACGGGAGTTCCTCCACCGGGTCGGATTAGGGTGACGCGAAAACGAAACAAACCGGCCAGCATTCACACGGGAACGCGTCGGCCTTAAATAAATGGACAAATGCAGCAATTGGCACTGTCACTGGCACTGGCACTTACATGAGCTTGGGAAGGAGAGAAAATCTCGCATGGGCAGACAGATACCTGAAGCAAGGCAGGAACAAGGTCTAGGCCCGTGGGGTCGCCTATGACATCATCGCACATACCCGGCGGTTACTGTTACTCATGCTTGCAACACCTTACTCAGCTGTTTGTACTATTTGCTCTTTTATTTGCCGTTACATACTGCGTTCTCATGCAGCTTCTATGCTATACTATTGCGTTCCTCATGGCAGCATGGCGTGGTCGTATCCTCTATCCAACGTCTGACTCCGAAAGAAACCTGCAAATGTCGCCCCCACATAATGCCCGAACAAAGACACAAAGGTACCATACAAGCAAAATTAATCTTTGGGCTCAAGAACGCCAGGCAAGTCTTCAACCTTCAGTTCGCCTTCCAGGATACCTGTCATAAGTTAGCAAAGAAAAAAAAACATGAGATGATGCTGGGCTTACGGTGCACCGAGGTGAACAGAGGATAGTCGTTTTCGACACCCTGCTTCTTCAAGAACTTGTTGACCTCGGCAGCAGTGAGTGTTCCTTGCAGCTTCTGGCCGTTCAGCTCCTGCTTCTCAATTTCCTCAATGGGCGCGTTTCGCTGCACGCTAAGCTTGGCACAGCGGAAGTTGCGGCCACCGCTGCAGCTGGTAATCAGATCAGCAACCCCGGCGCTTTCTTCGGTGAAGGTTTTCGTGTCAATAGAGTTGCCGAAGAACTGAGTACCGAATTTGACCATTTCAAGCAGTCCGACACGCATGACAGCAGCTTTCGCGTTGTCGCCCCAGCCAATGCCGTCGGCAAAACCAGCAGCAACGGCAATGACGTTTTTGAGAGCGCCACCCAGGGCAACTCCTGCAACATCATTCACCACACGGACATGGAAATAGGGACGATGGAAAAGCGTCTTGAGGAGGGCATGGTCGATTGGTGCGTAGTCGTTAGGTAGAGCGCGGAGCTTCACCTTGGAGTACTGTCCCGAGGTGTCCTTGTGCTCAAAGGAGATAAGGTCCACCTGTGATTGAGAGGGAGAGCCTCCAACGGGTGTTGGGGCTTTAGAATCAAGATGAGGAGGGTCATAGCCGATCGTAGTTTCGCACCACAGCTCCTTGGCAACCTCGTTGGCTATGTTGGCGCCAGAAAGGGCACCACAGTAGATTCCCAGCTTCTTGCCGATAGTCTCGGAAAAGAGACTGACTCCCTCTTCTTGTACATCTACACCCTTAATACACGAGATACCGCGAGCGTAGGGTAGAACCTGTCCTTGGAGCTGGTCGCAAATTCTGATAATAAATTGATGGGGGACGTTGAAAATCAAAATCGAAGAATCTTTAACAGAGTCTTCCAGCGACGGGTTGGCGTGGAGGTTCTTGGGGAGGGCGATTCCAGGAAGGTACTTCACGTTCTCGTTGTATTTGTTGATGAGCTCAGTCAGGTTCTGGGGACCTTGGCTGAGGGGATCTGATGGGTTGTAATGCTTCGAGTCCTTCGGTACTTCCACCTTCTCCTCGAACACCCACATTTCCACAGTCTCAAGGAACACATCACTATTCTGGAGGGTGTTTTCGGCGACGATCTTTGCGATAGCAGTGCCCCTGAACAGTTAGCGAAAATCCTCCTCGTAGAATAAAAGCAAGGCATACCAGTTACCAGACCCAATAACGCTGACCTTGTGTTTTCGGGTGTTGGTGGAGAGCAACATAGTTACGTCAGTGGAGATATATCGGGTCGGAGAGTTGTTTCGTATGAGCGAGGGCAAGATGCGACGATTGTTGCGTGTGGGACTCGAGTGAGCAGAGGTAGCGACAGCAAGAAAGCGTTGGGGCGCACAGGAGAAACGGCGGGGAGAGGCGATGCAGGGTCGTCTGGTGGCTGGCCACGTCGCGGGCCGCGAGCGATTCATATAAGAGCTGCGGGGGTACTGATGCAAGAGGGCTCTGATATCACGGCCACAAAAATGGCTCACAGTCGCCTTTGCAGCACCTTGTGATGTCAGGGCCGGATAGAGGTTAACGGCAAGGAACAGCTATCCCGACCAATTCGCCTTGGCTGTCGGCTTTGCTCCCCGCCCACTCAGGCCCAATGTCACATGCAAATACAACACGATAGAGGAAAAAGTAACAAAATATTAATAACTAGGGCTTATATAGTAGATAAATTTGAACTTTTGCCTATTTTCTATCAATATCGCATTGATTTTTTCACCGTCTTAAAAATCGAACGTTTATGTGTATATATGTATATTTTCCTAAGTAACTTTGAATATCACACATACTATACAGTCTGCACATACGCAGAGTATATACACGGGCTGCCAGACCCTAACCGTAGCCCTAATTGCTGCCTCAAGATAGTCTTTAAACCACAGCATAATGGGAGCGGACATTAGGGGTCTCTTAATAGATACGAAATTTGCAAGATTGAACCGTGCATCTCCCAGTAATGGTAGCTCGCCTGTGGACCAGCCAAGAGGTGAGAGTAGTAGAATTATCTACAATATGGTATAGTATCGTTGTGTTAATGAGATTGAAGGAAATTTCGAGGATATACCTCGATATTACACAGCGAGATTTCACTCGGTGAAGATAGGATTTAATGGTTTAGGGACCATACTAAAGTAGTCCTTTGCCTTGGTGAATAGCTGCCAACCGTTCTTGTCAGTAGCAAAATCGAAGCCATATTCAGCTACGATGAATGCCAGTTTCGCACGAATTTCTCTTGATGCTCTGCATAGTAAACGAGACAGTATAAAGTAAAGGTAAAGGTTTGTCGTATTGAATCACTATTGTCAACTAGGCCAGAGAGTCGGTAAAGTATGCACACCATTTGTTATTTCGTAACATCTTGCTATTCTCCTCGTGGAAGCTGGCGCTACAGTTGACCGTATGGCCGCTAAGCGCTCGCTGTTTGAAAATGGAAATTTTCTTTGGCTTTGTATCAATCGGGCAAATTTTTCTATAGTCTATCTAATACTTGATGTGTTGCCTTGAATAGGTTGTTTAATTATATCTACATGTATCTCATATATAATTAAACTCCTTAATATTCGTTTTATTGATCTTATGATCTATAAACATAAACCGTTCTGTATTTAAGGTTACAGTGCCGAACATAACGATCTCGCAAACAAGATGATAGCATACCTCGTCTGAAAGCTCTATACCCCCCGCAGCCGACTCGTTGCTCAACGCAATACCACTCAGTCCCGGAGCAGGCTTGGGCTCCTTATGTTCTTTTATCTCCCAATCCACCTCGACTTTCCACTCGTGTGTGTGTGTCCATACATCCGCGCGCCAGGTCCTTACCATTTGCATGCCCACCGACGGGGGCTGCACAGGTCTGCGTTGTCCCGCGTTGGTGTCGCTGTTCGTTAGGTAGTCGAGGTGGGGAGGTGGGAGTGGATAAGTCGACAGGAACGTCGACGATGTTGGCGGTGACGAGTAGCTCCGTCGTGACCATCGCCTGGTAGTTTTGGTCAGATGCAGCCGGCACTGTGAGGCTAAAGCAAGGTACATTCTACAGCTAACTTAACTAATCGAGAAGCTAATCCGTGATCTGATCTTGTCGGGCGACTGAACCGCTAGTCCACGTTCAGAAGACGACGCGGGGTCGTAATGCTGCCTGGATTACTTTAAATAGTGGTGCGCCGCAATAAACTTTGCTACGTAGCTGTTCTATCAATTTCAATTCAGTAATATGGCGATATGCTCAGAGTCCGTTGACGGCTCTCCATCGTTGTGCGCCGCAGAGTATATTGCACAAGACCGATTCCATCGTCGTTTCATACTACCAGCCACAGCAGATCATGGCGAGCTGCAAGTTAGTTACGCGGATGTTGGACGCACTTCGAAGCAAGGTGACGATGGCACTAATTATCCGACGATCCTATTCATTCCAGGAATGTTCGCATCGCGGTATCTCAGTGTCTTCATGCATGCTATCGCAGAAAAGCTGGGCGTCCGAGTTCTGATTGTGGATAGGTAGGTCTCACAATGCGGTCTCTCGATCTAGATGGACTAACGGACTTATCTCCTAGGCCAGGGATGGGCCATTCAACAGATGTACCGCTTCGCCAGCGACTCGATATTTGGATCGAATTGGTGCCTCTTTTTCTGGCGCATTTACAGATAGAACATGTCGCCTTGGCATCTCACAGTGCAGGCACGATTTACCTTCTAAACACACTTACTCGCTGTCGTAATATCCTTCATCCAAATACGCCACTGGTTGTCTTAGTAGGTATGGTTCTCATTCCGTCCATAAACACCACAAGGTGGTAGAGAACACGAAATAACTCAGCGACAGCACCGTGGGTCGATCCGGCCCATTCTCACATCATGACCATGCAGATGGTGCAATATCTACCCACCAGTGTATTTGGCGTTTGGCATCACATACCCAAGGTTGTATCTGCTAGCGGGACGGCGTTCAATAAAATCTCTAAATTGTTGCCTTCTAGCAGCGGTGTCGGTGTTGCAGACACTCTACCGCTAGAGAGAAATCGCCAGAGGATAGAGAGCGACTACGGGCTACCTCTAGAGCTGCAGAAGGAGCTGGAAACCCTTATTTTCAGGTCTATATTCAGCGAAAACACGGTCGGTGCAAACAGCGAGGCACTGCAGTGCTCCCGAAAAGGACCTGCTGGACTTTGGGGCGACTGTGAAGATTATGCGCTCTTTGTCAGGAAGCTGGCCGAGCTTGAGAGAAGCAGACGAGCAGACGAATGCGGTGTCAATGGAGAAAAGCTGAGAATCAGCGCTTACTTTGCCGAGAGCGATGCTCTGATCGGTAAAAGAGGCCAAAATTACATGGAGGACTGCTGGAAAGGCAGTGGGGGAGACGAGTTTCAGGACGTGCTCAAGTTTACGACCACGACGATCAGCGAGACAGATCACAATAGTGTCGTGCAGTCCGCAGAGGTTTTGAAGCAGATATTCATCAGTTCTGGTGGCGCTACATCGGCGAGCCTTTAAGATGGAGTTATCAAGGTCCACAAACATGATGTTTATTACTAGTCTCTATTTGATATCCGTCCCCAACCTTTCGAAATGTCTCAAAGGAATCCCATCTTGGGATATAAAACAAAGATAGGATAGCGATGAGGGCCCAATGGGCAAGAATTGGCTCCGCTCTGCGACGAAAAATTAGCATTGATAGTTAGCGGAGGTACCTTTGGTGACCCCCAATATCAGACCAGCGACCTCATTACACAGCTACTGTGTTATAAACAAATGGTACCGCTAAAGGTACCCGGGGCAGGGTTTACAAATTCTAGGCCATGTCAGAATGCTTCGGTTTGGGCATGCCTGCTCTCGATGTCACAGACGTCGTACGCAGCCACATGGTCCTCGTCCTAGATATTGTGCCAAGAAAGTTGGATTACGTTAAAAGTCGTGACAGTGAGTACTTAGATTTTAACAGTCATCTGTTAAGATAAACTCCTCTACTTCGACGCGGGAGGATGACGCCGACTACATCCCCATCTCGCCAACACCCAAAAAGGGCTTTGCAATCCAATTTCGACTCTGAAACTAGCATAACCGGTTATTTAAGCAATCCTTTGATGATTTGGCCAAAACATCAAAGAGGCCTGGAAGAGCTTCGAGACTACGCTCGACGTCGTGATTTGATTTGTGGGAAAGAGAGGTTATACTGCACTACAGAGTTTATGCCGCCTTACCTAGCTCTCTGCCATCTTACGAATATACTATCTCATACACCATCTTGGGATATTCGGCCTCATGTTGAAACTACTCATCGGGTTATTGTTGAATGTGTGGTTAGTCTATATTGATGTTGTCGTCCGAATCCAACTCTCATAACTGTATGCTTCCAGACCTCACGCTGGATATTCGTGCTACAAATCTGGTAGTTTCGTTATTACCACTTCCAGTACAGCCCAGTTGAGCTTTGGTTTCCTTTAACGCCTGATTTGAGAAACTTTTGTCGATTATTGTCGGTATACGTGATACATGTAAAATCTGCTTTAGAGGATCATATTCTAATCTGCTTTGGTCATATTAAGTTCTCTACTGGGGGGCTAATCCTTATAGAAACATACCTAAGGTTGTCATTCACGAAGCTTTCCAGTTTATGAATCTGTTTCAGTCTCGCCAAAAGATCCTTATATTTTAATGATTTCGCCTTCAATTGTCGTGTCTGATCCATTAAGTTATAACACCGGCGTTGTTTGACCAAGCCCAGTACTGCAGAGACTATGGACTAAAGATTGGATGTTGACTGCTATTCATCGATTACGGAAGGTATCAAGGTAATAAAATCTACCTTTTGGCAGTATCACATTAGCAGATACAAAGATAGTAGGTATCGAAGCTGACAGTCTCTTTTCATCATTTATTGCTAGGCTAGTAACGAACTTTGTTATTGTATTGCATTATTAATGTAGGAATCTGTCAGTCTCTGCGGCAATCTTGTCACCTATGAGTAGACCATATGACCCAACGGGCTATTGGGCTGAGTGTGTGAGAAAATGGGCATTCGTTGATAGCCGTAGTGTCTTGGCTTGAGAGCCTTCAAATATTAAAGTAAGCGATAGTAAGTTGTTCATTCAGATAACTGGCACATTTATATACACGTTCCCAATCCCTGTCATGCTGTTCCAGCCAGCGGGATACTCTTAAACCATTGTCTTTCCTGTAGCGCCCCCTGAAACGAGACCTTCATACCTTATAGCTGGGTAAGGTCGTTAAATTTGACTAAATAAATGAGTAACAACAGTGAATCCAGGTCCGTGACGATTAGCTATTGCGCATACGACACGAAAACCGGCTACGCTTTCACCAAGCTCAGTCACCAAGAGACCTATTTTTTATCACTTCTTAGTGCTGTGTTTTGGTGCTGTTGGTCGTATATTTGTGTATTTTAAACCTATCCCCGAAATGCTTTTGTGGTTGGTCAAAACTCCCAGGACAGCCCCCACAATTGGGTTATTCCTCATCGTCATCTTAACCTGATTGGGAAGTAAATCTCTTATTGGCTAGTGTTTATTATTATCCCCCGTACCATAAATAGGGTCAACTTCATGTCCACCGAATTAGGTAGGAAATCTCTTGTTGGCTATGTCCAATTTCTTATAACCCACATAGCATCCAATTCTGTATATAGTTTGACACAGTTAGTCGAGTGAAGACCATACCACACCCAGAGCGACATTGAAATATAAATACCACCTCCCACCCCCTAAAACAATCATCAGCTCGCATCATCCAGACAGTCCCGTGTCTCTTCATCTTCTAGAATACTAAAGATTTATCCTCTATTTAGTGGTTACTATTATAGATAACGCACCAAATGGCATCTACGACACATACCAAATTCACTGCAAACACTGAAGGATTCGATGTTGCAAAGGAGTTTGCACTTGGGATCCGTGGAAAGACAGTCATAGTCACGGGCGTGAACCGCGGTGGAATCGGTTTCTCGACCTCACAAGCCTTCGTAAGTGCCGTGTAGTGTTTCATGAATGCATTTCGCCTGTATTAATTTTCACACAGGCTTCTCAGTCCCCAGCCCACCTGATCATCACTGGTCGGAACCCATCCAAGATTCAAGAATGTATAAACGCTCTTCGAGCGGAGTACCCTAACATAGAATACCGTGGCTTGCAGGTTGATCTTTCAATCCAGCAGTCCGTCCGTGATGCAGCCGCCAAGGTCATGTCCTGGAGCGACGTGCCTATGATCGACATCCTTATCAATAATGCCGGTGTCATGGGCATCCGGGAGCGTACCTTGACCAGCGATGGCATCGAGACGCACTTTGCGACAAACCATATCGGTCACTGGCTCTTCACATGTCTGATAATGCCTAAATTAGCCAAAGCTGCCGAGAATAGCCCAAAAGGGGCCACGCGTGTTGTCAATGTGAGTTCTGCTTCTCCTTGGGTATCGGCTATGCGCTGGAGCGACCTGAACTTCGACAAGAAAAACAAGGATCTTCCCAAGGAAGAGCAGCCTAATTATGAGTGGTTCAAGGCCTGGGGATATACGGATCTGGAGAACCAATCTTATAATCCTCTTGACGGCTACAACCGCAGCAAGGTGGCAAATGTCCTTTCTGCTATCGGTGCGAACAAGCGTTTGTTCAATAAACATGGAGTGCTTTCCCTAGCCGTACACCCTGGAGTAATTGATACGGAGCTGGGTCGGAACTTTCCTCTCGAAACATTGGAAGCGGTCAAGACGTTGAAGGAGCAAGGAGTTTACAGTTCGAAAACGCTAGGTGCAGGAGCCTCAACTAGCATGGTTGCTGCACTAGACCCCAAATTAGCGGAAGGTGTCAGCAATGACAAGATGAATTCGGGCTCGTACCTAGTTGATTGTCAGATTAGTGATCAAGCTTGTCCACTTGCAGTGTCTAGCGAGGAGGCTGAAAAACTATGGGAACTATCTGAGAAGTTGGTTGGGCAGGCTTTTACGTGGTAAACGGACAACAGTGTGCTTGAGGCTTTGGACGTTCAGAAATCCCATCTTTTAGACTGAGACTGAAGAAAATGCTGGAAAATCGATACATAGTTTGTTAATCTATTGAAGCACCTAGTGGCTATTTTGTACTAGGCTCCATAGCTTGCAACCAGGCTGATCGTGTAAAGCATGGACCCAAGGAAACATACACACAGAACGTCTGGCTTCATCCCAGGTGTTAATACGCCGTCGTACAGCCATTTTCTGTATCCTTTGGTTGATCCAGCCGCCTTCAGCGCCATCTGAAATCCAAATACCACCAATAATCATGAACCAAAGAGTCAAATCATCCTCATCTCGGTGCAGTTCAGTGTCCATAACATCCCTCAGGCACAGAGAGAGCAACCTGTGGTTCATAATCCTGTGACGATTAAACTGTAAAAATGTCGTCATCATAAAAACTATCAACCCCACGTGGTATATATTTTGCACATCAGAATATTTCCTAGATTCATTTAATGAGCGGAAATTCAATAGGCGGTAGCAAATTGACACTAAAACTTCCTCGAATGTGAGAAAATCGATTACGAGATTATGTGTTTTGGCGTTTAGAAGGCGACAAAAGCTTATCACGTCGGAAAATATGCCTTGTAGAGATGGGTACAGCTGATTATATCGAGCTGGTTGTGAGGTTAACGGGTAGTCGAGTCGCAATCCTTTTGAGATGAGAAGATTTCGAACTTCAGCCATGCGGTCTCGAAAGTACATAGTGGACTTTCCATGCTGCAAGGAAAGCATTATATCTGCCCTTGGTTATGGTATGTCAGTAAGCAGGCTATGACGAACATTTTTTTATCACCTACTTGCAGATGCTCAACACGAGGGGCATGTTTCCTTCAAGTGAGCCAAGTCCTCCGCGGAGCTGAATCATTTTTTCCAAACCTTTGGCATGGATTTCCGCAGCACAAAGCTGATTTCTGATTTGCTCTTGGCTAATCAGTGACACCACTAGCGCTATAGAAGAATCAGACAATGCGTCATCACTTCCAAGTCTCCTCTGGACTCGGGTGAGCGTCTGAGATAGATGATGTAATGCTTTCAGCGAGCTATTGCCATCGCCCGAAAATATTTCATTGCACGCTTGCATCAATCCCACGTTGCAATGGTAACCTATGTATGAAGTTACATAATGTTTAGACACTGCGTAAATGTCTGCTAACTCACTGGCTTCGTCAGTCAATAATACCCGAAGCCACATCAGCTTGACGTCGTCTAACGAAAAACCAAGAGTGACAGGATATAGCCGCTCGGTCGTTAAACAAAAGACTGAACAAGAGTGCATCAGATTCATTAAAAAACCGTTTCATGAATTTATTCTTACACTTGTTAATGATTTTCAACGAATATGGTGTGATTCCCATTGTAGGAAGGGAGAGTGTTAGCATTGTATCCCCTAAATTCTTCAAAGGCCCTGTTCTCTCATCTGATTAAACGCTTTCTTGGTTGAGGTTCCCGGAACCATGTGAAGAGCCCGAGACATCGACAGCATTTCTCCGTAACCCCGGCCTTGACGGTCGATGAATCTTCTTGCCGGCATTTTTCCCCATCATCACATGGCGGCGCATGAGCTTCTTAGAATGCTTATTAGGTTGAAGGCCATCTATGAAACAAAAGGACTTCTCCATGATCGTTTCATGAGTGATTTGATGAAGAACGGATTTAATCTACTAGAGAGGCAAAGCGTAGCATTGATCTCTTTAAAGACACTACGTTCGGATCAATAACGTCCCCGCCCACGTGACGCACGCTACTTGTTGTATGCACTGGTCAAAAACCCTACTGGCCTTGTCATTGTCAAATGTGATCTAAAAGGGCTTTGTAATTGTCAAACTCAACAAACAGAACCCGCGGTTTAGAAGAAGAGAACCCAATCAGCGTATGTATTCATAGGCGCCGTCAAAAACGGCGTCAAATGTAGCCGTTATGGGGTGTCATTAACCGCCTTCATGTATAGTTTCGGAATTGAAACGCGCGCGCCTTTTGATGGAAATTAGAAGGTTCTAGATGGGTGTTTTAGAATATTATGTCTCTTCAAACCTCTGTATTGTATGTATATGGGAAGAAGGTCGGTTTTTTTTGGCCAGTGATCCCAGCTAGTGGTATAAGTTGTAGGGAAATGAAAATTGAATCCTATTGGTAAGAATGTCAAATCAGCAGATGTGAACATATTGATTCTATGATAGCGCCTACACCCACTTATAATTGCATATATACTGTTCACTATATTTTAACTACTGGCAAACCTAATAGGACTATTTGTTCTGGTGAGGAATTCATGATTACAACTTCTGATCCTGACACGCTTCAATTGCCAAGTTTGGGTTGCGTGAGATGTGAGTAGTGTCAAGATTATCTGAATAAATGTAAGCCATCAAGGCCGCAAGGCCATCCATGTCTAATAAGACTAGACCATAGTGGGGTATCTGTCATAGCTTATAGCTGCATACAGATAATAGGCTTGATTAAAAGAAAGAAGAAGGAACATAGTTCGTCTGTCTGGGAGTTCAACTCGATTCCGCCTGTGCCACTTTGCTAGAGAACGCAGTAGAGGATAGACTGGTTCAGCCTGCATTAATTTTGACTTGGGCTCAATTCGGCCCTAACCAGTTAAGTTAATAAACCAGATGGTGAGGGCTGACTAAGCCGTCTCGGGATCGCCGCGCTGCCTTGCCGACTGCCCGATTTTTCTCACATGAATGGGATAGAATTTCTTATCGCGTTGTTTTCTGACATGTGCTTTTGATACTGCCAATTCATATTCCCTGCTCCCCTAGAGCTATCCTTCGTTAGTTCGGCTACTCTGAATGCAGCTACGATGGTATGTTGGATGTAGATTTCCCGCACCCACCACTAACTCGTACAGGCTCCAGTTCGGCCATCAGCTCGTAAAGCATCAAGTGGCCGCGGCTCGATTGCCTCAGCCAACCATGGCCTTTTCAGCGATGATTTTCGTACTACAAAGAAAGATAAGCGGTTGATCAAACACTCCACGTTCATGGCCAAGGTGGCAAAGACGAACAAGAAGACCACCAAGCGAAGACGCCTGTCGAAAAAACTCGTCGCCAACCTCGATTCTCTCGCAGATGCCCTTCCCGACGCCGAGCAAAACGATCCATCTGAATCGAACAGCCAGATACACGTTATCCAGCATAAGACGTTGAGGAACCGTCCGGGAGCGATGAAGAGGAAAGAGAAGATGGAACAGCTCGAGCGCGACAGGTTTATGAAGAACATGTCGCAGATGAATAACATCGAACAAACGGCCGCGAAGGTGTCAACGGCTGGGCCTAGTACTGCTACCGAGTCGGACTCAACGTCAAGTCGCTGGGCGGCACTCAGGGGGTTCATTTCTCAGACGATGGAACACCAGCCTGCATTCAAGAATGGGAAATGAGTGAGAAAAGAGGAATAGGAAAGCAAGCACAAATAAAGAAGCATCCAGAATGCTCAGCGACAGGCACTGGAGTCTACAGATAGCAGGTCTACACGAGAAAACAGCATGGCTCCGCTCGGGACTGATTCAGCGTAACCTAATATTTGGTCCACCGCAACTCCAACATGATCATGCCTGAGCGTGTCCATCAGATTGAGATATTGCTGTATTCATAGCTGGAGGTCTCAATCTTACTCGTGGCTGTTCCCAGTTGAATATAGACTTGAAATCCCTAAGTCCAGAGCCATGATTAGCATATTAACTCTTAAAATTACAATGAACGGAAATTCGTCTCAACATGCGCATAGTAAGCAGTGGTGGTGGTAGTAGCATACGGCTGGCTGTTTCCTAGTAGAGCAAATATGCAGCCAGGGAAGGAGCGTGTAGCCACCCCGAACACTTCACGCTGTCACAATATCGACTGCTGCCTTGACTCTTCTTTTCTTTCACGCTTCACTCCGGTGGTCTGCCAATTTGCTTATCGTGATATGCATTAGTCGTCAAGCATCCTCTTCGATAGACCGATCCATATATCTAAACTGGACAACCCCGGACTCAAAAGTTCCTCGCATACCCATGCCGCAATCATATCGACACAACCTCCCCCCGGTCCGGGAGGCTTCCTCCCAACAAGAGATGGATGGCATCACAGATGTCAGGGAGGATCACCCGTATTCTAGAGACCAAGAAAAGGACAATGTTAACCAACCATGGAGCAGAAGATCGTCGATTGTAGCATACATGTGGTGCGTAGGCTGTTATTAGTACGTTGATGACATTGAGCTAACACCTGCAGCATCCTCATTGTCGTTTATGTCTGCTCCCTTCAGCAGCAAATCAGCGCAAGCCTTCTCACCCACATCATGAGCTCATTTGGACAACACCCTTTTATTGCGTTCTCGGGAATGCTTCAAAGTATATTCGGCACGGTATGTACTTTGCCTCTGGCAAAAGTCATTAATAACCGTGAATATACCATGGCCTGTATTTGGGCCTTCGCCTGGACAATAACAGGTATTATACCATTGCACACGCTTGTGTTCATCGTTCTAATTAGGAGTAGGGCTTGTGTTAACAGCGACCTCAAAGTCTGTAAGCGCCTTTATAGTACACCAGGTTAGTGGTAATTCCTCAACCAAAGGACTGAACTGACGAGACTAGATGTCTTGTTGGTGTGGGTATTATGGGATTTTCTACATCTTGGACGTTATGATCGCCGACATGTCCTCACTCGAGCATCGCGCCTTGCTTCTTGCATTCGCGAGGGCGCCTTATATCATGAATGCGTTCGTCGCACCCAATATCGCACAGCTAATCTATCAGCACAATACCTGGCGCTGGGCCTATGGTTCTTTTGCAATCCTTCTTTTCTTGGCGTTCATTGCCTTGCTCATATTTCTCAGCAGCCAAGGGACTCGGACGGCCAGGGTTAAAGATAGAGCTGACGAAACAAATATCCCGACTTTGAGTCACAATTTCAAGATCTTTTTGCTTCAATTCGATGGTTAGTTCTCGGACTCCACTTCGGAATGGACCTGACAAAACGTGCAGTGGTCGGCCTTTTTCTTCTCGCTATGGTGATCCCGGCCCTTTTAATACCATTTGGTGGTGAGAAAGATCGGACCATTTCAGAAAAAGTCGTATCTGTAGCTGTAGGTGGTGTGTTCTTATTGGCTTTCGGAATCTGGGAGACCGTCCATGCCCCCTTTCAGCTTGTACCTCTGGGCCTACTCCTCCGCTCAACCGTACTGGGTGTGTGTCTCGCCGGACTGATCTTATTCACCAACTTCTAGTAAGTTGCGGTCATCATCGTGTTATGTGATCTGAGGACTAACTCTGTGAAGCTGCTTGAATACGTATTTCATGTCGTATCTTCAAGTTGTTTACAACTTCTCAATCCCCGAAGCTGGTTTTATTCACAATATTTACGTCACCGGTGCTTGCTTTACTGCCATACTAACGGGAGTGTGAGATCTCCATTGAAAAGGCCAAATTGCACTTTTGCTGACATTGACAGGTTAATACGAGCCACAGGGAAATTTAAACTGTTGGCGATTATCGCAATGGTCTGGCATTTTATCGCAACAGGTCTCATCTTGCACTTCCGTCGGCCCAATAATATACCCGCCACCCTGATTGTTCTCTTTCAAGCACTAGTTTCCATCTCGGGCGGGGTATTGGGAATATGTGGACAAATCGCGATAATGGCAGCAACACCTGATTCGAATGTGGCAGCCGTGCTCTCATTGCTTAGTTTGTTCACGGGCCTAGGGGCCGCAATCGGGCAAGTTGTAGCCTCCGCTATATACACCCATTCCATGCCGAGGGCGCTATCCAAATACCTGCCTGCGGACACCCGGCCCTGGGCCAAGCATATATATGGCAGCATCACCCAGCAATTGAGTTATCCAATGACCAGCCCTGTCCGACAGGCTATTATTCAATCATACAGTGAATGCATGCGGTATATGTGTCTAGCAGCGTTGTGTGTCCTACCTATTTCGTTACTATCAGTCATGATGTGGAAGAATATCGGGGTCGGAAACGCCAAGCGTGCTCAGGTCGAAGCGATTTGAAGGCGTGGAGTTTCTAAACTTCATCACAACATCGGTCCGCGATTATCATTACTCTTCATGTCAATATTAATATAGACGCGGCTAATTTCTGTCTGTTGGCAGCGACGTGGTCGTGGATTAAGCGGCTCCTATTATATTCCTATCAGACAGCCTCATCTTTAGCGTGGGTAGAAGCAATGAAGTAGGAACGCACACATGCGATTTAACATTGGTTTGTCAGCGGCTTGTCCTGAAGAGGAGACGATTACAAATGGCGGGGAGACTGACTTAGGCTCACTCGAGTTATCTGAGTAATCCGGCGCGAGGTTGAGGCCGAGAAATAAGCAGCTCCGACCTGGCGGCCCACTTCGGCCGAAGTGGGCATTCCCCGCCGCTAATCAGCGCCGCGACGCTCGGACCCTACAGGAGATCCTTTAGATCAGATATCGCCATTACGCTAAATGTATACAGAAGAGAATATGTGCTGGTAGTTCAAGTGCATCAACAAGGGGATCCACAACGCCCGCAGAAACCCATAGCATCGGCGTACCAGCCTGTGCAACCCACAGGTGTGCAATTGATCCCAGTGAGGTGAGATATACGAAATGCGTCTGCTGGGGCTGCGTCTGGGGTATAAATGAGAGCATCCCACCTCTTCATTACCGCGAAACAAAGATCCAACAGACGAGCTATCAAAGCCTTCTCGATAATACATCTAGACTGTAAGATAGCTACTGAAAAACATCACAATGGCAGCCATCAAGCCCATCGCGATCTACGGCTCCTTCATAGGCCCCAACCCACTCAAAGTCGCCTTGATCCTTGAAGTCCTCGGCCTACCACACGAGGACATCGAAGTCCCCTACGGCGAAGTCAAATCCCCCTCCTACCTCGCCATCAACCCGAACGGCCGCCTCCCGTCCATCCACGACCCAAACACAGGCATTACGGTCTGGGAATCCGGTGCCATCATCGAGTACCTGATCGAGCGGTACGACACCACTGAACCCCGAAAACTCAGCTTTGCGCCAAAAACCCCCGAGGCCGAGCATGCCAGACAGTGGCTCTACCTGCAGACCACCGGCCAGGGCCCGTATTACGGGCAGGGTTACTGGTTTATGAAATTCCACTCGGAAAAGATCCAAAGCGCGGTGGATCGGTATGTGAACGAGGCGAAGCGGGTTACGGGGGTTTTGGATGGGTGGCTCGCGAAGCAGAAGGAGGAGTTCAAGGGTGAGCCTGGTGATGGCCCGTGGTTGGTTGGGAATAAGCTCTCGTATGCGGATTTGGCATTTATTCCCTGGCAGAGAGGCGCCAGACTTGGATTTGGGCATCTTGGGTTTGATGCCAAGGAGTTTCCGTATGAGAATGATTGGTACGAGAGAATGATTAATATTCCGGCTGTGAAGGCGATGTTGGAGAAAGAGCAGAAGAGAAGAGCGGAGATTGACGCGCAGAAGAAGTGACTGTATTCCTATTCCAACTTGGATAGAAGAATCTGGGGCGGATATTCGGGGATTGAATAGTTGGAGTATCGGATAGAGAATTCGATTTTTTTTCTTCTTCAAATATTGGCCCTCGTTCACTACCAGCTGTCTGCACTACGGATTGATACTAGAATTTAGTTTTTACAAAATTCGCCCATCCACACAGCGCGAGGGATCTTTAAAACATTGAACTTTATATACTTCACATTTCCTTATACTTAATAATTTTCATCTCAGGTGATATCGGGAACGGCCATGTCAGGGTGGGTCCCTCATATGAAGTAAATTTTTGTCAGATTTGATAAAACGTTCAAGGGCACGTTTGCTAAGAAATTATACATATGTAAGACTCTGTCCTTGTTTAGTTAAAGTTATTAAATTATTTAAGGTTCTACCCAAGTGCGAGACCCGAGAGTAACAAAAGGGAGACCTTGCTCCACCTCGGGGCGATGGTTCCCCCGCTGAGCCATAAAGGTGGGTGGATAGGGCTATTGTCGACGTTGAAGACTCACAGTCTAACCCATTGCCTATTGTAGGCTCCAGCAAGATAAATAGACCCAGTTCCTCTCGGGGTGAAGGTTCCCCCGCTGAGCCATAAAGGTGGGTGGATAGGCTATTGTCAACGTTGAAGATTCACAGTCTAATCCATTGCCTATTGTAAGCTCCAGCAAGATAAATAGACCCAGTTCCGAGCAGTAGCAACATGAACATGAACATGAATGTCACATCAACATCAACCACTCACAATGACCGACAAACGCACTGTCCTGATTTCCGGCTGTTCAGATGGCAGCTTGGGCTCAGAGCTGGCTCGCGCCTTTCATAGGCATGGATGGCGTGTCTTCGCCTCAGCCCGAAACCTGTCCAAGCTCAAGCAAGCTGAAGCCGAAGGGATCGAGACTGTACAGCTCGACACAACCTCCGAAGAATCCATCGCAGCCTGCGTTGCCCGTGTTTCAGAACTTACTGGGGGTTCTCTTGACATCCTCGTAAACAACGCCGGCGGCGGATACTGTATGCCCGTGCTAGACCTCGATATTGCTCGCACGAGAGAACTATTTGACCTAAACGTCTTCTCTTTAATTTCTGTTACACAGGCTTTCTTCCCCCTTCTCGCAAAGTCGTCCCGCGGCGGTTTGGTTGTAAACAACACGTCCGGAATGGCGCTTTTACATGCTTCAATGCCCTTCTCGGGTGCCTACAGCGCCTCCAAGGCAGCCGCAGCGAGTTTCAGCGAGGTTTTACGGCAAGAACTTGCGCCATTCGGGGTCAAAGTAACCAACCTAATAACAGGCTCTGTCAAATCGACTTTTCACGCCAACGCGCCTCACATCTCGCTACCGTCTACCTCAATTTATAATGTCGCCAAGGAGGCCGTTGAGTATTTCATGTCTGGTGAGAAGGCTGCCGCTACTGGTGCAGATCCTGTTCAATGGGCGGAAGGCGTTGTCAAGGATCTCAGTAAGGCCAAACCACCCCTTTGGATATGGAGAGGAAAGCTTTCGTGGGTGACGTGGCTTTCCTCATTCTTACCCGTTGGGTTTACGGATGGTATTTTGAAGAGCATGACGGGGTTGGATGAGGTAGAACGCAAACTGAAAGAGAAGGGTGGCGTAAATAATCTCGACGAGACGTAACGTAACGAGGAATATCATATAGATTTTGATGCAAAAAATGAAAGGAACGATTCCTAATCAATTTTAGTGTTGCTCTCCATCGATTGATGTCGGACTTCAAAATATATATATACTAGTCATTTATTGGCATGTATCATTCCTTCAAGTGCTGCATATGTGTACATTAGTCATGACTATGTTACAACGAGGATCGTTATGAGCTTTAGAATGAGCATGTTAGTGGGCATACGGCCGTTGATAGTCCGGAGATGTGGTTGACAAGCTGTGTTGCTAATAACAAAGAACTCTGTTGCCTACGTACATTAAGATTCCATCTTTTGAAATGACCCCTCAGAAGGATATTTATGAGTGCTGGCGTCTAAGATCTATTTCCACACGATCCAAGCTTATACTGAGATCGCTATAATCTTTTGTTAACTTGCGATGTCGATTCTCATCTGACAGATCTCTGTAAGTACATCGTCAAGCTGCCCATTTGTTTGAACTAGTTCGGAGTGGGCTGCGCCCATATCGGATCGGATATGCACCGTTTTAGAGCGGACTGCGGTTAGGTCGGATCGGACCGGACCAAGTTCATCCTCCATACAATCATGTTTTTCAACGAGAGTCATGCTGTGCGGATTGTAGAAGCGAGCGTTGAGTGAACTTGGGAAAGCTTCAAATGTTATGTCTTGGGCGTGGAAGCGGGAGGACGATAGGTTTGCTATGATCAAATAACGATTTGGTGTCTCTTGTGATGATAAGTGAAGAAGAGAAGAAGAAGAAGAAGAAGAAGAAGAAGAAGAAGAAGAAGAAGAAGAAGAAGAAGAAGAAGAAGAAGAAGAAGAAGAAGAAGAAGAAGAAGAAGAAGAAGAAGAAGAAGAGAAGAATCATGGGCAGATGGCAGATAAATACCTAAGGTAGTCATGCTGTAAAATTCGAAGGAGGGCCTGCATCCCAGCTAAGGCTTTCTTTTGAGGTGAGATTCCGTACATGGACGACAATTGCTGATTTATAACCGATTTGCCCTTTTTGGGTTTGACTTCTTTTCTTCTTTTAGTCTTGTTTTTCTTTAATTGCTAATTATTGACTGCCGATTACTATTCGTTTCTTTCTTTCTTTCTTTCTTTTCTTTTTGATGGTATAGATGTTCCAGTATCTATCGGCGACGGTTCTGAGGCTTAAAATAGTAGAATTTATATAAAACACAGCGTAACAATCCTTCAAACGCACTAGCCATTTCCAAAAGACATGCCATCTTTAAATACAAAAGGGTGTAGGACGAAAACTATGACTTCAGGAGGCATTTCCACGTGGGAGGAGCACTTGGGCGGTGCCATTCTCGTCTAGCAGCCCAGACAACCTTGGAGTGACTTGATTAGTTACAATAGCTGACTGGAGTATTCCCCCGTTTGTATTGTGCTTGTTTTCTACTACACTTCTCCACTTGAATGGCGACCTATCATCGCCAGCCTGCTTTAGGGCATGGCTCTATCCAAGCACACCGGCAGTGACGCCACCGGCTAGTGATATATCACATGCACATTACACCCGCAGTCTACCCAATCTTTGTATATCTCTCTACTGCGGTGGTGGTGTCCTTATGCAATTCCACTCTCTCACTTCGAGATAATAGGCAGGCCATTGTACGACGCTGATAGGGGTGACTTCCACCGGTGTTTGCCCTAATAGACAATATCAATCGATACCGCCGCAACGCCTGTCACGCCAGACCCGGCTCATGGCGCATCTTGATTCAGCTGCGAATCAATATTCTTTGTATTGTTTCTGGTTCTCGTGAATCTCCACTGATATACCGCTGCAGATGGTGTCACCGAGTGCATGACGAGAGCACCTCATGGGAGCACAGATCCATAGACTAGACCGGGATTTGCGAACTATTAACACAGGGCCATCGGCTGAAAACTCCTCTGTTTGGCACTGTCGGCTTCCTCGCATAAGTATATATTTCGAATGCCGCCGTCGCAGCATGGAGCCAGGGCCGGCACACTCGGCGCAAGCGTAGGACTTCGTGATGCACTACATATAAAAAGAACGGAGCCCCGAAAAAGAAGAAGGGGAACCTACAACAATTAGGGAGCCCATGGAGAGCACAGAAAATGAAACTATAAGGGAGTCAGTCTCACGCTGAGGAGAGAACAAAAACGACGGACATCTAGTGAAAGAATATACGCGCTATAGCCTGAAACGAGTATGGTCCACTTTGAATACGAGCGCGTTGCTATTGGATGACATAACCTGACTCGGATGACGGGCGGTCTTGAAGCTCGCCATCCTTGTTTTATTCCCTTACTAGCTAACTTACTATAGGTTGCCAACCCATCTGTTGCTGCGCTCTACAAATATGCCCTTGTCAACAGACCGGTACTGCCATGACATCAAGCGGCGCCTTGACCACATACTAATCTAACAAGTCTGTATATACTGCTACCCCTACTATTAGCCCCTATCCCGATACTTTGCTTACTTTACGAATAACCTCACAACTGCTTTAAGAAAACAAAAATTATATGTAAATATTTTATAAGAGTCTTTCTTGTTATCTATTTTATTTCTATTTATGAACACGATATTTACTAAGATTGAGATTATTAATAATAACGAGGCTATTACTTTTATGAATAACTATATCTACTAGATTGTTAGATCTAGTTTAGAGAAAATATGATATAACTATAGTAGATCATCCTTTGAATCGGAGAAGACATCTTATATTAAGAAATAAGTTATTCCAAGGATTCGTTGCGGCAAGCTTCTCTTACCATGTTTTTGTGGGGTTTTGACCTTAGATCTGATATATTAGATGAGGACACATCCTAGTGACATGATAAGAGTATTAAAATTGCTCACATATATAAGAATTTCTTTCTCAAAAAATCTCTTTCTAACATCGTTGGAATGTTCTTAGCTTGTTTCCATCTTTGCACCCAGTGTAGACGCAATTTTGTTTATCGAGGTTTTTCGTGTCAAACAATCAAAGAAACCTTATAGGGATTTATTCTTCATTTCAATTTTATCATAGGCTCTTCTTACTCCTTCAATGCGTTCTAAGTAATTCATTGATGTTGCAGACCTATAGATGACATGTTTCCCTCCGCTTTTTGAGAACGTATTTCCGAATATCTGGTTAAGGCATTGTCATTCTTGGAGTTTGTATATGTTAGCCATTAATTTATGATAGAATTAACGGAGGAGGTTTAACTTACCTAAAATTACTCAAGTTGAGAGATGGGTCCTTTCTGGCATTTTAGGATAGATCGATGTGGAGTTCCATCTATCGAGAAGATATTCGTCACTGGGCTGATGACGGAGACTATCTTCTTCTTGGCTAGGTTTTGCGGTTATAATTCGACGATTTTGAGTTGCGGCATTGTTTTCCGGTACTCGATTTAAACTCTGGTAACTGTTCTTAGTAGCACCTGCTTTAGTTGAGTCGAAGCGGCGTGATGCCAATTTTAATACAGGGCGTAATGTCGGAAGACACGCCGAGATAATCCCAGAAGAAACTTCGATGATAGTCCAGGTGATACTAACAGATCCTGAGTCTGATTCACAAATTTATTCAATTAGTGGAAACTATCATAAGAATGATTTTTATAAGCCACTTACATGTTGTATCAATCTGATCATAGGTAAGGAGCGGGACCATTCGGTAGCACGTGGTGAATGTAACACTAATCCGGGGTCAGTTAAGGACTATAGCAAATTGCCTGGGGAATTCTGGAAATACAGAGTACGATAAGAGAAAAGAAACATACAAACTGCCGAGGAGGAAGATGCCAATGATAGCAATCCGATGAGTCACTGAAGTATGAAGTTTCCATACACAGCGAACTGGCAAGCACAACATGGCTATATCAGACAATATATGCGGTGCTGATCCCATAACGAAATAGACTGTTCTGTTCATGCAATGGCCTGGAAGGGTTGTATTCCAATATTTTGCGACTGGCACACATTGAAAGATATTGGCAACAATACTAGCCAGTAACCATGATGTCACAAATGTTCCAACAATATATATCCCAATGCGAGTTGGTCTGTCAATAAAAATTCGGTAATACATGACAAGGACAGATAACTTGACGGCTGACATGGTAAAGCTATAGATATACTCGAAGGCAAAGCTTAGCTGCCAAAGGTATATGTAAATTAGAATAATAGCCAGGATAATACCGTTATTTCAGAGTAGATAGTCAAAACTTACCTTGAGAACAATTACAAGATTTTCCAGTGGAAAATCTTCAATATGTAAACCCATTCCGAGTCGTACCGCTATGCCTTGTTAGAAGATTACACAGAGAATAGTAGAAAGAAAAGGGTTGAATGAATAAGACGATGAAATATGTACCTGACAGATTTAGTCCCAACAATGCAAACTCGGTTACCTATGAAATTGCACGATAGAGGTTTGCAGTCAGTTCGCAAGTCTGCTTAGATATAGAGATCTACCATACCATTGCAAAGCATAGTAGGATATCATCAACACCATAACAACGATTATTCACCCAGCGTGCCAGGAAGCGTAAAGCAAGGAAGATCACAGCAAGAACAGTTATAGTAATTGTACCTGCCTTATTCTGTGCCTGATAGCTGCCATGAGTGGTCGCCATCTTTTGACAGATAAATAACTGTGTCTTATAGCTCGACAACACAATGTGTAGACGATGTTGGGTTCGCCTGCTGATTATTGATGTAATCTAGAAAGAGATATTTTGGAATTATTAGTACGTAGCATGCAATCCTGATTTCGAAAACCATGGTCAGATGGGAATAGATATGTAAATTCAAAACCATCTTAGGGTTCAAAGTCTCTTTAATTTGTCTTTTCTTTTCTTTTTTTTTGTTTTTGGTGTTTTGCTTTTATCGTTTCTCCGCGACCTGCGTCGCTGAAACCAATGCGCTTAGGCATCTCCGCCTTCTCCCCTAAAGGTAAAACTTAAACGGCGGCCATAGAATAGCTTGGGTTCGTATCACACTTGGAAGGTTTTATCCTGAAATGGCTTCATTCCAATGTTTCCTATTGGACGATAAGGCGGCTCGTGCCTTGGCTTTTCTGAGATTAGCACCTAGACTACTACTAATCCAATACGGAGAGCATAGTTCACAGTGTGCCGATAAGGGCTGAAGGTAACTAGTAAAGTCCAAGGTGGCCTAGAATATTGCCATGAGTCAGACCAGGAGAAATTAATGTTTAGCGAACAGACGTTGAGCTGTTATTAATGCTGAAGAAGAGAAAGTAAAGCTTAGAATCTCGAGTCAGTCCAGCTTGTGTAGGGTCTGAGCCACTTAATAACGGTGCGATATTAACCGAAACATTGTTGTGTAACTTGACCCGGAATTTGTATTCCGGAAGTCATAGCGCCGTACACTCGAACGCTATTCTGACTTTTTTCGATCCTTCGAGTAACGACGCCCACTCATACCAATAAATTACATAGGACGTAGCAACTCATCAGCAGAGAGACTATTGTTTGCTTTTTTGTTGTCTGTTTGTTGGATCAAGATTGATAGTCCGGTTTAGCAACATCCTTTTACCTGTCTCTATGCCAAGACTCTCTCAAGCTAAATACAGAAGACTATTACTCGGTTATTTTAATGGAGGATACAGGTGACCTGGTAGTGGATCTAGACCAGAAGGTTTGTGTGCCAAATTCGGGTTAGTTTCGGATTGCATGAAGCACCCATGATGCGGTTGGAAACCGGTCAGGGGTTGTCTGAGAGACTATATATGAAGGTGCGACATCTACTAGGCCCCGAGTCGAAGGCTACATGAAGTCAGCGATGGTGTCAATAAGGATAAGGCATATATAGAGGATTAGAAAGATAGTAGAAGGTGAATCGAAGCCGATTCGGCTTCAATATCAATGTCAGATTCAATTCCGAAAGTAATATATGGTGAATATACAAAATGAATTGGCTGAACCCTTGTCCAGTCTTGCCCGGTTGCCCCGGGGTTCAAGCTTATAAGCGTACGGCTCCTCTGGGGATCAGTCCCCAGTCTAACTGCTTTTGGCGTGTATGGGGCGAGTGGGAGGGGGTATGTTACGAAACCAACTTACCTGGCACTAAGTTGATGATAAACCCAAGATCGATAGGTTAGCTCATTATTGAAGCAGCCAATGTCATACTCAACCATTTCCAAGGCGGTGCACCACGGCTTTGACAGTACTGTAACGCCGATACTCAGTGCTCGATCAAATAATAATGGGATTAAGTGGTACGAATATTATATGTCTCTTTAAAACAATTATTTCTCTACTACCTCTTGAAAATCAGAATGGATAGACGCCCTTAATCATCGTCAAACTGGTACGAATGCAAAATAAAAGTGTTATCGCAGCTCCTGTTTTATCAATAATCTTCAAATGGCTTCCATAAAAGAGAGTAGAATATGGAAGGTTTCACAAGAATAATCGTATACGTTAAAGCGATTAACTTCTTCCTCCGGGTTTAATATAAATTTCTTTCGAGATTATTGCACTACCGGGGTTGACGAATATGTATGATGTGATGAGTGAATAGCCTTCCTTGCAGAGTTCTCTCACTAGGACATCCCAGGGTCTACTAGATGAAAGTGGAAAAAGTAAATTACCGGTTATAATGTGCTAACAAACACAGTAGAGTTCGGACGTAGTAATAACAAAAATGAGGTATTTTGGTTTGTCACAAAAATGCGACAGTCATGGATTTGTTAATTGGTCCCATCTAATATAAGATATTCCCCAGACACACTAGCATCCGTTCTCGCATGACGTGAGAATCGAGAAATATCGGGTTCCTTTTGTCCCCGGATAGAAGCCTTTACAGGTATCATCACAATGTTACCGGCTTCTACTTCAGATTGTCTGCGGCGGCTATGACTACTCGACCATTGTATCGCCGTTTCCCAGAACTTGGAGACCAACGGGTGTAATACGGATGCAGCAGTCACAGTGATGAAACTTCCTGTTTCAACCACGGTCCATAGTGTTATAGTGGTAGTCATTTGGATAAAGTTGTCGCTTGTAACCGCTTGCGGAATATAAATCATTCTGACAATAGTTGCTCCAAAAGACCTATAATATGTCATCGTTTCTTCAGTGTTATTCGAAACGAAGATAGGGAGTAGGGTTAAACTTACGTAGCACTCAAGGACATGAACGCACCAATGATAATTTTCTTCCGTCTTTTAATCATGACTTTTTTCAAAACCCAAATCGTTATGGTGACAACAATAACGTCCGCCGTAATCATAAATGCTCCGTTGATGTAATTAAGTACCTTTAATATGCTTGCATGGGAGCATTGAGAATGGCCATGAGTAGCTGGGTTGCACGTAATGAGAAGCCAGATGCAGAAGAAGGTGCTAAAAATGCTAAGGACCGCGATGAGAATATAAAGCATATATCTCTGGTGGGTATTTGCAACAGTGAGAAGGGTAACACTGAACGAAAGTTTGGCTGTAACGGCTGCGACGATGTATAGAAGTGTAGTGGCGTAGAAGACCTGATGATATTTAGCTTCAACGTATTCCTATGTGTTTGTTATAATCTGGAACCCCCACCTTTTCAATGTAGTCATAGTTTGCTGGCAAATTGTCAAGTTTGGTGTTTAACATTTGTGCAATCAGGATGGTTGCTACGCTAAATGTCAACTATGCACTCGTGAGTTGCAGAATATTAACGAAAGCAGCGAGAAACATACTATAGCCGTAATCACCAGGGCGTCATCAATTAGCAACATTTTCTTGATTCCGACGCGCGTATAGATTCGCAGGGCCATCATGGCCCAGGGCACGACCAACAAAACAATGGAGACAACAGTCAACGGACGAGTTTCAACGCGCTCCATGACTATGAACGAAGTTATTCACAAAACGACATTTGGAAATAAGAGAAGAGACATTCTTTGGTATGGAAAGCCTAGATTTCGGTAAATGGGCTAGCAGAGTTGGAGGAAGGTCGTCGCGCTCTAACATAACCTGCCTCAAAGTCGTCGGACTACTTGTCCGCAAGCGGTATGGTATATGTAATACCATGTTTGTTAATATTTTGTCAACTTCTAACCAAAAGGGCATTGCTACTTGGCACTTGCAACCAAACTTTAACCAGCGAGTCAGTCAAGCCTGAGCGTAACGATCATCTGTAACTTGGTGTGACTTGGCGAGTAAATCTTCCGCGAGTAAAATGCCGGTACCTGTCCGCCAAGGCGAAGGTTCCGTATCCCCGCACGCGTTGCAGGGAACCCCCCTGTAACTCAGATCATCCTCCACAAGGCGATACCTGTAAAGCAGTGGATCCCCAGGGGCCTAGGTGTACGGCCAATCCAATCATATTAGCAGGGCCCCCCCACTGAAAACCTTATGTGCCACTCTGCATGCATGAACCCGGACTTACCGGCCGGAAAAGGATCAAAGGAGGGAAGACATGGGTCAAAAAGTCTTCGTTTTATCAGCCTGGACTTTCAACCCATCTGCTCACATGCAGAGCGCCTGTAAGGCCCCTGATGTCAGACCATCGGACTTGGCGATACAATAGATGTCTCTGACTACCCAGTATGAAATCTCGACGGGCTCGTATCTTAGGATTAGGAATATTGACCAGATAACCATACTGAATTGAAGAAGCTAGTCAGATTTCGAATTTCTCAAAGATTTGACAGATAATAACTATTTGATATATTCTCTCACTATTTCTAAATTTTATTTTCAAGATAAATACTAGAATAAGATTCTATTATAAATTTCAGATAATAGATTACCGACAGAAACAACTAAATTTGTAGCTATAGATATTTATAGTATAAAATGATCTAATTCTCTTTTTAACCGACTTAATATCACCATAGAATATAGGGAATTAATTATAGCATTGGTAAAAACTTATTTAGGAGTAGTAGATCGTCTATAGTCTGATAATATCATGTTTGCTAAAGGCAGGGATTATACAGTGATATTATAGTATAAGTAATAGACTACAGAATGAAATTTATACTAATGTGTGGAGTGGACCTTCCAAGCTTAGAAAAACCTTAAATGTCTAAGTGGTTGTGGAATATCTTCAGCGTCTGTTGTACTCAGTGAGCATGAGTCCTGTGGATTATTGACTGTCCTTGGTCAGCACTTGGTATTTTAGATTTAGCTGAAGAATTTCTATACAATGCTGATATTCTGGAAAATTAATTATAACAGATCTTTATAATAACAAAGACCTAGAATGCTCTAGTTCTCTTTGACAAAGCCAATATAATTTTTAAAACCTTGCGTATGCGGAAGAGTTGCTGGGGATAATTCCCAGCTTTTGTGAGCGGCCATTAATCGATGTGGTGTCAAATATGAATACGGGTATCTTCAAATGTTCTATTCAAATATGAATTTCTGTAAATTCAAAGTCCTAGGATTATTAGTTACTAAGCAGTTGATGGTCTCATGTGTATTGGCCATACTGCTGCCGAAGTGGCTTCAATTGTGATAATAGAGACCGCCGAAATAAATGCACATATACTAATGGACCGCCAGTTAAGATGTAGTACAGCATCAAAGTATCGAATGATTAAAAGGACACCAGGAAAGCCAGGCCAAGATTATAATCCCAGCGACATCAAAGGGGAAACGATTGATTCAAATTACAGTAGAGCAGCAAAAGTTTGAATATAGCACCACTACATTTGAAAAGTGGATTGGGTATAGAAGCCCTCCCCATATCGATACTAATAGTACTTCATTATTTTGTACTATCTATGAGCAGGATTCTGAGAAGAATTTTAATCTGATCTTAATTAGGATAAATATGAATATAAACGTAGAAAATCTTGATACTATATTTAAATCTTGTCATTCCACTGTAAGAAACACAATGGTAGTGAGCCAAAAGTCAGATTCTGGAATCAGGAAAAGGGTTGGTCCCACCAGGGGATCTCCGCGATTTAGCCCCGTGTATGATGCTTTTTGTCCAAGATGTCTCTAGCATCATCGCTAGTAGATCTGGTAGCTACAATAAATTGAAGAAGGTTGACAATAATGCAAGAGATATGCGGATTGGGTCGCATTGGGTGCGAACCAGTGCAAGGCATTCTATAGTAGTCTAATTCTAGTATCGATTTTCTTGTCCTGCTATTACTGTGACGCTTCCTCAGATGAAAGGTGCCGTCGATTGGGATTTTCCCGATATCTGATCAATTTTGCTTCTTCTTCTTCTTCTTCTTCTTCTTCTTCTTCTTCTTCTTCTTCTTCTTCTTCTTCTTCTTCTTCTTCTTCTTCTTCTTCTTCTTCTTCTTCACCGAGAACACTCCGCCAGATGAAGCTATTCTAGTGTCCATAAATCCTTGGATGTTGTAGAATCCCATATATTCCATTCACTTTTCATCCCACAGAGCAAAGCCATGTTTTCGATATGATGCAAAGGGACGGCTATCCAACGGAGAGTAGTGTTTTCGCCTAAGAACTCGATATATTCTGTAAGCAGGCAATTGCGTGTACCAGCGAGCTTCCATGTACCAACGAGAGCTTTCATGCTCTTTAGGGTCCTTCCACGGTGCACAATGATAATGTAATTTGTAGGTGTCTGGAGTTGAAATGGGCGTTCCTTGTAAAGAAAAATCAAAATGATTCAAGCTCTCCAGGAATTCAAATTTTGTATAGACTTATTGTAGGAGATATCCAGAACCGCCCCTGTAGAAGCTGGTTACAGTCATACCTTCCAGGAGATTTCTATCAGAAGTTGACCAATGGTACAAGCGACCTTGATTCCGTGCAATTTGGAGCTTGAAAAACAATTAAACTCTCTATATATCTTGGATAGTCCGTTGTTCTTCAGTCCATGAAGGAGGGCCAGTAAACGGTGGCTGATACTTTTGCCTCGGGGCCTTTGCCTCGAAGGCTTCAATACATTGTAACGAACAGTTGGGTCATCTAAACATGACGGCTCCAATGCCATTAACCGTGGCAAGTAATGGTCCAGTCAATGGGGAATGGTACTGTTTAGAAATGCGAAAGAGGTGCTGGGGGTTTAGGTCCGGATTCTGTGAGCAGGACACTGCTTTTGGGATGTAGTGACCATCTGATACCATGTACCAATCAAACAGTTCCAAAACATACGGATTTTTGTCCAGGGATTTGATGTCCTAATTATTTGGATCAGAGAGTCGCAAGTTCAAGCCCAAATATGTCTCTTATATCTAAGGTAATTGTCTGTAGAACTTGGGCGAAATTTGGCATCACTTCTTGTTGGATATCAACACCCTATAGGAGTTATTGGAGATTCTGATATCGCTCGAAGATGCATGGTCTGTGATATTGTAAAGTCGTGATAGTATTGGGAGTGAGAGACTGGCAGCAGGCAGAAGAGAGGTCAGGCTCACTAGGCACTAGGTTATATCTAGACTAGCGTAGAGTAATATCTGTAATATTATTGGCCGGTCCTTATCAGGCTTGGCCCAGGTGGCAGCAGAAAATGGAATAGCTCCGAGGCCACGTGAGGACCCGCCAGAGAGTGATTGTCACTGACATGTTTTTGTCACTGTTTCTCTTCTGCAAATCGAGTTCTGTTGGCCTTTTTGGACGTGGCAGCTGTATCGCTGGTGGTATTGCCAGTATATATCTCATAAGCGATATGATCTGGGGTCACTATAGCGCCGCACGATAAGCCGATACAATAGGACGAAAATGGCATCATCCCGCCGCCTGGTCACGGACTCCGAGAAGCAGGTACGTATTTTACTTCTTTTACTCCCTCGCATGTTATTGAGAGTACCTTAACATCTCTAATATGTTAATGCAGGTTATCAGGTCAGATGACATGCAGCAAAAATGGTACCAACCGCCATCAAACCGAAGGGCTAGTCTTGTGAAGGCCTGCATTGTTACGGTAATTGCTCTTTTGGGGCTTTATATTTACCTTCCGGGATTAGACTTGGCTTCTTATTTCACGCCATGTGCATTTCAGAGGCAGTCTGTAGTCGGCGAGGACGCTAGCTTGGGTGCAGTGGCGAGCGAGAGCGCTGCATGCAGTGCTGCGGGGATTGAGATGTTGAAGAAAGGAGGTAACGCAGCAGATGCGGTGAGTATTTACTTTGGAAAAGGCGAATAATTAGCATTTCTGATCCAGCGTAGATGGTGGCAACGGTATTTTGTGTTGGCGTTATTGGTAGGTGAACCCATTTCCAGAGAAGACTGATTGAGCGCTAACATCACCTAGGCATGTATCATAGTGGCATTGGAGGTGGTGGCTTTATGTTGATACGATCTCCTGATGGCACCTTTGAGAGTGTTGATTTCCGTGAGACTGCACCGGCCGCTGCCTTTCAGGACATGTACACCAATGATACGAAGGCATCCATCGAAGGGGGACTAGCAAGGTAAGACACTAATCTAGCATCCGGACTATATATGTAGTATTAATATATGTGTTCAGCGGAGTGCCTAGCGAAATACGCGGCTTGGAGTATTTGCATGAAAACTATGGCGTCCTGCCGTGGTCCACAGTCTTGCAACCTGCCATAAAAACTGCTCGGTATGGCTTTCCCATGACGGAAGATTTGATGCGTGCAGTACGCTCGACGGTGAAAGGCGGGAAAACCTTTCTCGTAGAGGATCCATCATGGGCTTTAGACTTCGCACCTAATGGAACCTTGTTAAATCTTGAAGATACCGTGTACAGAAAGAGATATGCAGATACGCTTGAAACCATTGCGAACGAAGGACCAGATGCCTTCTATACCGGCTACATCGCTGAAACAATGATCAAAGCCGTTCAAGACGCTAATGGTACGATGACATTGCAGGACCTTGAGAACTACGGGGTAGTTGTGGGAGATACTCCCCAGATTGACTACAGAGGTTACAAAGTCACCAGTACGTCGGCACCATCGGCTGGCTCTATTGGGCTAAGCATATTGCGGATTGTAGAGGGATATGAAGATTTCTTTTCACCAGACTCGATTGCGCTGAGTACACATCGACTTGATGAAGCTATGCGGTTTGGTTACGGTCAGGTTTGTTTCTTATATTCATTTATGCTGCATTTTCCCATCTAACTTCAGGTTAGAGAACAACATTTGGTGATCCTGCATTTGTGGAGGGTTTGTACCAGCGCGAGCAGGATATTCTCAATGACACTACCGTTGAAGGTATTCGACGGCGTATTTCCGACCTACGTACTCAGAATATATCCGCGTATGATCCAGACGGACTTGAAAGCTTGGATACGTGGGTTTGACCTTTGAGAGACCTGTCATTCCATGGCTGACAAAATAACAGGCCCGGGACGTCTCATATTTCTACAGCCGATCGCTCCGGATTGGCGGTTACACTCACCACGACGATCAACTTATTCTTTGGCAGCTTGTTGATGGTCCCCGAGACTGGTATCATTATGAATAATGAAATGAACGGTTAGTACTTCTGAAGTCATACATACGCTATTAGTACCATCAAAACTTATTATCCTCCAGATTTCTCAATTCCTGGGTCATCGAA
Organism: Talaromyces proteolyticus; assembly: GCF_021365285.1. Classification (NCBI taxonomy): domain Eukaryota; kingdom Fungi; phylum Ascomycota; class Eurotiomycetes; order Eurotiales; family Trichocomaceae; genus Talaromyces; species Talaromyces proteolyticus. The sequence goes on along the minus strand of NW_025764278.1, from coordinate 903,230 downwards.
CGAATTCGGCTTCGTCCCATCTCCCTCCAACTATATCCGGCCAGGGAAAAGACCCCTCTCGTCCATCACGCCTATGATCGTCACGCACCCTGATGGCTCCTTGTATTTCGTCACCGGTGCCGCCGGCGGCAGTCGCATCACGACCGCTACCGTGCAAAGCGTCATTAACGTAATTGACCGGGGAATGGACCCGTTCGGTGCGCTTGCCGAGCCGCGTTTGCACGATCAGTTGATCCCTAACCGGGTTACGTTTGAGTACAGCTTCAACAACGACACGGTCAAATCCATGCAGACACGCGGACACAATGTGACCTGGGTAGGACCGGGACAGAGCTCCGCCCAAAGCGTGCGACTATTGCCCAACGGCACATTTGAGGCCGCTGGAGAGCCACGGCAAAAGAATTCCGGAGGGTATGCTATATAATTGGTTATTTAATCTGATCTGTGACTTTATTTTATGTTAGATATAGATTGTTTTAGACAGAATGTTTGTTGATCAATATCATCCGACTTTCACACTAACCCTTTTTCATTGTTTCCACTTAATCCACTGTATACCAAGACTACATAGTTATGTATAGTAAGGTGGATTAGATCAGACAATAACGATCCCATGGGACACCCCGCTTCGGCCCGCGGTTCCAACCCAAACCTTGTTTAACTAACCCCCTCAAGCCAGGACTAAACACACAACAATTATGATTAATATTAAGAATTGATGGCTCGCTCACTGCACGCGGGTACCTGCTTACCTGCTTACTGCCCGTAAGCGAGCGGCGGCGCTGCCTAAGGCAGGAATCGCCGTTGAGGCAGCGATCCGCAGCGGCGACGGGCGGTCCGATTGGCCTGCGGCTTGCCGGGCGGTGAAGCGCGCGAGTATTGCTCGCCTCTGACTTGCTCGCAACTTCGCCCTACACGACTCAAATAATCAATCGCATGCTTTCTTCCATGTGATGCACACCGTGATTCGCGATTAATTTTAACATTTCTCCGTTTACTTGCTGTTTGATTTGGGGCCTGAATTCACGGAAGCCACCAGCGGCACAGCTTGCCATCCACTACCTGCTCTCCCCCGCCTCTAAACAGTAAGCGCTGCCCACGTCACATACTGGCTCCGCCGTCCCTCCAGCACATCGAACAGACACGGCAGCCAGATCTAGTGTGGCCGACATCCATAGTCTTGCAGGGCTTGGGCCGCATTATGTCTCCTCTTTTCACTTCCTCGCTATAGACTCCTGCTCATTCCATCAACAAGAGTAGTTGTGGTACGCCGCTGCAACTGCCAAGTTGTCATCCATCGTCCATCCACTACAGGCTGGTAAGCACCGTCTTCCACAGTGGGTACCTCGTGTTCTTTGAGTGGTAAGCTCATCTTAAGGTTTTCGACACTAATTAACATATTGCAAACTAGACCAGACACGTGCTTCCTGCTCCCCTCAACGGCTACTATCTGACTGACGTGCGTCATGTCCTCCAAGCCCAAGCTGTGGAATATCCTTGGCGACCGTGACGAGCGAGACAAACCAGCCACGAAATCGGCGAAGAATAATCGAGATAGAGAAAAGGACAAGGCGAAAGAGAAAGACAAGCGCGTCGCAAACCGCTCGTCCCATGGAAAGAAGGCGAGCACGCCAACCAAGGATCGCGACTCGGTTATAACCGCCCACTCCACTTCATCCACCTCGACTTCTCAGACTCGCACTCGTCGCTCGTCAATGCCCGAAGTTGACAGCGCCCCCAGGTCCGCGGCGACCTCTTTTCTCGAGTCGCGAACTAGCCTCCCGTATCCGACCTTCTCGAAAGCACATAGCAAAGTAGAGCTATGGGACAAGCACCAACGGGCGCAGAAGGGGGAAATCCCGACGCCGGACCCTACCGATGTTGCGGATGGAGATCATCGCCGTGGTGAGGGCCGCAAGTCGTCGTCGCGAAATGGCCATCGTCATGCTACTCCGCCGAGCCCGCCTCTCACCGCAGACCAGCGTTCGTCAAGGAAAGGAAGTTCGATGGGTAGCAAGGAGCTGAAGAATAAAGAGAAGGAGAGGGATGGGAAACCCAGAAGTCGAAAAGATCCAACGCGGTCAACGTCCAGCTTGGAGAGAAAAGTTGATGAGGAATCTGCCGTGAGTAGCAAGTCGCCTCTTTCAAGCACTCCAGTCAAGGTCCGACTACGAGAATCGTCGACACCAAATCGCTCGGCTAGTCATAAGACTTCTAGATCTACACTCCAGGGATCTGATGCGCCCAAGCGGACTTCAAGTCATAGCGCAAAAACACAAATACGTTCAACTGTTACAAACGGGACCGAAAGCACATCGGAGTTCACAAACGACTCCGATGCGACATCGGTTGCCCCGAATCAGCCGAAACCACCATCACGGATGCAAAATCGCTCATCTACTCCCCAGAGCCGCTTCGCCAGAAGGAACTCTCCCCAGATTGAAGTGTTCATGGAAGGAAATGAGTCTGTTGTCAATGGCGAACACTACGCGTCTTCCCCACCTCCACCGCCACCTCCTCCTCCTCCCCCGGAGATGCCTATTGCTCCTCCACGAGTGGATTACTTATTACAAAATGGCGGTTTAGCCTACCCACTACCAAAACATTTGCTCGGGGCGGGTCAGTCACCAAATATGCCTCACCAGCTCACCCAGCCCCAAAACGCCGTCATTCAAGTATTCGAACCATTCAATCGCATACTAGATGACTACAACCATGTCATGGAAAAGAATGGCTCTCTTGCAGTTGCAACAGGCTATCGATCTGTGGCCAGGCGTCTACTGGACCGACTAGAGGCTGTTTTTGCACGAGATATCTCCTCCGAGGCTTGCCAGTGTATCATGTGTGAAGATGATCAATTAGGTGAGATGTCTCCTGGTGTTAGCTGGGGGGAAGTGTTGGAATTGGTCTCTGGGCGACGGGAACTGCCCAGCTGGCCGCCGTTCCACATGGCAGCGTCGGTGAAGGCTCAGATGGTACCAGGCGAGGAGCATATCCCAATGCAGAAGCTTGATATTGATGTCCCAGAAGAATATCGCGAGCATTATGTCCGTCAGTCCCGCAAAACCAAGCAATCAGTCGATAAATGGCTTCTCGGTCAAACTGAGATGAGCCCACCGGAGGAAGTAGATGACGAGACATTGACTTTTGCGATGATGACCTACTTAGACTCGGCAAATCGAGACACCTTCTGCGCTCTTCTTGGCATCAAGTCAGCGACCCCAGTCCCTGGGAATGCTACGCCAGCTCCTCGGTCCCGCCCGGACTTTTTAATTGCTTCTTCTATAGCCATACAGCGTTTGTACCGGCTCGCCGCACCTGCTCGAGAATCCGAAACTGCGCTCTATATGCTCAATAACCCTTACATCCACAACGTCTTGGCGACGCTGGCAGCAATCAGCAATGATGAATGGGAGATCCTTATTTCAGGCCGTTTTGATGGGTTCCTGCGAAGCGGTGCTGAGGACAACTTCAGCCCATCCATGACGGCCTCAGCTCCCCCAAGATCTGCTAGCCGATCTGGAACGCCCTTCCTCCCTGGATCCTCTCGCGGAACAACTCCATTCCAAATGGACCCAACACTCCGACCAGTCAGTCAACCTTATGGATCATCCGTTGCATCTGCCTCCTACGGTGCCCCCATCGCACTCGACGAAGATACAGAAATTGCATCTCTAGCCGAAATCGAGAGGGACATCTACCAAAGCATGGAAGCTCTTGAAGATGCCTTCGAGGCGCTCCATTGCAAAGCCGAGGTCATTCGACGCAAACTTCGCGAGCGAGGCGCTGGCCTGTCAGTCGCCAACCAAGCCCGTCGCGGATCCGCTGCCAACCTTGATGCGCGAATGGGCACCCCCGCATCTATGTTCGGCGGTCAGTGGGACAGCAGCGGCTTGGATGAAGACGACGGCATCGACGATGACATGTCGCTCGCCCCCGACGACTCCGCAAGCAACATCAGCTCCAGCCGTAGGCGCCGACCGAAAAGACGTAGCGAGCGCCGCACCCCGGCGCCTGTAGAAGAAGAAGATGAAGAAGGGGACTATGATGTATACGAATCCCGACGAGATCGACGCCGGTAGTCGTATACTCGCTTACCTTCTACAAACGGTTAAAGAAACAGTTTTGTGCTAGCAGTCCAACAGCATGCATACTACTTTTTTGTGTGAATGATTTGATGATACCAATACCATTTTTCGAAATTATTCTAAAATTGACTTTGTGTTTTCATTTTTTTGGAAATATTTTGGTTGACGATGTGTGTTGGGGCTGTCCCGCAGAATGAATGGGGATACGCAGGACATGGTACTACTATTAGCGCTATTGCATGGTCTGGTTTATATATCACGAAGGGTATTGTCATAGTATTCAGTATTGCGGATGTTTTAAGCAATCAATTCAACATTTGCAAGGGTAACGACATAAAGTTTTTATATTTTTTTCAATGTCGTCACTGTCAACTACATTGTATCAGATTCAGTGTTCAATGGTTCTACGGTATGGTCTCAGAGTTACAAATATATTTTTACAAATGTAAGGTAAACGACAACTTTTGTCACCTGACTGTAAATCAATGTCGATAAATATCTTAGCAGGAAGAAGTTATTTCAGGAACCAATTCAAAATTTAATGTGATCATCTATATGTTAACTGATATACCTCGTCCAAATCGATGTCACTCATAAATAACTTGTGGTATCAAGACATTAAATAAGATGTTAGTATATTAAGAAATTAAAAATATAAAAATTATTTTTTCCACTGGAGAGAAACCACAAAGACTACTTCCCCCAGATTGGCCCCTTCACTGATGTCGTATGGTGGTGCATCTCGTCACTTGACCGTGGACTCGTATTTTGCGGGTACGCGGGCTCACTGGTAATCTCAATAGTGGTCTCCTGATACACCTTTCCAATCTCTCCAAGCTCAATATCCTTTTGCACGATATTGTCGGTTGACCCGGACCGTTCTGAGAGTGAAGAGCGCGTCTCTTTTGCACGCTGGCCAGCATTCCCAGCATTCTGCCGGCCCGCTCCTGCTCCCCCCCTAGTAACGGTGGTGATGGTTGTGGTTAAATTGGTTGAGCGGTTACGCCCCCCCTGACCACTGACAATGTTGTTATAAGCGCTGTTCCCACGATACTCAGAGTCCGTGATGAGGTTCCGACGGGTAAGCGTGTACACAAGCACGTCGACGAAGCCGGAGCTCGTCATCATGGCGCCTGCCAAGCAAAAGTATGTGAGGTTGGGGTTTTGGCCGCGAGCAGACGCCATTCGGCCGGCGGCAAGGGGAAGAGAGAGAACGACATAGGTGACGGGGTAGATAACCATGTAACCGACAACACGTCGAAGTCGTTTTAAGCTTTCGAGCTGAGCGCTTCCGCCGAGGATCGATGATGCGGAGATTTGGCGTCGCAGTTGAAAGTACATGATGGCGTAGAGAATGACGGTGCCGAATTCGGCGAGGAAAATCCATAGATAGTGAGTCCAGAGACGCTCGGCTTCGTATTTTTCGTTGATCCAGCACTGAGGGTTTGCGATGTTAGTGGATTGGATAGAAGCGTAGGCAGGGATGGTTACGTACCCATGCCCCGGAAGGAACCATCACATCGACTCCGTGGTTAGCAATCGGGATGGCCACGATGACAGCCAAAAAGACCCATACACCAACAACGGCAACTACAAACCATTTGTGTTCAAGTTTACGGCCTGAAGTGACGAGCATGAAAGTGTGTATGGCAATGGCAAGCACGAATAAACCACTGCCTGGATCCCCCACCTGTAGCCATAAGCCTTGTAGGAAACAAGCTGCCGTGCCGGCACGTATGGCGTCGTTGTGAATCCAATGAAGGCAAATCAGAAATCCCAATGATTGCTGCAGATCAGCGAGTAGAAGATTGTAAATGAGAATGATATACTGGTTGTGACCCAGGTATCGTTTGGCACCTTGTCGCCAGAAGACTAGCCGATAGGTGATGAAGCATAATAGGCCAAAAGTGGCTAACACAGACAGCATGGCGAGAACTGAAATGGCAATAAGTCCTTTGTACTGTGTGCTGGGTAGAGGATCAATGTCCAAAGGCGAACTCCTCGTCGAGAGAACATTGTTAGTGTGAGAAACATCGGTGCTGCTGCTAAGCAAGCTCACTGCCCGCCATAAATTCATTCTTAGAGTGAGGGTTAACTTTGATGGAAAACATAAACGCCGAATAAACGCTAACTGTTCGTGTATAGAGATCGCAAAGCGACTAGTCGTAGGTTATCAATCACCAGATATCTTCAGAAACAAACTCTAGAAGAATGGTACAGGGGCAAGACAATCTATATGCAAAATAAATGACAATGGGCTATCTCAAGAGGTACAAGAAAGGAGGGCCCAGTCCAGTTAACATGGAAAGGGATCGCACGGAAATAATAATGCCGGCTCTCGGTCAAAGCTTGAAAAATAAAGTCTGGGAACTTTAGAATGGACAAGCTTTTGAGACAGAATAAGACGAGAGTGGAAGAGATCACCAAGAAGGTAAGAGTTCACGCCGGTATTTTTGACATCCAAGGAACCGGACAGAACTATTGATTATTGCTATTGAGCACGAGGCAAATTCAGTTTGGATTCTGGACTGAATGGAACCGTGTGGTACCACAGGGATTTTCCTATTGACATGATAGGGCTCGAGCTAGCGATATGGAGCACGGCCGTCATACAAAATGCACATCTTGCCACGGCATTGTTCCTGCTGCGGCGACTACAGACCACTGCCCATCATGGCTAGACAAACAAGCATGTACTGAATCTGTTAACGGCAACGAGCCCCCATGCAAATACCGTTCGCTAGGGCCCCTATTGGCAGTGGGCTGGGCCGTTGGTGGGCTCGTGGCTCGTGCTCATCAACTTTAGTCTTTGAGATCAGTTTGGAATGACACCTTCAAACTTTTGCTTATGGCAGCTGGGGCAGTCTCAGCCTATGGGTTCTCAAACCCCCACGCTTCCACATGCCCGCTTTGTGCCAAGCCCTCGTTAGGTACGTAGAACTATTCGGCGGGGAAAAAGGTACAAAACCAACATCGGAAGCAAGAATCCGGGGAATACCGCCTATAATAGGTATGCACTGGTATGCCCTAGCATAGCCATCAATACGGGCACTTAACTTCGAAGTCCAACGAATACGGGTGCGTAAATGCGCAAGTTGCAAAAGCCTGCCGTTGAAGTCTTAAAATGCGGTGGACATTTTTGTTCAATTCGGGACCAGCTGGTGGGCATGGTGGAACCAGCAGCCAGGGTCCAACGGCCCTAATCAACGGTTAGCCATGTCGCTGCAAGTCAAAGGCCTCAGTGGCTGGTACGACGTACTTGTCTCCACGACTGTGGAGAATAGACATAATTGCTGCGGCAAGGATACGTAGTGCCTGTCTGCGCCGGAGACTCTGGACATTTTGGGCATTACTGCCGATTGTCGAATTCTTTGGAGAAATTTCAGCCGAGGCATTAAAATGTGTGTCATCTGAATGTGGATTAGGATGGTTCAGGGACAAGTCTATAGTGAACATTCTGATATAGACATTGAGACGCGGGTGACGAGCTAATAGAAAAATCAGATCACGATCACGATCATTGATCCTGATGCAAGAATCGCATGCAGGATCAGTAGACTCTGTGCTAGGGGAGGCCGTCTGCGGCTAGGTTCCGAGAGCGACACAAAGATGCTGTTGTTTGTGGTCTTTTTGTCGTTGTTCCATCAGCAAGAACCGGGGATCACGTGAAGGCCAGCAACCCTGTGCCTTTCGAAACTGCTGCTTTGATTTTGATATCTCCAGCAAATCCATTCCCCACTACCCATCATGACTTTAATTATTCCAATTTCCTGGCCGGCGATCATGATGTACATCTCCAGGCATATTCATTGGCCGAATCGCGAATGTCTTGGAGATTCTTGACCAGTCTAGATTGGGCGGCAATCAATCACTACTGAATTACTAATCCCAGTTGGTCTCTAATTGCATCTTGCACATCATCTACCACTAGCTTTCACCGGCGTGCAAATCTCGAAATTGCCTGCGGCACTACCTGCGTGATCCGTGGCCATCAGTCGAGTGGAGCGCCCCTTAAAGGCGCACCCCTCTATCTTAGCGGAGAAGTTGGTGCTATGCTCAAGCTAATGCAGTACTGAGATTTAGTAGTAAGCATCACCCTTTTGCATTATGAACCTTGTTAGCCACGTACGCGGCCAGTCACGGCTACTCATCTTATTGATCCTTGACCGGAGAATCGCAATGTAACGAGGACCTTCTGATTGCATGATCTCACAGCACATCTCCGTAAAGTCGGAGTTATGATATATGCAAGTGTCTCTCAACTCAAGAACTCGGGGGATATCATCAATATGGGCCAGCGAATTTATCATGATTAGGTTCATGATACATGATACTTGCAGAGATATTTTCTCATTCCTATTCAACACCCCCGCACACTAACTATCCTAGACGTTGCCACCCAGGGGGCTTGCACGATGCTGAGCGAACGAACCCCTGTCTCGACGCTACTTTTCGCTAGGTTTCAAAATGAGCCACGGACCACATGGAAAGAGTTTTCTCTCAGCATACGAACGGATCCGGTACATGCTTGTTCCGATACACACATTGGAGATGCCAGCGGGTTGCCAACGTGAGTTTTAATGCAAAAACTCAAAACAACCACCCGCAAACTTAACCGACCACCATCCCGACACCTTTACCCAAGCGGCTCCTGGTCTATGCCAGCCTATATGTGGCGCGGTTGGTGAAAGGTCCGCAACTGCCTAAGCGCGATTGCACTACTCGTGAACATGTGAGCGGCCAGCCGACGATCTTTTCTCGTCTACTTGCCTTTTCTTGCCTGGTCTCCAGATACAGCTGAAAGATCGATATCCAATAGGGGAGAAATAATAACCCCCCCCCCTGCCCCGCCTCCCCCCTGCCAAATTCAAGGTCAATGCGAATTCCCCTGCGTACGTAACACAGTAAGCTTTGACAATGCATGATGTGGTCGTGTTGGTGCCGGAGGAATTAGGCTAATAATTATGGGTCTCTTTTTCCCCTGACAGCGACGCTAGAAACTTCCAACCCATCTGGACTACTCCACCGGCCTTGATCTCGAATCAGCAGTCATAACATTGTATTCATGCTGAGTATGAGATACGGAGAGTTCCTTGCGCTAGATTGACAAAACCATTGTATGGCATATTAATGTATTCCACAAGCGAACGGCCACTCCCAAATTCCCATACAAAACACTACGTTAGTGAATATGTTACAATGCGACCCAGGCTGCCGCAGGTTGACGAACCAGGAAAAGTCACTAGTATACTCTTGAGGACGATAAAAAATCGCAACTATTAACATTATCTAATCGTGTTCAACCTCTCAAAATTGAGACATACGATAGCTTGAGAAAAATCTGATTTATTGCCACCAGTCCTGGCTATAATCATTCCTAGTGCTTACGTCCGTTAGCCTTTTTATGTAAGTAACCGGTACTAATGGATAATTTTTCCTTAATAAACTAGCCTTATGCGATTCCCCAGATCTCAGCTGCCAAAGAAGATAAAGAGCCGAAGATGGCGAAAATAAATATTCAATAGTGTGATCTTTGTTCCGGAATAGCTGCACATGTGCAAGTTTGACCTGAGACGTATGCGCATTCCCAAGACCTCGGGAATATTAAGATTCAATAGCGACGCCCGGAACGATGACGATCTACAAATAGCTGTATACTCTATATGCGAGGAAATCTTCACTATGCCTAACTGCAGTTAATCGCTGGCTTACTAATACACAGTCACCGTTTAAATTTGTATGCCTCGTTTCGATGAAAACCGAAAAATCTCCGTTTTATGCTGTTAGTGAATTAATCCTAAGAGATGTGTTTTCGGCCAATGGTATTGTAGATGTATATGCACATTTTGAGTTGAGACGAACTCGATCGGAAATAAGAATAACAAGTTTGGTGAGGGGACAACATTGAGGATTACGGTTGATATTTGAAATAGTTGCAACAGATTGATTGATTATATTTCCGTTGTGTGCTATGTGTGAACGAGGAAAGGTGGCTACATTGTAAGATTCTCAATACCATAGAGCAAGAAAGGATATATCTGGTGCAAGTTTGATATTCCAAATTGAAGGGTGCTTCATTCCCGATATTTCAAAATGGTTGGTCCTCCTGGAAATGCACCTGCTTACAGAATCCTGATCACTAAGAACAACACTCAGCAAAAGGCCAAAAAGAGAAGAATTGGTTGTTCATGATACAGAATCCTCGTCCCCGGCAGAATTCTGCATCTCAAGATCTTACGTTCACTCAATCGGATCACCGGTTTTAGGTGAATCCAAAACAAACGGTGGCGCTTGAAGGGATACAGAATTTACAGCTTGTCCGCCTGGTCGCATGAAGATGCTCCAATGCGAAGGCTAGATCTTCACAGTTGAGTGGTATGTTTTCAAGTGGGCTAGGCCGGTACTCAGGACACTATGCTTGGTTGCTCTGATACCTGCATAGCCTGCCTGTGTCATGGCAATGTTCACGAGAGATTTATTTGGTACAACATCGGGAACATCCACCAAATTTCATTTCCTTTCCATTCGACCGATGAATCGGACACTTGGAAACCCGTATCTTTTGCGGGCAAAATAAGAGAAGCTATTTTCACATGTTGAGGGACATTTCAGCAGTGTATCAATTTTGGTATGTACTCAGCGCAATCAAAACTCCGAACCCCGGCCTCACCAAATAAACAGACATCACTTTTTGTTGAATTCTCGGTACCACCATCTGTTGAACGACCAACTTTTCCTTGTCCGATACCCTTCCCTTTTGCGCCTATTCATTTACCCATTCATATCGTCCAGCCATGCATATTGGCACATTAATTTGGCTATTCTTTTTGACCTGAACCTCCACGCCCTGCCACGGCGTCCAGCCAATTTTCTGCCCGTCGTCAAATTCCAACTCAAATGCAATTTTGTATACCCCGAGAACCTGGAAGACTACATCCTTAATCTCTACTATGCCTGTTTTTGGCGTCCAAGCTTTGACAAGGAGACCGCCCCTGTCGCTGATGTCGATTTTCTTCATGCTAACATTGCCGTACAGATTGATATTGTTTTTGTTGATGAATTTCACATTCAAATCCTTGAACACAATCCACGTATTCAAACGACTTCCCTTGATCTCCCTGAACCCTTCACTATCCACATCCGTCGACAGGCCGATATTGTCAAAGAGCTCATGATCTGCCATACACCCCGCGCCATACTGAACCTTTGCGATGAACTGACTGATAACTATTTGAGGTTTTAGCGGTAGCGTATACCCCGAGAATTTCGGTACTGTGATGCGGATAGGTAGATTGGGATATGCCTGTCGGAATGTCGGCTTGAAGATGCCCTTGTCTTGTTTGGAGGGGGTGACGAAGGTGATCTCGTATTTTGACATCGTTCTCTGTCTTGATTCGCGTGTCCTTTTCCGTCGTTTGTCTTATTTCGTCTGGAACGTGAGTTGAATGGTTATTTGGCCTCGTGTACAAGGTTGTTACGGGGATTTTGCGTCATCGTTGATTCGTCTTTGCCCTCTAGGAATGATATCTCACTGCAAACTCGATTGAAGCAGTCGCACGACGATAGTTCTGTCGGTGTCTAGAGGAAAAGTGACAAAGTTTTCAAATAAAAAAACTTTTCTGCACCTACATTCCCCGCACTATCAAACCTAGTCAGTGTTGCGATGATGCAAGGGATTGTTCGGATATTAGTGCTAGTCACCAGAAAAAGAAAAAGAGGTTTTCCCGCCCAGGAAAAAAGAAGCGACCAGTCACCGTCCTGTCGCACAAGATCGCCTTAACAAACACCGGATCCCTGTTAATATTAGTCGCGACTATTATTCCGTCATAGTCAGTGTTTATGACTACCACGTATTGGGTGGATTGGCACCATGTTGTTATCCATTCTAGACTAGGGTTGGGTGATGCAATGTCTTGAAAGTGTTCTAGCATTATGGGACTAACTTCGATAGCTTACTAGTAAAGGGATCCCTAGGTTTTAACTTTATTAGAAATATAAACTGGTGCATCGCGGACTTTTTCGGTCCTCCATGTGTCGTTTGTTTACGTTGCTGAAATCATCTAGACGTGACTCGCTGTAGTGGTTTCCCGGCATCTTTCCATAGAAATATTGGATCAAATGAACGAGACTATGGAGGAATATGATATTATTGACTCAGACACAACTACTATCATACTATTTAGTGATGGTATGGATACAAATAGGGCATTACCAAAACTTTTCAACTCGATTCCACAACCATACCTCCTCTAGGAAGGGCCTTGGAATAGTCCCACGCGACACACTTCGAATAACATCGTTTGCTCATTTCTGAGAAGAAAGCTGTGCTAGCCTGTGTATGCCTCTTTCTCGGCCTTTTTGCGTATTATTCGGCGATATAAGAACAACAGAACCAGCCCCATAGCAACAATAAAGACGATACAGAAGACAAGGATGACGCCGGGATTCTTCGAAGCCCAATTGCGGCGTTTGGCGAGATCGTGTATTATATCGTGAATTTTCGGCCGATCAATTGCCTTATTGATAGCAGCCATAATAAAATGAGTGGGAAATGCCCGGTGTCGTCTAAGTGTCTGAGGTTAGTGCTGAGAGACCTCGCTGTCTGATCTTCAGGCACTTGCCTGGAACTGTAGTCGAGCACAAGGAAGAGAAGCAGCCACTTGTGTATAGAAGCAAACAGGACTAGCGGCAAGAAAGTTCTATTGTCTCGTAGCCCGGTTAGCGACGTTTCCTCCACATTTCAGGAAATCAGCGTAGTGCTAAAGTAGATGAACTTGCTATGCTTACCGGTAGTAATGTGGGAAAAAAGCACCCCGAAGAATAAAGCGAATCCGCCCGCGCATACAATATGGCTGCACCGTGTCAACAATCACGATACGCGATGCTAATTGATAGTTGTCGATAAGTGGGCGACGCGGAGAGTTGGAGGAAGTGAGAACGTGAAGAGAAAAGAAGCGACAGAAGACGCAACATAGACCCAGCAGCAGCAGAAGGCACCACGCCGGCGAGGAAGGAGCGAGTCTACCTCCATCCGCGGTTCACTGCACTTGCACTTTTGGATTTGCACCATCGTAAGCTTCGTGGTTGCCGCTGTCTTCCGGTCAGACGCTGCCTGCTACTGTTCTACAGTACCGGTTCTCTTCCATCTCGTTGTTGCTTTGAACTCCATCTGTACGTCGGATGCAGCCTGTACACTCTCCAGACGCTGTTCCCAAAGCCAAGTGATCTATATCGGTAGTTCACAAGCAAAACCACCCCGTTGATATGGATCGAGATATCGGATCTCTCTTCCGTCTCCCGACGTCATCTAGATAGCTGGCCCCGTCTCCACATCAAATGTTTCGGTATAAGAGTCGCAAAAGTAATCGAGCTAGGCATCCAGAGCTATGCAGTTTCGAGCGTTTGCAGGCAGTTAGAAAGTGCTTGACAAGTACCTTGGCTATTGTACATAACCGACACAGCGGTATCCCACTATCGGGGGATGGCCGACGGCAAATGACATACGACCGGCTAAATTCAACAGCTACGCCTGGGTGAATACAAGGCGGTGGTATTGGCTTTATTTGACAAGTCAACTTCCCGCCATTTTACCCGTGGTGGGCTGCTCTGAGACTCGGCTTTTTTTGCGGGATGCAGAAACTCTCGGAGTTCTCCCGAATGGCGCTGTGGGGTGAAAAAACAATCCAAGGCACTGAATTGGCCTTGTATTTATCCCAGCATTCTGACCTGTCTTCCAAGCCTCGCGGTTTTATCTTCTTTCGCATGTTTTTGGTTACCTGCAATTTTCTTATATCTGCAACAGCTAGTTGGCAATAATCTCAATCATGGCTTCTGGAAAGCCTGCCATTGGCTTCGTTGGCCTCGGTGCCATGGGATTTGGAATGGCCACAAATCTTGTCAGGCAAGGATATCCAGTCAAGGGTTACGATGTCTTTCCGGCATCTGTCGAGCGTTTCAAAGGAGCTGGTGGTATTCCTGCCGCTTCATTGAAGGAGTCTGCCGAGGGGAACCCGTACTATGTCTGCATGGTTGCGTCTGCTCCTCAAGTACAAGAAGTCCTGTTCAATGAACAAACAGGAATTATAAATGGTGCATAAAATTTGACTACATGTTGGAAAATTCCAAACTAAGGGATCTTTTATAGTACTTCCTAAAAATTCGACGTTCCTCCTCTGCTCTACAGTACCATCTGCATACGCCCAATCTGTCGAGAAAGAGCTTAAGGCACGCGGCCGCGATGATATATTCTTCATCGATAGCCCTGTATCAGGTGGCGCTAGCCGAGCAGCTGATGGTACTTTGTCGATAATGGCTGGTGGGAGTGACGCTGCGTTGGAGAATGGAAAATTAATTCTTCAAGAAATGTCAGATCCAAAGAAACTATACCTCGTCCCTGGTGGTATCGGGGCAGGAAGTAATATGAAAATGGTACACCAAGTCCTTGCAGCCATCCACATTCTCGGAGCAAGCGAGGCAATGGGCCTGGCAGCGCGTTTGGGCTTGGAGGCACATACCGCCGCTGACGCGATAATTAAATCTGACGCGTGGACATGGATGCACGAAAACAGACTCAATAGAATGCTCGAGGAAGACTGGAACCCGGGTGCCAGTGCACTGACAATTATTCTCAAGGATGTGGTATGTGCAATTGACTTTTGCAATTTGCAAGGCTAAAACTTTACAGGGAATCATCACCTCAACGGCACGACTGCAAAAGTTTCCTACGCCATTATCATCAACAGCAGAACAGGTCTACCTCACTGGCCTCGTTTATGGATGGGGTCCGAAAGATGACTCCGCTATGGTTCGCATGTATACTTCCGAGCCCATAATAAAAGTCAATTCTACGCTTTCACCTGAAGAAACTTCTCGTCGACTCCGAATGGTTACAAAGCTCATGCAATATACTAACATCGTTGCCGCCGCCGAAGCCGTTGCTTTTGCACGACATCTAAACGTCGACATGACGCAGTTCTACGATCTTGTCATCAACGCCGCCGGAGGCAGCAAGATGTTCAACACACTCGGTGCGACTATGATAAAAGGAATACCCATTGGGGTGGCTGCGACAGGAGACTTGACCGTAGATGATATTGTAAAGGAGCTAAGTGACATTGTTCAGGAGGCTCGTGACTTGTATACCCCGTTGAATCTAGCAACAGCAGCATTGAATCAATATCTGGTTGCGCAACGGCGTGGATGGGGGAAGGAAGCCGCTACAAGCATCATTAGAGCCTGGGAAATTTGATAGTCTGTTTAATATTCGAATTATCTGTAAACAAAATTGTATAATTCTTTTTCTAAATATATGTACAAACAATACCTTCAATGTTATCAACGAAACACCACGATTGGCAGGAGCTCGTGACCAGCGGCACGCAGCTCCCAGTCTTAAGAAGGAACTTGATCTAAGGATTTCTACTGCCTCCCCGCCTGCGGTCGACAACTCGTTGCTGCTGGGAATGTCCCCTATAGTCACCCCGATAAGTACGGTGTTGTGTTCCACGTGATTAAAAGCTCTGGACGTCCCTGGTAGGAGCATACTCATGGACAAATTGGCCTGTTTGGTAATTTCTGATGAAGCAGCCTTTTACTACACCAGCATCCCATTGAAATGGGTCGGTTATTGCATTGTGCGGGTATTGCATACTCCGCTATTGTATGAGCGATGCCCCCCGCACATAGTGGGTAATTTCACAGCCCTTTCGGACTTGCTCCGATCATGACCGGCGTTGACTCTCGCCATACGGACAAACACCCGATGCACCCGGGGGTATGAAATAGCTGCGACGACACATTTCAGTCAAAAACTCAATTGCATATTTCGCTTTTGGTTTTATTTGCAGTTTATCTGTTAACCATAGAGATTTTCGCGACTCCGAGCCATCTTTACCCGACCCCACTTTCTCGACAATCATTTACTCATTTGCAGACAATCACAAGAATCTGCAACCAGCCAGGGTCTGAATAATAAAAATGCCACACCCAAATCTCAAGGGCAACCGTGCCCTCTCCATCCTCGACAAAGCTATCGCCGAAAACTACGGTGTACCCGGCATGTGCTGTTACAACATCGAAGGAATCCTAGCTACAGTACGCGCTGCTGAAGCTAAAAAGTCGCCTGCCATGATCCTCCTATTCCCTTGGGCAATACACTACGCCGATGGTCTATTAGTACATGCGGCAGCCGAAGCCGCCAAAAAAGCTAAAGTCCCTGTTACAGTACACATGGATCACGCGCAAACACCCGAAATTATCCGGTACGCAGCTGATTTGGGCGGATTCGATAGTATCATGGTAGACATGAGCCACTACGAGAAGGAAGAAAACTTGGCAAAGACGCGTGAACTAGTGACATATTGTCACGAGCGTGGTATCGCGACAGAGGCTGAACCGGGTCGTATTGAGGGTGGTGAGGATGGTGTAGCCGACACGGCCGATTTATCTGGACTGTTGACGACGCCTGAGGAAAGCCAGGAATTTGTGGATACGGGGATTGACTGGCTGGCCCCCGCGTTTGGGAATGTGCATGGGTCATATGGCCCTCGAGGTATTCAGCTGGAGTATGACCGACTCGAGTCAATCAATCGTGCTGTGGGCGACAAAGTGCGCATTGTTCTACACGGTGCTGACCCCTTCACGACGGAGATTTTCCAAAAGTGTATATCGCACGGGGTGTCGAAGGTCAATATCAACAAGGTCATGAATAATGAGTATCTGCGGGTGCAGAGCGAAAAGGCGGACAAAGTGCCGTTGACGACGCTGCATGAGGAGGCCACTAATGCGATGCAAGCGGCAGTCGAGCGGTGTATGGATATGCTGGGATCGACAGGAAAGGCTTGATGGTTGTTTTGTTGAAGGAGAAAGCTGGTTAGAGTTGATCGATAAATGCAGGTACATCTGGATGAATGTATCAAATGCTAGAAATTAAGATAATAGAAAGTTTATTGAAACAGAACGTCTACAGCGCTGTATAGGCTCGTATCAATGCCAAATGTAATAATAACATTGATAATAATTGTCCATTGTGGAAGCCTACATTCCACCGCTACCTGCGCAAAGTAAGCTGTGTATGGCCCTACATTTCCCAATCTGTGGCTCATATTAATCTTCTTAAGCGTATTCTCAATATGCCACGACAAAACGCGCAGAGCAGCCAACGCTGGAACGTGTCCATCGTGTCCATCGTGCCTCCGACAGTTGGTATCGTAAGAAGGTGGAAGTCTTTCTTTTTCTTTCATTTCAATCCGTAATCCATGGGACTTGCTGACCTTGCCTGTTTGGATGAAATGTGATGTCGCTGTGCCAAATGCGATTGGTGCCCTCGCCATAATCTTGCCTGCACGTACCCTCGACCACGACGAGGAAATCTACATCCCGGCCAAACTTACCACAGTACGCATTCCTTACTCTTCTCCATTATTATATTCCACTCTGCCTGGTCCGTATCAGTCAGAGAGGCAAGTGCACAGCCTTAGTGAGCTCCAATTATGTCAATCAACATTGTCGGTTAACCTAAGGCGTTCTCTGTTTGAAAGACCATCTACAGTGCAACCCTTTGCAGCCCAACCAAGTAGTTCAACTAGAATTGGTATAATCTATGCTGACGTTGTATTATGAAAGTATTGACCAACTCGCCATTGACAGCCATTACTCCGGTTTTCAATGGCAATTATGGAAACACAACCGTTTCAAATGCCTACTTAATAGGGTGCCTGTATTTTGCCGATTATACACTGGGTAATGTCAGCCCTTTTAGTGATCTCCCATATCCCCCCTGAGTGGCCAAAAATGCATTGAAGACAGTAGAGGCGAGAAAGTAGGCTTTAGTGAGTATAATATTTTCGGGCCCCCTCTGCAATTTCCTCCGGATCTCAGTACGACAGGGTCGTTGGGTGTCACAAATAAAGACCCCTTGGAACATACCAGACCGATTATTGGTGTTCAATGCCTCGATCTGTTTTGCAAGTCTCGTGTCTATTCTCTATCTTCTATCATCACCAATACACTGTTTGAATTACTATCCGCCCGGTATACGATAGGGAATACTCGACGACATCACTAGGCTTAGGGAGTGCCACTGCGTGTACATATACGTTCCTTAAATGCCTCCACTACTCGATAGACGACGCGACGCTTCTTTTCTCGAGTGAAGTAGTTGTGCTGTATCATATCCGTGCTACAAACCTCCTACAGAACCTCTTTCTAGAGCTGGCCAGTTTAGATGGGTTGCAGGCTTTAATATTGCTAATAAGTCAAAGAAAAAAAGGATTAGAGGATGAAAAGAGATATGGCACCCTTTGTAAAAGAACGTAAATCTGACTTCGATCAAAGTGTCTTCTCATCAAGCGTCATATCGTGATATAGGTAGGTACCGTAGAGAAGCTACTCGTAGTTGCTGGGTGACTTGTTCTTCGGCTGGAGGGAAATCTATATCCATCATGTGAAAACAACGAGAATCTGTTCTGGGGATTGTACCTAGTTGATGAAGAGCTATGTTTCCGCATAGGCTACGCGCTGACGTTACACGAATCTCATTGCGACCTCACACTGCTAGCTCGAATCGAGCATGCAACTTATACTAGTATCGAATAATTAGATAGAAGTGTACTCTTCGCATTGAATTTGCGTCTCAGCATCGTGCAATGAAGGATATACAATGGCCTTTACTCTCCGCATATACTCCGCTGGTCAGACTTAGAACTACTTTGAAAAATTAGGAACCTAGACATAGAGCTACATGAATAGAGTTCGCTTCTTCCGAAATCCATATAGCTATATTCTAGCCCTACCGTTCCAACTGGTTCGGAAATTGGTGATATGCATGCTGCACTTTTTCGGCTCCACTGACATTCTTGTATAGTCGCAATTCATCAAGCCAGCAGAGCGTAGACGGGAAGTCAGAGCACTCATATTAAAGGCCTGAACTCTAGCTTGATAATTTCAGTCGATACCTCCCATGATCTGAAGGTGAACTCAACAAGCTCCAACTAGTCTGGACAGGTGAAACATTTCAGTATGTTTCTTCTTCCCTTTCCTCTCTCTCCTCTTCATTGAAATGGGTTCGTCTTGAAAATAGCCAATGTTATCTTGAGACTAGGCTTTTAATGTTTCACTTTAGCTTTGCAGATATTACAGTTCTTTTGCAATGTGCTTTTTTGCCTTCTGAATCCACAAACCTACGACGATGTCAATCTTATCCAGAAAGTGTCAGACCGTCTCGAGGTCTATAAGGAAAAGGCCGGCTCAATATACGCCCCTATTACCGTTAAGATGATTAAAGAGTTCATTCGCAAGCTGGATCGCCTGTTGAATGTGCTATCGTGAAAGCGCGCCGGTATTCCTGAGCGGTACACATATTAGGAAGAGGGACAGAGCCTTCAGGCGATAAACATCGGAATGAAATAATTTCACGTTTCCTGTTATGGCAACAACGGCCACTGAATACCAGTACAGGCATAGCGTAAGCTTAGTGCTATCGCCTGGAATATTTGCATGCCGGACGCACGCCAGTGTTGCATAAGCGTATATACAATCTGGTCTGGGAGCCTCCCCCGGCCCATGCGTTCGCTGCTGATAAGACCAAGATTGCGGGCCGGGGCCTATTCCTGCCTAGGCAATGACACGCTTAGCCTGACATATTTCGCTACTACTACCACGCCACGGCTGGAATGAATGCATATGTTTGGCTACTCCAGCCGCTTCATGACAGCAATCTGGCCTAGGGCTTGATAAGTTATCTGAGAAATCCTAATTCATAGTTAGGCGTTATCACGCGCCCTTGTCGTTCCATTGTTTAACACTATTTATTAATAATAGCTGAGTCCCGAGCTTCCCCAGAAAATGTTTCCGATTTCTCTTGTAAAATTATATCCATCATTAAAATGCCTGAAGAAAAAACGGCGGTCGATATTCGCGATGAGAGCCGTTTGGCTCAGCTTGGATACAAGCAGGAACTGAAGCGTGACTGGAAGCTAATGCACAATTTCGGTGTCTCATTCTCAATCATTGTGAGACGAAAACTCTCAACAAATCGTCGAAACCAAGACTATAGTTATACTAATACTTCAAACCTAGAGTGTTATCACTGGTATCACCACGCTTTTCAAGTGAAGCCCCTCTCGCCGACTATCCAGACTTTCGCTAACTAACAGGACAGTTATGGACTCACTACAGGCGGTCCGAGCGTCATGGCGGTCGGTTGGATCATTGTTTCGTTTATGACCTTTTTCGTCGGATTGAGTATGGCAGAGATTGTGTCTGCAATTCCAACTAGTGGAGGGCCATATTTCTGGGCTGCGACACTCGCCCCCCAGAAGTATAGCGCGTTTTTCTCTTGGTTGACAGGATGGTTCAATTTCGTCGGACAGGTGATTTCACATACTGACAGCTTTTGGGAGGTCGCATTTATTAACTTGATCAAACTTTTAGTTTGCAGTTACCACCGGAATCAGTTTCGGATGCGCGGGCCTCATTGCGACAGCTGCGACAATCAAAACGGACTTTGAGCCAACGGCAGGGAAGACAATCGGCATATACGCAGCTATTCTGGTCAGTCATGGGCTTGTGAATACTTTTGGTGTCCATGTGCTACGATATCTCAATACCACATCGATCATCCTCCATAGCTTAGGCGTGTCTAGTTTGGCGATTGCAGTTGTCGCGAAAGCTCCGACACATCAAACTGGGTCTGAAGTTTTCCAACATTTCTATGACGTAAGTGTCACCTTTCAAGCAATATAATGATCATAAACTTTTGACTGTTCACCAGGGAACCGGGGACCCAGGCTGGTCAGTAAGGGCATCGCCGGCATACGTTGCCATCTGTGGCATTCTCCTCAGTCAATATACGATCACAGGTATGCGATTTCCTTTGCATATACACTTATCAGCCGTAAGACAAAGATCGACTTGAATGCTTATTTTACTTTAGGATTTGACGCTTCTGCTCATCTGTCAGAGGAAACCCACCGTGCTGAATGGAACGCACCTATTGGTGTTCTCATGTCTATCGGTGTCTCCGCTGTCTTTGGATTCTTCCTCCTTCTTTGCCTTCTTTTCTCAATTCAGGATTTTGCTGCTACAGTGGACCCAAATCAAAACTATGGTCAACCTGTTTTCAAGATCTTCGTTGACGTCTTCGGCGAGTCTGGCGCCCTTGGCCTCATAAGCATTATCATTCTCTGTGTCTGGCACTGCGGCCTCTTCAGCCTCACAAGCAACAGCCGTATGATGTTTGCCTTTTCACGTGATGGTGCCCTGCCACGATTTTTTGACCACGTTGATAAACGGTTTCGAAGCCCCATTAGGACGGTATGGCTTGCTGCCTTTTTGGCCTTTTGCCTTGCCTTGCCGTCGCTGGGTAGCTCGGTTGCTTTCTCGGCAGCAACCAGTATTGCTACAATTGGATTGTATCTAAGTTACGCGATGCCTGTTCTGATTGCAGTGATCTGGCCGTCCAACTTCGCGAAGGGTCCTTTTAGTCTGGGGAAGTTTTCTTGGCCTATCGGTCTGATTGCTTGTCTTTGGGTGTGTTTTTTTCTCTCCTTTTTACGTAAAGTTACAACGTATGGTAGTTTCGGTTTGTTAACGTGTTTCAGGTCCTTTTCATCACTGTTGTGTTTTGCCTCCCTACTGCAAATCCTGTCACTGAACAAACTCTCAACTATACCCCGGTGGCGGTGGGAATAGTATTGGTTGGTACATTAGGATCGTGGGTCCTTTGGGCTCATCGCTGGTTCAAGGGGCCAATGCGTCAGATAGATGTTGATGCCATAAGCGAGTCTGTTCCAACAGAAGACCAAACGGTACTAGAAGCGAAGAAGGCGTAAGAATAGGCACATGTGGTTGTCAAGTAGGAGATGGACCATCACCATCGCATATGGGCGAAAGGTGTGTTGGATACATATGTTCTCTATACTGAAGGCAACAACTATTATCATTTAATTAAGCAACACAATCAAACCTGATAGTAAACGTGAATACTCAAACAAGCACTAAGGTGATGCAAAGGGAGTCAACTCCCTCATGCATCTTCCAATATGTGAGGAATTTCATATGCAAGTTCTGGGTTACAGGCCTGATAAGATTCAAAACCCTCGGAAATTGTATTGGCCATCAATCGATGTACCAACTGATGTAACTAGCGAGCTGATATCTGTATACCTTTCGCTAGTAGCCACTCATATCGCAACATCAAGGATTCTAAGATCGTGTTCGCATACGATCAATTGATGACTTTCAGC
Source organism: Talaromyces proteolyticus (assembly GCF_021365285.1). NCBI lineage: Eukaryota > Fungi > Ascomycota > Eurotiomycetes > Eurotiales > Trichocomaceae > Talaromyces > Talaromyces proteolyticus. The sequence goes on along the minus strand of NW_025764278.1, from coordinate 880,897 downwards.
TGTTAACCACATGATCACCGATACGATGATGTTGATGGTGACTCTTGATATTATTCAGACGCTGGTAGCTGAATATCACACTAATCTCGTATCCATCAGAATATGGCCCAGGTGCAAAAAGTATCTTTATGAAGATCTTGCAAAATAGTACAATAAGTGGTCTACTTGTATACGAGCTGAGGTTGACGACTAAATCTTGGCAAAATGAATCGAACATAGAAAGATATGATCGACCGGAGCCCTACAGCGGATATCCACAAGTTCGTATTTGCCTCCATACAACGCTTTCAGCTCCGTTATTTTGGGGCGTCAAGACGTTGCATCATACAAAGGCGTCGCTGTTTGGCACAGCCTAGCAATACGGAATATATTTAGAAGGACTCGTTTACTAATTTCAAAATCGACAAATAAAAATGCAATGATGAAATTTACCCCGCGTTAGAAGGCGACGATATAGGAATGTATCAGGTCCAGGTTGGTTGATGCCTACATGCATACACGAGAAAATGGATGCCTCATCTTGAACGCTCTTTAGATCGATATTTATACTAAGCATACTTCAAAATCACATAACAAGAAAAAGGTGTAAGTAACCGTCAAGTCTTTGATGTCACAGTCATTAAGTCCTGTTCAAAAATATCAGAACGGCCAACTTCAAAACAGCCCTATCATCGTCTATATCAAAGGAATATCAAGATAATTATATCTTTCCAAGATGCATTTCTCTACCTTATCACCTTTGCCCTTATGCTCAGCTGTTCCGCTATTGCCATCGCAAGCAACACTGGTAGCTCTTTTGTCCCTAAGGAGCATTATCTCAACAATGTTGCCTTCACCCAGTTGTAGCGCCTGCTCGATTACTTGAGCAAGCACGGAGGATCCTTAACTACTGATCAGGTTGCCTGGTTCTCTAAAACAACAGTGGCCATTTCGACCTTCGATACCTCGACTTTTGGTTTCCTTAGAACTGAAGCAGAATCGTTGTTTGCTCCGGGGGAAGTAAAGTTCATCCTTACAGGCAAGAAAGAGTACCACAAGCAAACCTCGTCGTAATAATGGCAGTTTACTTAATAAACGATTTTCATGCACTTGCTCCACTACTGACAGCTACTGTGACAACAACACTGCTTATCAGGCGGGTGCCGATGGATGTGGCCCCGTTGGTGGCTGTGGTACATTCTACGCTTACGAGTGCGACGGCCTTTGCGAGAATGTGAACTAAGCTAATGCGCTTAAGACGACAATCGGAAACTGGTGTGACTTGTATATCTTCAATCGAAGGTGTGCTAATCGCGCGGACTATGTGTTTTTTCAGGGGATGATATTTAGCTTAAGAATGCAGAATAGTATCAGATTGTTTATATATGTCGGATTTGCTGCGTTATATTGATCTTCACTTCAGTTCTCTTGCTTTGATAATACTATTTCTAATAAAAAATAAAAATAAATTTGTTGCATATAACATTATATGAAGTCTCTTGCTAACTCTCAACCCCCGTTTGTTGGCTTCTTAGCTGGGCCCAGAGACTCAACTAAATCCGGGCGTTTCCAAGCTTCCTCAAACCCAGCAAAGAAGACCCATTTGCGCTCCCAAGGCCGGGGTGTATTCTTTGTTGTGTCCTGGCACAAACGGGCAATTTTCAACCACATGTCCCCTTTACAAGGGAAATAAGCTGCCCACTCTTCAGTTTCCTCATATTGTTTAGCCGTCTGCTGACCGTTCTTGAGCGCCCGAATGAATTTTGCTGCGTGACCATCGTCGGACTCCCGACAAACATCGCGGAACAGATCAACCCAGCTCAAGTCATCACTCTCCGGATTCATATACTCTGTTATGGCCCTGGCGTCCAACACGGGGCAGCCGATAGCAGCGTACCATAGCAAATCAGTTCGCGCCTTATACTCAACGAGTCGCACGCGATCGGCAAGCGGAATCCAGTCTTCCCGAATGAGAACCGTGCAAAATATGCTACTAGTAACAGTGTGCATGATGAAAAAGTCGATTTTGCGTGCGTGGCTGTCGTCGTGGGCAGCCCCAGATAGGTACGCACATAGACTGATCATTTCCGCCGTTCGCCGGTTCAGATCAGCTTCATCGTTCTTAATATGAAACTTAGCGGCCACACTGGCTATCTCATTGCTAGCTCGTCCAACAATACCGTCCTTCATCTTGTTGCCAAGGTCAGACCAGACTGCGGCAGTCCGGATTTTGTCGTTCGCACGTAGCTCTTGCACCAGGTCAATGAGAGACTTAGGTTTGTCATCAAAAGGACCGGCGATAGAGGCTTTCTTCTCAGCGGCGAAGAGTACTTCCTCGATATTCATGCGGTCGTGGCTTGCTGCTTGTGCGAGAGCTTCGGCCACGATTGCTGGCTGGTCGAATTCTACCCCAAAGCCCAGATGAATGATAGGATGGTATGCGCCCTCCACAATCTGTACGAGCATACGGTCTGCTACCTTGGTGTGTGAGAATAAATAATCCAAGACTACTTGGCGATATCCCTTGGTGGCGATTGCCTCCTTGAAAAATTCCAAGAAGGTATGATATTGATGAATCTGACCGATAGTGTCATAAAATACCTCCGCATCTCCCAATTTTGCGAGAAGTGATTCATCAATTTCCGGAATGGCTCGTTGGATTGGAACTAAATCATTGTAACGATCCTGCAACTCTTGGGTACTAGCACCGAGAGTTAAGCATGTGAGCAAACTGTGAACCATGTGATTGTGGAATGCCGGGTCACGATAGAAAATGTGGTAAGCTTCGTGGTTTTTCTCCAAAAGCACATTGCATTCTTCTAATACCCCAGGTGTAATCTCAGCAGCTTTGAAGAGGCCGACATGAGAAGGGGATAGTTGAATTGGAGCGACGACTTTAGGCATAGTGCTAGTCAAGTCCGCTAGACTTTGCTAAGTTTGTTTTGCATGGGCCAGAAAGTATAACTGTTTTTGAAGGATACTTGTTGAATTTTGTGTAGGATGCATTGACCTGAGGCGACATTGATATTGCCCAGTCTTGTAGAGGGCAATCACTTGTATGCAGCCTTCGGGACGTTTACAACAGCAGTTAACAATATGCCGTACGACAACCTCGGATGAATATTGCCAATCGGAAGCCGACACAACGGAGAATTTAAGTAAATTTGAATGACATTTTTCGTCCCTTCAAAATGAGAGAGAATGTAAAATAATCATCCGCTGATGTCTTTCGATTCACAAGATGGCCTCGGTTCGTTAAGTCACCGTCTACGCTGAGGTTCCCGAACCAACACTCTCTGTCAGGAGACGCTTGGAGATTATGGAGCCCGAGAACTTGTACATGAGTAGTACATATATAGAATACGTAGAAAAGAATCACCCCTTGTTTTGCCCGAAACCTCTGTATCCAGAAAGCCAGGACCAAATACGTGTAAAAAACCATGTGGATAACATTTGAAATAGACCTGCTTTGAGATATGTTTCGCAAGACCATTATTCTATTTTTTAAGAGCATGAAATATTATGTAGACTAACTCAAAATCATTTAGGCAGCAGTATATAGAATGCACACATATCAGCCACGCAGTCATAACTTTAATGAATCTAGTACACCACATATATCATCTCTCCCTCAGCGCAGTATATCCACAATTTCTGCTGCTAAATTACGAAGACGTGTGCGCATATCAACCTCCATCTGATCTAATAAAGACCCGGAAAGTGAGAATAAGTTATCACTGTACGAAAAGGACAATGCGTCTAATCTATTGTTAGATGGCCCCGACGAGCAAGAAGAAAAGCTCTTCGGTCGTCCCTCACATCTACTACTCTGACCGCTCTTTTTAAAGCGCTGACACAGGATATTCACCAGCCGCTGCACGCGATGAAGCTGGCTGAGAATATTCCGTGAGATCATACTGCCGTTTTGATCCTCACTTTCAGCGCCGTAGGCAACATCGGTTGCTGCGAAATTGGGTAAAAAGTTTGGTAGACCCTTTCCGTGTCGAAGGTGGAATGAATGGTTATTATCAAACGATTCTCTCCTGTGAGAATACATAATTTGGTCATCTTCCATACGACTTGCCGTTTGCTGTCGTACGATTGCCGTATACGAGGTCAGAATCTTGAGGGTTATGATTGATAGAATTGCCAGAAGATATTCATCGTCTGAGCACTGACATTGTAGTATATCACTGATAGTCTGCACACTTTTTTCAATTGTGGCTATCTTCGATTGAGCCCTTGGTAACGGGTAAATTTCGGTGTTGATTTCGAAAGCTTGCCCTTCATGCGACAGCGAACAAGAGTGTGCCATTGGGGAGGAAAGTTTTCTCAAGAGGTCAAGCGCACGTACAAAGTTGCATGTTAGCCCCGAATCATCGTCATCAATAGAAAGCGGGCGGCTATCAGACCAGCCTTGTGATGCTGCTGATGACGGCAACAGAAGCCCTTGGGGTGTGGCAGCTTCAACAAATGCAGGAAAACTGTCGTCCGTGGCAGCGGGTATTGCTGTTTCAGTAAAGTCGATGGAATTGTGGTTCTGCGCCTCAAATTGACCGGCTTCAGGTATCTCGCCCATATCAGGCAATTCTAACATAGAAAATGAAACCGGGGAAACAGGAAAATCATCGAAATCAAAGTTCAAGTAATCCAAACTGGTGGTGGGCGTCGATATCGTTGGATTGCTCAATGAGAAGATGGAAGAACTTATGTTTGCATGACTCAAAGGGTTTGGTATAGAGGTTGAATTTGTTGAATTGGGCTCTGATAAAAGTGTTGTCCAACTAGACACCACTGTGGAAATATCTGGAGCCACTGGAGGAGAAATAGGAGGAAGCGGGGGAGCAGAACTGGGAGAAAGTAGAACTCGATTGCGCGTTCGACTTCCTTGTTTTCGTCCGGCACGTTTAGTCAAAAAATACTCACAGAGCATTCCTCGTTTCGCGCAGCGAGCGCAAGTTGGTTTGTCCTTGCTACACTTCAGCTTAGATGCGGCACAACGGTTGCAACTGTCTCGCAGTTTGGGCATAGCTAGAGCCGTGTTTCGGCTAGGGGATGCCGGGAAGCACCTTGGGGTGGCCATAGAAAATACCAGGTTTTATTCAAGACAAGGGAAAATATAAGGGGATGGAATGCTAGTCACAATCCACATGTTTTGAAGTTGGGACGATAGGTATGACGGGATATCGATCGATTATGATAGTTTGCTATCGGTGGGAAGATGTAGCGATAAGCAATACGAATCAGAGTCAAGTTTAATGCAATGTTGTCTGATTCAATTCCATAAAATACAGCGGGGCGGCAGGTAATCGCACCATCATTGGGCTATAATGTAATTCTATAATAATAAACATTTATCAAATGGTTTACGGCGAAATCTAGTTACATTTAAACTTCTGTATTTAGAAGTTAGATTGGCAATTCTAATCATCTGAAAGCTAATTAGAGTTTTTATAAAGGTAACGCATTCTAGAAGACTGTCTCTTTCCATTACCGTGTCTCACTCCTTAAACGCCTTACAGTGGTGGGTTTCAGTCATACTTAATACTCCTCGGTTTACATAGACTTAGTACTACGAAATATTATGGTAGAGTATATTGTGTTTTTGAAAAGCAGAAAAAGCTTTGACGAACAAATTCTGACAGGGTCCTACCAAGTATGCATTGTATGACAGGCCAAGATCAGTCTTCGGGACGTCTTAGGGCTCGGTTTCGGAGCTCTCGCAATATATCATATTTCGGAGGGTCCACCTTGGCTTCGGGTGATTTCGCCACTCAAGCCTCCCGATATCCCCCCGATGTTCCCATTCAACAACAGGAACTACACATGAATTATAGTCTACATAGATTCAACTTTGCCTTTGGATATGGTTTCTTAGCACGTTAGAAGTAGATGCAATCGAAGGGTACTTTTAGTCTAATCGAACCCAAATCTCGGTTAAAACTGGGGTCCAAGCCGTTTACTCGAATCCAATGGAAGTAGTATTCCCCAAGCTTTCACAACATTGTGTCACATGCATGTTGTCAATTGTAGATTCGGTTACCAATCTTGGTGTTCAGCAAACTAAGTGGTTAGTTGCTGATCATATGTAAGACAAGTCATCACCTCAAGGCATTGAGAGGACTCAGATGAGCTGCGTGAACCTGTACATACGTGCTATGCCTCTTGTTAAGGAGTATCAGCATATTGATATGATATATATGCTTGAGGCACTTAGTCACAATGTAAACCCTTAGGTGTGGTAGACGTCAAATTCTCGCTCCTCCAGTCAACTATTACTTACTAGCTCGCCAGCCAACCTCATTACAGTTGATGTAACTTAAAACTATGTAGATGTGCTTACAAAACTTAAGGTTACCGTATCGTAACGAACGTATCGTAATTCTGCATGTTAAACTGTGGGTCCGATCTGTGCGCTTACCGAAGGAGGCAAAGCCGCGGGACATCCCGTTGCCTTGCTAGAAGGACTGCGGAGACTAAATATGCAACTTGTTGGATCGTTTGCCTAGAGCTCAAGCAGAAATATCCAAACGATAATATTGATAATGACAATGGCGCATCAAACGACATGCAGTCTTTATGATATGTGCCACTGAGGCTGCCGATCCTATGAATAGATCTATGACACTCGGGCTCTAGAGGCTCCGTCGATTCTTCGGGCTTTGTTAACCCCCGAGGATCACCACCACGAACGGCGGACATTACTAATTCCCGCTATTCGTCCATGACAGACACAATCACAATAACATTGAAAATGTTGCCTTTTCTTGATCCATGGATTCCCTGTCGAGCTTGACCAAGTTCGCGTGTTGCTGCCTTATGTCCATAAATTGTTCCTCTAATGCCTCTCTGGCCCTCTCCTTTCTCTTCTCTACATCCACAGATATTCTCACAACTTGAGTAGATCCGCTTCTATTCTCCTGAAAACATAAAAATTCCGCCAGCTCTGCAAGCTGAATTACTCATAGCCCACTACCATGGGGTCTCCAAGCCCAACAAATTCTCAGCCTCAAGATGCATCGTCTAACGGTGCCACGACCTCTGATTCTGCCGTCAAACCGGAAGCTGCCCAGAAGAATGAGAAATTGCCAAAGATGAAAATCACCCTTTTGATGATCTCCGTGTTTGGAACGATGTTCTTGGTTGGCTTAGATAGAACAATCATCTCTACAGTATGATCCTCTGACTGAATAGAAATTATATTGTTGTGTTCGCTTGCTAACGTCTTTGACTAGGCTATTCCTCAAATCACTGACGACTTCAACTCCCTCGATGATGTTGGTTGGTACGGAAGCGCATACAACCTCACATGCTGTGCTTTTCAATTATTGTTCGGAAAGATTTATGTGCTATACGATGTGAAGACCGCCATGCTTCTGAGCACCCTCCTATTCGAGGTAGCTTCGGCTATCTGCGGTGCGGCGCCGAACTCAGTCGCCTTCATTATTGGCCGAGCAATTGCTGGAGTTGGTGCTGCTGGTATATTTGCGGGAACCGTAAGTCTATTCATTCCATATTCAAAGTCATAGCTGACAGTAAATATCAGATCGTTTGCATTGTCTTCGTGGTTCCTCTTCACAGACGTCCCCAGATACAAGGCTTGTTTGGTGCCCTTTTTGGCATCGCATCAATCGTCGGTCCATTGGTAGGGGGAGCTTTTACCTCGAATGTAACTTGGAGGTGGTGTTTTTACATTAACTTGCCTCTGGGTGGGGTTGCCATGGTTATCATGTTCTTCTTTCTTGATATCCCTGAGCGCGATACAACGAAAGTCTCTTGGAATAAGAAGCTGCCGCAACTGGACGCTCTAGGCACTACATGTATTATCCCTGGGGTTACTTGCCTTTTGCTAGCACTGCAATGGGGTGGTCAGACATATGCCGTAAGTCTTTTTTGGGATCAATCCAATCTTTGTCGATATGCTAACTGTATCTTAGTGGAACAATGGGAAAATCATTGCATTATTGACTCTGATGGGCGCATTGTTGGTCGGTTTCGTTCTAGTCCAGGTATTTATCCCCTCAACCGCCACGATTCCACCACGCGTTTTCAAATTTCGGAGCGTTGTGTCTGCGACCTGGGCAAGTGTTTGCCTCGGTGCTGGAAATTATATCTATGGTAAGCGGTTAAATCATATCCACGTTACTAATGGGCGTATGACTAATTGAACTTTTAGTTTACTTTATCCCTATCTGGTTTCAGTCTATCAAAGGTACCACCGCCGTGCAGTCCGGTATACGCCTGCTTCCTACAATGTTATCAACCGTCGTTGCCTCAATGCTGAGTGGGGCAGTCACACCCAAGATCGGATACTACACACCGCTGGCAATCATAGGTACCTGCCTCATGTCTATTGGAGCTGGCCTTATCACGACCTGGCATGTTGATACTAGTGCGGGGAAATGGATCGGTTATCAGATTCTGTATGGATTTGGCTTGGGCATGTGCTTTCAAACACCCAATTTGGCCGTGCAAACTGTCATGCCAAAGAAGGACGTGCCAATTGGCCTTGCACTGATGCTATTCACCAATTTGCTCGCATCGGCGGTATTCATTTCTGTTGGGGAGAACGTCCTTAGCAGTCAGCTTGTACTGAGACTTTCTGGTATCCCTGGATTTAACGCTAGTCAAGTCGTATCGAGCGGCCTTACCTCATTACTCGAGTCTATACCAGTGAACCTCCGGGATGAGGTACTTGTACGTTACAACGAGGCGTTAATGCAGGTTTTCCAAGTCGGATTGATTGTTACGTGCCTTACCATCCTAGGCACAGCTACATTGGAATGGAAGAGCGTCCTCAAGGAGAAAAAGGCGAAGGAGCAGGCTCAGGCTCAAGCCCAGGCATGCGCTGAGGCAGAGGCAAAGGAAAAGGCCGCCGCTGAAACTAGTGGAGCGATTGAGGAACAGCCAGTTCGTTACGAAGAAAACGTCGTTGAATCGTCAACTTGAAAATTTTCATTTGTATGAGTATGAGGAAGGAAAGACAGAAGTAGAAGGAAAGGATTTATAAACGGAGGAATTCTTAAATACAAGTTGAGTGTGATTTGCTTCAATTTGGCATATTAATTGAATATGATTGTAATAAGATAAATGATACACTCCTCTCGAAAGAACCATTGATTTAAAATATTCGTCTATACAGACTTAAAACATTGTACTAAGAATTCCTTTGACATATCTAATTTTGCAATCTTTCAAAGTTCTGGGTGACAGCCGCACCATAAAATGAGCCCTAAATGGCAGTAATCTAACCATTAATAATATAAATTTACAGCATTGAAATCAATACTATATGGATTTTCTTGACAACGAGAAGCTGTACTAAGAGCAAGTTGACAATCTACGACCAGTCTCCATCCAAAAGCTGAGCCACGCTCTTCCCTGCTAATACATCTTCATGGACTTCCTCAATCGTCCATGGTCTGAAGTTATGACCTTTAGGAAAATTGGTATTTCGAAATTCAGCCCCGGTAGCTAAATGGGCGAAGGCCTGTCCATACTTCTCATACACATACGACTCCGGGTCGTGTTGGAACAGCCATTTGGGCACCTTAACTCGGACCAGTTCTGGGTCGTTCTTCACATCAACCATATTTCCCGCTCCAAGACTCTCGGAGTTCACAAAAGACATCTTTTGAACGCAACTGACCCGCTCGTATCGAAGTAGATTGTAAATACGAGTTCCAAGGGGCCCGCCACTAGGTCCGCCAGCACATGAAAGCTGCAAGCACGCTGCCAGCGTCACTGCATCTTCAATAGCTAGAGTACCTCCACTGACTGAGGCTGGGATCGTGCTATGTGCTGCATCGCCGACCTGTACAACCCGTCCGCCTCGAGATGTCCACTCACGATGGAGGTTACGCCACAGCAGAGGCCAGTGAATTACCGAGCCTTTAGGAGTAGTTCGAACCAATCCTTCAATCGCAGGGTCCCAATCTGAAACACGGCAAAGTACCTTGGCTACTTCCTCTGGATCGATATTTGGATCCCACGACTCAACTGGATCCTCCCCACCTGGTAGTAGGAACTTGTCTCGTGGAGTTAGTCCCCAGGCCACGAAGTCCTTTGACAAATAGAGGCCCAAATGCATTCCTGGGCCGATCCAAAACTCATGATGAGAAATATTCTGCGATACAACATCGCCGAACCGCTCTTTAAACGCCTCATTTTGCAGGGCTAGCTCGGTCGGAAGAGATGCGCGATAGACTGACATACCACTTGAGCGTGTAGACATAGGCTCCCCAGCAATGAGCAGCTCGGAAGCGGTTTTCGACGCATCAGCCGCTACAACAATGTCCGCCACACGAATGTGGCCATCTTCCGTAACTAAACCGGCAACACCCGCAGCCTCGTCCTCGAAGTACTTCTCTACTCGCTGACTATATTCCACCTGTAGGCCAATTCGTGCGACTTGGCGAAGCAACATACGATAAAATTTCTTGCGGATCTGATGCGGGGCAGCGTATGGAAACCCCTGTCGCTTAGCCATGTACTCCGGATCATTGAAACCCAGTGACGTGGGACCGAGGATGAGCTCGCCATTATGCCATCGATAGTACATCGCGCTCTCGCTGTGATCATCTTTAAGCTCACGGCACATATCTGGCCAGTGACGCATGATATCGAGAGCTGATGGACCAACAACAATGATGTCTCCTTAAAGTTATGTTAGTGATTAAAGGTCTGAGAGGCAGATCGGCCAATACAAACCAGCATAAACCGGGCTTTCTCGTCTCTCTAGAATCCCTACTACATTGCTCCCTTTTCTCCAACATTCCAGAGCTGTCATAAGCCCAGCCGGGCCGCTTCCAACGATTAGCACATTTAGATTCGTGTTCGGAGAACGTTCTGGGAGCCCGCTTGGGCTTTCTGTCCATTTGTCCGGATGAAATTCATCTTTTTCACCATCGACAAGATATTGCCCCATTTTCACTTTTTATATGCGTCAACGTGTTCAAAGTTGTTTATTGTTTTGACGAAACGTCATAACCACGCAGAATAGATATATATGACCTGAAATACTAGGCATAGGGCTCGGAAATTCGGAGATCTACCGAGTTCGGGAACAGCACTCATATTTACTAGTGCCCTCTTGTTATATGATCGGTAATATATAGATATAGCATAATATTTATGAATCAAGTGACATTTTAGTTTCGTATCACCAATGCACCGAGCTATACTTTCCTTTTGAACCAAGTAGAAAAACCCCGGCCGTAGACATGGGTCAGGCTCGCTTTCCGAGACGCGCTCGCTTACTCGAATCCAGCCAGATTAGTTGAATTAGGCCGAGTACTGGGACAACTATTTAGGTGAAACATTGTGAAATACGCGAAATCCATTATATGAAAGCTAACACCCCAGGTTCTGCATGAAACTACACTCAACATCCCAGAATTGTCAGACAGCAACATGGCCACTACTATTTCTGTCCAATTGGACGACGAAAGAGAGACAATTTTCGACAAAGGAACGACTTTCTGGAAAAACTATCTCAGGGGCCGACCATCGCCGCCAGATTCATTCTTCGAGCGAATATTCCGTTACCACCAGGAACATCATGGCCATTTTGGTACAGTGCACGATGTTGGTGCTGGGAATGGCCCTTATGCGAACAAGTTGAAGTCTAAATTTGGTCATGTTATCATTTCCGATATTGCTGCTCATAATGTCGAACTTGCGCGGGATAGACTTGGTACTGATGGATTTACATATCGTACTGCACGTGTTGAAGAAGGGGACGATATATCCAACAACAGCGTTGACATGGTCTTTGCTACAAACGTGATGCATTTCTGCGATCAAAAATTGGCCATGGTAACTATCGCCAGACAATTAAAATCGGGCGGGACATTTTGCTGCGCGGGTTTCGGGCCTGCCCGTTTTCAGGATTCCCGTGTGGACAACATATATACACGCATTCATCAGTGTGGTGGGCGTGCGTTATTGGCAAAGGCTGATAACCGTGAGAATATGATATCCTTCATGGCGCGAACGCAGGGTGTATACAATGTCGCACCACTGGACGAACAGTTTTTTCTACCCGGCGCCCATCGGATTCATCTCAATATGGAGATAGGAGGGTTAACAGGACCTTTGCCACCTGAAATCGATACACACGAGCCAGTCTATAGAGGGGTGGAGGATCTTGACGTTTATGTAATGGAAGAAGGATGGAGTTTCATTGCAGACTTGGAAGCCATTAAAGACCATGTCTTATCCTTTCCATTTGCCCAGGAGGATCCCACGGGCTTCGCTGAGCTTTGGCAAGAAATGGAGGATGCTGTTAAGAATGGACAGACAGTCAGCGGTCACTGGCCGGTCAAGATTATATTAGCTACTAGGCGTTGAGCCATCTATCAACATAATTTTATTTGTAATTTGGTAAATATTCTCTAAAGTTTTATGCATCTCCGAGAACTCAATTTGTATGAATCAATGGGAAAGATGGCGCGTCAAGTTAATTCTACTGCAAGATAGAAAAATTACTTTCGTTCTTTCGTTCTCGTGGATGATTTATACAATACATTACAGCGCTTTTGGGATTTATGCACTTCTGATTTCTTACATGAGATATTCAAGGCACCAACAGTGGGAATATTCATTACGTAGTGTTAACTTCTATTTGGAGTATGGAACGATGCTCAATCAATGGTCCGAGTCCGACTAGCTATACCAGCCTCGGATTTCGGATTGCAGATAATTATCGGGTCAATGTCGTCGGTATATTAATTACCATTGCGTATCGATCAATACAACAAACCTTTTATCTCCACTTACCTACGATACAGCAAAATGACCGATATCCTTCATTCATGCCCCTGAAACAGTGAGACTTGGAAAGAAAACTTTAATTGTGATTCTTGCTAACATAGCAACAATTGTATAAAAAATAAAGTTAAATTTAAACGGGTGACAGCTCCGTTGAGACCATGGCAACAGCTCCAAGTTTTCATGGTATATCTCCAACCCTCATTGATTAAACGCTACTATCTTCATCGAATTCACACTCATACCTTCAATGATTCATGTATAATTTATCGGATGCGAAAGGGCCTTGTTCGAATGGGCGGAGAGTTACGATACCAAAGTTAGCTGACTAATCTGTTGCGTTTCTGTTTCTTCCCTATTCTAACAAGTTGCCTAATAAAGGACTGGGATCGCCTAAAGAAGTGCGTCGCTCCCTCATTAAAGGTACGCTAATTGATGGAGAATCTTTGAAATCACAATCTCCATGTGCTGAAAGTTGGTCATACTAGGTCGATTACAGTTCATTTTTGGACAAAATATGGGAAGCTATGCCTGGCGATGAATTCGTCATGGTGGCCTCTAACCCACAATTCCTCGGGAACCCTCTTCTTAAAACGCAGCATTTTATCGGTCTTAGCAAGTGGCAAAAGATCGGCGATGATGAGATTGCGGGAACATATCAGCTACGAGTGGCGCATCAAAGGTACACCGACAGCAACATGAAGGAGATTGCAGTCAAGGGCCATGCCCATGGAACTGGCACAATGACTTACAAATATATCGAGGGTGAGTGGAAATTCGCCGGAGTTTGTCTAAATCCTCGATGGTTTGAGTATGACTATCATTTAGTGTTTGTAGAAGTAGAGATCATTATGAAAAAGAGGCAAATGGAACCTAAATCCGGACCATGCAAGAATATGAAAAAGTCACAACACCCTTATTTGTGTTCGGCTCATTATTCAACTCGCCGCATTTCTGATTAATACAAGCCTATTCTTGTTAATGAAGTTGATCTTGTTGTCTGAGTGGATACTACTAACCCTAGAGAATTCGGAAAAGATGAATTCTGGTGCCTCTGATATAAACGGGACATTCGAACCGACCACGTGAAACATGCATCATGCTACAGATTCTAATATTACGTTTATAATTATTATATTTAATATAAAAATTACACTATAGACTTTTATTTTATATCTTTTGTTAGCTACGATGACGAAGGAAGTCTATATCAGGATTATATATGCCCGGTGTAAGAGGCTTACAAGATGATCCGCGAACCTAACGCGAGTTTCCTACGCAGCACCACCATCCAAACCGATAATCTTTCCATTAATCCATTCGCTTTCACTTGAAGCTAAAAAGCAAACAACTTTTGCAATATCAATGGGATAACCACAACGAGTCAAAGGGGATACTCTGGCAACGATCTGTCACAAAGATTGCAATCCGTTAGTAATTACTTTTCGACACCGAAATCCAGGGCAAACCTACATCCAGAATCTGTTCTTTTGTAAAATGATCGGAGTTTGGAAGATAATCCTTGGCTGTTTCATGGAACATATCTGTCACAGTGCCGCCGGGGGCGACTGCATTGACGGTGATCTCCTTGTCACCGCAATCCTTGGCGAGACACCGAACGAACGTGTTTATCGCGCCTTTTGACGCCGAATACAGCGAGTGTCTTGGGACAGTAAATGAGTCGGCTGTATTGGAACTCATAAAAATAATGCGACCGGGGGAGTTGAGATGTTTGTAAGCTTCGCGCGCAACAAAGAATTGTCCACGAGTGTTGATGTTGAAGACACGGTCAAATTCCTCTTCTGTAACTTCACTGAGATGACCAAAAGAGACAACGCCGGCATTCGAGCAGACAATATCAAGTCCCCCAAAGACTTTGACGGCTCTCTCGAACAAGCGCACAGTCTGTGAGACCTGGCTGACATCTGCTTGGATGGCCACTGAGTCGGTTCCCAAGCTTTTAATTTCCTCCACTATCTTGTTGGCTGGGCCAGAGGATTTCGCATAGTTGACAATGACTTTTGCACCACATTTCCCCAAAGAAACCGCCATGGCAGCTCCAATACCACGACCAGCGCCCGTCACCAAGGCGACTTTGCCATCAAGACGGTAAGGCAAATACGGGGTAGAATTTGAAGAGGTCATCATTTAGTCTTGGATGTTTTTTTTTTCTTTTTGATTTTTCCTCGACTAACTAAAAGTCAGTAGATAATAATGGAGCAAATCAATTTATTTTGAAAAGAGAACTGTCTTAAAATAATTTACATATTGCTACAGCAATGACATGTATATTTTGTTGGCTTAGGCTTCCAGTTGTTAGGGCTAATTGTACCGTACCCTCGGCCTAATTGGGAAAAATGTCCCGCGTACCCGACCAGAAATTGGCCGAAGCCTAGGTTGCACCACAGTGCAGACAGAAATTACCAGAAACGCATTACGCGGAAGGTTATGCAATTGTAACACGGAATACAGAATTTGTGATCGGGGTTGACTGTCAGCAGCAGAACATCGTTCGATAGCCAACATAGGCCTCCATTAGGCCAAAAGGTTATTCTGTGGTCAGAGTTGAAATTTGTTATTAGCAAGGACCAAAAGAGAATGCTTCTAGGAAGATCAGAGACAAGAACAAGAGAACACTGTTATCATGCCTGCTGCAGCCTGTGTCCAAGCGGCCACTCTGCAGAGATTCCTTAACGCTTGGGCGAACTGGGATGCCCAGGAGCACCTGTCTATCTTCACTGATGATTTCAGTCAGCGCACACTGCCTGCCAGACTCGGAATTCCTACCAGGTCCCGAGAACAGGTCGAGCACACATTGCCAATCCTGATCAGTACCGTGAAATCTTATCATGTAAGTAACCTCTAATTAGAAGAACGGTCCTTGAGCACTTACTAAAAGGGGGAACGCAACGCTAGCTGACAGTAAATCATATTGTGCACGACATCGAAAGAAACAAAGCCGCCATCTATGCTTTGTCTAAGGGAGAACTTCCGTGGGGACCATGGGAAATGGAATATTCTGTATTCATCACGTTTTCCGAGGCAGGAGATCAGGTAGCGGCTCTCGAGGAGATGATGGATTCTGCCGTTCTACAAGAATTCGCGCCCAAGTTTGCCCAACATATGCATGCGAAAGAAATTCCGTCTTAATGAGAAAGGCTGGATTGATCGATTTGTCGCTAGGCAATATCGATGTACATTGAATTCTCGTCATTTAAAATAGTAATAATATAATGGGAGTCACCTATATCATTCCTCCTTCAAAGAATATTTCAATCATCATTCTAGTGCAAGAGCGCGATGCTTCGCTGTAATGTCATAAATTATATAATATTGTCCGGCTCCCGACGAAACCCCGCGTGTGCTAAAATCACAGGACTTAACATCGAAACAACTTATTAGATCTACTTGGAACGTGTACCATCATTGATTAAGGAGGTTTTGCCTTCATAATGACCACGTATGCAGTTCTCGGCACCACGGGAAACTGTGGTACGGCTCTCATCGATCTCCTCTTACTCACTCCAGATGCCCGAGTCAAGGCATACTGTCGGAACAAGAACAAGTTGATCCAAAAGGTCCCCAACTTAGATGGAAATAAACGCGTTCAAGTTTATGAAGGAAGTGTGTGCGACATTGATCTGCTAGTCGACTGCAGTCGTGATACACGTGCGATTTTTCACGTTGTCAATACAAATGACAACATTCCAGGATGTCACATCGGCTTGGACACGGCAAAAAGCATTATTGCTGCGCTGAAGACAATTAAAGCAAGCAATTCCAATATGTTTTCAGTAAACTTACCTAAGATTCTCCTCCTCTCTCCGGCACCATCGACGAACGTCTAAGCAGCCACATGCCAGTTCCGGCGAGATTTACTCACCTCCGCATCGAACATCTATGGAGACCTACGCCGAACCAAAGATTTTCTACGGTCCCTGAAGACTTAGCCTCGACAATATTCATCAAAACCAGGAATTATCTCCGTTGATATACAGCGTGGGCAAGAGCTCAATTTGGACCATGACGAGTCTTTCTTTTCCAATCTGGATCTCTCGGATAGTATGGTTGAGGCTACAAACGATATAGAAAATAAGTTTGATATGAGAAATGTCAGTGTGGTAAATGCAAATGGCTCCGCCAAGTTCCCATCTGGAGCACCATACTGTATTGCGATTGGGATTTTGAGACATTTCTTCCCATTTTTGCACAATTATCTTCCCTCGACGGGTCCTAGTTAATCGTTTAATCTAGCCTAGGACATCTAGAATACTTAATTGAGAAGGCCGTATACTTAAACGATATATTTTAAATTTCGATTTCTTTTACCAATTCCGTAGATTGCTAATATGGCTGAACTTACTATAATGAGCAGACTTTCAAAGAATACCATAACATCGCATTAATCTAAAGAGTAGTAATCTTCCATCGAATTCGTTGTGGTCAAGACTAATTGAGGAACGAATCATCTACACACTATGGCTTGTCCTCTCGGAAGACCTCTCCACATGACCTATATTTCCTCTCTAGGAACATGCTTACAGTAAAGTCCCTGAGGCAAAGTGGGAGCAAGCGAATTCAAATCCGTGTTGCGGCTGAAGTCGGGGTTAGGGTTCCCATTTTCATCACAGCCACTCCACTTGAAAATGGCTAGAGCGTAAGCCATATTGATGTTTTCCTGCAACTTGGCCCAGCGCGTGCCCAGGCAGGGATGACGACCCTGTCCCCAGCCGACAACTTTTTATACTTTGTCAGCCGCCTTTTCACTTTCAATACACGTAAAGAAAAGGGATCGGCATGAATAAAATCAAAGATGGGCTACTTACAACCATAATTCTGTTTTTTGAACTCTTCACGCCCTTCACGAAACCGGTCTGGGTCATATCTTTCTGGATTGGGATACAGTTCCTCATTGTAATGTACCTCTGTGCAGTTATAGGCTACAAAGGTGTTGGCAGGAATGACCTCATTGGTACCAGGGATCGGGAGGGGGTCAGAAGACATGTTGAGTCGGATCATTGGAAACCCAACCCACATACGGATAGCCTCCTTGAAACATAGATCTAGAGATGGTATCGATGTTTCCCATGCTTCGAGTGGAATTGAATCAAGTTGGTCTACCAGAGGAGCATGTCTATTCTTGGAGTGAATAGCGGCAGCGGCCTTGATCTCGTTATAGATTTTGTCCTGCCATTCCGGATGGTGGGCGACTATATTCAGCATGGATCCGGTTAGGATACCAGGATTCGCAGTGGAAATAAAAAGAGCACTAATCATGAAGTAAATAATATAATCAATCCGATCGCGGTTATCAAGAAACATTTGCAAAGCGTCGTCCTCGCGAGGAGCGCCTTTCTGGAACCGCCGGTTAACAATTGGTTCCACAAGACTATTCATTCGATACCGCAAGTATTTGCGTTTCAGGTATGGAAATGATGGAAGCCAGGGGACCGCCACGCTATGGAGGCTGCTAGTCGACATTACTTGAGACAAAGTGTGCACCAAATCAGCCAATCGCCTAGGGTCATCCGAAATTTCATTGGTGAAGATAACTCGGGCAGCCTGAGAGACAACAATTTGATAGCATGCGAACGATGGGTTCGTGACTCCACTGGGGTCTTCAGCCATCTTTTCAAATGCAGTACGGGCGTCCCTCCGCAAGTAAGGGAGGCGTCTGGCGAGTTGATCTGACTTCTGAAGGTCAAGTAGACGGCGCTGAAACCAGCTACGACCATTTGGGAAAACGTTCGGCGAATATATAGGATGAATAGGTGGAATGAAGTCGACACCATGCCCCACGAGCTTTGCCCCAGACACGAAATCCATGTTCGGGTGGTCCAGGAACATCTTACGAGCAGACTCGCCACTCAATCCGACGATATGATTTTTTCCCAGCCAGAAACTAAAATTTCTAGTCCTGGACCCTCTCGTGGCCCTTTGCCAGAAGTGCCTAGAGCATATTATTAACTTGGTAAGACGATCAGCAAGAACGATAACGTTTGACTACCATTTCTCAGTAAAGAAACCCCAGGAACCAATGAAAGGAGTCGTGTAGGATGTAAACACCGGCGACTTCTTGTTCACACTTGGAGTATAAGAGAGATAAGTCAAGAAGGCTAAGAAAAACGTAAAGATACCAGTGAGGTAAACAGTCACTGGTGACTGAGCGCTCTCGATATCTAGCAACATCTTCAGTACTGCTGACATTGACGATTGCAAAGTTATTATAGGTTGTGTATTTAGATTAAAACTTTGAAATTTACGGCTTTGTTACACAGCTCAGAGTGAGAAGGACGGTCGTCACGAACACTTATGTCAAAATCGGGGGTGATATGCAGTCGGGCATCGGCTAATTAGGCCGCAATCTTCACGACTACTCCGAGTTTCCGCTCCTTGTCGTTAAATGCATGCATAAATAATTTACATTTACATTCATGGCCATTCGGAAAGGAAGATGAGCGATGGCCGTCGCGTTCTAGATGATATGAAGTTCTTCTATGGTATCAACATCGGCGATGAGACTCGGATTCCAGTCCCCTGTTCTCGTCGGCATATCCCCGATATGGATTTAATCCCGACATTGTTCCATTTAGTAATATCTATTAAGCTTAAACGTAGCATTACAAATCAATAAAATGCAGGCCAGCCTGCTGCCCTAGAGCCAGGTTAGGCGTTACTCATACTCATATTAATGAATTTCCTTGTTCATCTATTGAGTTACCCATCAAAGCGATTATTGAGAGAATTATAATTTAAGCCTTCTGGAAATGGAGATAAATCAAAAGATGAGTAAATTTTAAACATGAATTCATTTAAATGCTTGAAAGATTTATTCGGCTAACCGAGTAGTAAAACCCGGCAAAGGAATATTTTCCAGTCAAGGCAGCCTTGTCGCATTTTACGGTGTAAATATGTCATAGGATTGACATAAATGGTAGTTTACAACCCTATATCTGAAAGTAATTTATTGTGAAGCTGGATGTATCTCCACAATGAAAGTAAAACGACGATCATACTGGCATATCTTTAATCCCATATCGTACTCTGAGCTGAAACAGCCATGTAACTTAACTACATATTGACTAATTCATTAATTCAATAACTAACAATCTCACTAATCGGTGATATGGCCCATTTGCTATGACTAATTCAGTGATATATTATTCATAATAGCTTAACTTATACACCAAGCTATCAATTGACAGACCCCACAGCAGCGACCAACCGAACCATTCCAGCCCTATATGAAATAGCACCGTAATAGTGTAAATAGCGGTAATTTTGCCTAAGGCTGCCAATAACAGAGGTTCAACCGTACTCCATGATAGTGGCTGGTTATATTATCAACGATCCCTCCTATTATGAGCTAGCGCTACGTTGAAAACAAATTTCTCACAATTGTGCCTGAAATCGTCATAATATTTGACTTCTTCGTCGTGGTTAAAGGTTTATCAGGACGCAATTTTGGGGGGCGAGAGGGGGCGGTGATTCGGGCTAGGCCAGCATATGGCTGGAGGCGGCCGCATTTCCAATTCTCGCTCACACCTACAAAAAGCTTAAGCACTCTGACCCTTATAAGACCCCAAGCATTCCTCCAGGCACCTCCTTGCCTTCGTTTTATAGAGGTGGGGGAGTGTTCCGGGGTGCTTCCGGGTCTTATAGGCGTGTGAGTGTGTGTTGGGAATTTAGGCAGATCGACGATGATATCTTCTGGAGTCTTTGTTGCAAAATAGTGGAGGCCTTAGACGGATTTGCAGGACTTTAAAAGTCATATTTTAACCAAAGTGGTGCGATCAAAAACATCAAGAGTGAGTTATTGCGAGCAAATGCTGACAAAGAACCAACACCAAAAGAGAGTGAGTGTTGGTGCACATTTGCTCCGCGCCAGACACAGGGCCTGAGTCATCACACACCAGATTACCTCGTTCTTTCGGTATAAGGAGCTAAGTTGGGTTTTTAGTGAGAACATATTCTCTTGGTACCCGCATTTTGAGAAGCAAATCTGTATTCCCAAGTAACTTGTCGCTCGAAATCAAAGTTTTAACTCGTCGGATGGAAATGGGTCTCATACCCAAGGTTGCTGTGGCCGGGGGTGCCAGTATAGGATGAACCAAAGGTCATTAGTTCTTTAATGCTAATATACATTTAGAACGGGCGACTTGGCATGGTGGTGGTTGACGAACTTGTCAAGGCAGGGTTCCAAACCACGATCCTTACACGATTGTGATCATCTGTGAAAACACACCCTCTAGTGTTTAGGTATCTGAAGTCGACTATACCTGTGAAGAGTCATTCAACAAGGTACTGCAGGGGCATGATGCAGTAGTTTCCGCTGTTTCCGGGCCTGCAGTTACTGAGCAGAAGCCTCTTATCAATGCATCCATTGCTGCAGGCATAAAGCACTTTATTCCGGCCGATTATGCCACAAAGTCTCAGAAACCCAGCTGTTCGGCAATTTCCGTCATATGCGGGGGTATCGGAAATCTCGAATTACCTTCAAGCCAGATCTGATAAGATCAACTGGACGATCGTCGCTCCTGGAGGGTTTCTAGAATATGTTTTTGACTTGCCGTTTGTGCTGGAATTAGCGAACCGGAAGATTGAAATTATAAATGGAGGCGATATTCCCTTTAGTGTCTCGGAATTCGGTACGACTGCAAAATGGATTATTGGGGTGTTGAGACAGCCCAAAAGAGGTGTTGATCACTGCGTGCAGACCCATGCCACGACTGTAACACAAAATGAAGTTTTCGGGCTTGTCAAGAAGTACGACCCGAATCCCGAGAGCTGGACGGTCCTTCAGCAAGAATCCAATGTCAAGCTCGAAAGAGGTATGGGGATGATTAAAAATGGAGATTTCTCTATGAATGCTATATCAACTATGATGTCTGGTATAATATGGAGTGGCGATTATAACTTGGCCTTCAAGGAAACTGACAATGAGTGGCTTGGTGTTGAGATGATCACTAAGGAAAGGCTCGAGGAGTTGATTGAAGACAAAGTCATTCATGGGGCTACGGATGTTGGTTC
This sequence comes from Talaromyces proteolyticus, assembly GCF_021365285.1. Classification (NCBI taxonomy): domain Eukaryota; kingdom Fungi; phylum Ascomycota; class Eurotiomycetes; order Eurotiales; family Trichocomaceae; genus Talaromyces; species Talaromyces proteolyticus. Next base: position 859,117 of record NW_025764278.1, on the reverse strand, counting down.
ATCCCAGATTGTGTCTAATGTCGGATAGTAGACCGATATTGGTGAATTCAGAGAGGTCAATCGTTTTAACCTGTCGTAGCGCAGCTTTGAGGTATATCAGAATTCCGACAAATGTGGAAATAAAATTCGATCCCAGTCATGGAAATAATAGTTCTGTTTATTCCAAATCCATATTAGTTTTATTTACTTTTGTAAAGAATTAATGTAGTGAGTCAGTTTCGAGGAGCTCCCATTCAAATGCTAGAAATGCATTTCTATTTTAACGTCCGAACTATGACACGCAGATTAGTATTACGGAGCTTGTCATTGGTCAATTTGAGATCCGTGGGAGCGGACCAATCATGTAGCTTGGATTAGTACGATCAATGAATTGCCAAACCAAATATAAGGCAAGATTCTCTACAATTTTACTTGCTTTAGATAATTTGATATCTTATAGGTTGTCTTTGTGACGGGCTACAGCAATAATTATAGTATTGAATCGATATTGAATGCATTTGGCTACTGACACATTTACATAATGCCACATGCAAAACAAAGGAAAAACCAAAGGAGAAAAGTACAGTCTCGGTGAAATTCTCAGTGAAAGTACCGGCCAATTTATATGGAATCCTCAGTTAACCGCTCTTTATCAACTACGCCAATCTAAAACGCCATCATCTTTTTGATCTCGGCAATGGCCTTACCCGGGTTGAGACCCTTCGGGCAGGTTCTCGAGCAATTGAGAATGGTATGGCATCGGTATACGCTCATGCTATTGTTCAGAGCCTCCTTGCGCTGCTCGGTCTTCTCGTCACGAGAGTCAGCCAACCAACGGTATGATTGCAGCAGAATAGCAGGTCCAAGGTATTCTTCGCTATTCCACCAGTAGGACGGGCAGGAAGTTGAACAGCAAGCGCACAAGATGCATTCGTACAGGCCATCGAGCTTGCGACGGTCCTCGGGCGATTGCCGGTTTTCAAGGCCCTACATAGGTTGTTAGACTAACGAATGGCCATGGCTCACAATGCGACTTACATCTTCAGTCTTAGTATCCCGTTGCAAGTAAGGCTTGATCGATTTGTATTGCTTGTAGAATTGGGTCAAATCAGGCACCAAGTCCTTCACGACGTAGGTGTGTGGCAATGGGTAGATGCGAGACTCTTTGGCGGTATCAGTGGGAATACGGCCTGCAGAAGAAACAAAGGTCAATGAATGTCCCGAATTGGTATATTGCGCTATTCAATGCATCATACATAGACAAGCCAGCGTGTTCACGCCATCAATGTTCATCGCACAGCTTCCGCAAATACCCTCACGGCAGCTTCGTCGGAAAGTCAACGTAGGGTCAACTTCGTTCTTAATCCGGATTAGAGCATCGAGCATCATTGGGCCGGTCTTATTCAGGTCGAGGGTGTAGGATTGCATGCGAGGCTTCTCAGCCGGGCGGTCGGGGTCCCATCGGTACACATGGAAAGTCTTGGTGCGAGCGCTCTCTGAAGGGGCAGGCTCCTTGACAGTGGAAGTCTTGGACTCAGGCACAAACGAGCTGCTGCCGGAGGTCTTTGAGACGGGGTCGACAGTGGCATAGGATCGCGCGAAGACGGCGGGTGTGAACAATGGCCGTGATGAAGCCAGCAGGCGGGAGGAAGTGCGAAGAGCGGCCATGACGAGTCGAAGATTGGGGTTGTATGCAAAGAGAATCCGCGGCAACACACCGGCAGTCACTCGAAGGTGAGCACTGACAGTCAATTCAATCGCAAGGCAGGAGCGGAGAGGGGGGCGACAGCCGTGTGCGTTGCAGGCGGGTGAAAGATGAAGCCAAAGTGGTGCAGGAAGTTCTCGCCTTCTTGTTAGCCTACGCTTGCCTCTCGCTCTGCCGAGGGAACCGTCCAGCGGCGCCCCGTCACGTGAGCTCCCACCCGCCAATCACGGGCAGCCTAATTGCAACCGATCGGAGACTTACGGCAAACATCGTGGCACGTGATCGCATCATTCTACCTTCAATACTTGAAGACTGCCAAATGGTATCACTTGGAAATATTTAAGAAGTACTTGAACTCTTGATAATATTCATTGTCTTTTCGATTTTGAAGTAATAACCGCCTTACACAGCGCGTCTCTTGCAGTAGTGCTTTACCCGAGCCCTTTACCGATCGGAAGCTGTCCGCGGATACGGTTCTATCTATAGGCTTGACAGCGATGAAAGTGCTGTAACTGTGTATGAGCGATGAATATAGAATTTCAAGTGCGAAAGCCGACGACCTGAATTCCAAGTGGTATGTCGAACAGAACATGCACAAGACATTCATGACAGTTTTTACAGATACTCCTATCAAGTTGACAAGTTCTTTCAATAGGGGCTACATTCGAAATTCATCGTACGCAAGCTCCTCAGCAGTTAATCGCTCTTCAGGCAACCAGCGAAGTATTCTCTGAAAGAAGTTGGCAAATATGTCCTCATCTTCCAGAAATTCAGCTCTCTTATTTCTAATGACTACTCTAGTATAGGTATATTACCCTTCTAATTAAGTAAAGAATATAAGCTTGAAAATGCTCAAATAAAAGCACGGTTCACCTTAGAGGTCTCAGTATTTGAGGCAGTTGTCGCTTCTCTTGAGGAATATGAGAGGAGGAGGATAAGAGCGACCATCTCTGCTCATTATCTAGAGTACCAATATCTTCCCGAAAAACAGATGGTTATCCTCAACCATTTTCCAAACCTAAATCAAGGTCACTTTGTTTGAAAAGTTCTATAGCTTGCTGGAACTAAAGCTTTACTGACCAGATTACCAATTGCCAGATATCAACTTTGCAACGCTACTCCATCCCTAATATTACCTCAGGAGCCCAATACACACCAGACGTGATATTACCTCTATGCTTTTGGTTTCCACTTCTGGCTTCAACAGAGTCACAAAGAACTGGCAAAGCTCCGCGACATGGGGCCGGACGAGAGTAATAAATACTATCACTATGAATCTATCCGGATCACAGTGCAAGCAGGCGCAATTTGCTACCAACACCCAATTTTGACCCTTACATTCAAACATCCGATGAACTTATATTTGCTCTACCACCTTTCTTTTCTTCTGAATGATTACCCAAATTTCGAGGTTTAATTTCTTTTAGCTTCTTTCTCTTTCTCTTTAAAACGCCGTCACCGTGAACTGCGGGCCGGTGCAACTTCTATCCCACAATTCAAGGCTTCTATCAACACCCACGTTAGCCAAAATGGATAGCGACGGGATATTACATTTTACTAAGATTACAGGCTCTCCGTCAGATCTTGTAACCCAATATCTATAAATCGTAGATTTCAACATTGAACAGGCTATGTTCCTGTCAAACAACAGAAGTTCAAAGATAGAAAAAGACTGGTATTGATGCTGCGTGTATGTGGAATTTCGAAATGTTTACAACGGATTCATGCAGGCATAATATCATCTTCTTCGTTGTATTATTGTGGATCTGGTACTCACTCTAAGCGGAGTTTATCCGGCGTATAGCAAGCCGCCTTCAATGTAGCTCCCTGTTTACAGTATGTATATCTATAGGGAAAGGGTTCATAAGAAGACAAAACCAAGCACACGCAAACCCTCAGAGACCATTTTCTCAAAATCTACATACCAGGCTCATCCAATTGTCGAAGCCCTTGTCTTGGGTCTTGCACAAGTGAGAAGCACAGCCAGCCACAAAACAGCCCGCCCAATTAGGGTTGTGTTTAGAGGCGATCGCTCGGGGCGGGCCGAAGACTATTTACTATTTAGTGTTAAGTGTTTGTTACTATCGATTATCAAATTAATAATAATAACACGGCCTGTGCGGAAGATTGGCCATGCTAACATGATAGCCAAGACTTGCCTAGTTATGGCGTAGAGAGTACGGCGAAATATAGACGCAATACGAGTCTAGACTGCCAGTTAGCCTCGTCGATCTGCAGCTGTAGGATGATCTCTAGAGGAGAACCACTGAGGCTTTCGCTAGTGGATCATCGCTGACTTCACCTTGCATAAGGATAATCATCCGTGACCCTTGGCTCCGTGTCCGGAGAATACTCCACACCTCGTGCCCTGATCGATCATTGTGGCATGGTTCATGCCACGGTTCTCCACACATCACAACCCGAGTACCCAGGATGATTCTCTCCGGCATCGCGATGATCGCCGCCCACTTTCTAGCAGAACCACTGCAGCTAACAAAATCGCAAAAATGGCTCTTGGCCAGAGCTCCATAGTCGACCTATGGTCAGCTGTGGAATCGGGAGACGGCAACTAGTTGGCCCAATGGTAACCAGCTCTTGCCATGCCAGGCAAGGAACTGACAAGCATTCGACCGGCTCATGCAATGGCGGGAGAGCAGAGAAAACACAGACGAGACAAGAGAAAAGCAATTCTCTGCACTCAGCTTAGCGTTGACTTATGATCACGATGATCGCGGTCCAAGTATCACAAGCATAAATAACTCGTCTCTGCTGTGTTCCAGTATAATTTTTTCGTGTCTATTCACACTTCGCGCTCTTACCTCCATCAATGCCTTCCCTCAAGGTCCTCGCGCTCTTCTCATTGACCCTGCTCAGCCAGGCGTTGGCTACTACCATCCCGGAGACAGATTACGATGCCATTGTCATTGGCGGCGGCCCTGCTGGCCTCAGTGCGACGAGCGGTCTTTCTCGTGTCAGACGAAGGACTTTGATGCTGGACTCAGGTGTATACCGCAACGATCCGACAAGGCACATGCATGACGTTATTGGAAACGATGGTGAGTTTTACGTTCTTTACCCATGTGGTGGAGGGTGCTGAGTATCTAGGAACTGTCCCCGCTGTCTTTAGATATCTTGCCCGCCAGCAGATCTCTAGATACAATGCGACGACAACAATGAAGAACGCGACCGTAATATCCGTCGAGTCCATCAACAATGGCTCGTACTACAAAGCGACCGACTCCGAAGGCTTGGAATATACTGCACGTAGAATCGTCCTAGCCACTGGAATGAAGGATATTCTTCCTGATACTCCTGGTGTGAAGGAGGGCTGGGGTAAGGGTATTTACTGGTGCCCGTGGTGCGATGGTTATGAGCACCGCGATCAGGCCTTTGGTATTCTGGGAAATCTCAGTGACGCCATGGGCAGTGTCATTGAAGTTTGGCAACTGAACGAGGACATTATCGCGTTCGTCAACGGCACCAACACCCCAGAACAGCAGCAGGCATTGGCGGTAAAATACCCAAACTGGCAGGCCCAGCTTGAGGCCTACAATGTCTCCATCAACAATGAGACCATCGTTTCGATCGACCGCCTCCAAGACGGGAGCACAGATAACGACCCTGCCGAGGACCGTGAATTTGATTTATTCCGGGTCAATCTTGCTGATGGGTCCAGTATCGAGCGCGGAGCTTTCATCACCAATTTCCCAGATGCTCAGTACTCCAACATCCCCCAGGAGCTTGACCTACAAATGAACGGAACAAAGATCGCGGTCAGCACCAATATGAAGAGTAATGACACTGGCGTGTATGCGATCGGAGACATCAACAACGATGGTGCTACCAATGTGCCCCATGCTATGTTCAGCGGTAAACGCGCTGCTGTCTATATTCATGGTACGCTTTATTCAAAATTTCTATATCGCTGCATACTGATCAGAGCTACAGTTGAACTCGGTAGACAAGAATCCTTGGCGGCGATCGGAAAGCGAGAATTATCCGACAAAGAGCGCGAGAAGGAGGCGAGGAGACTGGTTGGCAGCGACTTGGACGAGTTGTGGAAGCGAGTTCAGGAGATGAAAAAATAATTATATTGTTACGATACGACACCTTGATGGACAAATGAAGTATTCCTGTTACACGGTCAAAGTGAAAATTCAATAACATGACGATTAAATTCGTCACGTGTACACGCAACAAAGAAGCGTTATCATCGTTGTCATAGCGAAGGCGTAAGAGGTGAAAAAGGATTCCAAGGATATGTCGACATTACATGTGAGCTAGGGCATCACCAGCATTCCCAATATTGCTAGATTGGTAAGCAAGCTATAAACCCCCATAAGGTCTGTAGTGGAAAAATACGTCAACTTCAAGGGTCCCCGTGTGTTGTTAGGTATCAGGCTCCAGTTGCAATTAGGCAACTGTCCGTAATAAATATTACGGCAAACTACTATAAAACCCATGATAAATAACGAGCTAAGCGCGTTCGTCATTCACCATCTGACTTAGTTAAAAAAGATTACAACAGCTTATAATCCACTTAATATGTTTTATAAAAGTAGAATGTCTTGCCTAATAATAAACAACATTACTAACTTCTCTATCTTATCTCAGTGTCATCTACGGTTTCTATTTTCAAGACAGGGTGTTTCTTCATAGCGAGTGGCCTGTAACCATGTGGATTGATCACTTATTCTTCAGTATTCAGAAGATCTTCTTACCTTGTCAATCCTTTGCGCCTTGTTCAATGTAGTCAAATGGGCTGGTAGAGCTGACTAAGATTACGCTGCCCAGTCCGAGGAGTTTTTCTTCCCTTCGATTTTACGTCTTTAGCGCGCTCTATATTGACGCGTGGGACAGACGAACATCCAATGAGAGAAGATTATACTACTGATGGACGGCGGTGGGCACAAAAAGTATCTGGCAGCAGTAGGCTTGCATTAGGTGTGGTTATGGTGTGGTTCGGAGAAAATCTCTCTGTCCCATAAGGATTTTGGAAATCATCATACGCAGTATCCCGTCATAACAGGAACCATTCTAATCAAAAAGACAGCTTGGTTTTCGAGGGCCCTTATGGCGCAGTGGTAACGCGTTCCACTGTACGTTTAATTACCCATGGAAAGGAGATATTGAAACTAATTGTTCGCAGTGTATATTATCCGAGATGGAAAGATTCCTGAGTTCGACTCTCAGTGGGGGCAATTTTTTTTGTTCCTCACAAAAAGTAATGTTACATTCAAATAGCCTTTTTGTCACCGGTAGCGAATTGAATTCCTTTAAAGCGTAATCCACATCTGGATAGGACATTGAAGACCAATATTCTATCTCCTAATAAACCGATACATGAAACTTCAAGTTCCTCAACTTTATTTGTTAATGTATTCTTATCGAGCATCTCATTTCATCTTCTTGGTAACTTTAGGATTCTGCTCCTTGTGCTCCGTTACCTTAAGTATTTCAAATCTCTTCTCAAATGTCGCTTTGGCAAATATGATATCTGGGAGCTTAGGAAACTCGGCCAGGTCGCATCCGATGTCTTTGAATCCGTTTACAGTCGATCGCAGAGTACTTTCTCCCACTACAGAGGTGGCCTTATTGGCAGGACGCCAGGATCTATCTTTCTTCTTACAGCCATCGCATTTTAAGGAGTCTCAAGATATCTTGCCGTGTTGTGAATAGTCCAATGCAGATGGAGATGCTCCCTCTGGAATTTACAGCTTGTGCACTGCCCAATGACTGTTGTCGCGCAGCCCTCTAGATCCTTTCTAAAACGGCACAATGCAGACGCGGCATTCCTGTTTGGCCAAGCCGCACGAGATTGCTCGAAACTCCGTTTTGAATCCCGTGTATAACCCTGCTGAGGATCGGTGGGGGGAAGAGATGAGTTCCCTCGACAACCAGGCCGTCCACAGCCATTGCTTTGAAAAAAATTTCATCCCATACCTTTGCTGCATGCTCGCGCAGAAAATGGGAAAGAGTCATCCAGAGCCGGCATCTTACACAGACTACACTGCCGATATATCACTTGGCCGGGCATTCCTGGAATGGTTTCATCGTCGACGATCTGGTTCTTAGATGAAGTTATCTCTTTTATGTATACAGTCGTTACGAGCATTGCAGTATCGACAATTGACCAATTTCCCGGGTCACCAAATAGTGGATATTTATCCCAGATCGAATCTGTCCTGGCAGCTAGTCTCGCTTGTGTTACCTACTACCCAGTATCTCTACGGCACACCGCTCATAGAAACCATCAAGCCTTCCATCAGTTGTACATTTTACATGTGTAGTGATAATGTCCATGAACGTAAAAAGTTATTGGAAACGACTTAGACAATTGGTGGTAGCGAGGCCAGAAGATGGAAAAACGATATTGTTACGATGCACGAACCGATACAAAATCATAGCTCTTTCTATAGATCATGATAATCTTAATGCAAGCAGCCTATTGACGATGCATCTGAGTACCGGTGAAGGACTGAATAAACGAAACCCAACATCCAACCCCTCCATTCCTACTCTTGCTCCTTTTTCTCCTTCTCGGACAAAGTAGCCCAGTATTGCTTTCTATCAACATAATTCTGATGCCACGTGAAATTAGGGTTGTCTTGCAGAATTTCCCGGATCAACTGTCTTCCCGGCTTCGGTTCTCTTCCGAGCACTTCTTTCATCAACGGATTTGACAAAATCGCCTCCCCCTTGGCAATACCATCAAACCAAGAAATCCGCTTTCGCCAGAAACTCTCCGGTTTCTGACCAATATCATTTTCGGTGTGGTAGCGCACATACTCTTCCGGCGACAGGACCTGGATCTTCACGTTCCGGCCGGTGGTTTCGTTAATAATGTCGACAATGTCAGTTGCTCTCAGCGCGCCACTCGCGGTTAGAAGGACTATCTCGTTCTCGTGGCCGCCTTTTATTAATAATTTGGCGTTTGCCTCGCCGAGCTCTTCGCGGCTAGTGTATGTTATTTGCCCGTCCTCGGCGATGTAGATCGTCTCTGTGGTAGGATACCACTGGAGAAAGAGCGGAAAAGCTTGGGTGTAAATTCCTTCCCTGATGGATGTATATGTGATGCCAGACCTTCTTAACATTAGCATGATCATGGAGACAATTGGACGATATCGTAAATTTACTCTTTAAGCAGCTTCTCAGTCTCGAGATGTGCCTGCTGCACATCGATCTTGGAATCAGATCGCAGCCCACCAAAGGCCAACGAAGTATACCAAGTCTGCCCCGAACAGTCAGTTTCAAAAGAAATTTCATAAGCATTACTGGTTTCTTGACATACATGCTTAACGCCAACTTTTTTTGCGGCCTCAACAACGTTCTTATGCTGTTTCGTTCGTCTTTCGGTATCCCACACGTTCGAACTGACAAAAAAAAGATTCTCAACGTCTGCAAACGCGGCCGTTAATGATGCCGGGTCGTCGTAGTTGACTAGGCGGAAGGCGATTCCCTTGTCCTCGAATTTGGAGCGGTTGGCTTCGCTGGACGAGGCTGCTGCATATTCAGAGGATGGGAGATGCGTGGTGAAGTATTCAAGTACCTGCCGGCCGAGACCGCCGGTGGCACCGGTGACGAGATATTTGAGAGTCATGCTGATGTCGATTGATGAGATATTTGGTGTATTGAGGGGAAGATGAAATGCTAGTATTGATAGAATACTGAATGTTAGTGACAATAGTTATGTTAGGCAATTTATACCTCAGCCCTCTGCATACGGGCTACATTGTGGCGAATACATTTAGTAATTATTCCGATGTTGGAATTTTCATGATTTTTCATAAAAAGTCGAGAAATCAATTGCAGGTGAGAAAGAGCAACTCCGCCGTGGAGATGCGGAGAAAGAGCGGAGTTGACTCAGCTGCGCTCCGCCGGTCTCTGATTGGCTATAGAGGACTCCGCAGCGGATTATCAAGACAACATTTGCCCCTCTATTTTTAGACATTGATTGTGTTCCGCTACATGGATACTAATGCACAGGTCATGATAAGAATAAAGCTGCTGAGCTACATATATATCTAACAATACCTTTTGCGGAGATATGAAATCTTGGATCTAGATCTAGATCTCAGGCAGAGTGCAAACAAGCAAACACATTTTGTTAGATAGAAACCTCTCAACTTCAAATGGTTGTAACCTGGTATCTTTCAGATCTTGTATTTATTTTAGGTACCATAGTAGCAGCTAGCTATATTGATTAATGTATTTAACTTTATAATCCTTATTAATATTCTACTATATGTGATTGACCTCTGCATGTACCTAGAGATATCAAAAATTAATGTCAATCAATTCAATGTTGATAGCAGATTGAAATACCGGCACAGTACTTTAACTGACATCTAGGTGAATTGAGGTTCCAGTTGTTAGGTGAAGTAATCAATATTTCTATGATTTCGCCATATTCCCTTATTTGTTGATGTTGACATTATTTTTCAAATAAAACGCGGACTAAAGTCCAGGGACCCTCCAAAGAAACTTTGAAGCCCAACCGGCTCCGTATCAATTGATGTCTGACATAGAGCCATATGGTCAAAGATATAAAGGTATACATCATGGTCCAGGTTAAAAGGCCGTCAGAGAGCGTCTCACCACTTTAAACATTATACACATGCTTACAAGGCCGTATAAATCGCTGTTTAGAGACTTTACCTTGAGCTAAAATCGACACGGATCTTGCAATCCACCAAAACACTGACCCTGAGTTTGTCAGAACCATATGGAGCTCTGAAAAAGCTCCATATTTGCCAGCTGAAAGTCGAACGGTAGATCTAATCCTACGAAGTCATTCGAATCGCATGCTCAGACGTATTGTGGGGCCGATATCTGCAACCATGCCACGATTGGAAACTCTTGACTTGCGTTGGTATACTCTCTACGACCTGGCTAGGTATGGATTGAGTGGCGATTATCCTTTGATAGGAAATGTTGTATCTGTGTATCCGCTATCCCTTCGAGGGTGCATATTCCGCAGTATTCTTGTGACAGAAGCAGACTTAAGGGAATTCTTTGAGAGAACTCATCTAACATCACTGACATTACGCGATGTTTCCTTTCAACCTCATTTAGGCCACTACTCCAATACTTTGCGCGTGACAACTGTCACACTCAGAGATATATCCTTGATGACATCGAAGACGATAACGCCCTTGCGCACTTCAACGTACCGAGACGCTTCGAGATGCTTGAAGTTTCCTACTTAATCCCCAATCACTTTGGTCCCAGCTAGGTGACATATGAAGGCGGCTATGGAAGTGTGAGACCTCTTGTTAACTGCAGAACTGTCTTTGGAACGGGTCTTGTCTACAGACCAATGCTTACAGCAGAATCCGAAGATTGGGTGTTGAGAAGACTAAGTGAGAATGGGCCACCTATTGGCGTTGGATTCGACTTTGTTGAACTTCAGCAGTGACCCTCGAAAAACTTGGATTGTGCGGAGATGATAGGATATAAACCAAATGCATGACAGAAAATCAAGAAATTGTAATCATAACGAAGGTCAACGCATGATTGTTGAGCATTGAATGTTGTATGATGTATGTGGTATGTTCTATGCTGTGAGAAAGAGAAGCTAAGAAGGCGGGGTGATTAAGTCGGCTCTGATTGGACGACCCCTGAAAAGCGATCCACTATGCTTTCTCCGAACAATCTTCAATCTTCGTCGTCTCGTCGCTTGGAAGAGCAGAGGAAAAGCTGTGCTGGCACATTTCTTTCTGATTGTTGTTACCTGCGATGCTTGTGTCAATCAGCTAGCTGCTGAACAATAGACCAGCTAATCGTATCGATTTAACTCCCTGATCATCGTACATTCCTTGCAGCGGAGTGTCAGAGCTTCTCCACAAAATGACATTGGATAGCCCCGACCTAGCTGGATCGCAGCCTCATTCCTCACCTGTGCAGCCGCCTCCACAACCAATTACACAAAATGTTCCCAAGCGAAAACCCGTTCCAGGTACCGAATCTGAGCCACATACCGTTGCAGCGACAAGCAACGCCGAACCAGCTGTACAGACAGACAACCAAATCGCCGATCAAGAGAAAGGCCCTACTGTCGAATGGCAGTCGCAGAATACCAGCAATGGGAGCCAGAGAGAACTGCATAGGAAATTCGCATTCACATTCCCTTCAATCTCGCTGGCCGCCTTAGATAACCTACGCCTGGGCCCGTTAGACAAGCATCTTCCCTATGAAAGGCGCAAACGCCGTCGTGTTATCGCAGGGATAATGGCTGGCATTATCATTGCATTATTAGCGCTTATAGTCGGGCTTGCAGCTGGACTGACGGTCGGTAAAGAGTATGATCTTTCAACTGCAGATTGTTTGAATATTGAAGGCTGACATCTCATCCAATAGTAAAACCCAAAACTTGCCTCTTCCCACATCGAATGGCGGCCCTTATGCCGGCGACCTCACATACTATGCGCCTGCTCTAGGTGCATGCGGTGCCACATCCTCTTCTTCGGACAGTATCTGTGCCGTCTCCCACATCATATTCGACGCTGCACAAAAAGGATCTAATCCTAACGCCAATCCGCTATGTGGCCTAAAGATTCGGCTTCGACGGAACGATGAGAGCGTTGATGTCACTGTCGTCGATCGATGTGTCGGCTGCAAAGCCACGGATATTGATACCACGACCACAGTGTTTGGCAAGTTGGCTGAAATCGATCAAGGGCGCGTCTCGGTTGAGTGGGCTTGGTTGGAGAGTTCGCCCGTGAACATGACGAGCTCGTGATATAACTTAACCCGTATATTGTATGATTTCGTCATTTGTCCTGCTAGTTTTTTTATTTCTTTGACAGCCTGATACCCTGAAAGTTCGATACCCCTTTGCTACAATGTTCATGGCCTTAGTCAGAATTTTCATGTTCAGTTTTTTCAAGTAAGCTACAAAAGCCGGCATTTGTAAATTAGGATGTTCAAAAACACCTGATCTGTCTACAACATTGCCATAAATCACTGGTTACAGCATCAAAGATATTGCGAAGTCCACAATAGAGTCATTCTTTGATCATGATATAGCTCTATGTGAGAGAGCCTCTTTAACTCTAGATCTTCAATATTGTTGAGATTAATGTTCCTAATACATTTAGCAGCAAGGCACGATATACGAAATCGAAATAAAAGAAAAGAATTGAATGCCTCATTTAAAATATTAAATTCAATATATGGGTATAAGAAAGTAACGAAATCTTAGTCATCATTTCAATAGAAAAGATCATTTATGCTACTAAATAACTTATAACAAATTGAATACCTATAGTTCTCTGCCAATTTACACTGGAATACTAACATTGAATATTAGATAACAGCTTTTAACAGGCAACATGATTCACTCGGTATTTCGACGATGTTCACAACAAATAACAATGAAGCCTAGCTCAGCGCAGATGCAGGCTTTGCTATGGCTTCTCAGATGTTTGTCCCTTCACACCACCATAGTATCCCAATTTCGCCCTGATAGCCACCTTCCAATTCAACTACAAACCTGGACGATCTCTATGAACATGTATCACGAAGAGATTCCAGTCGATGAAGGCATGGCCTTTGAGCAAATGTTAATAAAGCAAATTCTGGAAGGATAAGGAGTCTCCGCCCTCGAAGAGGTAACTCCTGAGATCCTTACCATGATACGTCGTTATATCAGCGTCCCTGTTCCTCTTCCTTACGTCCGTCTCAATCGAAAAGCAATTCGACTGTACTTCCACAACCAGTTCGTCAACAAGCGTGGCGTTGTTGATGGCGTGGAGTACGATAACTCAGCTACCCAAATCGTGACGAGACCAATTCTCTCTCGATTCGAAGCGCTGCTAGAAACCATATACGGCTTGGCTAGAGGGCGTACGCGGCATTCTAGTTGCCAAAACCAGCCTTAAATTCGGGGTGTTTTCCAACTCAAACATTGGTCTGAGAGGTATTCACAGAAAAATACTGTGTCAGCCAATACTCATGTTATGCCAACAAAATTTCAATGCACTGCCCCCTATTGTCATCGAAATCGGGAACGCAAGTAGTCTGCCATACTGGATGGAAAAGGCAGAAGCGTACCTGAATGGATCTCAGGGCGGTATTAAGCTTGTTATTCTTGTGTTGGTTGATGAAGTATTGTCGGAGGAAGGGAAACTGGGCTAGACATCTATTCCTACCGGCCTGAGGTACCAGAAGAGAAAGTGTGGCAGGCAAAGTTTGATGTTACTATAGAGGGGCTTCTCAGACAGCACGGTGAGAGAGATGCGATGGCATCGATCTTAACCAGATAGTTGAGGGCATGTCCAAGGGGTACATGACTGTTCCAACACACGCCTTAAAACAAAACTTCAAGGATTTTCTTGTCATGTGAGACTCTCCTGATTCTTTTGGGTAATAATTGAATACATCTAACATGGAAATTTCACGGAGTTATTGTTTTAGTGAACATTTGAATGATGCCTCCAATTGGATACAGCAAGCATGATCTGTGCCACAATCCCTCTATTTTAAACCATGCCAGAACAGACTCATTGGCAGGTCATCTTTATTTTTGCGATTGGGAACTTCCATTGCAGCAAGATTGAGGAGTACTTAAACTGTTAATAAACTGTAATAAGATGAATCAAAATAAGTTTAATAAATTCATAACTCCATGAAACATGGAGAACTAAATCGCCGTCAATATAGACCGGCAGAAATAAAGTTGCCAAAATAAACAAACAAACAAACAAAAGAAAATGCGTTATCATTCCAAAAGTGAAGACTTTATCTCGCATTGACAATTAAACTTCCCTTCGGAGGCGTAATCGAAAACTGAGCTAGCTTACTGACACTTGCTATCTTGTGACTAATTGTTGTGATACTTGCGGTGCCGGTAATTTCGAGCAAAGGAATATCAGCACATAAGTCCTTGACCAACCATGTTCGGAACTCCATTGCTACCAGTGAATCGACACCATTAGAGCTGATGGATTTAGAAGGATCGATATTTCCAACGGGAATAGCTAACAACGAGGCAAGCTTGTTTCTAATACCATTTGATACAACATTGACAGCCTCTTCCAATGTTGTTGCCGCAATGAGGAGAGATTGCACCAGATATGTCGGGTTCTCCTCAGAATTCTGTGCGCTGGAGACCTTCGTCTTGCGGAGATGAGTGAACATCGGGAAATTAAGGTAAGATGGTGAGGGTACACCCCGCTCATGATACATTGTTCCGGTAGTCAAGCCAGCAATAAGCTGTGTTGTAGCCTTGGACTTGTGTATTGGGTCGATGAGATATTCGAGAATAGTGTGAATCTCATCTTCACGGAGTACCTCAAGTACAGCAGTAGTGTGCCGAGCATAGTCCTTGTTTTCGGCCACGAAACCAACCGAGAGAACACTACCAAGATCCACACTGGCAGATGGCAAGCCGAGAGAAGCCCGGTATCGAGATAGCGCGTCTTGGTAAGTGTTACCAGCAGCATAATTTGCCTGGCTTCGATTGCCTAGGATACCCGTCGCAGATGAAAGCATTACAAAAAAGTCCATATCTCTTGGCAAAGCTTCATGAAGGTTCCATGATCCTCGAACTTTGGGTTTTATCGCTACATTCCAGTCTTCGTAAGGCATGTTCTCAAACATTCCATCCTGAGGAGTATTAGCTGGGTATGCCATCTAGTTCTCCAAATAGCGCAGTAACATACCTTCAACACCATGGCCCCTTGTATGACACCCTTTATTGGTGGCATATATGTGCGGCACTCATCAACAACAGCATTCAGTCTATCTTTATCCGATACATCGCACAAAGAAATCTTAACATTGCACCCTTTCTCTTCCAAATCTTTGATGAAATCTTGTACTGCAGCAGACGGTCTGGAACGAGCGAGGAAGATCAAATGTTTTACACCCCGAGAAACCATCCACGATGCAATGCTACGTCCTAAACCTCCAGTGCCGCCCGCTAAGACGTAAGATGCATTTTCCTTGAACTGATATGGAGACGAAGACTCCGGAACGACAGAAATGAGGTCCTCCTCGCCCGGAACGAATATCATCTTACCCATACCTTTCCCGGATTGCAAAAGGCGAAGGCCTTCTTCTACTTGAGAGTAGTTCATGATTGTAGTTGGCTTGGCTTCCTTGACTTTTCCTTCACTCCACAAACGAATAGTATCTTCCGTCAACCGGGCAATGAGTGAAGGACGATGACGCATCATTGTAGGCAATTCAACACTAGCCATTGTCACGTTGCGCAGGAATGGGGTCAGCTCAACCTTGCCATATGCCTGGGCATCTTTCTTTCCTATCTCAATGAATCGTCCAAATGGAGCTAAACAATCCCATGAAGCACGGAGGGCCTCCCCAGATAGCGAGTTCAACACGACGTCCACACCCTTACCTTTGGTACATCTCATTATACCTTTAACAAAGGTGAGGTCACGGCTGGAGAAGATGTGATCTTCTTGAATACCGTACTCGGCTACTAGAAGGTCACGCTTTTCGGGTGTTGAGACTGTAGCGTAAATTTCGGCGCCCACCATCTTCGAATAGTGAATAGCCGCTTGGCCAACACCACCAGCTGCAGCATGAATGAGAATAGTCTCATCCTTAAGAAGTCTTGCAGCGTCGTTCAGACCATAGATAACAGTAGCGTACACACAAGGAAGACCAGCAGCAATCTCATAGCTGAGATTATCTGGGATTTTGCAAACAACATTCTGGTCAACCCTGCCAAAGGTGTGAAAGCATCCTGTACTCTCCAATCCACAGAGGTATACAACTCGATCGCCGGGCTTGACTCTATCAACAGCTGAACCAACGCGAGTAACAATACCGCCAGCCTCATTACCAAGACTGTAGGCCATGTGCTCGCCCATGGCAATCATCAAGTCGCGGAAGTTCAAACCAACAGCTTTGATATCAATCTCCACCTGTGTTTCCCCAAGAGGCTCGTCGTAAATGGTATCCGTAACCCATTCAAGCTTGTTCAAAAGACCGGGAGAAGAAGTGCTGAGTTTGATAGGGCGGCCGCTGTCCCCAAACGTGATCATCTGTGGATTGGCTTTCGCGAATTTGTTTTTCAAGAAATCATTCCCTGAATCAGAGTCAACAAGACGGGACGTATAAATGCGACCGTTCTTGAGTTGAAACTCTGAGTTGAATTCGCTAGGGAAAAGATCAATGAATTGGTTTTTGAAGATCTTCATAAGGTTATTGAGAAGGATTGTTGGCGATACTTCGTCTTCTATAATCGAAACGCTTGCTAGATTCGCGGCCTCTAGGTCCCTCTCCCAACGAACAGTTCTTAGAAGACCAAGGATCATATCAAATTCAGGTTTGACGAGCGGGTTACCTGTAACCCAAAGGAGACCGCCACCTGTGGCAACCAATTTACGAATCCCAAGGTAGCCACACTCGCTGATGCCTTCTAAGAACGGGTTCTGCACTTCGAGAAGAGATATGCAAATGGCGCTAGTGAGATCAATATCTGGTAGGTCATTTGGACTAATAATAGTCACTTTGGTAACATGATGCAAAGAGAGAAGGCTTTGCTCAAGTCCTGCAGTAATTTCATGACGAGTTTCATGATCCAACAAAATGATATGGTCAATGAGATCCTTGTCGGAGTCCGCTCGGATTGCTGTACCCACAAGAATACTTTGACTGGAGTTATCAGGATTTTGTGAACTTGGAAACTCAATATCAACCCCAGAGAAGCCCGAATCTTTGAACACAACGTCCCACTGTGCAGGAGTAAGAAAGGGGCACCACTTGCGAATTGGCTCTACACCAAGCCACCATCCGGGTAACTGGCCAAATGCAATCTGAGACCAAATTAAATCTTGCCTATTTCCTTCATGCATTAGGATTTTTCCACCAGGCTTCAGAAGCATCCTCAAATTCTTCAAGGTTTTGCGCACATCTGCAGTTGCATGAATGACATTACCAGCAACAACCAGATCATATGTGCCAGCTTCAAAACCTTGTGAAAGAGGGTCTTTTTCTGCATTGAGCGTCCTGAATTGCATGATATTGTTCCAGTGTTTGAAGCGTTCTTTCGCCTTTTCAAAAAACCCGGCTGAGATATCGGTGAATGAATAGGATGAAATTCGGGAGGCCTTCTCAACCTCTTTCATTGCCTGGATATCAGGAGACAAAACGTCCAATATAGCCGCTGTTGAACTTCCCGTACCTGCGCCAACCTCTAAAACGCTAAGATCAGTACGGTTATCTCCTAGAGCCGTCAAGTAACTTTTTAGATGAATTGGAAGATCACCCAAATGCACGACTTCATCATAAACTCGGTCCATGAGATCATCCTGGCCGAACATGAGATGGAGTGGGTCAGATTCTTCCCTTAAGACGGACACAATGTTCCGGCCCATTCGAATTGCAAGTGCACCGTCCGCACTGTGATCTTCAACTTCACGGTAAAGAGCGTCCTTAGCCTCACTAGTCTGCGGGAAGGCGTCGAACTCTGACAACAAGAGCTGTGAAATCTTATTTTCTTTCAACTCTGTGGCTCGAAAGTTCATCCAGTCCCAGTATTGTTTCAGGTGACCGTTCAGTGTCGATGGATTAAAGCCTTCCAGAACGGCCAGTGCGTCAGTCACAAGCAACATGGTTGCTAATTGGTAACGCTGGACCCAGTAGTTATCCTTTTCAATATCCGGCGGAGAAATATTACTGAGTCCACAGGCGGTCTCCGGGTCAAGAAGCTGCAAAGCTGGCTTCCATTCCAGATTATGGCATAATTTTCGAACCTGGCTGCTATCGGAATTGCCAGACTCAAGGGGTGTCACCCGAATACCTTTAATACTAATGCGAGGATCTTGGGTCTCCTGATCCCAAATCTTGACATCACATTCATACTTATCATACGCGATAAGTCCCGCTTTTCCGTATCCAGTATAAGCATGACCAGGAGCTGAGCTCAAATCCGCAGAAAGCCACACTTCCCTGATGAAGGTTGGGACGGCGGCCTTTTCTAGAGTTGGCTTCCCAGTAAAGTCAAGAACGGCAGCTAGAAAGAGATGTAACATGCTGTCCATGGTGGCTGGGTGAATGAGGTGTGGGTGAACGTAGCTCTTTGGCATCGAACTTGGAATATCTGGAACAGTAACTGTGCCCATGACAGATCCCAGGTTCTTCCCATTGACATGGACATTTTTAAGATTCCTAAACAGCGGCCCGAATGAAAGACCGGCAGTTTGCAAATTTTCGTATGACTTCTCGAAGTCTACGGGCTGTTGACACAATCCGACAACACTTTTAAGGGTTTCAGCCCAGGCCTTTTTTTCCTCTTCTTCCTCGCGACCAGCGTCAACAGGGCCTGACGTAGTTTTGTAGTCTATAGCAATGTATCCGGTACAATGCTCGACCCAGTCGTCCCCGATAGGATTATAGGAAGTGACTTGAAATCGCTTCCAGATAGAAGAGCTCCACAAACTAGATTCGTCCATTCTAGTCAACGATACACACGTCTCTATACCTTCCTTTATATCTGGTATAATGAGTGCACGCTTTAGCGCAATGTTTTTTAACCTAAATCCGATAACGGTAGAAGATGGATCTGCCTGTTGATGTGTTGCCTCAATGGCCATGACGATGTAACCTACACCTGGGAAGACATAATTATTGGTAACAAGGTGATCCTTCAACCACGGGTTTTCTTGCAGTCTCAAAAAGTGACGCCAACGCGGAATTTCTTCATTCCAATCAGGAACTGGTGCGCCGAAGAGGTCGTGCCTGGGGTGTTTTCTGAAACGATAATTTTTGCTCAACCTACTCTCGTACATAGTCGTCGAGCTGTGATTAAACCTATATGGAGGAAGGTCAATTAGTAGATGTGGCTTTGTCCTTTCACTATCGGCGGCAGTGTTCACAGCAGTTACTTTCACTGAACCCCCTTTCGCATACAAAGTCCCAACAGTATTCAAGAGTACTTCTGGGCTACTTTCACTACGATTCAGCACTGGCAGGTAATTAATCGGAGATTGATTACCCTTCGCTGCAATGACTTCTTTGATCGCACTCTGTAGAGCCGCATGAGGTCCAATTTCCAGAAGATGATCCGCAAATATGCTTTCGGCGGTTGTATTCATGCGCAGATGGCCTTGCCCTGTCGTGTTTTTTTTGTAGCACATCGCGGAAAGACCGTCTGTAAATCGAACAGGAGATACCATGTTCTCAACCCAATATTGAGCTTCGAGATGATCCACTTGGACTTCCAGTCCAGTGACTGTGGAGAACATTAAAGCCTTATGAGGAGCCTGAAAGGGAGTGCCAGCAGAAAGGTCCCCCATAAGTTGGTGGTAATCAGAAGATACCTCCTTCATGTGAGCGGAATGATACGCATTCTTGACGTTGAGTTTGCGAGCGAAAACCCGATCTGCATCCAGCAAGCCCTTTAGACTATTGACCATCGTCTCGTCACCTGAGACGGTGTTATTTTTAGGACTGTTGTAGCAGGCAATAATGAGCTCCCCCTTTTTATCACTATGCACACGTTCAAGATAAGGTGTTAGCTGCGTTTCACTCAAACCAACAGCGAGCATGGCACCCTTGGCAGCCAGCTGTTTTGCAGAGACATATCCTCGAAAGTAAGCAGCTTTCCATGCTCCTTCTCTAGTTAGTCTACCAGCAGCATATGCAGCCGGTATTTCTCCGGACGAATGGCCGACTACACGTTCGGGATAGACATTCCAACTTGCCAATAAATCGACCAAAGCAATTTGAATCGCTGAACAGCTAGGGTGAGAGAGGTATGACTCGTTTACAAGCGACAAATCTTTGTCTTTGAAAAGCTCATCTAAAAGATGATTAGCACGACTCAAATATTTAAAGTTTTATTTGTCGAAATCTTACCTGTAAGGGTCCATTCACTACCAAGTGACTTCATATATTCAGAGGCCATTTCTACAGATGCCCCGAACACAGGATAAACAAAAAGCTCCCGCCCCATCTTCCAGTGTTGAGCACCCTGTCCAGTAAAAACGAACCCGACCATGGGAGCATTCCGAGCACGAACAGGCTTTGAGTATTTTTCCTTGAACAAATTATCTTTGAGCTCCTCCTTCGACGATGCGAGGACAAAGCTCTTCCACGGAAATTTGGACCTCTTCTCGGATAGAGTGAAAGATAAATCTGCTAGCAAATCAGATTTTCCATGGTTGATTGAAAAGGGCTTGTCACTCAGATATTGAGTGAGTGCATCGGCATTGCGTTTAATGCCCTCGTCATCAAAGGCAGTTAGTGGGAAAACTGTGGGAACTTCTTCTTTATGAATGCCATTGGTACCATTAGCACCGTTGACATGACCATTTATGTTCCCGTTGCCAGTTGCAACACCATTCACAACCCCATCACCATGATCCTTCTTTTCATCGACACCATTAGGAGACGCATTTTCCACTTCGTTGTCTATACCGTTCTCAGGAACCTCATCTTTTTCTACCCTTTCTACGTCGCGAAGAGACCGGATCAATTGTGATATTTCATCCTGGGATGGAATGGTCGGCCGCGTATTATGGATAGCGGATATATTATTATCTTTCAGATAATGGTAGGCATCATCGAGAATACAGTGGCCATTTGTTCCACCAACGCCAAACGAATTTACCGAAATCCTTCGCGGTCCCTCGATAGGCCACGGAACATTCTCCACTGGAAAGGTGATATTCCATTTCTTCGTAGGTATCTTAGGGTTGACTTTCTCGAAATTGGCATTCGGAGGGATAATTCCATTTTCTAGAATCAATACTGATTTGATGATACCAGCAATACCAGCGCCACCTTCGAGATGGCCAACACCAGATTTGATTGCCCCGATGTGAAGGGGGAAACCCTTCCTTCGCGATTTAAATGCGCTAGCGATAGCTCCAGCTTCTATAGGATCGCCAGCTGCTGTACCAGTGCCATGAGCCTCGACAAAATGCGTGTCGGCGGGATTAAGGCCTGCATTTTTATATATTTCTTGAATCAATTTCTCTTGAGCTGTGGCGCTGGGAAGACTAATACCGGGTGTACGGCCGTCTTGGTTGACACCAGTTCCTCTAAGAACAGCGCGAATTGTATCGCCATCTCGGATGGCTGATGAAAGAGGCTTAATGATTAGAGAGCCCACTCCTTCGCCTCGAGCATAGCCGTTTGCTCTGTGGTCGAAAGAAAAGCAACGGCCGTTCGCTCCCAGAAAGCCATGATGACTCATGCCAACAATATCAATGGGAAATTCCACGATATTGACACCACTCACCACCGCCATTTCACTTTCATGAGCATGTAGACTTTGAGCAGCGAGATGCAATGCTACCATGCTGCTCGAACACGCAGTATCTATCGTCATACTGGACGATTTGAAATCGAAAAACCAGCTAACTCGGTTGGATATAATCGAATTTGTGACACTGGTCGGTTTGTATTTTATTGTGCTTTCAGGGTCTGAGTTCAGAAGGGCAAGGTGGTCGTGATTGAACCCGCTGGCGAACACGGATGTTCTGGATCCCACTGTCGTTTGCATAGGAATACCGGCATTTTCGAGAGCATGATAAACACTCTCCATCACCAGCCGCTGCTGGGGATCCAAAGTCAGGAGCTCTGTTTTAATTACATTGAAGAAGGCAGCATCGAAGGCTGCGGGATCTTCAGCGAGGAAATGACCCCCTTCGACGGCGAAGGTACCGCCATGTTCCGGGTCAGGGTGAAAAAAGGCATCTGCATTGAGGCGCTCCGAAGGGAAAGGTGCTGCTGCCGATCGAGCTCGTAGGAGAAACTCCCACAGCTTATCAGTCGAAGTTGCGTCTTCTGGAAAACGAGTGGCCATGCCAATAATAGCAAGCGGCTCAATTTCCTTGAGAGAGGATGACCCCATGCTGTCATCCGTAGCGATTGGGGCCATGGTGATGAGAAGGGGTTTGTTTAGTGTAGAAGAGGGGTGCAGAGGGTGTGGTCTTCACATAATCATCTTTCTCTTTAATAAATGTCCACCGGACAGAACCCCGCCAGGGCAAAGATATCTAGTTCCATGCGCTATCTTACAGTGTGAATTACTAAGACGAATACTAACCGTTCGTATAACCAGAGGATGCCTCTCTCCGCAATTACCCCGGGGCAAGTTTACATGTAACTCGATCCGTGCCAATCCTCGTTGCGGGAAGAGAGTTCCATCTGTTAGTTAGCCCCGTTTTCAAAAGATTTATGGTCAGCAGGAAGAGGGGGTATCTAGTATAACAGTCTGATCCATGTTATGCAATGGCGGTAAATGAGCTAATAGTTTGATATTACTATTTTATAATAGAGGCTGTCCGGGGAGGTGCTATCATTGCATTGTTTTTTCAACCGAGATGTCAGTAATTTGACCGAAGTCCACCTTCTTTTTTCTCGTCTTCCTTCTCGATAGAGAAAATGGTTCTCTAGAGCTAACCCAAGCCACGCCGCAATCTCGCGCTAATCAAAATATAAAGAGGGTCAAAGAGCCAACATGGAAAGGTATCCGAGCATGGCTGCGAATGTTTCCACGTGTGGGTTTGCTTAAAACCCACGGCCAGTATTAACACTATCTGCATGATTTCCCCAGTTTACTGATTGAGGTTACATCGTGGAAACCTCTTATGGAAGGCCTCACATAAACGGACCGGTGACACATATTGGGTAATAAGATATTGGCGAAAGTCTGTGGTTACAAGCTCCGCAGTGGGGTCCGATCTATGTCGGCTATGTATTCTTTGGCACCAATTATGATATGGAGACTGGAGATATTGGGGATTGCTTAAAGTATACGACTGAGACTATTAACCAGCCAATGGGAAGCATATCAGTTCCAACATTATATCATTTCATTACGAAGGAGTGTAATAAGTGTTACAAAGCTACTGTATTTACTAACTCGCCCCTAAGCCTTTTCAGCTAACTCTCTGATCATCTGGGCGATTTTCTTCATCTCGGCATGCCCACGTGGAAAGTCTTCTCCGTTGTGGTGGTGGAATTGCATCGACTGTTCCGGATCGCACAGTTGAGTCATATGCTGGCCATGATGGAAGTCTTGCTCTTCTGGACACCGCACATGGAGTGTAGGGATATCAATTAGAATTCCGTCGATATCTGAATCGTATCTAGTGATTCCGTATCTACCGTCAGATAGACATAACCGTCCGTCTGTTAACGTTTTTGTTTCAAGTGCCATCAGCTCAGCTTTAATAGCTGCAGGATCATGATCGTCGAAATGGCTTTTACTCTTGCGTACCCGCGTTGCCGAGTCTCGGAGAAGAAGTGCGGAGGCCTCTCTGATTAATGTTGAGTTCTGCATTGTCATTTCCGTAAATTCTGCATCATTTATAGGAAACACTTTCAATGGCGTTACTCCATTGATGAAAGTGGCGAATCGAAATGGTCTGTCGCCTGGTAACCTGAAGGGATTCTCTAAAGCATCACGTATGATAATCTGGGCTGCTAGGGCTGTGCCGCCGGAATAGGACAAAACACCGTCAAAGGGCCCATTTTCTCTGATGAGTCGTAAGAGGTCATCTTCTGCCTGTTGTATCGAGGATGGCCTCAATGGATCGTAATAACCGTATAATGGTGTATTAGGGAATTCCGTAGTGTATAAAGACCAATTCCCTAGGAGGTTTTCATATCAGCAGACGGGTTTGATTAACCAATAGCAAGTCTGACGAGGAAGACTTACCCTCTGTGTGTGGAACAGTCCCTTGTACATATTCAAATTCGAAGTCTTCCAGTTCAGCTCGGAACGCGGCTGTCTGCAACTGAAATATCTTTGGACGAACAGCGTCAGTTTTCCCTTCGACTTGGTGTTCAAAATGTTGTTACTACCTCGTTATTTGAACCTCGTCCGTGGAGGCAGAGAATCTTCATCACGAGCGCCAGCAAGTTTTAGATATCCTTCAAAGAATTAAACGCATATGCCAATCATCAAAATGTTGCTAGACATTCGTAATGTTGTTGGACCTGCAGCACATAAACATGAATCCACTAGAGTCATTTTTGCGCCACTTTCATCACCGTAACGGCAGTTTCGAAAAGCACATTCATTTCGGTTACTAGTGGGCAAGAATTGAGAATGTAACATCCAATATTACTTTCTCATCTACTAGCGGGGATACCATGGTAGTGGTGATAATAAAAAATGACCACATTCAATTAGTATTTAGCCATTTCTTCAACATGACCCGTGAGCAATGCGAAGGTGACCGACCCACTGAGTGCAGGCAATGTGACGAGAAGTGCCTATGAGCGCACAGACTTTTAAGTTTTACAAAATGATAAAATCTGATCATTCATTTTCACTAGCGTGGCGAACGAACAGGTCTCCTACGCCGCGTGGTACGGTATTTCAAAAACATGCCCCGTTACGTATTGTATTAACAATACAAACAACGAGGTCTCGGAATTATTCCAACTCTCCAAATAGTATGATTCCCACGGTGCTGTCATATCGAATTAGGTGATTTTTCCTAAATCAAACCCTTATCTTACTTCTTTTCAATAAGCGAAACGTACTACTCAACCCAGCCCAAATAATAAATACAAACACCCAAATATGCAGACGAAGATTAACTCATTTGATAGAATAAGCCGTGTCTTCCCACACATCTGTCTACCAAAGGATGTAGTTTCTATCTGCGCACTTCTCATAATTTTTCTTCTGTCGGTCTACATAATACGGATATCGGCAACCTCTAATAGAAATGCTTCAAATAAGGAGCCCCCAGTCGCGCCCTACTGGGTTCCTTACTTTGGTCATATTTTCAGCTTTCTATTGGACCCAGGTGGTCTGGTACGGGACCTTAAAAAGGGATATCCAAACTCACCGTTCACTATAATGATGATGGGACACAAGTTTCACGTCTACAATTCGTCTGAGGTGATTGCGCATGTGTTCAGTCGCTCACGTGAATACTTGTTCCATCCTATAGTGGCATCAATGATGGAGAATGGTCTAGGCATGCCGAAATCTGACCATTCGAAGTTCGAAGTTCCAGTCACAGAATGGAATAATGATCAGAAAGAATCTCGAGTTTTTGTGCAGGCAAATCATGCGCTTTTTGTTAAAAACCTCGGGGTTCGCTACCTGACGAGTACAATGAAAGTGTACAGCAAGCATTTTGAAGAAGGTTTGCGGGAGAGGATGTGGGAGACTGTTCTCAAGAAAGATATAAAATTTGATCTACATGAGGAGATGGAAAGAATCGTCTTCTTCGCCTCTTTGAACACATTCTTTGGAAAGAGACTACAGCTTGGGTATCCGGAAATATTCGATGACTTTCAAATATTTAATAAGACACTATATGTTGGCGTGCGCTCGAAATTAGCTTTCAGGCTCAATCCTCGGGCGGACCAGGCCCGTAGGAGACTACTGGACAATTTCGACAAGTGGGTTGACACTGAACTAGAAGAATGGGAGGACAACGGACCTGTATGGAATGAGAAGTGGGGGGTCAAGTTGAACTGGGAAAGGGAAAACCTTCTTCGGAAGCATGATTTTACCATGAGGGGCCGTGCATGCTCGCATGTATCTTTTCTATATGTGTGAGTCTTTGACTACAGCGTTTCATCTGTCTATTGAAGATCTATCCGTGATCATTGAATTAACGGAGGAATAGTATGAACCTGAACTCAGCACCAATGACCACATGGTTTTTGATCAACATAATTCAGTCTCCCAATTTACTATCTCGGTTCCAAGCTGAATGCCAGGAATGTCTCATCCCTTCTTCAGACGGGAAACTTGCGTTTGATCTTCAAACCCTGAAAGCTAGGCCTTTGGTGCAAGGAGTATGGAAAGAGTCCCTTCGGTTAGGCTCAGCAAGCGCTGTCGCACGTGTTCTAGCCCAAGATATTGAACTCGATGGTTATATGCTCAAGCAAGGAAGCGTGATATTTATTCCAGTTCAGCTATTACACTACAATAACGGCATCTTTCCGGACCCAGAAGCGTTCGATCCAGACCGATGGGTATTTAATGAGGAGGATACTTCACAGTCTGAAATGAGACAGAAACAAATGGCGGCACATTTGCGCCCGTTTGGTGGTGGTAATGGTATTTGTTCAGGTCGATTTATAGCCGAGGATGAAGTTATTTTGGCAGCCGCAACATTACTCACGAAATATGATTTTTATATGCAGGGGCAAGTGCAATTAAATCCAAGGGCGCTAGGAATCATGTCGCCGAAGGACAAAGTGTGGGTGAAAATACGGGCTAAATAAGCGTTATAATCGGCGATCAAATGGACTTCCGGAAATAGTAGACAGAGATATCGAAATTGCTTCTATAATTTTCTTATCTAAATAACAATGAATTCAGCCACTGTTGCCCCGAGATGTTGGTCTTCTCCCTGTGTCCCTTCGATCATTAACCTGATCCTTCGAGTTTGTACCGGGGTTGGCAGTATTACCTCAGTGGTGTTTCCTCGGCGTATTTTGACTTCTTGGGCTGCCCTGCGATTATAAGGTGCTGATACTTTAACCTTATTTCCATATAACTTGATCTCGTCGCTGTATATAGTGAAGGTAGCTGCAGGTGATGCACCCCAGTTGATGAAGAACCCGGAAACATCAGTCTTATCCCCCAAGTCTATAGTCATTGATGCTGGCTTTGTTGCACTTGTGGGCTGCCAGACTGTTGCATTAGAGCCGTCTACTGCACTCAATGGATAACGTCCATAGCTCCAGGGGTGATCGTCGGAAGTGACAGTTTTACACAGTGCCTTATTTTCCACGACTCCCCCGGATAAACTCTGGATATCCGGTCTTCGAGTAGTAACGGCTAGTGACTCGCCAACTTTCAAAGTATATTCTTTGAATTTCTCGCCGGGGTGTGAATTTTTACTCCCTATGCGAACAGTGGAGGGAACAATATCCTGCGGTAGCCCTAATCGTCGGCGAGTTATCGTCGTGATTTCTGCCCCAATCGCGATATCAAAGCTCGCATCTTGCCACTTAATCCCCTTCACAGTGACCCCTTCAGGAATTTGAGGTGGTAGAACGGGATTAAAATACAGCGCATCTTCACTTAACCTCATACCTGTTAAACCATGCGTATACACCTGCAAAAAGCCCCCTGCGCCAGTGAGGAAAGGAAATGCGGGATTTAGCCCAAATGGAAATGCCATATCATCTCCATCTTTCTCTGGCTTATCCAACGTCGTTTCACTGAACTTGTAGAATGGGCCGCGAAGATAGGGCTCGGAGCTGCGAAGCAGATATGTGTAAGCCGCACAGCCTGATGTTTGAAGCTGTGCTTCATTAATGGAGAAGATGGACCATGTCATTGCTGGCCCGACATATGTGTTCATTATGGAGTACTGCCATATAGTTAGGCATCCTTGCATGCGCTATTAAAGTATATGGAATTCAAGGGAAACGTACGTAGTCAAGGTCGTGTCGAGCCCAATCTTTATCTATCCTATATTCCAGGGGATAGTTCATCAAAGCAACACTGGCTTGTTTCACCTTCCAATCCCCGGGCATTTCCTCAAATTCTAGGGTAATATTTTCTTTGAGATTCATAGGAATGGAAATTTTCTCTGCAATTTCAGACCAATTTTGGGGTATTTCCTGATTCAGAATCCTGGCTGCAGCAGGAGCGTATTCACTCAGAAGCATCTTGATTCCGGTATTCGTGAATGCGCCGTTATTCTTGAAAAATGCAAATTCGTCCTCGAAGTAGTTAGCACTCCTTCCATCCTACGAACAGCCAACAAGTACTCACTGGCTCACCGACAAGTACGGTATCAAACTTGCCGGTCTTTCTGTTCAGCACCACAAATGCAGCGAACATATCCGCCACACTCTTGATTATCGGCCACCCGTTCTGTTTGAGCCATTCAATGTCATTCGTGGACTGAAAATATTGCCAGTGAGCTAATGCAATATCCGTATTTAAATGATATTGATAGCTCTCACAACGCCCTGCATTCGTGCAATTTCCGTAACGCCCACTAGTCCAAGGAAATAATGCCCCTGAGAAGCCGTAGGACTGCGCATTCTCTATTGCCTGAGGTAGAAGCCGACTGCGGTAATTGGTAAAGGCCCGTGCATATTGCGGATGCAGTGCCAGCACACTTGGATATATCCATGTCTCCGCATCCCAGAAGATTAAGCCCGCATATGACTCGCTGGAAAGACCTCCTGGCATTAGGGAGTTATCGTTTAAACCTCTTCCTTCAATCTTATGCGGCATATCTGTAAAAGTATGAAACAATGATGCTCTAACGCTTCTTTGCAATTCTTTATCTCCTGGAATTATGATATCCGCTGAATCCCAAGTTTCTTCCCACTCTTGCCTGTGTTCGGAAACTAATACAGACCACGGCATTGCTTTTGCCTCGAGCGCGGCCTTTTTAGCAGTTGTGAATGCTTGTTGAGGAAATCCATCCGTGGAAGCAATCCCAGCGTATTTTGAAACGGCGAAAGATTTTCCATGTTCCAGATTGACAGTCCAACTCTGAGCAACTGTACTTAGATTTTTGGAAACAACAGGTGAAGTGATTGCATTTCGTCTACTGCCCTTTTGTAAGCCGGGAGAACTGAACTGAACTGATGACAGAACATAGGCAGTAGCATCTTCCACGCCCCATGGCTTAACGCTTGTCCAAATAACATTCTCATCTTCTTCAAAGCCCTTATCCCCGAAATGCGCTCTCACAGCACCAGCCCCATCTAGGACATCAGTGATAGTAACAGTGGTGCTTTGGTTTGCCATCAACTCCAACTTGACGACTCCCACATTTGGTCTTTTACGATGGGCAAAAACGGTAAAATTCAAAGCATACTGAATATCATCGCCATTCTGAGTCGTTGGCGCCCACGTCACACTGGTCTTAACTATGCCATCTCGTATTGACAATGACTGGTAGAATTTTTTGACTGTGCGCTGATCTACCCCAGGCAGATAGCTCTTTCCATCGGCCGTTGTTACAACCAAACCTGTCCAGTCTGGAATACCACTGATAGTGGACTCACCACCTCTTTCGACATTTTCCGGGGTGCTGATGTATTTAACTTTGTCTTGCAAGTTCCAGAAACCAGCTATGGTGCCGAATGTTGCTCTAGGTTGATCGAGTGGCCATGCTATTTTTAATCTGATATCAGAATCTGAGGGTCTGGAAGTGCTTCAAAAACGTACTATTCTGTGCGTATTCTCCGTTGGCGGCTCTTTCAATCCAATATCCAACACCCTCTGACGGGAGTGTCTGTCCAAAGTAGCCATTTGATACATGCGGTGCTGTTTGAAAATGATTGGGTAAAAATGTGTGTGTCTCTAAAAGCCAATCTTCATCCCGATAGGTCTTCTTGCTTTGCGGATACAGCCATTTCTGGGTGTGATAAATTGCATTGTCTAGGTCGCCTCGTGCCGTATTCCATTTTTGACCGACTTGAAATGCAGATACTAAGACCAGTAGATAGCTTAACATCATGAGAATGTGAGGATATGGTAAAATCAAGTCACACGCAAGAGTAGCAAGGCGTAATAAAAGAAATACAGGAATTGTTACCGTCACTCTGCAGTATCAGGGTGGTAACAATACCCGAACCATATCTTTGATTCAAGCTTAAACTGGGGCAAAGTTGGGGGCGTAGACCCACGATATTAGCTTTTACCAGCTATGCCTAACGGCGTCAGCGCTAACGTTAGCTGGACAAATGCGGAGATATCGTCCGCCAGAACGTAACACTTTGTCTTTTCGATTTCTCTCTCATTGGTAACCGGGCAAAATCCCGGTAGGCTAACTTGGACTCTCCATCAATTGATACTGACGATACATTGATCTCTAGAGGCCCTCGGTGATGTTTCTGGGAGGCTAGCTCATACCATGAGCGAAACAATATTGCATGCTCATGCTTCAAATGTTGTTGTACTTACTAATTTAAGAACATGTTTTTGATGTTTCTTTCGTACCATGACGTACATTTGTCATTTTCGACATGAGAATATTGATTGGATTGCATTCAGCTTATCAAGTGCAATAACCGATATCTCATAATAAAGAGTGCTCAACCTCTGCAATGGATTTTAGTGGATGTGTAGAACTATGAGGAGTAGGTGGGTAATAATCGTGTACTGTTAGTGTACAGTTGACTAAGGACTTCAGGACGTCGGCGACTTTTTTTAATAGAAATCTTCGGCAAAATACCGCATAATCATAGCAATGCTTGTGGGTCTAGTCACTCACCATGTTCTGCCATTTGATTAGGACGAATTGTATAATTTATTTGGGGTGATGCGTCAACGCAAGCTTTGAAAATCTCTTGCAATGCTACCCCATCTCCACACCTGTGCACTTATCCCCGCACAACCTGGAGAGAGTGGTGCGATAAGTTGCGAGGTTACTATTTAGTGATAAGTTCATTTATGGCCGAGTTACTGTTCATTGGGTCTTGGGTTACATGGAGGCTGGCTTGATCGCGGTGGTTGAGAATACCAAAATTTCCTCTGGTTATTCTACGGAATAAATTCAATTCGCGTAGTAATGTGACAGCAATAATTATGGATCACGGATCCCAGAACCACAGATTTTGTTGCTATATTTAAAATTTTTCGTATTAATGTATGTACCAGTTGACATTAATTTCGAGAGTATCGGACATCAAAAATGTCTTGGATGATCGGTTTTGGCCAATTCCTTCTCCTCTGCCTGACGGTCTTTGGTTTCAAATCTTTACTTCTCTTTTCTGTTGCGAACGGCTTTGTCGCACATACTCAGCTGCCTCACAAGACCGGAGAATTTCTTGCTCCATTGTCCCGTTCATCCTCTACTACTAATAATGGACTCGAGTATCAAAATGTGCCACTTAATCCCTGGCTTTTGGGCATCTCAGAACGAATGGATCGACAGAACATAGACTTTTTGATTTTTATGTGGCCTTTTGTCGATGGTACAAGGCCCGATGCAGCACTAGTGCTTTTGAATTTTGCAGGGGCAGCTGGGGCAGCATGGATGTTAGTTGTTATAGAGAGTGTGAGAAATATCCATCGAGAAAGAAGGGTTCTTTACTAGTATGTTTTGTCTATTCTTTCGTTTGAGAAATGATATAACTGTGAGCTAACACACCAATGAAGTATCTTCCCTTGGGGATATCTCGTTTTCCACTACTCCCACGCGATGGTTACTCCGCTATATTCCATATGGAACCTGTTTTGGTCACCGTTACAAACCAATCTGAATAAAAGCCGCCCCCGAGACTATGTGATAAACCGTGTTGATACCATTGCTCTGATCTCCAGTCAAGCGCTAGCATATATCGTGCCACTCGCTCTCTTTGCTGCACCTGTGCCACAAGTTTTAAGCGTTTTTCGGAAGCAAACAGTTGTGGCATGGTACCAACCATGGAGTGTGTGGATCGCTGTCACGCATTTTATAGTCACTGTTTTTGTTCGACGCTGGACACAACAGTCTAAGAGTGGAACAGTGGATATCTACAAAGAAAGCCGATCAAATCACCGCACCATTTACGGATTCGCATTTGGGTTAACTGCAACTCCGCATATTATAGTCCTCTCCATAAGTCTTACAGCGCTTCTCTACCCGGGTTTATATTCACCTCGATTCGCCGGCCTGCTCCACCCTCAAAATGTGTTTATACCTCCCTCTCCGTGGTCTGAGATTAAGGCTCCACACCTTGTTGAAGGGTGTAAATGGCTTCTTCAATGGGATTATATCATCGGGTCAACAGCTGTGCTCGTGTGGGTGTTGACTCAATATATCTCTCTACAGCTGTCACAGACCCATGACAAAAGATGTTCGTGGAACTGTCTATTATGGAAGATAGTCATCTGGACCGTCCTCACTGGGCCAACCGCAGCTGCTATTCAGTTGTTGTGGAAGAGAGATGAGATCATTTTTGATGCCGCCATTGAAGAGGCTATTATAACAACCATCAAGAAACAGCCGTGAGATAGTGGATTTGGTAAAAATGGAATGTATGATTTTATTATATCGCCACCTCTATGTTCATCCACTCGACTTCACCACATGTGGCTCTTCACGTGCAAATATGCCGAGTACGTAGCTAGATTATAGCCCTAAACCTAGTATGAGATAGCACAGACACATCTCTCACATCATTAATCGCATAGCATCAACGCAACAGGAAAATTCTGCTGCCAAGGCTATGAGTATAGCCATATAACGACATCAGCGAACATGCATAATCAAAATATCAAAACTATTGCATCTTAGAATGCAATCTCCCTAAAAAAGTTTTGCTCAACTACCCCTCTTAGTAGCACACGTAATCGTGCGATTTTAATTAGTCGAACGAGTTTGGCTTCTGCACACCGGGGTAAAACGTGGTAAGTGAGATTTTGGTGCAGAAGCCTGCATTAGATAGTTAACGATTAGCCTCTGAATAGCATTGTTACCGTATGTATGTATTGAAAGTAATATTCGTGCGGTAATAAATTGCCAACATTGTGCAGGGAAGTAGAGAGTTAACAAGAGGTGTCTTCGTATTCATATCATTGCGAATATAAATATCCAAGAGTAAATATTTGATTATATGGTGAAAGAGGGCCAGTATAGTCATTATGACGGGGTACAGTGTGCCCTCTATTAGGGATCATTTCTTTGATGTAGCCACGTCGCATCCCTACACCACTGTATTGACTCTGTTGGTAGTTTATCTAGTTATACGACACTTCCATAGGAGACGACAGCAAGAAAACGTAGGAGCATCTGCCCATCCCCAAGAACCGCCAGTTATCATACCAACTATCCCTATTATCGGTCATGTCATCTCCCAAGCGCTTTCTTTCGCGGGATTCATCCCAGCACTCTCGCGTCGCTATCCCCAATCCTTGGCGTTCACTCTGTACATGGATCCTCCACAAAGAACCACTACTTGATTGCGCTCTCACTCGTTCATCTAGTATCAATCAATCCAAAATACACAAGCAAGTTCAGCGGAGAGCCGTTCTTTTTCCAGCTGATGGAAACGGTATTTGGTGATGAGCGGCAATTTCGAAAAATGGACCAAAATCTGCTCTAGAACCACACCCAGAAAAAGTGCACGGGATGATGAGGGAGTCATTCTTGCAGCCAGCGTTATCGACTCTGATTAGCGGTGTGAATAGTCGAGTGTTCGACCTCACCACTTTCACTAGCTTGAGGGATAAACAGAGGTCGTGGGAACGAACTGCTCAGATCAAAGTCCCAGCGCCTAGGTAGCGAAGACATACTTTGTTGCGGGATTTTGTCGGCCACCTGGCGATTACGATTTTGATGGGACCGGATATCTTAGGACATAATCCTGATTTGCTTTCCGACCTGTCCACTTTGGATGAGAACTTCGCACTTCTGCTCTCGCCTCTGCCACGATGGACTTCGCCGTTGCGTCGAGCTACTGCTGCGCGTAGCCGTATGATTTCTGCTATATGAAAGTACCAGCGCGGCACTGACCCAGGACCGACATGGGCACACGTCGATAAAATGAGCAATATAATTCATGACCGCATCGAGTCCTTTTCCAAAGCCGGGGGTTTTGATATGGCGAAACCAGCCGCTGAGCAAGGTTGGCTTGGTGCAGTATCCGACAGCATTGTTTTGTGGGCACTCAATGTAAATGCGAATCAAGTAACTTTCTGGACGGTTTTCCATATATTTTCCAACCCGACTCTTCTAGCCGAGATACGTACAGAAATTGAGCCCTTCGCTCAATTTAAAAAAAGCAGAGGGTGGCACAAAACATAGTCTTGATTTTGATTTACTGAATATCCAAAAATACTGTCCACTTTTACAAGGAGCTTTCCTTGAAAATTTACGGTGGGAGTCTGGCGAAATGCTGTACCGGTACATTAACGAGGACTTCACGTTAACAGAATCTCATGACGCAAAGGTCTTCAATCATGATGTTCCCCAGACAGACATCCTCAAAAAGGGAGAATATATCGCTTTGTCTCATGGCACCCATCAAATGGACGATCGATATTTTCCAAATCCTGAAACATTTGATACACGCCGCTTCTGTACTGAAGAGGGTCAAAATTCTCAAAAAGATGATCAGTTATTCGAAGAGAACAACGGCAGTGAGACAGATACTAAAGATAGAGCAAAAGTTGAGTACAAAACTATGTTTCCCTGGGGAGGTGGCGCCAGCATGTGCTAGGGGAAGAAGTTGCAAAGTCAGAGGTCCTTATTTTTGTGGCTGCTATCCTCGCATGTTGGGATATAGAGTGTATTGGTGCGGCTGGTAACCCGAAGCCTTGGAAGCATCCCGGGAATAAGGGTGGCAGTGGCGCGGTAGTGCCTGCAAAAGACATCCGAGTTCGACTGAAGAGGAGAAATGTATTGTGAAGCAGAGCTGAATGAAATAGATTTGTTGTATATAGTATGGCTGATAAAGACCATGAAACACTATTTCATTGAGCGAATTTCCAATACTTGCGAACGAAATTCAATACTCCGGCCAGTTTGGGTCAACTTCGGTCTTCCATGCTTTGAGCCCTCCACGAATGTCACCAATATATCGCTGACCATTTTGGTCAACCCCTAATTCCTTGAACTTTCGAACTGCGAGTTGGGAGTCGTTGCCTAGCCGACATACAAAATAAATCGGATTTCTATCGTCATTTGATGCTGCATCTGAGGGTAGTAACGACCGTAAATTATCCAGTGCATCAACCTGCGATGCGGAGGATTCATTCAGAATTTGCGTAATGGGAATGTTTATGCTGTTTTCAAGACTACATATACCAAACTGAGTCTGGTCGCGCACGTCGATTACTGTACAAGGTTGCTTTGACTTGTGTATTTGCTGATACTGGTCGGCAGAAATTCGTTCTTGTGCAGACAAAAGCTGGGGAGAGTTTGCGGAACCACAAAATTGAATATAATCCGTGGATCCGGACCGCAATGTGTCTAATGTGACAGTAGCCTTGGATGAGCAGACTGCACAATCAGAGCGACGCATCCGGAGACGAATTGTACGGAATGGTGGGTTGCTATAGCCTGAGAAGATATGAAGCGCCGGGCGATCTTCAACCGCGACTACGTTTGTATTCGGAACTGGGACTTTGGTGAGGACTTTGATGGTTTCCAGCGCCTGCAAAACTCCCATTGTGCCGACCACTGGGCCGACAATACCGCCATCAGCGCAACTGACAACGCTTTCCACAGGTGGTGGCTTCGGGAAAACGCATCGGTAACAGGGGCCGCCAGAAGAATCGCCCGGCGGGCTTGGAGGATTATTCAACACTATGAGTTGTCCGTCGGTTCGCAGCGCTGAAGCTGAAACAAGTGGTTTGCCTAAAAGTACCGCGGTGTCCGATATGAGATATCGTGTAGCAGGGTTATCCGTACAGTCCAATACCACGTCGTATTGCTTGAATATATCGGGGGCATTTTCAGGGGACAGATGTTCGTGATGAGCGATATATTTTGGATGTGGGTTAAGTCTATCAAATTAAAAAATCTCAGAAATGTGTTGAAAATGTAAATCAGAAAGCAAGCTCACTCTTCAAGGTATTCAATCGCACTATCGACCTTTAATTTCCCAACATTTTTTGTTCTATGTAGCACTTGACGATGAAGATTGGACGACTCGACAGCATCACCATCCACCAAGCCGAGCTTGCCGACACCAGCCCCAGCAAGGTACAAAGCTGCCGGGCATCCTAGGCCACCGGCTCCGACGAGAAGTACCGACGATGTACGAAGCTTCAATTGGCCTAGTCCAACCGCTATCAGCGTTTCTATCATTGCAGGCAAGTCTCACCAGGAAAGGGATGAAACATCCGTAGTCCAATTCTCACATACCATGAAGTCCGATCTGTGGTACAATCATTTGCCTTCCATATCGTTTATATTCGTCCTCGAGCATCGGCCATTGTTGCGGTAGTTGTTCTTTCGAGGAAGCTCCATTAACAGAGAGTATTGACTTTTCTGTTGAGCGAAGAGCTTCTTTGAGGGCGGTTAATTGCGTTTCAGCTGCCGCTATTTGCGCCGTTAATGATGCGTAAGTCGCCTGTAGTTCAGCAAGATCAACAGCCATTGCAGATGAGAGAAGCTTGTCTACTGAAGAAAGCGTGATGAAAGAGTGAAAATCGTTCTGGAAATCGGGGAATGATTGCCCCACCCCGCGAATACGCGTAGTCATGTGATTCCCAGTTTCCTCATTACAACCGTGCAACAGCAATCAGGAAACCGTTATTTGAACTTGCTGTCCGCTGGGTTTCTATTTTTTCTGTGGAATCAAAAATGGTTTGTCTGTTAGGCGGGGTTTTCCGCCTTCCATGCTGTCCCCAAATCGAGGTGGACCGACAATACTGACAGGGACATCAGAAGTAGTCAGCCTATACAACTTCCCGGAAGAACTGGTGAATAGTGCCTTAATTTGCAAGTATCCCGCAATAT
The DNA here is from genome assembly GCF_021365285.1 of Talaromyces proteolyticus. Taxonomy (NCBI): domain Eukaryota; kingdom Fungi; phylum Ascomycota; class Eurotiomycetes; order Eurotiales; family Trichocomaceae; genus Talaromyces; species Talaromyces proteolyticus. The sequence goes on along the minus strand of NW_025764278.1, from coordinate 822,103 downwards.
ATATATTGAACGTCTTGAAGGTATAGAACGGTGGAACAGGGCGCAGTGATTTGCAAACAGTTAGCAGATCAGTGGGCTGATCATTAGGCAAGCTAGTTGGCGACAACGAACAGAGAAGTCTGGCTGGGCGATAAGCAGGCCGTGGCTTCTCTCCTGCTGGATTACCGAGTGTGCGAATCCCTCTCTTTAGGTTGATATCCACGATCAAATACCACAGTTTCAACTGTTCTGAAGGTGGAACTTGAACGCGGATTGAACCAAACATGTGCTCGCCCGAGACTAAAACCTTAGGAAAGCTAAAAATGACCTGATTTGTACCTATACCAGATGCAGCTATTTCCTCCAGACCCTCAATGGGATTTAAACGTGCAGAACGGAAAAAGCCGCAAAGGGTGCATGCATACTCCATCGAAGAGCTATCCGTACTTGCATCTTTCGATGGTGTATATTTGATTTTTCGGGTAAATGTAGTAGTCCCTCGTCTCTCACTGACAATGCGAGCTGTTAATCGATATCTAATTCTATCGAAATTTCCCTCCCATGTCGGTGGTAATGGGTGACCGTAGCTGTGCTCGAATCGGTCATTCGGGACCCAATTATGAGACGGATCAGCGTGGTTTGTTAATGTCGGGAATGGGAATTCAAAAGAGAAATTCTTGTGCACAACAGGCGCTCCGCTGTAGAGATTGATATTCAAGGTCAGAAGCCCAGTCTCCGATTTACTGTTGTCACCATCAGTATCCCAGTCCGGATCCGAGGATCCATACAGCGATAATTCAACTTCCGTGACGCGATCCTTTCGCAATGGGTCGAAGTGGACAAGTCCAATGACTTTGTCACCTGTAGTGTAAATTCCTGATTTAGGGGTCTCAAGTTTGATTCCCTGCGTGAGGAACGTAACTTCAGTCTCCGCCATGTGAACTAACAAATCTTAGAAACGATTTTACACGAGAATTGGTAATGTGCAGACTTGAACTTAATATTCAAAATAACTTCGACTAGAACAAAGGATGGCAACTCAAGTAGATTTTAATCTTTAGTATCTGGGACCGGCGTAGCATATAAGGCGAATGCCATAATCAACACCGTTAAATCACGCGACACAGGGAATATAATAACATACGAGACGCGAAGCGCATCCTAGCCTCATATCGGGTAAGCTGAATTCAGCTGCCGCCAAAGACGATAATGGATTGATACACGCGGGTGCATCTTTGCCCTTCAGAGAGTGAGAGCAAATTAGCTCCCGCCCCATACTCGTATTCCTGGAGGCTGTGCTAGAGATGGCCAAGGCAACAATTATTCTTTATGAATGAATGAATGAATGTTCAACAACATTGAACCTTTCGTATGATTTCAGCCGAGTGAGTATGCTATTGATTTCTCGACTATTGATCACCCGACAACACTTGACAGGCAACATTGTTCAACCCATGTATATAAAAAACACAGCACTTGAGAGCGAGTAAGATCTAAAGCCTACCAAGGACGAACGCCATCCTTGTAGAGAAATTTGCCAGCGTTATCATCCTTCTTGCCCTCAAGCACATTCAGTAACAATATTCCTGACTCTTCCGCTGGGCCTGCATCTCCGCCAGCGGTTCGTGCCTGCTCACCTGGTCCTCTCAGATTTGACTCAACCAAACCCGGGCAAACAGAAAATACTTTAACCCCTTGCGATCCAAACTCTTTGTGCTCTTCCAACATGACCATATTCATAGCCAATTTGCTAACTCGGTATCCAATCGCTCCAATTCTATAATCGAATCGCCCGGGATCTTCGGCTGTTCCCAATGACCCAAGAGAGCTGCTGATATAGACTAGATAGGGCTTTTCCGATTTGAGAAGTAAGGGCATGAATGCACGAGTGGTTAGTGCTGGTCCGACGACATTTGTTTTGAACTGTGTCTCCATCTCCCACGCAAGGTTTTCAGATCGGAGATAGATGCCAGCATTGTTGATCAGCGCATCAAGCCTTCCGAACCGTTTCTTGACTTCTTCTGCAGCCGCAGTAATGGACGACTCATCGGTTGAATCGATATATATTGTTGATAATGAGCCTTTGGTGTTAGGGTCCACTTGAAGGGTTTTAAGGGCTTCTGCTCCCTTTGCTGGGTTGCGGGCGCCTATGATAACATGGTAGCTGGACGACGAGGCAGTGAGCACTTTAGCTGTTGCGAAGCCAACACCGGAGTTTGCTCCTGTAGGAGTTCATTCACGTTAGTCTGTGGAATTTCAAGTGTTTCATATTCGATTATAAAAAATCTTATACCAGTTATCAAGACGATCCTCGATTCCGACGGCATGGCGTTTATTCCTCAGCTATCATCACGTTAGTATTTTCGACAAATATCCCAGAAAATACTGTTTTGATGTTCCCAACTGGGGTTCCATTATTATACCTGAACGACAAGATGATGCTTGATTGATGCCGAACAAATTAACCACAAACCCGACGATAGGATTGCCGCATGTCCGAGTAAATCGACTGAATTGCCGTATGTCCGACTAAATCCGACCAATATCGCCAACGTAATACGCAGGCTACTCTATGTAAACGCATAATTCAATCCCTCAATGATTGAACTGCATATGAAATTTTTCAATAATACTATTGGGATATTGCCACCGGCGAGACAAGTGGGGTGGTCAATTCGGGCTCTTCCAACAATACATTCTTCTGCCTACTCAGAAATATGGACGAATTTAGAAATGTATTCACTAAAAGTAGGATCACTAAAATCACTAATATCACTAGAAATTATCAGAAAAGCTGACAGGTAAAAAAGAAATTGATGGGGCCTGCCCCAAAGCCATATGCGCGTGCCAAAATTACCCTCCCCGCGAAAACTCATGCTCCATATCAAAGGCACGACTGATCCCCTGCACAAATACGTGGTCTTGCCCACCGACTGATGCACCACACTCTGGACAACGAGCCTCCTCTGTTGGCATACCGCATTCTCCGATTGTGAACTGCGCTGCAGTTAGTAACAGTGATCCAATGCTTATAGAGAGATCTCTTACCGGATGGTTGTTTCGACAGTAGTACCAATGCCCTGTACCTGAGAACTGCTCTGCCATTGCGTCGTACACCTGCCTTGTTTCTTCGTTCGTTACAAAAGTGTAAAACTCCAATCCATTAACCAATGACCAAACCTTTTGAATATCGTTTCTCAGGAAATTAAGAGTTCCTGGGTATTGTAGACAAAGGCTTTCGCACTCGTTAAGGGTCATTTCTGCCTGTTCCCGAGCTAAAATTTGGGCTCCCAAGTCAAGTGGTTGCCGTTGTATTTGTTGATTAATAATTGACAGTGTCGAAAACTTCACATGATATAATTTTGCTTGGACCTCTTCAACGAGGAATTTTGAATGCTTGCTAGAGCTCATGAGAGCCAAGCATTTCTCGAGTATATCGCCGGTTCTAGTCGATATCGATTTACACAATACGTAGGCGATCCGTGGGTCAATGAACTCGTGTGCTGAAACCACATGAAAGTCCCAAAGCATGGCCCAGACCAGCCGAAGGCTCATGGATTGGCCGTAGAGCTGAAACCCAGTTTGGATGACCGAATCATCAAAATTGAACGAAGTCAATATGCCCCGCTGCTTAGCGACAGTGTAGGCCAATAAATCTCGCACTCTTCCGAAGGGTTGCTCTGTCTTGGAAACCAGCTTTCCGAAATTCTTGATTTTTTTGTAAAGTTCCGTTCCTCTCTTTTTGTATAAGTCTAAAATCATGTTGATTTGTGTTGACTTGTGGTTGTTAGTGTTGGGTTTCGAGCATTTGGAAATAAAAAGTGCGCGATCATTTTCTATTTCAATTTCCAATTGCTCCAGCTCATTTAATAGGTTCATACGTTCTGCGTGTGCCCAGGTAACAAACCTCTTTGTAGCCTCGTTCAGTAATGCCTTTTTGATAACTCTATTGTATCGGTCTACATCACGAAGGGACATCCGACATTCTGGACATCCTTTTGGGATGTCATGGGAGTCAAAGCCCCATGTCTCGCGCTTGGGCCCAATAATTTTTCCTGTGGAGTCATCGGTGCTATAGTATTGCCTCATTTCCATGACTCCGTCGAGAGAAGATCGTGTATAGAAATGTCCACAGGAGAGAAAAAGTAAAGGATCTTTGTCAATATCAATATTTCTGTACTCTTTGAACTCTATCAGGTCGACATTCCGGCTAAGGACCTCTGGTTTACAACATATCTGGCAATGATCAGAGGTCGGGCACGACTCCCCACAGACTCCTGGGCATTGGTGTCCACACGATAAACTCTTGGTACAACGGAGATTGCAAGGGATGATGTCGCAAGGAACGGCACATGGAAGATTGCATTTGTCGCGGTGTTCGCAACTCCATTCGCATAACTCAGCACAAGGTGGACAGGGTTCATTGCAGTTTTTCGGGCACTGGTTATGTCTGCATCGGATCTCACATGGTCGAGTACAGGGAGGACATGTAGAGCCTGGGTGACACGGACGACTGCATGCATGTGAGCAGGTATTGAACGCCCTGCCACATATTTCGTTACACGGACCGTGATCACCACCTCTGCAATTCCAGCACACCTTTGAGCATACATGCCCGCAAGGTAAGCGAGTATCACATGTGTGCGAGCAATCGAGATTGTCCGAGTTTTCGTGGCAACGTACTTCGAGTTTATGACCACATGGAGCCATTGTTCGAACGGCGGCCTCCTGACACTTGATTTTAAAAATGGTCGCAATTTTGCCACATTCTGTTACAATTGTATGTCCGCATGGGAGCATGATATTCTCTACCAATTCTGGACATTCACCGCATGGCTGATTGCATCTTCTATTGCAAAAGTGACCACAATCTCTCATACGATGACATAATTGCATGCATCGAACAGCCCGGTGATGTGTTTCCGAATGGCACATTAAAGTGCACCTATGTCCGCAATGTAATCTTAGGCCGCACGTTTGGGCACATCCACCCTCCGGAGCAGCCCGGGAAAAGTCGTCGGGATTTGAGACGCAAGCAGTCTGTTTCGGATGGCGAGCGCAGCTTAACTGCAGTTCTTGACCAATATTTTGACCTTTCTTGAAAAGCTCAATGACAGACTGCCATAGTGGTGCAGTAGCTGCAGTAGCTGCGTCACCAATGATATACATACCTTCTTTGGCACGACTAGAGTCAATATTATCAGAAACTTCTTCAACATTCTGTTAATTCAAACTCACCTTAGAAGAACGTTGATTCGGTTCGGGGATTTTAAAAATCCGCAGTCGTGACGTTTATTGCTTCTGACAAGAGACACGATGACAACTGTGGCTTCTTCGCCCTGCGCAATTTTGCGTAAGCTTTCCACCTTTGAAATGGTGGTTATAATAAAACAACCCGTATCTTACCTGAAAGTCATCAATAATAGCCAGTCTCAATTTGTTCAGATTCGTATCTTCCAGCATTTTTTTCAATACTTTTAATTGTCCAGCATATGGTGTTAATATAGCAAGGTCTCTAGATCCATACCTCTCCTGTCGATAAAGATGCTTGGCTAATGTTACTACCATGCGGGCCTCCCAGACATTTGTTTTGCTTTGCATTGGCTCGTCCGGGACATGCGTGTCTTCCCAGTTGCGATGGTCTAACCAGAAGAGCCGGCGCTTCATACCAGCAATATTTGAGTATTCTTTGGTACGAGGATGGTCTTGCAGGCCAGGATACAATGTTTCGCGAATCAATGTTGATATCAACGGATGCATTCGGTGCTGGTGACTAAGCTGGCTAATAGGAAATCGAGATTCCGCTAGTTTCTGCCCAGGATGTGAATTCAAACTCAGGTCGCAGAACTTTGAAGACGCCAACCGTTCAAATAGAGACTGATCAAAATTGTACTTAGGGCCGTTGCCATTGTAGCCCATTGACAATCTAGGATTTGATATTCGCGGCCGTAGCTGTAAGTAATCCCCGATCATTATAAGGTGCTGGATTGAGGGTAGTAGCGCCGTGAGCATATGCGATTCTAGGATTTCTGCAGCTTCTTCGCATATCAAGACCTTAGCGTTGACGTCTCTTAGGAGATTCGCATTGTTGGCTAAGCCTGTGGTAGTAACCCCAATAACTCCCGATTCGTTCAGAATAACGGTGTCGTATTCATGATAAATTCTGGTATGATTTTGTTTTTCTTGCACGTGTTGTTTTAAAAAATCACATAACTGCTCCGAAAGCTCAGAGAAGGCAAGGCGCTTCCAATGTTCGTATAAATGAACGCGTTCAGCAGTCGTTAGTTCCCAAATGCTAGCCAAGAGGAGCTGCTCAATAGTTCGTTCATTACCGGCGACCCCCTGAAAGCCATCATCACCCGAAACATCCCAGTTGCTGGTGGTCACCCGGAAGTCATCACCTGAAAGCCAGCTATTTATCCTCCTGTTAAACTCTTGATCTGGGAGGATGTTAAGGAGATACTGAGATTGCTCAGGAAATTCATTCCTTATATACCTACCAACAACCTTCCCATCTTCATTGATTGATTTGCAAATCTCATCAATGTGAAGACTTAAGCCCAGTAATTTTGCCTTGCTAGCATTGGTATTGACTCTGGAAGTCCTCCCGGACTCATCAAAGGCTGTTTTAGATCGAGATTTTTTCACATGGTCAAGCGAGAGTTCTGCTAGACGAGACTCACTAGCATGTCCAATTCGAATAATGTTGGTGATACCGGAGTTAAGAAGCTCGTTAAGAAATTGATCTAGGGCATGGTTGGTGTAACAACTGCATCAAGTTAGTAAGTGGATGATGGGGAGCCCATTCCAGAAGCAGGATAGGAAACATACACACAAAGAATCGGTCCCAATTGCAATATATCTCGATTCTGCAAAAGGCACTTGGCAAGCTGTACTCCCACGTATGACTTTCCAGTTCCTGGAGGCCCTTGTATAAGTACAACTTCCTGCCTTAATGCTGCAGCCATTGCATCTGCTTGGGCCGTATTCAGTGTCGTAAATTTGGATAGTTGGTCTGACAGAGCTCTGGAGTCCTTTGGCAGCGAGACTTTCAACAAAGCATCGATGTCGCCTAATTTTCGCGCAGACTTGGGTAAGCAGGAGAAGTCTAAGACCATCCCATCTTTGATGTATGCAGGCGGCGGCACCATAATTTCGCCTGCGGTGAGACTTTTAGTGAAACATCTTCTCAAATTTGTATGCTTTTTGCCAGGTTCAAGCCACCTAGCGAAAGGGACTCGGGCATGAGATTGGTGAATATCTTGCAATCTTCGTAGAATGCCTTCGAAAGACTTGTATGATAAAGCAGGAAATTCAACCAGTAGAAGTGATCTTGATAATAGTTTGTCGCTCTTCAATCGAACGAGGTTTGATACATCAGCCTCATATCCTTGATCTGCTAAACGAAGCACCACTGATGCTCTGGTAGCATTGCTAACCAAGTCACGAACAGGAATTGGTCCAGGATAGCCCTTTTTTTTGTGACGATCAGAGCATTCAATCACCCGTCTGGAAACTAGACAAAAGACAACACTGATTTTATCCTGGCATTCACCATCGATAAGAGCCAGAATGGAACTGCCTTCTCTCAGTGTGTCAGATTCACGCCACCATTTCTCTCTGTGTGCCGGGCTTAGTTTTGCAAGCTTGTACAGCTGATCAAATTCCATGTCGATTTCCATACCCTTCAACGGATCAGCCTTCAATTGTTGAACCCTGACGTTGAAGTAGAGCCTTATAGGGGTCGGTGACTGGTGAGAAAGAATTTGTCGTTTTAATTTCCAATCACGACCATGAACTAATACCTGCCAGTTTCTCAAAACGGAACGGACTGAATCGCGAATCAAGCCGCATGTGTCCTCTCGTAGTAGTCGAAATTGAGAGTCTACGAGTCGAGATATGCCACTCTCATGATGTTGCTTTGGAAGAAAATCTGCCCCCTCACTGCATAGTATCTCCGACGTCGTAGGCAACAGTCGAATATTTGATATGAATGCGCCAGGAAAATCGACATCTGATGGGGCCGCCATTGTAGCCATTATTTTCTCAGGCGTTGATGAAGGAGGAATGAGGAAGTGAGATGAGATGGATGGGGTAGAAAAAGAAAATAGAAGGGAAGGTACCCGGCATGCACCACAATAGGCGGCACTATCCCTTTCGGGCGACCGACGCAATACCTTTTGTTTGCAGGCCTTATTGAGTCACTCAAAGTATAGATGATAGAAAGTGTAAACAATCCTCATGAGGAATTGCGTTTGCCTATGCGTCACCTTGCTTTACCTTCGTAATGGCTATTCCAGCTATCTCCTTGTTCATCCCATTTCACAAACTCGATCCATCAAAGAAAAATCAGTGTATATTTCCAACCCAGAAAGGAGAGAGATGTAGGTGGTGTTGCGAAGAAAATGACAACGCAAGCGCGATCTGGCATCAAGAAACTATTCGTACTCAGATAATGTTAGGCCAGCTGATTAGTCTAGATCTACTCCAAATGTATATCTTGTGCAACTGTTCCAAGGAGGACAATGCAAAGCATCAACATCGCATAGAGGATATTGGTTTTTCAATGCCACTGGCACAAAGATGGAATACTGAGATCATGAGATATGACGCTTACCAATCGCAGACGAAAACATCTCTCCCAGCACCCAGCGAGGAATCTCTTACTCAAGCTCCTGTGTCTGAGTTTCGACTTCATATCGCAACACCCGGTCCTAACGACTCTGTCGCCAGAAATATTCTCGATCCTCTTCAAAACTACGACTTTCAGACCGGGTCAGTGTATGCATTTGACAGGGAATCTTCTCCAGGCCACGTCAAGATTGGCTGGACAGCTGTTTCTATTGCAGGTCGGCTCGAACATTGGGCGAATTGTGGCTATAAACCTAACTTAATTATTAGTGTGCACAACATACCTTGTGCCCAGCGCGTTGAGACACTGATACATTACGAATTGATACGAGAATGGCGGCGAGAACGGTCGTGCATAGGGTGTAGAAAGAGTCATAAAGAATGGTTCGAGGTTGATCCGGAAACAGCAAAACAAGTAGTAGTTGATTGGGCAAACTTTATGAAAATTTCTGAGCCTTATACCCCAGAGGGGCTTCTGAACGACATGTGGCTAAAGATCGTCAAAGATATGGAGGCACGTGATCAGGTGGTTACTGCTAGGAAGCTGCTGGACCACTTCGCAGCGGACTTCGCAGCGTTGTTGCTTGAAGAGTTAACACTCATTGAAGACCAGATAGATTCAACAAGACCCTCGCAAGTAGATGAGAAAATAATTGATTCCTTGGAAAGGACATTGGTACACGACGATTTTCTTGAGGCTAAATCATCCCAGTTTCCTTCGTCAGCCAACTTTACAAACAGAACCAGCCAAAAGGGGCTCATGCCTAAACAGATACTACTGCCTTCATCACCAGTGCAATTCCAAGATTCCTAAAAAACATGGCTATCGAAGAACACGAAGTCAGAAGGGAGAGTTGGTGCCAATATATCGATCTCGCCATCAGGCCATGGAATGCCAGAGCCATCATCAAAGGTTAATACGTCAGACTCTTCTACCTCTCCTACCCCGAAAGTCGACCTGCCATCGGATCTTGCTTTACCGTCCAGCGCGGAAATAGGGGAGACGACACTTTCTTCGAACATTAAGCCGCAAGAAAAAGCCGCGAAACCCCTAACACCGATAATGCAGCCTCAAGTAGATGTTGAAGTGCCAATCCTGACTGCATTTGAGATCGAGCTTTTAAGTTATGGCTGGCAGAGATATGGAACCGTGATTGGACCACGCAATGAGAAAAAATGGTACCGTCATTCAGATGGGTTAGGCCAACGAACCCTAAAAGACATATTTGCGTGATTAATTTGTGTCTCTTCTGGGGAATCTGGGGTATTTCGAGCCAGTTAAACTGGGGGCTCTGGTGCAGGGCTCGACCTGGCCACTGACCAATAGGTACCAGGGGCCCAGCCAGCATTAGGCAACTCGTTTCCGAATCAGGCAGTTGATCACCACGAGATATCTTATTCTCGGAGTTAGGGCTTTCGGTATGCCCGAAATATTCCTCAACCATTACTAATGTAAGTGGATGATGTATCCAGGTGGACATGACATTCAATAGGATTTCAGTTGTGGTTTGTTGTGGGAGATCTGTTATAAAGACAGTATAGTAATCCATAAACATAGCACAACTGAAATTGTGTCTTTAATCAGATACTCATTCATTCGAAATCCTAGATTCTATCATGCTAGTTCTTGTAGTCGGCGCGTCTGGCAACATTGGCCAGTGGCTCATCGACAGCCTCGCATCCCGAGGCCACCGCATCCGTATCCTCGCCCGCAATCCCTCACGGATCAACAGCGCCCGACTCAAACACGTCGAAAGCACTGTTCAAAGCACCAGCTACTACGACATCGAAGCTCTCGACCGAGCCTGTGCCGGAGTCGACGCAATAATCAACGCGTACAGTGGAATCCCCGAGCTGCAACTTGAAGGACAACTTCTCCTAATTCGTGCCGCCGAGAGAGCAGGTGTGAAACGCTTCGTTGCGGCGGCCTGGAACTATGACTGGAGCGAGATGCCGCTGGGTATGCATGAGAGCTATGACGCGTACATTGCGCTTTGTAACCACGCCGATATGACATCGAGCATCAAGCCCATTTATATCCTCAGCGGTGTTTTAGCAGAAACTTTCTTTGCTGTGCCTGGTCACGGTGACTTTTCGCCTAAGAATAACGGGTGTTGGGACCCGGAAGCGAAGAGGTTGGAGATCTGGGGAACGGGGGACGAGCCATGGCACTGGACGACGGAGAAAGACGCAGCGGAATTCGCTGTTCACATTGTTGAGCGAAACGATGCAGCGGATGGAGGTTTCTGGAGAGTTTGTTCTGGGGTCAACACGTTGAGGGAGATTGCTGTGACTTATGAGAAGGTCAAGAAATGTAAAGTCGATGTCGAGGTTATGGGCACAGTATCGGACTTGCGAAAGAATGCTTTAGAGGCTAGACGACAGGGTTCTAGGAAGAATTTCTGGTCTTACATCGGTTGGTTCTACCAACTTTATACAATTGACGGGACGTGGACTTTGAAAACACTGGATAATAATAAGTTGGATGTGAAGACTACTAGTTTGGAGGATTTCCTGCGGGACAATACCTCAGTTTGATATCTGCGTCTTTGATTCTCCACCAGAGCCATCGAATATTAATTAAGAACTTCACAGATTTGGAAATCACAAGAAACTGTGCATAGTAAGATTGAATTGAAAGGGTGGTCCTAATATGAACCAAATTCAGCGATTGTGGCGCCTTTCCTATCCAAGACGGTACTTGTCCCAATAGGATAAATTTCCTGTGGGGTGTGTACATTCAGGCTAAAAGAACAGTGCCTACATGCAGACAAAGAGTGGTCGGGTTACCCCGCGATCCAATCCGACTAATTAGCAGCTTTTCTCTATCGGACTCATCTCCGATTTCAAAATATCAGAATAGTAAAAGTTTGAAGAGATATCAATGCGCTGGTCTATTATACATGACGTAATTTATCCAGATCTTCCAACAACAATCGAATATAAATCCAGGCCATCTCATCGAATATACAATTAATACTCAGTAAACCATAGAATAGAGAGTGCTTTACTTTGCTTGTCCCACAAAGACGATCCTAAAGCTAATCAAAATGCTCACTCACGACACCAAGAACAACCGTTTAATCTACCAATACGACTCCGAACAACTATACATAGAACCCTGGGGTCCCAATGCCGTCCGCGTCCGCGCAACCCATCTGCCTGAATTTCCAACAAACCTAGACTGGGCCTTATCATCCGAACTCAGGCCGTCAACTCCTGTCCCGGCGACGATTGAAATCGACAACAAAGTCGAGGGCGGAAAACTCACAAATGGAGCTATTCAAGCCAGCATCTCACCGCGCGGAAAGATCATCATCCGCAACACAAATACCGGAAAGGTGCTGCTAGAAGAATACATGCGCAACCGCAAGGATCCGATTGACCCGAAATGCTCGGCTCTCGACATTGAAGCGCGCGAATTCAAGCCACATCCGGGCTGCGACGATTACCATCTTACTCTACGACTCGAAAGCATTGATCGGAACGAGAAAATCTATGGCATGGGGCAGTACCAGCAGCCGTTTCTCGATCTGAAGGGCGTCGATCTTGAGCTTGCGCATCGCAATTCACAGGCTTCGATTCCATTTGCCGTCTCATCGTTGGGATATGGATTCTTATGGAACAACCCGGGTGTTGGCAGGGCCGTGTTGGGCAAGAACGTTATGTCATTTGAAGCGTTCTCAACTCGCGTTTTGGACTATTGGATTGTGGCGGGCGACTCGCCCAAGGGAATAGTTGAGGCGTATGCCGATGTCACCGGCAAAGTGCCTATGATGCCTGAATACGGACTTGGGTTTTGGCAGTGCAAACTGCGGTACCAAACACAAGATGAACTGTTGAAGGTAGCGCGGGAGTATAAAAAGCGAAATCTGCCAATTGACTTGATTGTTATTGATTTCTTCCACTGGCCATTACAGGGAGAATGGAAGTTTGATCCCGTTTACTGGCCTGACCCTGGTTTGTCCTCTGTTATACCAGAGTATGAGGAGTGCTAACGCAAACAGATGCAATGATAAAAGAACTCAAAGATCTCAACATCGAACTAATGGTTTCCATCTGGCCGACAGTCGACATCCGGTCTGAGAACTACGAGGAAATGGTCGCCAAAGGATACCTCATCCGCACAGATCGTGGGATTCGCAACGGGATGAATTTCCAAGGAGAAACAATCCATTTCGACGCAACCCACCCCGGGTCTCGCAAATATGTGTGGGACAAAGCATATCAAAACTACTTTTCCAAAGGTATCCGTGTGTTTTGGCTCGATGAAGCTGAACCCGAGTACACGGCGTACGACTTCGACAATTACCGTTACCATCTTGGATCCAACGTAACCATTGGAAATATCTATCCTCGTGAATACGCTCGGGCATTCTACGAAGGACAAGCAGCGGCAGGACAGCAAAACATCGTCAATCTGCTGCGATGCGCGTGGGCAGGGTCACAAAAGTATGGCGCGTTAGTGTGGAGTGGCGATATCGCATCCAGCTGGGAGTCGCTGCGTTGCCAGCTCGCGGCAGGGTTGAATATGGGCATTTCAGGGATTCCCTGGTGGACCACAGACATCGGTGGATTTCACGGCGGTGACCCAACGAAGGAGCCGTTCAGGGAACTTCTCGTGCGTTGGTTCCAATGGGGTGCGTTTTGTCCGGTTATGAGGTTGCATGGTGATCGAGAACCGAAACAGCCTCAGCATGGAACGACGGGCGGCGCGGGGTGTCTTTCGGGAGCGGAGAATGAGGTGTGGTCGTACGGGGAAGAAGTGTACAAGATTTGCGTGAAGTACTTGGATATCCGCGAGCAGTTAAGAGATTATACCAGAGAATTAATGAGAGAAGCGCACGAAAAAGGGACGCCGGTTATGAGGCCGCTCTTTTACGAGTTTCCAGATGACGCACATGCATGGACTGTTGAGGACCAGTATCTGTATGGGTCGAAATATCTTTGTGCCCCAGTCTTGTATCCAGGACAGAAGACTCGATCTGTTTATCTACCCAAAGGCACATGGACATTCTTCCAAGATGGTGCTATAGCAGGAGATCATGGGAAAGAATACATAGGAGGAAAAACAGTTGAAGTCGACTGCCCAGTCGAGATTATGCCGGTTTTCGTTCGAGCTTGAAGGTCTAAGACTCTATAAATAAAGGCGTTGAAGATTTGACAAAATACCATTGAATCAACTATGAATCCAACGTATTGAGAAATGTAGTCGTAGTCACCAGGCGCTGAGCGTCGCTTAACGCCCGAAAGACCAGTGGCTTCCAAGAATGTTAATGATGTTGTCCATGGCCGTAAAAAGTCTTCTGGTGGGTATACACATCAGCAGCGACCCACGAATAAGCCGTGAGAGAACGAGCCGGCTTCCAAGTACTCATTCCGTAGCATCAAAGCCAAGCCCTGGGACCTCGACCTGCTAGCGACCTCTTTAGCAAAACTACATAGTAGTATAGTCCAAACCAAGTTCCCAATACATGGAAGCAACCAGGACAGACGGCGGTAAAAGCAGTCGATGGTACGAGTTGTTACCCAGTGAAACTACTGGTGCCGGTCACCATTAACTTCGCCAACCGCGTCCCCACGCTCCGGTCCAAGGAGATGGGTGTTGACGGGAATTATAGGCTCCGTCAGTGTACCCATTGGCCTAAATGAACCAGCTGAACAATAAAAGAAACATGGTAACATCAAGTTTTCTTGTGTTCCACCAATTCAATGGCAGCGGGAGCAGGTCGGCGTCCGTATTTATGTTGCCGGTGACGTGTCACGCCATAGTGCGCGAACCCCCTAAAACGCAACGCAACCTACAGAGAGATCTTCGAAAGAAATTATGAAAAATGCCAATGCATTCTGTGTTCTGTTGAATACCTTACGAAAGTCTAATGCTAAATACCCTATTTTTGCCAATTATGCCCGCTAAACCCCGCATGAACTCTAAAATTCTCCTAGAACTCCACGTGGAACAACTTGCTGTTCCGTATCCGTTCGCCGTAACTATAAAATACGAAAGGCAACGGAGCGAGTGCAAGTGCAATAAATCCGAGTACAGAGTTACCCCAACCGAGGCCTAGACTGTCGTACATTTTGTTTCCGGCAAGGGGGAGGAGCGCTCCGAGCAGGGATCGGAAGACGGTATTGGCTGCCACTGCCGAAGCAGCATAAATCGTATAGGCGTCGACAAGGTAGGTGGAGGTACACATCTGGATCATATGTTAGTAGGTCTCTCTCGATCACGGATGAAAAAACGCACAAAGGCCATAAGCATTCCTACCCCGAGACAAGCTGTCCCCAGGATAGGCAAAATCCAATGAACATGTTTTTCTGCCGTCCAACCATACCTATATCTTGTTCAGTATTCATACAAACGGAGCGAATATGGGGTTACAAACCAGAAAAGAGCGAGCGGAACAGTCCAGGCGGTGATGAACATGGGTGGAAGCCGATATTCTGGCTTTGCAACACCACCGTTCTTCTTGGTCAGATATTGGAGCAGGCGGTCTGACACCATACCGCAGACGAAGAGTCCTATGATAGATCCACAACCGATACCCAAATAGGCCAGGCCAACGGAACCCTGTGAAAAGCCATATTGGCCTTCGAAAACATCGGTCATGGTGGTGAAGAGCAGGTACAGATAACCGTAAATTATAGCAACATAAAGCGATAACAGGAAGACGATGGGAGATAGAAAGAGCATTTTTGTAGGTCGCACGATAGAAAAGATGAATAGATCTTTGGGTGATCTTCCGGTGTCTAAGACAGACCGCAGGTTTTCGTTCCCTGTTTCTTTTCGTAGACGTTTAGCCTTACGATCAAGAAGAACGTAGGCATAAGACTCGCGCATGAAGATTAGTGAAATCACGCTCACGGCTCCGCCCTGTTGCCCTAATCAGTCTGGTTCTATTACAATTGACAGTATTCTGTATGCACGCACCGCAATAGCTAATACCCAGAAGGTCCATCGCCATCCTTTGGCCTGAGTCAAGTATCCACCAGCTATCAATAAATTAGTTTCACTCAGCAAGTCACTTTCTTGATTCTTCCACCACTCACCAACTGGGCCAATGACCGGCCCTAACAACGGTCCTAAAGCCCATGCGGCCATCGCAGCGCCTCGCCTCTCTTTTGGGATCATATCTGCCAGCGAACCAGCACCCAAGGTCAAGGGACAACTACCCGCCAGTCCCGCAAAAAAGCGAAAAATGATCAAGCCTCCCATATTAGGCGCAACGGCACAAGCAACGCTGAAGATAGTATAGAGAATATTACAAGCGTTGTAGAGTGGTGTGCGGCCGTACATCTCCGACAGCGGAGCGATCAACAATGGACCAAAGCAGTAGCCAAGGAGGTAGACAGATACAACGAATGAGGCGAGGTATATGTTGTCGGATTTGAAATCCTGCATAACATCTGGCACTCCAGGGGCAAACATGGACGAACCCAGTGGTCTAGTAGGAGTTCACAATTAGCATTCTACGCCCGCATCCAATTTCTGACTTTGCAGCGACGTACGTCAGTAACGTTATGACCGAAATGGTAACTGTGATGACCAGCTTCCTGCTGAGGGGCCAATTCATTGGGTTCTGGGGATCATCAGGGCCATTCCAGTCCACCAGATTGGGGTCTCGAGTCTCGGGGGTATCTTCGTCTAGCTGGGCGGCTTTTTCGGAAGGCGTCGAACCACGTTCAAGGTCTTTAGTTTCTTCTCGCACTTCCTTTTCTTCCCTGGACTCGTTTCTCTCATTGCTATGGTCTCGAATATCTTTTTCCATGGCCACAGCTTCTTCAACTTGTGTTAATAAATAAACATGCCAAACAGTGCAACTGCAGAGCTTTCCATCTAAGCAAGGAAACTGAACGTACTAGGCTGAGCTCTTGCGCTTTCACCGTGCTGCCAGTTGCGAGATCGGCCTACTATCGACGCAGTGCGTGGGCAAGCCAAATGGAAAGGTGGGGGATTTTCTTGTCAAGCTCCTTCCACGCCCTGTTGATAGGCGAATTAGCAGTTTCAACCTTCTGCTAACTCGGCGGCGCGACTAGGCGGGTGCAGAAGCTGTAGTTTTATCAAACAAACAAGATGACAGAGAATGGCGCGCATATTACGAAGGCGATGTCGCAGCCTCCCATCAGCCTTAATAAAGCATTGTTGGTATTAATGGGCATTAATTTATGAATTTTATGACCCCCTGTTGATTAGCTGCTTTGTATGTGTCAGCCAATAAGTACCAAATTAAATACCTTCACTAATGAGGGGGACCCCTTTTTGGTGTAGTGGTTTTCGGCCAACAGTATGGCTTTGGGGTAATTAATTACCCCAGCTGAGTAAGACGGTCCAATGGTGTTGCATGCCGGATCACACAAGGTCCGAAAGGTGCTTTCTGACCAATCATAGCCCCTCCTCCTGTAGGGAGTGCTCGCTTATGCGTGTGGACGTGGACTACAGCGAAACCATGCACGCATAAGGCCGGCACTGGGCAGTTGTGCAACTGCACGGCCTTTGCGGCGGATCCCCAGCCCAGTCACGGGTCAGCCAAAGCTCAAGGGCGTTCTCCGATTGGCCCAGCCCATATGATGGGCTCCACCCCCAAATCTTCGCGACGCCGCATGCTCCGCTTTCCCCGTGCCTGTTGGCCAATAGGATGTCGATTTCTACGAGGGTCTCATCTATACGAGTACATAACAAAAGTTTGAATATAGTACCACCATTTTCTACCTTTCATCTGCATTGACACCAATTTATGTTGGATTAAGTTTAGACTTCTTAGGGGCCACCGATATATAATGCGAAAAGTTCGAATTTATTAGTATTAATATGAGGAGGACTCATCTTAGTGACATGGAGAAATTTGAAGCTCCTAATCCAGCTGAATAGTGCCCAGTGGTTATGGGATTGTTCGACCTGACACTCGTGGCTGCTGTCCTTTTCAAGGCCAAGATCTCCATGTCATACAATGACCTAGATGACTTACTAGAAATTACTGTCCACCCCTTCAAGAACGAATGAGTGTGGAGCAAATGAAGAATTACCAGCACAGTAACTATTCCCAATGAACTAACTTTACCGGATGACCAATATTGAGTTGCGGGTAGGAAACAAGTCTTCATTAAAGACTAAAATTAAGGTAAATGGCCATACATACTGATTTCAATGTCATTGTGGCCTGCACTATGTAATGACTGTGTTAGACAACGAATACTCCAGTATTAGTCTAGCAAAGGAACCCTCGCTTTTGAATGAAATGTATGCTTGTCATGATCCCACAGAGATGTTCATGTGGTATCCACATGGCGAGGAAGAAAATGTTCCAGCTGGAGAAATGTCTAGCTTGAAATCGGAATTTGGCCCGGGATATCGGTTTTGAAGAGGGAGAATCGCTCCACTGAGAGATCAAATCTCACGAACCAATCCTACCGGAATATGTTCCCCTTAGAAGAAGCATACCAAGAACGTTGGCAAACATTATGTTCATACAGGTGGAAACTTTATCGGGGATATCGTACTTCCTTTGCTCATCTGAGAATAAATATTTAAAACCATTGGTGACTTTACAGAACTAAAACCCCGAATTAAGCTACGTTAAACCGTTTAGAGTTTTCTTTTCTTTTAAATATATTTGATTCCCCTTTAAGCCTATGTGTCTGTGAAAGGTGGATATTATTTACCTGTCTCCTGCAGGTTTACTATTGTTTGTACCATTGTGAGATTGACCTGGATTCCAGAAATAACTTGCTGTTCACTGTCGTCCGTTAATATCTCCTGAGAGCCTGAGAGCCTTCTGCTTGGTGGCCCAGATACAACAGTAGTCAGTGGGCAAGGCTCAAATTCGAATCCTTCTGTTCCCAAGGACGACAATCTCACCATCTCCGGGCGGGATGGTAATGAATGGCCAGGTGTCGTATTCTGGATGTGTGTGCTATTCTGGTAGCTATTGGAATCTCTCCGCCACTTGAATCCCTTTTCTATTATCTTCGTCATGAACATGTTTGCCCCAGGCAGGCACGAACATATTAATCCAGTAGCAATTTCGGCGGACCTATAAAACATTCATCATCAGCTAAAGAAGTAAAAAGCCAAATAATTAGATAATTTAACACACTTACCCGGTCATAGCTAGTCGTACAAAAAGTCGGGTTGGATCCTGCGATGCCGGCTCAAATAGTATGACTAGACGATATAAGCTGAAGAGAGTAGCAACGCCACCAGCACCAAGGAGAGCAATTATCCTTATTTTTTTTCCCCTAGACATATGCAATATCCATACCAACGGAAGCGGTAGGACGAGAATGGTAGCATCTGTCACCAGGCCCACAACACAATCCGTTATGAAAAGAGCCCTCTGATTGATGCATTTTCCCGCAGCGTTTGGTGGGCTCTCCCAGTATGAAGATACAGGGGTGCAAACTACAGCTTTTGCGATAAGGACAGCAATGTAATAGCAGAAGAGGCATAGTATAAACCCATAGATAAAGCGAATCCTGTGTCGATGAGGTGCAAAGACTCGAGCGACCATAAGGAGTAAGGCGGATTTGACAAAGAGCGCTGCGGGGCCGTAAATAATTGTGTTGATATATTCAAGCTAGGGTTGGTTGGATATAAGCATTAAAGGAACTATTTTGTCCGCTAGGTGCCAAGTACTGTACGAAATGTTTCCATTTGTCCCTCACTCACGTGGACTGCGAAATAGCCTGCACCGTATGCTCCCACTAATTGCTGTCAGTGATCAACGGCTTGCAGACAGTTAAGAGCTCATGCACTTACTAGCAGCGTTTATTGAACAATAGGCCATGAAAAATATCTAAAAGTGAGCAAGTCAGATGACAGAGATAGTTGGAAAGATGGGCGTGCACATTACCCATGAGATGTAACAACAGTCTATGATCTTCATAAGCAATTCCATATATTAAAATTTATTTAAAAAACAAGAATCTTACAGTCTTCTACCATGAAACGGAAACCCGGTGAGAAGTAATACCTCACAGAACAGCGTAGGGCAATGAAAAAAGTGCAAACAGACATGCATATTACTTGTGTGGCCAAGTTAAGCTTGCTTAGGGTGGCCTCTCCCACGCCCGTATCGTCCATGATACATAAGTGTCTTTGTCGCAAGGCGGGATTCTTCTACAGTTCGTTTGTATACGAAACGGTAGGATATATCGGCATCTTTTCGTAGTGACCGCATAGAACGGCTTGGATGCAAGGTAGGAAATATGTTTTAATTTTCGTCGGTCATCCATAGATGTAAAGGAGGCAAAAACGTGCCATCGCAAGTCAATTATGTCAGTGGCCGGGGGATCCATCCGATTGACTTTCTCGGTATGCGGCTACTTCATACAGTTAACTGTAGTTGCGCGTGGCAACTTTTAAGCTTTGATTAGCTACCCCTCATCCACCATGCCATTTCTAGTGCAACGAAGGTTATCGGTGGGCTTGGTCTAGACTATCATAAATTCAACTGCGATTTAAATGCAGAGAGCTTGGCATTCACGGTTGAAGCCTAACGCGCCTCCGATTTGCCACGAGGCGGCTTCGCATAACTTCGCTGTGGTCCGCCGTATTAGGCTAACTTAAAGTTCAGCCTTAAGCATGGCACTTTGAAGATTGTACGAAAGACGAAGATAATAAAGGTTTTACCCGCATTTCCACTTGAGTTGTAGTTAAATGAAGAACGGATCGGGATTCTTACTACTTAGAAAACGCGGTATATCTAGCCATTAATTGATCAGCCTCATTCATCTCTTGCTCCAACACCTCTCTGTGCCTCTCACTCCGCATCTTAACCGCACACTCAGACGGTCTGAATAGGCCGTACATTAAACCCCTCCATATACAGAATAGCATCATCCCTTCTCGACGGGCCATCTTTTTCCATGACAGGCAAGATATCAAACGCCCATAACATTTCGCAACGGCTATGGACAGTGAATTTCTTGCTAGCCTAGGACTGGTTCTTCGGTCCAGTCTAACAGAACTATAACCGTCTTTTGACGGATAAGATTCCCCTTTTTCTGCGGTGTAGCTTCGACATATTCCTCTTATAGATACCTCAATGAACGGGACGTGGTGGAATTTGGCAGGAATCGTAGTGGGTTGAAGTGGTGCGAATTCAGGGAGTAAATAGGATTCAAATTGGTATCACATGGATTTGAGAGAATATTCGCAGAAATGAGTGGCTGTATATATTCATGACTGGTGAGGAATGACAGCTGTAATTATAGCGTAGCTTGTGTATAAGATTCAATCAGTAAGGAAAAGTGGTGCTTATAGTTCTGATGAACACTTGTTTCCTATTGTAACGATCTTAGAGGCCACGCCTAGGCTTCAAAAGGCTGACGTACGAATATCACACGTTGAGGCTACCCTCAGAATCGTTGTCGTTATTATTATCATCCTCCTCCTCCTTATCCGCTCCCCCGGCCATAGCTGCGGCTCGTTGAAGCTGCCACTGTAATGTTAAAATTTTCCACAAGGGCAAAGGTTTGTTGACAGGATCTGTGATCGTGAAAACAAACTGGTCACCGGACCTAATCTCTGTTCCATCCATGCGATGGAGACGATCGCCATTTGGGCCCATGCCAGGATCCGGAATTCTGAGGTTTGGTCGTAGAGTCAATGGAACAAATTCTCCTGGCTCATTCTTGAGTAAAGTGTGCTCATTCGAGTGCGCCTTCTTTGTAATCAGTGCCATTAACATCAGGATTAGACAGGAATATTAGAGTATTAGGATGTAATGATCATTTTGAACCCATCTCGGCGTAACTAATACTAGGGTACTCCTCGAGCTGTTTGGAGGAGGCCATGGTCGTGGTCATGATAAGGATATAATATATTTCTCTTCGACTACATCAGTTATTTGTTATTTAATTATATGAGTGGAATATCTATATTCAAATAAAATTGGAGATAGGTGTTCGATTGTGCGGGAATTGTTTTTTGGACAAGAGTCTAAGTTGAAAGGAGACGTCATTGATAGATTAGACGCCTGGTTGTTGATGAGTTGCAGGTTGATCGCTTGTTTGGTTGGTTGAATGTTTGGTTGATGCATATTGGATTGGTATCCGGCTTTTTGCCGTGTTTGTCAACCACTCAACGCGTGCCGCTTTCTAGAAACGCGTGGGTCAGCCATGCACCTCCAAGCCCTGTATCCTTCAATCCATACAACATGCACTGAACAACCTGATCTGGGCAAAATATTAAATATTCCGGCAACTCAATGACAGTTTGAAGTGGTGAACTCGGCATGGGCAAAAAGAGGAAGCGCCCAGCCAAATCCGCTACGGCGCTGGCTACCAATGCAGCCAACCACACAAAACGCCTCAAATCGGACGAAGCAAACTCAAGATTGACTCAGGAACACCTAGTTCTGTCGCGATATTACCGCAGAGTCGTGACATTGCGGCAGTATCTACTCGAAGAACTACCATCTACTTCCAAGGCGCGTCGCCGGCGGATCGCGTCGCTCGGGAAGTCTGGCCATGGTTCTGACGCAACAGCCAACACCAGCCTTCATTTGAATGCAAGCAATGACAAAAACGGTGATATTACGCATTTGGTTCGTCTTTTAGACACCACTCTTGTCGGCGAACTGAAAAGATCTATTCCTACCGTGGTCGAAGCGCGTCAAAGAGACTTTGCTGCATTCACGCAGTCTGAAGAGCGTTCCCTTCTTTGGACCGATACCGGGCCATGTAGTCCCCAGTCTGAGGTATGGCGATCTATTTCTGGTCTATGCGGCCCAAATTTGACAGGATAACCTAACTTCATATAGATTGTCGATTTCGTCATAGCTACCCTGTTCAACAGGGCAATGCGATCAGAGCGAAAACCACAGCATGTTTTGGCCAATGGATTTCATCTCGCTACACGAAAGCAGATCCTAGACAAAAATGTATATGCCATGGAGTTCAATATTCCTGGCCTAGTATCGCAGTTCCCCAATCATCACGTAGCGGCTCTAAAGAAGGCTCCATGGACTGACCTTTTGGGGTTGCTCGGCGTTAGTGGGGACGATATTATGATCAGATTGTTGCTTGATTGCGCGATATTTTCTTGCGTGGACGAGAACAAGTCAGCATTCTACCAAATCAGTGGTATGTGAATCGTTCTGAGTTATCATATTCAGTCAAACTTATTCATTACCAGGTGTCTATCTTTCGGAACTGGAGCCTTTAGATGAAAATCCATCACCAGAATCTCAAGCAAAGGAGTGCAAGCCTCAAGGTACCCCCAAGTTGAAAGTCGCCTCCGACGTACTGCACAAACCAAATAGTATCGTTTTTGTACGGCGACGAATGCTGTATGCCCGCCCAGCGCTGAGCGCACGAGGCGAAATCCGATTTGGGCTAAGACATATTCGTAAGCTTATTTACAAAGTTGAGGTATCGTCTCTAACGTCGATTATAGATGTCCTGAACCGCTTCCCAAATTCGAACGATACCCACCATACACTTCGTGTGATGAAGTACATATTTCCTCGACAGTTTCGACTACATAATGCATTTACCTCTTTGGTTGACAATCGCGAGACTGTCCAACCTTTCAAGGACTATACATTACGGGAAGACGAGATTGCTCGTTTGGAAGAGGTACAAATGGCAAATAATCCGAAAGCGAAACTCAAGATTCCAAGGCGTCTTCGGGGAGCTCCTTTCGAGCTGGTGAAAAAGCTACAAAAGCGTAACCAGCAATGCGCCTACACCGAATTGCTGAAACATTATTGCCCACTTGAAGTACGTTCCTGGTCAAATATCGCATTGATTATATCTCACAATAGCAGGAGACTGGGCCCGCCAAATTTGGCGCGTTACAAGCAGTATCAAACACGCAAGAATCTCAACAGCTCGTTACGCAAATTCCATTACCAACTCAGTCAACAACCCAGCTTTCTCAGGCGTCTGACGGCTATAAAGAAACACCTAATGCAAAACCGTCAGACAAACCTACCCCTGCGCAAAAGCCCTGCTTGACAGACTATGCAACACCAGTGTCTTCTGTGTCCGCATTCTGTCGCGCAGTGCTTCAAAAAGTTATTCCACGAGAGTTTCTTGGCGCAGGCGAAGACGGGATAGCAAACCGGATGAATTTGATGAAACAAGTTGATCGATTCATTCGACTTACTCGTTTCGAAAGCTTGTCGCTGCACGAAGTCTGCAAAGGCTTGAAGGTATGTGTCTGTCAGAGGTTTATATACAACCTGCTAACCTACTAGGTTACTTGCCTTCGTTGGCTCGAGCCCCCAAAATGTCAGGATGGTAGTGACCATAAAATCTCTCTATCGGACCATCGCAAACGTACAGAGATTCTACACGAACTCGTCTACTATATATTTGATTCTCTACTTATTCCCCTCATCCGCACCAATTTCTATGTCACCGAATCACAAGTCTACAAAAATAGATTATTCTATTTCCGGCACGATATATGGCGCAGTATGATCGAGAAACCACTCGCAGATATGAAATCCTCAATGTTCGAGGAGATCAAGCGCGACAGAGTCTACCGTGTCCTTGGCGGAAAGAAGCTGCCAGCGAGTGCAGTGAGACTCCTCCCCAAAGCTACTGGTGCTCGTCCAATTATAAACCTTCGGCGGAGGATAATGAAGCGAATGGGCAACCACTCGTTCCTAGGCCCCAGCACAAATTCTACCTTAACACCAGTTTTCAATGTACTCGATTATGAGAAGAAAGAACACCCAGAGTTGCTTGGCTCGTCCATGTTCTCAGTGAGCGACATGTACCCGCGCCTTAAGACCTTCAAGGATAGATTGATACAAGCAAGCAGCGGAAAGGAGCAAATGTTCTATTTCGTAAAGCTGGATATACAGTCGTGTTTCGATACTATTCCTCAACGCAGGCTGGTCTCGCTAATCGAGAACCTAGTTTCACAACCCGTTTATCATGTAACGAAACACGTTGAAGTTCGACCCGGCGACGGGTACAAAAATAACTTGTGGCCGGAACAAAACTTTCGAAAGTACAAGCCTATCCGAAAATTCATGAATAAGGCTATTGGGATCAGCAAGATACATAGCACCCCCGATTCCGGTAGTATTAAAGGCGCAAGACGCCATACGATTCAAGTGGATACCGCTATAGCGAAGAATCACCGTGTAGACACGTTACTTGATATGCTTGATGAACATGTTAAGAAAAATCTGGTCAAAATCGGCAAGAAGTACTTTCGCCAGAAGAACGGCATTCCTCAGGGCTCTGTGTTGTCAAGCTTGCTTTGCAATTTCTTCTACGGAGAACTCGAGCGCGAGGTCCTGGGATTTTTGAACAACCAAGGTACGCTTTTACTACGGCTTATCGACGACTTTCTGCTAGTTACAACCGATCCGGCTCTCGCGAAGCAATTTTTGCAAGTGATGATGGATGGCCAGCCAGCATACGGCATTACCGTGAACGCGAGTAAAAGTCTTGTGAATTTCGAAGCCACTATAAACGGAATGAAAATGCCTCGACTACATGGATCAACACTGTTTCCATATTGTGGCAACCTCATTGACACGCATACACTAGAGCTACGTAAAGACCGTGACCATGGCCGCGGCCAGGCGAGTGTTGCAGACACTTTAACGATCGAGTTGAGTCGAGTACCAGGACAAGCTTTTCATCGAAAAGTACTTGCATCATTTCGATTGCAAACGCATACGATGTTCCTTGATACCGAACATAACAACCCCAGAGTTGTCTTGCTTGGCATCTATACGAACTTTATGGAGACAGCTATTAAAATGTATCGATACTACAAGTCGCTGGGAGCACGATCGCGGCCTTCTTCAAGCCTTATATTGCGAATTATACACGACCTAGTTGGATTTGCTACGAACCTCGTGCAGTCGAAACGAAGACAAGCGCCCTCAATACCCCCTACAAATATGACTACGACGACCACCGCCAGTGAGAACTCGTCAACTCAACTAAGATTCAAATGCATCATCTCTCCACCCCAGATGCAACATCTCTGTGCTGCTGCTTTCCGCCATGTGCTGTCTAGAAAGCAGACCAAATTTGGCCCGGTCCTTCGCGGTTTGCAGCTAATGGGGAAGAGTAGCCAACCAAAGACTGATAGAGAGGTCTTACAGATGCGACGAATTATCAAAGAGGGGAATTTGATATTTGACGGTTGGAGGTTTTGAATTTAGCATCCTTTGATATCCTTTCCCTGCCGGAGTCAGACTCCCACTCAGCCGACTACCTGCAAAACAATGGCAATCCAATTAAATATTGTATATTATCTCTATACATGTTTGTCTATCGCCACCACCAATATAATTGATTTATATAAGACAGTTAATGGTACTAGCTAATGTCAGGTAATATAATCTAAAATATTATAGATGGAAGCGCCCGCTGCCCCTAGATGTAGTTACTTGTGACTCTACAAGCCAGATTTTTGATAAGATTAAATATCAATTGATTATTGTATTGATATGGGGAAGGCTGCAATACCTAAGCCACCGTTGTGGCCCTATATTCAAAAAATTGTCATCCCACTATATCAATATGCCCTAAAGCTCCCTAGGGTTAGACTTTAGAACCAACAGGTGAGGCAGCCAAGTCAAGTCTAAATAACGCAGACTTGCAGATCTCAGAAACATCTTGGCAGTAGACTTAGGTAACGGTCAAACCCCTTCACACTTGAGCGCAAGGAGTTGACAGCAGCAATTCAAAGTACACAACACCTCAGACCGTCACACGGCAAGTAACATCACCGCACAACATAACCTTACCTCAAACAATGACATCCTCCCCATTACTATTCCGGTACTCAAACGACCAAGTCGCTGCCTCCGATGAAGCCAAAGCATTCTCATGGGAAGCCCCCGTGCCAGTGAACGCTTTCTGGGACAGCTTCAAGCACTTCGCCGCGCGCAGCTTCCCCGACAACTTCTCAGACCCGGAACGCAATCAGCTCCCCATCAACCCCAACAGCGCCGACGACCAAGAAACAAAACTCCGTCCACTTTTACAGCTCCTCCAAGCCAAACTCGCCCAGGAAGAAGCTGCTACCTCGCCGCCGCAGTTACTTCACGAACTGGACTATAAGCGGTGGTATGGACTCTGGCAGGGGATTTACGTGGTGCAGAATGAGCTAGATCTACCCGAAGCCGAGAAGACTGTGCGCATGCTAGTGGATAAGAGACTAGATAAGACGAATGACATCGTCCCGCCGCATATGCTCAGTGACCATCTCGTGAAGATTGGGAAGCACAAGGAGGCAGAGGAAACGGCGAGACTAGTGTGTGCATGGATGGATGCGCATCCGCGGCTAGGCAGGGATTCACCACAGGCAATCAGATTGCGGGGGATTATTGCCAGAGCAGTGTGGCTTCAGGGCGCATCGCGGCGGGTTGAGGCAGAGGCGTTGGTGGGCGAGATTCGAGGGGTTGTAGAGGGGATGGGGGAGGGGAGGTTTGCGGTTTATCAGGGGAGGAGAGGAGGCTGAATGAGAATATGATGGCTGAGATTGAGAAGCATACTTCTCAAACTACTTGAGGATGTTCGACAATTTGAAATTTTCTTTTCATCTATTTGTAAATTATTAACGACGCAACATCATCCCGCGATAGCTTTGGTGAGTCTGCAGATTATAATACTGTAGTATCGTGCTAATTATCAGGGAGTTGATTCCTGCATGGATCAATGCTGACCGTCGCTATAACGTTAGCAATTTATTAGCAGCTTCTACTCTATGACCGATCCGCTCAGCAATTCTGATAGATAACCTTGAGATCGAGAGCTCGTCGCAGTGCAATCCGCGGAATAAATGGATTGCTCGGAATAATGTTCGCCGCGAATCATGACCAGTCGATTATTCGATCCTGGAATAATTCACCGAACGGGATTGTTCTTCCTTTTTCTTCTGTCTTGTTGACTCGTACCTGCGTCATGTGTTGCCACAATGCAAATAGCTAGTAGTCATGGCGGCGTAATCAGACAGATCACTTCATCGCTAGTAGTATGTAGGTCAATAATTTGTGTATTTGTGTTGATCTGGCACTAATGCAGGCACTCTGTTTAGTGTTTGTGACTGATCGGCTGGCCTATTCCAGGCCGAAGCTCTGTCACGACTCAAAAGTCAAGGTTGATCGGAATGCCGAAAGCTTGAGGCAAATCTCGCCAATGTTGGTTTACCTGGCCAGTTTCCCTTGGTCAGGTCGTGTGAGATGGGTCGATCGATCCATGGGATTCACTCGAATAAGGTTTTGATCTGACTATTCCGTTGGACTGGTAAACATACAAAGAGCGACAAGCACTTGTTCAACGTAGAATCGTGCTATTGGCATAGTTTGACGAGGGCTGAACGATGCTCGGATCAAGTAAAGATTGGTGCACAACGCCGAATTCCTACGAGAAAGTACCGTTTCATGCCTCAGGCCGCAACTAGTCACATGACCTGCCTCGTCTACAATCAACATATTCACCTACAATTATTACTACTTCCTCCCTGCATGTCATTCTCACGTGTAAGTTAACACAAACCCCACCTGCAACAACCGCTACTACCACACGGCCGTCTCTGATCCGTAGCACTGATTGCAACGTTTTGTCGGTGTGAAGCCGAAGGCAGATTAGACTAGCTAGCGTCCCCCCTGTCGCCTCCATTCGCATTGCAGTGCCTGATAAGGTTGGCTCCACAGCATACATCCGCTCATTCGTGATGAATATGCTCCCGGCTGTTGAATTTGCTGGACTGACACTGACAGAATCAAGGTCCAAGACGGCCCATGTAGGTACGGCAGGGATATAAGATAGCGATGCACAGGACGGGACCAGGCAGGCTAATACTAGGGCGGCGTTTCATTGTTAAACAGGTTTCGTCAGCGCAGCAGAGAAAGGGAGGTGAAATCCAGTATAGTATTGGCAATAATCAATAATAGCAAACCACAATCCATGAGTAATAATCATAATATATACTGTACTGTTACTTAATCAGTAATGATAGTCATAGCCTGAATGAGAGTCAAGGCCAGTCTTTGACAAGCCACGCGCTGATTGGCCGGGCGGGAGAGTGGGTCTCGTCATACAATGGCAAGCGAGTAACAGGGCAGGAGCGTCCCCTGGCTGGGCTTCCCTTTGCGCCTTCCGTTTCCGTACCTGCCTGCCTGTCACGTCCGGAATAAACAGTAGACGACATCGACGGGCTGATCCTGCTTTGCATCATCTCTACTTCCTATTTTCTGCATCCCCATGTTTCTGTGCTATCCATGAATCCATGAATCCATGATTCCATGATCCATATTAATGCTCAGTCACTGCAAGGCTAGAACTGCCAGCTAGACCCCGATGACGCTAACGCACCTCTGCCGCCTTCCAATAGGACCACTCCTGCCAACGCAGCTTTGACACCGCGATCTGTCTCATCTGATTTGATTCCTGCTTCCTGGTCCCCTCGTCGTTGTCTTAACTTCGTCCACTATCGCAACCGCGTTACAGCTTCCCAGCGAGCTGCTCCAGTCGTCCCTGTTTCTGAACCTGCCACCCCCACCACCACCCTCCAGCCAGTCTCGTCCTCCCTAACCACGTCGCTCGTTAAAAGCTCGCCCATTCAACGGCTGGTCTGCCTTTGTCCAACGGCTGTTGTCACTGATTGCCCACCGCCCGCGCACCATCCTCGACAAAGGAGCAGCGACAAAGCCCAGCAGAACCATCTCTTGTCTGCCCGCTTGCCTAAACGGTAGTTCCAGCCACGCAAACCAGCCTCAAGGAAAAGGAAAAAGGGAAAATAGAACTGGCGACGAGAATAATAACAGGTATTAGGTGCGCCTTTCCATCTGCAGTTAAACGCTTCCTTTGGGCGTGCGCCTCTGACTGGCCGCCTCTGCAGAGCCACGGAGACAACTGCGACCCTCGACAAGCCCCCCGGAGACACATAATAATACCCCCATTCGACCTACGCTGCCCCCCAGTCACATTGGGACAATTCTGCAAAACACTTATCCCTGCAAATCATCAGACTAAATATACCCAAGGATCAAGGCGAGACGGCTAATTGCCGCCAACCCGGGCTGATCAAGGACATCTCTAGC
Organism: Talaromyces proteolyticus; assembly: GCF_021365285.1. Classification (NCBI taxonomy): domain Eukaryota; kingdom Fungi; phylum Ascomycota; class Eurotiomycetes; order Eurotiales; family Trichocomaceae; genus Talaromyces; species Talaromyces proteolyticus. The sequence continues at coordinate 792,464 of NW_025764278.1, read as the reverse complement.
GACAGTTCTGCCTGCTGGAGAGCTTCGATATGCCGCTGAACAGGGCCACCACCGAAATGTCTGACCTGTAGCTAGCCTGGTGTAATCTGCGACGCCGCGCTCACCACCTGTTTATACCTGGCCTTTAGCGAGTGTTGTTCGCACCCAACTAGGGGTTGGGACAACGCATCGACAGCCCAACTTAATCCGGCCCTGGTGGAACCTCTCCATTTCGCACGGTCACCCGAGCCATCTGAGTCCGCTTGCCGGCCTCGTTGTGCAAGATGCCTGACGGAGACGACGAACATGATGCCTTCTCCTCTGTTCAACCACATGTTCTCTCCCACAGACCGCTCCATCTACCCTCTTCCCGCCAGTCCCACGTCGCCCCTGGCTCTGATCAACCACCCCTCGATCGAACCGCGACACTGACTTGTTCATCTCCGCCCACCTCCTACTTACCAGCAACCACATACGTCCCCGAATTCCCCCAACACCTTCCTCTCCATTACTCGTCCAATGGTGCCGCAGGAAACAGTCGGTCAGAGCAAACGCCCTCTCCTGACCCGAGCGAATTCTATCGTCCATATGTCATCGAAGATGCGCCAAAGAGTGCTGGCCTAGGTATGCGACGAATATCGGACAGCAACCCGGGAATGATTTCAGTTACATCGACTCCTCAGAATCCTCCACTGACCTCGAGACATATCGATCCCCCCTTCTATACCCGCAGCCCAGCCGCCAATCCATACCAACTACGCTCCATCTCCGGCTCAAGTATATCGTCGGGAGAGAGTGCTTCTCGACTACAACCCGCCATACGAACAGGCGGACGAGGTCGACAGGCATCTTTTAAGGACCTAGTCGAGCGATTTAATCGTACTGTCGACGAAGTTCCCCCTGTACCCATTCGATCCCCTTCCGCGTTATCGTCTCGAACTGGAAGTCCGTCCCCAAATCCCAACCGTGGTCTTCGACAGCGGGACCTTTCGTTGACTCGACTTCCACGCACCTACCATACAGAGGAGTCTATATTAAACCCACCTCCCTCAGCCAACAACGAACATTCGCTCTATTCCGATCCAATAACGTCATCCGTTGGAGGTGCGGGAGCACGTCGACCACTCTTTGGAGAGCTTTTGACCATTAATACAGATATCAATAGCGCCGGTTATGGGATCGCGCCTCATATTCCTCGACGCAGAGGCTCTGAAAGCAGTATCCCTAGCCCAAACCCGCTCTTGCTTCAACGACGGCAAGGATTAGATCCGGTAGTGTCACCATCATCTCCAACGGCCTGGTATTTAGGCACCAACACGTCCTTGGAAACCGTGAATGCTTCACATTCCAACAATCAGAATCGCAATCACCGTCGTTCGAGGAGTGACGCCTCGTGGAGCGCGTCTAAACCTGTCGGTCCAAGCTCTTTAGGTACCGAGATGGCGGTCGCCTCCTTTCGAGACCCGACGCCTGTTTCCAGTCCGGTCACTCCACATTCCAAGTCGCGCATTCCCATCGCAGCCCGACGCATGAGCCACGACTCCGACTCAGGTGGTCATTCCTCCCCGTCGACCAGACCCGGCTCAGCTGTGGGCCACTATCACAGCACGAGTCCGCACCATGTCTCCCTTGCTCCAAAGGGCAGTAGCCGTCTTCCGAAACCCCTCAGTCCATCAATAACGCCAGTAACAAGCCCCGATAGAAAGAATCGGCCACCCACTACGATCAAATCCCCCAGTCGCCGAGACATAGCTTACAGTCATGGGGTTTCTACTCAAGTCACTGACAGGGGTTCCCTCAAGGTGTACGTTTCTGCGCCTCCGGCCAAGATGTCTCCTCCGCTGCGCAGTTCCCGACCCCGCAAACAAGTATCAACTGCCAGTACTGCAGCATCTCGTGCAAAAGTTGTAGACCGCGTTTCGCGCCTACAATCGTCTGAGGCGATGGACAATGATTCAAGAAATCCTCGGCCGAGAACCCGCAAACCCCCTGAGTTAGGTAACGTTGACTTTGCCGCTCGACGTCAAAGAATCCAACAAGCCTTCAATAAATCCGTGCAGGAGACTGTAAAGAAAGAGGAAGAGGCTGCCGAACGCCGGCGACTTGCACGGTACAGGAGAGATGAGGAGGTTCGATCAATGCTCATTCGCGAGGGAGAGCTGCGCAAAATGGCTTCCATGGAATCTCCTTTGACACCTGTTCAGCCGCCATTCGGCAACACAAACCGCTCTTTCCCTCAAGATACTCCAACAGACAACAAATCTGGTTCTTCTATGCTTTCCATCTCCACCCCGAACCTAAAAATTGACACTAGTGGCTCTTTTGCTCGTCAACCAGAAATGCCTCCAGCGGAGTCTCATCTTGATCTCGGCGATTCCCCTACTCTAGGTATTACAACGCCGACTGTAGAACCACTTCGACCTGATGATGGGATTTCTGATATTCCACCTTCATCAGCCATCACAACGGCGACTAATGGAAGTGATACCACACATTTTGACCTAGAACCTGAAGTGAATTCAGACCAACAAGAGTCGCATCGCAATATTCTCAATCGCATCATGCAGCTTCGAGAGTCAAGTTCAAGCAGCGAATGTGATGAGGATGAGGAAGATGACGAACCATGCGATAACGACGAAAAGGAATCTATACAGATTATGCTTGAGTCCAGCCGAGGTACATTTCTCTTGGACAGGCGAGATAGTGGGGATACCAATGCCACAGAAGATAGCAAAATCGAAGAAACCGATGCATCGACTCAAGACCAGGCTAATCGCTGGAGTATGGCATCATGGGCCTCCTCAGCTAGGGACCAGCAATCTCTTTCTGGCGGTCTGCAAGACGGAGATGCTAACGATGAAACGCTCAGCTCTATTGATGAGGGCAACCAACCATCGTCGCGGTGGAACGAATCTGTCAATATACTGTATCAACATCCGCCGAATGACTTCCTTCACAACAAACCCGTCATGGACTCCATGACTCATATGCCGCAGCAGTCACACCCAGATAGCTTAATTCGACAAGGCCGCTGGGATTCTAAGCGCGTTACACAACTTTACCTACAAGAACTTGTCCGTGGACGCTTCCGTCAATCTCTAGACAGACCTTGGGAAGTCATCCAGTCAGAGGAAGGCTCTGAAAGCCAGTCTAAAACGAACAGCCTCACCGATGAGCCAGTAGTGGTACCCCGAGCCCGGGATTCATCATCTCGGGATCTCTTTTCCCAGCGTGCTAGTTTGAGTTTGAGGGATGATTGGGAAAGCGCATCTCCATCTATTGCAGACTGGATGCAGGTAGCAGCTGGAGAAGAGCCACCGGCTCCACCGCCGAAGGGCGACCCTGGCACCAATGGCATTAATGCAATTGAGAAGAAAGGTTCTTCAGTGCCTATGCTTCCACATCCCCCGCAATCTAAGACTGAAGGGCCGTGGGATGGGCTCGGCCTTGCTATACATGTTCAATCTCCCATCGATAAGGTTGACGTTGTTCCTCCGCCGCCACAGCCTGATCACAGTCCTCCTCCAGTGCCTGATGATTCAGAACACCTTGACGCAAGTTATCCACAACCTACACCACAAACAGTATCGCCAAGCATCTATGATAGCCAGCCGCCATCCAGCGTTGTAGAAAGTGCTCCGTTTCCTACAGTGGAAGAAGGGCAGCCAATCCGACACAGCGAAGATTCTTATTTGACCCAGGGCGGATTTACGCCTTCACCTCCGACATTGGCCTCCTCAGCAACGTCCCAGTATCAAAACTCTTCTTCTCATTTAGCCTCGGAAGTCACCCAAACTGGGTCACCAACACCTGAACAAAAGAAGCTCAAACAGCGCCGTAATGTCATCAAGGAACTTGTCGATACCGAATATACTTACGGTCGTGACATGAAGGTGGTGGACGATATCTACAAAGGGACGTCCAGTTCATGCCTTGATCTCTCCGCGGACGATGTGCGAACACTCTTTGCGAATTCTGATCAAATTGTCCAGTTTTCTATGAACTTCCAGGATGCGCTGAAACAAGCTGCCAAGAGTGTCTATGTGATGCCAAAATCACAGCGATGGAGCAGCAAACGAGGCACTCGTAGTGGACGAGGCAGCCCTCCCGTTGAAGTTCAGAACTCTGTGGGAGATGCAACTAGCTCTGAGCAGGACCAACGCACTTTTATCGGCCATGTTTTCATGGAAAACATGGCTCAAATGGAGAAGGTTTATACAGATTACCTAAAGAACCACGAAGCAGCCAATAAAAAATTACAAATACTTCAGCGGAACCCGAAGGTAGAAATCTGGTTGAAAGAATGTCGTGACTGGGCAATGGATCTTACAGAAGCCTGGAATTTGGATGCATTGCTTGTGAAGCCAGTCCAGCGTCTCGTCAAGTATCCCCTCCTATTAACCCAACTGATCAATGCGACGCCCGAAAGCCATCCAGATTATCCAGCAGTAGCTAAAGCTCTAGAAGCTGTTACCAACATTTCGATTCGCATCAATGATCTCAAAAAGCGTGCCGATGTCGTCGGTCAGGTGGTCAGCAGTCGAAAACGCAAAGAGTCAGACGTGCGCTCAGGGTTAACCAAAGCTTTTGGCCGTCGTACTGAGAAGCTCAGACAACAAGTTGGTCTTTCGGAGATGTATGAAGATGCCGACTACAACGCGTTGTCGACACTGTTCAATGAGAATTTCTTCCAGCTTCAGGTTGTCATGCGTGACGTTGAAATGTATACTCGCGAGGTAAAGTCGGGCATGGATCAATTTAGCGAATACATCACTGCTGTCGAAGGCTGTATCGATGTTGCACAGTCCAATTACACGGAGCTTGAGAGTAAATGGCATCGGTTCCGTATGTATGTACGGGAGATCATGAATGTTGCTCTACCCGAACATGTCAGTCAACTTCTTTTATTTTTTCTTAACATGCAAACAATGAGCTAACCCGATTTAGATTACTGCCGTTCGCAAAGGAGTGATTGATCCGATGCTTACTCTTCTTAAGCTTTACGAAGGTCCGCAAAAGGTTATGACGAAGCGAACCAAACGATTGCTCGACTATGCCCGATTCAAAGCTATAAAGGACCGAGGCGACCGGCCTGATAAGAAAACCACGGAGCAGGGAGAACAGTTTTCAGTGTTGAACGATGCGTTGAAGGATGAGCTTCCGAAGCTTTTCAACCTTACGGTCAAGCTAATGGAAGCCTGTCTCAAGAAGTTTATTGCCATCCAACAGCAATGGTATCAAGTAATTCAACAGAAACTCAGCCCCGTTATCGACCGTTTCCCTGCTGAGATAGCCGGTATTGTCAACGATTGGTCTGCGGATTTTTCCTTCGCTGATGCACAGGTCATGGCTCTCGCGCTTTGCAATGGCGCATTGCTGTCTGAGGCTGGAAAATTGGTCAACTTTAATGCACCAACTGACGGGTCGTCTTCTCCTCGACGACCTTCGACCGTGACTAATGCTAGTGGTCGCACTACTTCAGTCACTTTTGATAGCTCTCCTAAAGTCTCTTATGACCACAGCGCCGGTACTCCTTCTATCTATCAGCAAGGTACTGATGGCCAGAGTGAATATCAAGTGAACACCTCGCGACCATATTGGGCTGCATCTAGCCGTGCTCGCACCAATTCATCTCTATCCGGGCCTTCTCGTCCTAACACTACGGAAATCCCCAACGGAAGCGCTATGTCAGAGGCACTAGCGAACGTAACGTCTCCACGGCCAAGCACTGGATCCGTCGGTCATTCAGCAGAGCCTTTCCCGTCTGTCCCACGGTTGAGTCTTGACATGCCGTTCATGCGGGAATCTCTTTTGCAGGAAACGAACTCGTTTGACCCGGAGACAACTGCTTCACCCGCACGTTTTTCAGGGTTCTTCTCGTCTGCCATGCCTATGCCAGACTCCCCTCGACAAGAAGCTTCTACGAGTTCAGGACCTTCGATAAACAACAATTTTAATCCCAAGGTCTTGTTTCTAGCGGCCAGTCTTTACGAGTTTAATATCGACAAGTCAAGACGTGAAGCGGGCTATCCATATCTTACCTATATCGAAGGCGAGGTCTTTGACGTGATTGCTGAGAAGGGTGAATTATGGCTTGCCAGAAATCAGGACGATCCGTCAGGCCAAGTCGGCTGGATCTGGACTCAACATTTTGCAAAGTTGCCCAGCTAGACTCGCTATTCTCGACTAGCTCTTCATTTCATACATATTCAGGAAGTTCTCGTCTATTAGCGCTTCCATGTCCTATCTACTGCGAATCGCGTTTTGCTAGGCAGTTCCATTTCGAGCATTTTCAGGCGCTTTGCGGTATCATAAGAGCGAGATTAATGACCTAACTAGTACCCTATTTACGACCCAGTTTCCTATCAGACTTTCTGTTTTGATCTGCTTTTCCTTTTCTTTTATTCTACATTGCTTTCCGGTCATTATTACAGGTCAGCGGTATTGTATCTTTACACTTCTTTGTCCGGTTCCCTGGCTTCAGTCTACAATTATTTCTAGACGTACCCCAAACACGGCATATACTTGGGAGGCGTTGGCTGTACAGGAAGGATCTGTGATTACTTCTATCATTGCTTTCTCTTCTTACAATACCATGCAGTCCGCGCTGAGTGCAGACTGCCTTTTACTGATTGTTGATACATTTATGCCGTTGTCTTGCCTTGAACTTTGATGTTCGTTCTAGACAGGCATTGAGCTATGTATTTATGTAGTGTAGATACCCCGAATATTACTTTTGCATATGAATTAGCCTACAATATAATATAGTATATTATCTTCGCTAGTATTTTCCTTCTACGGCTAACGGGAGTTAATATTGAGTGATGACGATGGCGCTTCAGCCACCGTTTATCCAGCCTATCCTGCCCTGATCAGCCACGCCGTCGATCAGCCACACGTGGTGACGTCGCGGGCGAAAGAGGTCAACCACCCAAAAGGAGCCGCCTCGCTCTTACATACAATTTACATCTATTCTTCTTCATTCCTAACATTATTTGATTGTTGAACACTGCACTCGCTCTACTCCCGATCAGCTGAGTTCTGCCCTCGTTGATCTGCACCGACTGCGACGTTCTTTTCGGTCGGGTGTACCCTGATTCGTCTACTAGCTTGCACTGACTCACTAGCAGTTGTATGACGTTGCTTATCAGACCCTAGACATCCCCTTCTTTCTCTGCATTTCACTCTACAGCGTATATATATCTACATACTCGGGTTCATTCTCTCACCGCACCGACCAAATATCCAGAGATTCCCCGTGTCCCGCGGTTCCTCCCATACTTCCGCATACTTCCGCATCACACCAAGGTTCTCACCCCGCGGTGCCAGCGCCGATCTCCAGGCTTAGTGCTTGCTCTGAGATCACCCACAGCAGGAATACATTGGTGTTGACTTTTTGCTGGGTTTGCTTTTAATAACTAGTGAGTCGGTGGGTGCATTGGTTTATAGACATTATAATGCTTGGGCACGGTGGCTGACGCTTGATGGTAATCACAGGGATAGCTGGATAAGGTTACCGGCACACCTCGGTTCAACATCCAGAGACGTCACACGGCGGACGTCATTGTAAGGACTCCAGAGCGCGATTTTCTTGTCGGCGACATAACACGAGGATTGCGATAAGATGCGCGAAGGTGGGCTTGGGAAATTGCATAAACGGATGATGGGGAAGTTTGGGGAGACGGTGTGTTGCCGAGACCGTAGCTCCCCTATCTGGACTCTGGTGTGCTGATTATGTGGTCGCAGTTACATCCTGATGATGCATATCTTAGTTGTAAGTATTAACGGTTGCATTCGTCTGTATGAGGTTCGCTGACCGTCTTGATGTTAGATTACGATATACGATGTACGTACTAAGCATACGCTGGTATTTCTTACTGACTCCTCCAGTGATGCGGGAGGATATTCAAACGTTAAAAAACGATTGGCTTACAGATAATGTATGAACATACTGGGCTTGTGAGGGTAGAATTATGCTAAAATGTACAGGTTATTTCGTTCTGGGAAGAGTGCGTAATGTATGAGTTGCTTGGTATTCTACCCTCCTAACAATTCCACCAGGTACCTTGAGCACGAATTCTTATCGAAATACGAACACTCAAACATCGTCCTCCTCCGCCCGAGCATGTCTTTCATGCTCCTACAAACCCCCGATCCCCGCACCCTCCGCGACGCACTCCCGAACTTCAGCAAAACCACACACGTCTTCCTCCCAATCAACGACTGCCGGAATGTCACCGAAGCCGAGGGCGGAACACACTGGTCGCTACTGCTCGTTTCGATCGTCGACTGCATTGCTTTCCACTACGATTCGCTCCCCCCAGGGAACAGGATGGAAGCTTATACGATCACGATGAAGCTGAGCTCTTTGTTGAACCGCGGAATCAGATTCGTGAATTTGGAGGACTCGCCGATGCAAGAGAATAGCAGCGACTGCGGCGTCTTTGTGTGCTTGAATATGCGGTATCTGCTGCTCGAGCGATTGCTGCGCGCGAATTCGCATCAAAAGGTCAGCATGAGCTTGGCCGGGAAGCGCGTTGACGCGTCGGCGGGACGGAGAGAAATGCTCAAGATTGTCGAAGGTTTTAGGAAGGAGGGTGTTCGAAGACGATCGTAAGGTTCCTTTCCCCTTTCTTTTCAGTGTTTACTAAATTTCGCAGGCATAGTTCTAGCCCATCTGACCGCCATTCCCGGAGTCCTCCACGAATCGATTAACTTTTCAACACTTGCGTTTGATTTTACTTTTATTTTACCATTATCAGCACAGCGTTCGGAATTTTGTTACTGGCGAAAAAAAGGAAAATCGATAAAACGGTTGGAGGATAAATACCATTGGATGTTGCTGGGAGTACATGAATCCTAGATGATAGGGGCTTTACGTAGCTGCTTTGGTTCGGGGTAGTCGAGATGTTTACTATATATGCGTAACGATAATGATATTGATGACGGCATAGATGCACTTTGACATGATATTCGATATACTGAACATATCTTTCTTTGTATTCTTGGGGCCAGACCCGATCACTCCCCCAACCACAAGATCCATATCTAAAATATCATCCTTGACTAGTTGACCTGGAGTTTCCTGGGCTGAACGGCCTGCGAAGGTATATCGATGAGCCATGGTTAGTCTCGTATCTTTCTTAGTGTGGAGAAGAGATTGGAGATACTCGAGGAACTATACTCAGCACACTTATCATGCGATGAGCTGGACAGCTGGTATGCTTCCACACCCCGGGCCCGCAGACTATTTTCAGTTCTACTTCTATTGCCTGCTTCGTCGGTAAGCAATCGTTCTTGTATTCGAGAGCCGAGCGATTGCATTCAGCTTGAGGTTCTTTCTTTTTGATTGTTGGTGAATCAACAGAATCAACGGCCTGCTTTGCGGGGGCAATCGAGGAAGGTGGCTATGAGCTTGGTTTATACCCATACTATGTGCATGTGAGTGATTGCCTGAGGTGACAATTCCATGTACGAACACGCCGTGAATCACCACTTGGTAAGAGGGGAGAAGACAGTAGCATATCTTTAAAAAAGTGTGAGAAGGGAAAAGTAAAGAGCTTGGAAAGAGGAGCGGCCAGATACTGAGCAACTAACGGTATAGACAAAGTAGTTGGAAGGTCTTGAGCTGGTTACGAGGAAGGGACGATGGCAGCACGGCCAGGAAGCCACTAAACTGGCGACAACGCTGCAAATAAGTGCGATCTAAGTTGATAATATCCTTACACTGTTATTACTCTAGTAGTCATTAGATGCTCGATGACTGCAGTCTTGGTTCAGCGATGCACAGGGCAACGCGACTCCAACACCAGGATCAACAATCACTATCCACGGACACCTACACAGATTGCCTTAGCATCAGGCTTCCATCTCGCATGTTCAGTACATCTAGCCCCAAGCTCTCATTGCGTCCTAAGGCACGTCATATGCATGTGCCGGCCCTAACCAGCTGGTCATCGCGTTTAGCAATGGCCCTCCTCATCCTGCCTCCAGTGGAATACCGACAGAACTTTCTTCAACATTTGAAGATCAGCTCTGGCTGGACTACCTGTCAATCGTGTGTATGGTGGACTTGCACGAGATGACGATCTTTGTCTGAAGATAAGTATGCGTCTATTACTTCAATACTGATAACTGATAATAGCCTACAATCATGAGAGCCTCGTCAACAGTATACCACCCCCCTCATCGTCTGTGATTAACCTCTGAGCCCGACTCCTGATGTCGAGTCGCCTAGAAGCAGCAAATGGTCAACTAGTATTCAGGGTCACTGTGTAATAATCTATCTTACGTTGTCATAACCGAGCCACTTTGTACTCACACGCACACGAATATTAGTCTGAGATGAGATTACCAGGGAGCTCACCAAGTGCTCTGAGATAGGATACAATGGATTGATTGATTCCGCACCATTTTATAATTTGATATTTTAAGATATCTTTCTTATTTTAGTTATATTTTATAATTACTTAAATCTCTTTAGAAACCTGAGTATATCGTTACTAGTTACTTTTAAGAAACGTCTATGTGATTCACATTATCGTATCATCCCTCGACACAGCCAGTGACAACTAGAGTGGGGGCTCACCAACGGCTGAAGTACCCCCCGCGAGCGGCCTCCGAATCAGGGGTATGCAAGTGAGCGGTGTCCGAGTGAGTTCAGCATATTACTTGCCCCCTCCACGCACAGCTGAGCTATTATCGTGAAATCTACTGGTTATCGATGTCAGCGTTTAGGTAACAACTTGTGCGGAGAAATAGTTCTACCAAGTGTATTTGCTCATTAAATGCGGTATGTAGCTGACGTTCTAAGTTACGGAAAATCAGAACCCAGTATTGCAGTGTCCAACTTCATTCCTGATGGCACATTGCGTTTTGTATATTTAGTAGAATTACCAATTATAGAAACAATGCTGATTCCAGCTCTTATACCATAGCACATGACTTACTCTTTTACTATTATCATGGTGATAAGTAGCTTTTATTGTCCATTGCCTTATGATCTCCTTTATCTGTTAATAGAATACCCTGAGTGACCTCCGATCTCAGAAGAATCGTTGACTACTTTTTGACAATACAATACTCTACAATCTTTAAATCACTATTGTAGATTTTCAAGTATAAATCAAAGTTACAGTATAGATGACACTTTTTGCTAAGTCTGGAAGCGTCCATCCACAGGCAATACACACCATAGATAGCCACGAGTGAGATCATGGGTGCCTGCCCCAAGTAATTTGTTATATAGAATCGAAAGATATATGTTTACCCCCTTACTACCTACAACACAGCCATGACGAGACAGAAAATGCTAATAGACAAATTTTACCAACACCTCGCAAGAATGGCCAATCACAACGAGCCACACAAACATCACCACTCCCTCCCAGGCTGCACCTTAACCGCCTAGATGCCTCCCCCAGCGACAGGCTCACCGCTCATAAGAGCGGCAAGCCGCACGAACTAGACCAGGACAGGCACCCACGATCTCCCCTGTGACTATCTATGTAACATTTGAAGCATCAATTAATATTCATATGTCTGCCATGGGTCTTGTACTGTACCACTATCGAGTCTTGACGGGTCAGGTGGAGTAATTATTGATCGACGATGATACGACGGTAAGCGCCTCCGCCCAAAAATTACGGCGGACTAAAATAACCGGAGCATTCCCGGCTCCGAGTCACAATTAGTTTATTGTAACGACATGTGTTGATATATTCCTGCGGTTCTGTACATCATTGTATATAAGCATGGTCTAGATGATGAAGGCCCAGAATATAGTAGCCAGCATAGTAGGTTCTTCATCACATCGCCCCAACCCACGACATCAGACTGAGCACTAGTAGTTTCACCGCCAAACAAGAGCCTTCTCGGCGCGCCAGAAGAGCATTGCAGCCGCATACTACCGCGGCGGTACATCACGAGCGCTGATCTTCCACAAAAAGGACCTACCTGCCAATCCAGCAGAATGGCGGGCGATCTTCCTCGGCACCATCGGCTCGCCTGATCCGCATGGCAGACAGCTCGATGGCATGGGCGGCGGCATCTCCAGTCTCTCGAAGATCTGCGTGGTCGGCGCGTCGGAGCGCCGCGATGTGGACATCGACTTCACCTTTGTGCAGGTGGGTGTGAAGGACGACCGCATCGACTATGCTGGCAACTGTGGGAATATGTCCAGCGCAATCGGCCCGTTTGCCGTGGACTCTGGCTTGATTCGTGGCATTACCGGCTCTGAAACCACGGTCAGCCTGTACAACACCAACACGAAGAAGATCATCCACGCCACCTTCCCTGTTGTCCCTGGTGGGGAGGAGGCAGTATATGACGGCGACTTTGCGATTGACGGGGTAGCTGGGACGGGCGCGAAGATCCAGCTCGACTTTATCGACCCGAGCGGATCGAAGACCGGCAAGTTGCTGCCGACAGGGAATGTGGTTGATCGGATCGAGGGGCTAGATGTAACGTGCATCGACGCAGGAAATCCGTGCGTGTTTGTCAAGGCGGATGATCTTGCGGTGGACGGGGCCTTGCTGCCTGAGGAGACCGAGCGACGGGGCGATCTGTTGGCACGGTTGGAGTCTCTTCGCGCCACGGCTGCCGTGGCTATGGGCATGGCGCCGACGGTGGACGAGGTGCCGCCGTCCATCCCCAAGATCTGCTTCGTGTCGACGCCGACGTCGCACGCGCTGGTGTCGGGCGAGCGTCTGGCAGGGGACTCGGTGGACGTGGTGGTCAGGGCCATCTCGACGGGGCAGCCGCACAAGGCGCTACCCATCACGTCGAGCCTATGTGTGTCGGCGGCGGCGCAACTGGACGGCTCTGTGGTGCAGCAGTGCCTGGGCAGGCCGACTGGCCCCAAGACCGAGCTGGTCGTGGGCCATCCCAGCGGCAGGCTCGTCGTCGGCGCGGTCTACGATGCGGCGGGCCAGCTGCGGTCGTCGACGGTGTTCCGCACGGCGCGGCGGCTGATGGAGGGCCGCGTCTACTGGAAGTAGAGTCTAGTTCTGTGATGTACCTGTCTGTAGCTGTCTATGTATCTGGAGTGCAATATACCTGCCTGTACGCCTCTGTCCGTGGCTGCCTGCGCCTACATGCCTGTCTCTGCTCCACCACAGACTCTGGATCGAACTCTGTTTGTATGCGTCTCGCGGCTGCCCTGGCGCACGCCCTGGCCTGGCCCTGGCCCCAGCGCTGCCCGTGCCATGGAAGCCTTTCTCTGTAATGACGTTGTCGCAGCGTATAAAAAGACGGCCTCCTGCTGTGCTCCCTCTGCTTCCCCCTCTCTCTTCTTTCTCCTTCACCCCTCCCGCTCCTCTGCTCCGCTCCTCTGCTCTGCTCTCTGCTCTCCTCCTCTGTTCTCATGGCTCGCTATCCCCTCATCCCCGGCATCCCCTTTGTCGCCTCTGGCGGTCTTATTGGTCTCACGCGTGCGTCTGCCTTTGTGACGATGCCGCGAGGACCTGTCCAGTTCCACAAGACCACAGTGTCTCGCCCTCCTCCTCCTCTTCCTCGTCCAGCTTCTCTCCTCCCTGCCATCCCCGGCGCTCCTCGTCGAGTTGCCTTTCGAGATGCCTGCGTCTCTGCCATCCCCTTCCCTGCCCTCGTCCGTCCTGCCCCCTGTCCCCCCTCTCCCCCTGCGTCTCCCCTCCGCTACACTGTCTGGTGCTCGCCCTCGGTCTCCAAGACTGGTGTTCGTCGCGCCTTCATTAACCGTCGGCTTCCCCCCTTTTCCCCTCCCCCATCCCGTATTCCCCTTCCCCTTCCCCGTCCCCAGCGTCTCCTGCCTGCTGCCCCGCGCAAGTACGGATTTGTTGCTTCCCCTATCCCCTCCTTTGACGCAGCGCTCGCTGAGCCCGCGCTGCCTTCCCCATGCAAGCGTTCCGTTCCCCCGACACGAGCAGTAGGCATACCTGCTACCTGTAGGAAAGTCCACTTTGCTCAAGACGCGTCCCCTGCCACCTTGGCGCGTGGTGATGACGCTCGCCGTAGTGCCAGCTCCCTTCGAAGCATCCTTGTACGGTCCCGGCCAGACAAGGTCAGAGCGAAGAAGAGTGTTAGGTTCGGTGATGCCGTCTCCCACGATGTCGACTACTGGATCGACCGCAAAAAGCACGTCTTCAATGACGGCGGCTTGTGGATGATGGGTAGGCTACAAGGCTGGCGGGTTACCCCCCTGGACACCCCCGATGCTGACGGAGAGACCGAGAAGTACATGACCATGTGGGGACATGATCATAGCTCTTTGCATTACCATACAAAGATGCCGCCCTGCAAGCATGGCTGCTCCTGGGGGAGCATTGTGAAGCTTGCAAGTGCCTACCATCTGAGTGGAGTTTACTTGTGGAATGATCACGACGTGCTACTACGCGCCTGGAGCGAGACCCGTGAGTGGAAACGCGAACGTGGTTGGTGGTGTCTCTGATCCGCTTCTGTACTTGTATCTTCTTTCGATGGGTTTGAGATCCTCACCGCTGGTTTTCTCGTCTCTATTGAAGTTCCCTTCCTCCTTCCCCGTTCTTTGCTTCTGCTTTTGCTTCTGCTTCTGCTTCTGCTTTTGCTTCTGCTTCTGCTTCTGCTTCTGCTTCTGCTTCTGCTTCTGCTTCTGCTTCTGCTTCTGCTTCTGCTTCTGCTTCTTGCTTTTCTGCATTGCTTTGCTCTCCCTGAAAACCATAAAACACCAAAAAAACTTGAAAACACAAAACAATCACCAAAAAATTGCTTGCTGTTCTGCTTTTGCCCTGATTTTGTTTTGCTTTTGCTCTGCTTGTCCTGCTTGTTTCGTTTGTTTCGTTTGTTGGGAACTTCGCTTCCCCTACCCTACCTGTGTGCCCATCTTCCCTTTCCTACGCTCGTGCTTCGTATATTATGCCCATCTGCCCACTGCTTTTCTTCCCCGTCACCTCGTGCGACCGCATGCTTATCCATTACATTGCTTATTTGTTATTACTTCTGCTTTCCGCGCTGCTTTCTCCCCTGCCCACCCATCTGCCCATCCCCCCCTTCCCTCCGCTCGCGTTCTATATCTTATACCCATCGAATCTGCCCATCTTGCTACTTTTCCCCGTCGCTCTTGCATCGTAAACTTATACCACTGTTTTGCTATTGTCGTGCGCTCTTTTCTTGTTTCCTTTGTTTTTCCTTGCTGCCATCTATCTCAGATCTCTATTATTTCATCAAGACTTTCGTATACCGAGGGTCTTGGAGAAGTGATAGCTCTGCTCAGCCCTGCCCCCTATTCTGTGTCCGTTTCTTCTTCACATCTTATTTTCCTCTCGTCTTGTACCATATCTTTAAACGGTACGCTCCTCTTCCGCGACCATCCCAGCCCCATTTACTAACCGTCAGCTACCACACCTTACACCCCTTTCCAAACCACTTACTCGCACTCTTTCTCTTTTTTTTTTGACAATGGTAAACTGTCTCCATTTCCTAACAAGCGAATATTCACTAACCGCCGACGGCCTTTTAGTAGTCTCCAACCCGAAGTCGCTTACAATAGATGAAACGAAGTGAGGATCGGTGTTATGGTGGTGTACTGTATTACGCGGAGAGGCGCGGCTTATGTATCTAATACCTGCTCCTTCATCTAAATGTATACACATTTGATCGATCGAACTATCCACAACCTGTGATCTAATAAGACTTTGACGTTGCTGGTGCAAAATTGGTATATGTATTTCCGGCAAAGTCTTCCCACGGTTGGTAGTAGGAGTTAGTAGTCACCGGGGGCTGTTAGAGGTAGGGGTAAAGCAGTCGGCTGCAGTTTACGCAATCTGATAAGACCGGGTGCTATTCGCTCCAACAGCTCCAGCCAAACCTCCTTTGTTACATTTAAACTCCTTTTCGGTTCATTACCGAGTCATTTCGAGGAGTACTACATTTTTCTACCATGTTCCCAT
Organism: Talaromyces proteolyticus; assembly: GCF_021365285.1. NCBI lineage: Eukaryota > Fungi > Ascomycota > Eurotiomycetes > Eurotiales > Trichocomaceae > Talaromyces > Talaromyces proteolyticus. The sequence continues at coordinate 776,583 of NW_025764278.1, read as the reverse complement.
CCGCAATAAATGATTGAATATGTATTCTATAAGCATCATGAAGCCCGATATCTGATATAGATATCAATAGCGACTTGATAGCTGATGAATTATACGAACGAACGAAAAGAATTAAAATAAATAATAACACGCCGGTAAACCAATAACCAGATACCTAAAGGCCAAAGACCGTTCGCCACACAGTTTGCAAGTCAGAGATAAATGATGAGTCCATGTCCTTCCTTCTATATGTTGTGCGATCCATATGATATGAAATAATGATGGAAAAAAAACCGGTCCGAAATAAAATGATGCAAATGATGCAGGAGTTCAAGGAGGAGTGCGCATCGGTCCATATTCAGATCCTTCGCGATGGTGGCCGTGGTAATGGCGCTGATCGCGACTCGCGTGTTCCATTGATATTGGCTGGCTTATGCTCGCTGCTGCCAATGCTGCTTGTTGCTGCTGCTGGGCAACAACTTCGCGCGCGTAGAATTCGACGAGCATCGTCCCGTATGCGTCAAGTTCTTCAACCGTGATGGATAATCGGAAGTCGTTGAGCAGGAGGAATTGCAACTCTAAATGATTTAATTCCACTAGTGGAAGACCGCCGACCTAGTAACATCTAACATTAGCTAAACCATCGAACTGAGGAGAAATAGAATACCTTTGCATAGCGCGAGTTGGTGTAGAAAACGTCGGAAAAGAATTTACTCGCACAGGTGACTCCGGCGATGACTAGCCGGTGGATATTAAAACTATCAACGATGAAAAAGTTGGCAAAGTGGTCTTCATCGTCGTCGTCCAGTTGTAAGGAGGATGTGATGGATGATTCTGGGGACTTTGGTTCCTGCGCTGCTATTCCGCTCGACGACGGAGGTGTGACAACCGTAATGTGAGAATGCTGAGCTGTCCCTGACCGCGAGCGAGAGCGTGCGTCAAGCGACATTGCTGAAGCCGAGTCTATTCGATTCCGTCTGCGCTGGATAGGCCGCCGATTGACCATTTCCGTCATGCGGTCAAAGTAGACTAGTAAGCTTAGAAACACTTCGTATGTGGTTGGACAATACTTGTGAATGCGAGTGAGATAGCTGAGAATGGTAATTGATGGTACGTTCTTCCCGTGGAAGGCCAGGACGCTGCTGGCTTGTGCGCTTAGGTTCGTTGTACCCTCTAGTGGAGGAATGTGTCGATGGATATGTTCATGCTGCAGGTCATTGGTGGCCGTAATCTTGGTCAACAAGCCGGCCACCATTTCAATAATATCCGTGACCGGCATCGAGCTGATTTCGTATTGGCGAGGGACATCTGTTGTTTCCCTTCCGGGCTGTCTCGCGCGTTGAGACTGTGCTAGGAATTCTTCGCTGGCGAAGCTTTGTATATGTGAAAGATCACGCACTTTAATACGGCTCGGTGACGTTGCCACTGAGCTTCCCAGGGACTTGGTAGATGAGATCGTGGGTTGGAGACGTGGAGACGATGGGGATGGAATGTGGAAGCCTGCTGAATGGCCCATCGGCACATTTCCTTGTTGTAGGTCTGAGGGACGATAAGGAGAATTCGCGTCAGCGGTTTGAGAGGAGGGCATTCGGTGAGAGCTCGTCATTGCGTCGGAGCTGGTGCTCGAAAACGGTGAGGAGTGATCGGTATTAATCTGATTAGGGTGTGGTTGCACATATGCTGGTACATCATGCGGGGACGAGTAGGAGGGGGTGTGGGTATGGGCCGAAAGAGAGGGCGTAATCGTAGACGAGATCGGCGTAGACGTTGTTCTGGAGCTATCGGAGCTACCAAGGCTATAGTTATGCTGAGCAGAGGCTGAGCGAAGAGAGGAGTCTGGGTTTGTGACGCGATTAACAACGCCTCCTAGCATCGTGTGTTTGAATGGAGGGCAGTAGGCTTGATGATGCGGCGCGGCTACAGAGCTGATATGCGCCATGCCAATGTCAGTCTTCCAATACGCAGATTCAACAAGAACAATCCATGCGCTGGGTGCTGGCCAAGGCGATGCGGGGCAGGCAGGCTCAGAGGGGAAGAGATAGGGAGTGGGGAGATGACGCAGCGATGGCAAGGCAAAAAGGAGCGCCGATGACCCGGTCAGGCAGACCAGACTAGCGCCATGATGCTGCAGCTACAAGAAGTTGAGGAGGGGTTTTTGGAGGGAGTTATGGCAGAGAGCAAGCAAGCAAACAAGGAGAGCAGAGCAGTTGGAGGTGGTTGCCAGATAGGGAGTAGAGACTTACCCAGTCGGGCTTGGAGGAGGGGGCGGCAAATGTCAAAGTGGCAGCGGGCCAAGCCAAAACCCACAGCGCTGGGATTGCCAGCTATTATTATCGACGTTGATTCACGTCGCACTCACAAGCCTACCTCGACGCAACCCGGTGCATTGTCGGGAGGGAGATCAGTCTTGCTCGTAGTCTCTCGCTCCTCCCCTGGCGATCAGTCCAGCGATAGTCGAAAGTCAATCAGGCCGCGTTCACGCCCAACGACGCCACGAAGCACGGGGGCAGGGATAGGACAATGATTGACGATCACGCCGCAGACCGAAACCGCCCGGCGATGTCGATGCAGGCGCAGCAATTAGATCGAGATGCGAAACTGCTAGGTGTTAGATGTCGTCATAGAATGCTCGCTCGACTCCTGCACGTAGCAGCTCACCGGTAGTCCGCTTCTCTCAACCAGACCCAGCTGGCTTTCGATGGAAGGTATCGTGTATAATTCTAATGGGGGAATCGTATAGAGTGCCTGGTCGGTTGATGCGGAAATGCAATGCTTGAAACTCGCCTAGAATTGAAGAGCAGCTGAAGAAAGCGGTGAACTGGACTGGACTGAATCGAATTGAGTGCGACGAATCGAGCAGATCCCGCGACTTATCAGGATCGCGCCGGATCTTCCTCGTGGCTGGCAGGCGGGACGGCACAAGAGAGAAGACACATTAATTAGGGGACATAAAGAGAGAGAGAGAGGGAGGAGACAGAGATATCAAGAGAGAAAAGAAAAAAGCGATCAAGATAGCAGCATGAAGCAGGCCTAGGCTCTGGCAGCAGCTGGCGACTGCTGTTCTGGCAGGAGCAGCCGGGCCTGGCGAATGACACTGCGCCGCCCGAGCAGGTGGTGGGCTCCATCGTCCTGATTCCGCGCGGGGACGGCCAATCATCTTGTACCTACAGCCAGCACTAATCGTGTATTTATATTCTTTCTATATTCTATATCCTACATAGAATATATACTATATATAAGAATATGTTAATATTGTATAGCTTAGTTTAGACATGCTCACGGATACGACAATCTCTTTTATTAACTCCACTTATCAGTGCTGCAATGATGAACAACCCTATCTCGCCGCCCCAGGTCCGCTATACCCATTGTCCGGCAGATACAAGTGTCGTACTGCGCCCTTGGCTGTCAGCACCACCAGTCGGATCACACCGCCAGAGCTGCCATCCCATTTGATCGCCTCGCCCAGCGCGCTCTTGACAAAGCTGACGCCCTCCTCCTCGGTCATGCCCTCCTTCCAGTTGGCATCGCAGTATCCATAAATGTACGTAGACCCAGACCCGCCAATTGCATACGCTTGCTTGTGGAGAGATCCGCCGAGAGGAATCGAGTATACCTGCCCGCCATGTCGCCGGTCGTAGCCAGCAATGATGATACCCGCACTATCTCATTCCTCACATTAGCTCTGCCTGACCCGAAGGATACCATGAACCCACCTAAGCATGTCTTTGTTCTCATAGCATAGTTCCTGAAACAGGGCAGCCGCGGTCTGGGTGCTGGGAGCCTCTTCATTGGCAATGCCGTACATATTGAGGTGGTAGGAGACGATGTCAGCCACCGCCTGCGTGTCGGCCGCTGACCCGGATCGACAGCACCAGATCGTGTCGTGCACTTGTGTCAGCTTGTCTGTGACTCGATTCGCAATGTATGCACCGGTCGTCGTCCGGCTGTCGGCTCCGAGGATAACGCCGTCTTTGAAGTTGATCGCCATGCTGCTTCTGTCAATTCACGAATGCCAACCGCTTTGGTGTGCTTACATCGAGGTACCCAGGCTAGCAGAAGTCAGTTATATTCAAGTAAAATAGCTATGGAGGGAGAACGCACTTTACTTCGCCCTTCTTCAAATGGTTCATGTCAACGTGGATGCCATCTAGAACAAACGCATTAGCTCCATTCGATACTAGCATGAGCATCGGAACAGCATACCCTCGCCCAACGAACCCGCTGTGTTTGAGATCATCGTGATCTCGCTCTGTATGTAGTATTTTGCGTCTGGATAAGCTGTTGTACAAGGCACAAGTCGGCGGTGGTTGCGTAGCAGGATTGGATTGAGGATGGGAAGTCGAGCTGGTGACGAACTGAGGCAGACAACTAACGCGTAGCTCCGAGGCGGTCAGGTAGCTGGAGCTTGTGATTGGGCCTGCGGTTGGGCGTGCGCTTATCGTCCCAGCGTCCCCTTTTAGCTTGGACGGTAGCCTTGTCGTACAGTTGTCCTGCTGTTCGGTGCATATTGTGATACTCATCTTTATGCCCTCGCTGCGAGAATCCGTTCCTGTCTGCCATTGACTGGTTTGCATCGCTCGCTTCATCTCTGGAGGAAATATCTGCGCCCCTGTGTGTGCCTTGACAATCCTGGGGGAACCAACATTGCGCATGCGACACCCCGCAATGCTACGCGCCTGACCACGACCGCTATCTGCAGTGCCTCCAGCTTCTGAAGAAGTAAATCCAACTATTCTCTATCCACTATGTCTGAATCTCCGCCACCATCGCCTCAATGGAGCATCACAACGATGGCCGGGAACGCTATCCAGTTCCTGCGCCTTCCCGTCCTCGCGTCCTCCGGTCTTGCAGTGATCGCTAGCAGTCTGCTATATTTCAAACAAAAGTATGCCTATTCTTCAACTACAGAGTTGCTTCCAAGTACTGATTATATCACGCAGTGAATTGATCTATCCACGAACTGTCCCCGTCGATGCTCGCACCAACGTCCCCAAGCCATCTGCATTCGATATCTCCGATTACGAGGATCTCCAGATCCCTACTCCCGACGGCGAGTCCTTGCATGCGCTCTTCATCCGTCCATCCCGGAAAGAGCGGAGCCAAAATGTGACTATACTAATGTTCCATGGGAACGCCGGAAATATCGGGCATCGAATTCCCATCGCCAAAGTTCTGACGCGCACATTGAACTGCAATGTGTTCATGCTGGAGTATCGGGGCTACGGGCTGTCGACTGGAACTCCAGATGAGAAGGGCCTCAATACCGATGCACAGACCGCGCTCGATTATCTACGCCATCGAGCCGAGACGAGAGATACGAAGATTGTAGTGTACGGACAGAGTCTAGGCGGTGCTGTGGCGATTAATCTTGTTGCAAAGAACCAACAGAAGGGAGTGATTGCCGGACTCATTTTAGAGAACACTTTTCTTTGCATTCGCAAACTCATTCCTTCGTAAGTAACCCTCTCTTTACTTTCTGGCTTCTTCGAAACTGACAAGGTTAGTGTGTTCCCGCCTGCCCGCTATCTTGCACGCCTTTGTCACCAATACTGGGGCAGCGAGGATGTGCTACCCAAAATCGAAAAGATCCCGATCCTTTTCCTCTCTGGACTCAAGGATGAACTGGTTCCGTAAGTGATCCCTCTGTCTTGGTTTATATATGCTCATCTGAGAAAACCATAGCCCCGCACATATGTCGCAACTATACGCAGTGTGCAAATCGTCTACAAAAATTTGGCGCGAGCTGCCCAATGGCGGCCACAACGACAGTGTCGCCGAGCCGAATTATTTTGATTACGTCAAATCCTTCGTGATTGACGAGGTTCTTGACTAGGCTAGATTCACTGATTTTTATATACCTACACCTACCTATACATAAGAGATACCCCTTCAAGACCCTGCGAAAGACAAACTATCGAGACCAAGTTTTGGGATGTCTGATCTTCTCTAGGGGCTCGACTTCATTCATTCCATATCATTTCATTGGAATTACTTTTTATACTTTCTTCGTGTTTATGTACATATTGATATGGTCGTTAATGAGATTTGATGTTTTTATTATTCGTAACTGACTTTGGTATACATGATATAATATAATTCAACTATTCTACAAGAACCACATCACCATCTTACAAGCCCTCGAACCGAGCCAGCTTCTACGAGATCTTCTCCGTCTCATCAACCAGATCCTCCACCTTGAACCCTTCTACATCCCCTCGCGTAAACATCCGCAATAGCTCGCCCTTCCGCCCACTTCCCTCGCCGTCATAGTCATAAAACCGCTGCACACAGCTCACCAGCCAACTAGCCTCCGACACTGACACCCCCGAGTCCGGCATCACCTGTCCATGCATCAGCACAAGACCCTTATCATCCGCGAGATCCAGATGATGCGTAATAGTCGTATGTGGTTGCGCATAGGAACCGTGCAGTTTGTACGAGGCTAGCTGCGTGAAAACGATCGTCGAGGCATGCGTATTCACCGTGTTCGACGATGACGAAGTTGAAGACGGCTGAGGTGATGCAGGCGGGTGGAAGGCCCATTGCAAAAAGTGAATATCTGCGCCGCCCTCAACCGCAGCCGACTCTTCTGCGGTCTGTTGGCCCTCGGTAGATGAGGCGGGCGCTTGGCGGGGGAGAGGAAGGATGAACTGCGGGTTTGAGCGGGCGACGTTGGCCATGCGCTGGTAGGTATCGAGGGGCACGACGGCGCAGATGGAGTGCGGGTTGTGAGCGTGGCGGAGACGCCAGAGGGTTTCAATTTCTTTGGCGGGGAGGGCGAGGATTTTGTCGATGTTGAGGATCGAACTTAGTGGTTTTATGCCGGGGGGTCCAGAGGCTGCTTTTGCGGCGGCCGCAATTGGTGAGGGTGGCGATTGTTGTGATACAGGCGAAGGAGAGGGGGGAATGGATGTCTTGCTGGACAAATTTGGTACTGGTTCAGGCGTGACAACAGTCGCGGCGCTGCTGCGATGCTTTGAGATTTTTTCCTTGTAAGCTTCTTTCAGCGATTCTATAGATTCGTGTCCTTCTCTACACAAAATAGCGTTAGTCGTTTAATCCACCAGTTCCAGTTAGCCAGGTCAAGTTCCCAGCTAGTCAGGTCAAGTGCTTGGGGCCGCTCACTCCTTTGCTTTCTGCTTCAGTTTATCCTGGTACTTCTCCAAGATCTGCTGGGGGTCGCGATGCGTCGCTAAAAAGCGCACGTCGTGGACCTGCGCCCATCGCCGCTGTTGTTGGGGCTGCAGGTGTCTGGAATTGGTTCGTAAGAGTGTATGAAGTCTGGGTAATCGGAGGGCCATGGTGGGAGTTGAATTGATTGTGTAAAGAGAAAAGTCGAGGGTTGAAGATGGCGAGAACGGTTAGACTGATGCCAAGCCAGCCACTGTCAATTCCGCCGCCTCCCCGAACTGCCGACATTAGCAGCAGCCTTCTTCAATAGCTAATTACATATATAGTGCTAGAATATGAAATATCTTGGTGATATCCCTAAAAACTCTTGGTGAGCCTACATCAATTGATATGCCATGTCAAAACATTGCCCTCGCGTTATTTACTGGATCGAGATGGAGGACCCTGCTTATTCCACATGGATGAGTTGGAGGCGATTGCGAATGCAGTTTTAATTATACATTGGAAATGTTACTTTATCATTCCTAAGGGGCTAGCAGCTTTATTATGTATACCGTTTGGTTGGGATCATACAGACCGGCCACAATGCTGATGCTGAATCGCCCACTAGCAGCGGCTGAAACTGGCCAGATGTTTCCCAGAGACATGCTTATTTTGGAGGAGGGTGGGCTCCTCAATCTCGTCCCCGAGACTAAGACCAGTCTGATGTTGAGCATTGAACCCCCAGCTGTAAGCTTTTCCATCCTTGGTAATAGCAATAGAGTGATCCATCCCTGCAGTCGCAAAAACAATTTCGTCATCAATGCCGGCTATGGGAGTTGCAGCTTTAAGAATTAGTGGTTTTCCATAGGTGTCATATATGATGTCAGATGATGGAATTTTCTTGCTAAGAATACCGAGGGCTTTGTTATCAATGCGTCCCAAAGTAAGACATTGGCCCTGGTCGGTCAACGCCAAACTGTGGTCTTTCCCACCAAATACGGTGGTAATACTCCATTGTTTCCCCAGAGTTTGAACTTCAGTGGGGTAAAGGACCCCAGCATCACTCTGCCCAGCTCCTTTGAAAATTCCAGTTTGCCCGAAATTATTTGATCCCCAAGCATATACTTTGCCATTTTTTCGGATTGCAAATGAATGATAAAGTCCGGCGCCAATATCAATAATATCATGAGAAAGAGCACATTGCCCAGGAGTAAGCCATGGGGCTTTGTGTAAGCGATTGGTGATACGCCTGCCCAGCTGGCCCTGCTCCTCACAGCCCCAGGTGAAAACGGTTCTATTTTATGTCAGCGCGAGAACAGGCTGCGCTCCAGCAGCGAGTTTTATAACAGTCAAATTGATTGTTGCTGCTATCCAGATACGGTAACACCTGCCTGGGATCAGCCCAGACAGGCAAAGTGTTGCTGCCTGAGGCATAAATCACGTGCCCACTTCTTGGTTGAAATTCCGGGCTGAGACTATCAATGTGACATCAGATCGACTTGTGCGACAGGTTTCGGCAAAATTACCGTAGAAGAAAGTGAACTCTTCTGCTTTACTTAAGTTAATATCCCGACACGGTATCATAGTCTGAAACGAAGTGATTCAGGAACGGACCGTGTCCGTTCCAAATGCGGAAACACCAAACTAGAGATATGAGGCTGCCCCCGCAACTCCGCCGAGACCCTCCTTCTCCATCCGCACCGCTTCGACGATAGGCTGATGGCGTGTATCTCTAGCACAGACATCCCACTGTCTTTAATTTGATTCCTGGACACGTTCCCTGCGTCTCCACATTAGCTTCGGACGGAATTCCGCAAGCCTAGGAACGCATGAACTATTCGTATAAAGAGCCCTATTTATCCTCCAAATGTTGTTGAGAGTTTTAGAACTTGAAAAAAGAAATTACACCGACTCACATCTAGAGAGGTTAACAAGAGTCTGTACTGTAGGTACATTTCAAGAATATGACCTTGTTTTCCAAGCAATCACTGTCTTCCAACTGGGAATTCAGGCAAGCCGATGATTCGGCTTCAAATGACTGGCTCCCGGTCCCGTCAATACCGTCGGTCGTGCATCAAGATCTCATAGCGAATGGCAGGTTCGTTCAGATTATGTGAAAAGATGCATTTGTGCGCTATAGAAATGCTAATTGTAATAGATTATCGGACCCTTTCATCGGCTTCAATGAGCTACATGCAGAGTGGGTTGGCGAGAAAGCATGGATCTATAAAACCGTCATACAAACACCAGAAACCCCAGCTGGTGCCAAGGCCTATCTTGTTTTTGATGGCCTCGATACTTTTGCTACTGTCCATCTCAATGGCAAGGTGATATTGGAGAGCGACAACATGTTTCTATCCCACCGGATAGATGTGACGAATAATCTTCTTGAGGCCGGGACACAGGAGCATAGTCTTGAAATTCATTTTGACTCTGCCTTGCTCAGAGCACGGGAAATTCAAAAGCACTATCCAAACCACAAGTGGGTTGGTTTTAATGGCGAGATGGCTAGACTGGGCGTCAGGAAATCGCAGTATCATTGGGGATGGGATTGGGGCCCAGTTCTCATGACAGCGGGAATTTGGAAGGATGTGCGTCTGGAGGTTTATAGTACGAGAGTAGCTGACCTTTGGACCGAACTTGAATTGTCACACGATCACCAACTTGCGCGAATCAAAACCTATGCAAAGATCGAGTCGAGCAACGCATTGAATGGCCATATATCAGTCTTTGGTCTCTCTCTAGACGGCAATGAAATTGACCAGCAAAGTGCTCCCATCGGCTCTGACGGATCTGTTGCAGTGACATTCAAAGTGAAACAGCCAAAGCTCTGGTGGCCAAATGGCTACGGCGAGCAGACTCTATATCAGCTATCAGTCAAAGTGGTTGAAAATGGCACCGAAATACATCAATTATCAAAGAAAATTGGAATACGTACTGCAGAAGTCATTCAACAGCCCGACAAACATGGAAAATCATTTTTCTTTCGAATCAATGGTGTTGACGTTTTCTGCGGCGGTTCCTGCTGGATCCCAGCAGATAACTTTTTGACTCGTATCAGTGCAGAAAAGTACCGGAACTGGATTAAGCTGATGGTTGCAGGAAATCAAGTTATGATCCGGTATGAATAATCCCCCTTTTTTTAACGATAAGAATTCCTGACTTATATTAGTGTCTGGGGTGGTGGTATCTATGAGCATGATGCGTTTTATGATGCATGCGATGACTTAGGCGTCCTGGTCTGGCAGGACTTCATGTTTGGCTGTGGTAACTATCCGGCTTGGCCAGCTATGTTAGAGTCTATCAAACAAGAAGCAATCGATAATGTCAAACGACTCCGACATCACCCGTCCATTGCACTCTATGCTGGGAACAACGAGGACTATCAAGTCCAGGAACAATCGGGACTAACATACAACTACGAGGACAAGAACCGGGAGCATTGGCTAAAGACTGACTTTCCGGCACGCTATATCTATGAGCATATCCTGCCGTCCATTGTGAGGGAGTATTCGCCCAGCGTCTTTTACCACCCCGGAAGCCCGTGGGGAGATGGAAAGATCACCTCTGATCCAACAGTTGGCGATCTGCACCAGTGGAATGGTAAGAAAAACCTTGCTGTCTTGGCTTCAATTAAATCAACCCTGGCTAATGAAACTACTAGTATGGCATGGCACACAAGAAAAATACCAGATTTTTGGATCGATTGGAGGTCGATTTAACAGTGAATTTGGCATGGAGGCCTTCCCACATCTTGAAACAATCGAACATTTTGTTGAGGATAAGAAAGACTTGTTCCCGCAATCTCACGTTATAGACTTTCACAACAAAGCAGACGGCCACGAACGCCGTATAGCTACTTATCTCGTCGAAAATTTGAGGACAGCGACCGATTTGGAGGTAAGCATGGTGCATTATCTCTCACTACTCTACTGAATTATTTACAGACCTACATCTACTTAACACAAGTCGTCCAAGAAGAGACTATGATGTTTGGCTACCGGACCTGGCGACGCCAATTTGGGGATGAACGTCACTGCGGTGGTGCCTTGCTCTGGCAACTGGACGACTGCTGGCCTACAATCTCGTGGGCAATCGTCGATTATTTCCTTCGACCAAAGCCAGCGTATTACGCCATGGCGCGCATTCTTGCTCCAGTCGCCGTCGGTGTCCAGCGGGAACATCACGACTGGAGTATATCGCACGCGCGTCCCGCCAAGAAAAGCAAGTTCGAGTTATGGGCAGTAAGCAGTTTACAGAAAGAGGCTGTGGCTTTGATTGAGCTTCGGTTTATTTCGGTTGATACCGGCCTGGAAGTTCGTGAGCGTATCGTGCACGACAACGTTCGTCTCGTTCCGAACGGGACAACAAATCTCATTCTTGACGGCGTTATCGACCATGCCGCCTACCCCGAGCCTCATATCCTTGCCACGCGCATGTGGATCGATGGAAAGCTCGTGGCGCGGGATGTCGACTGGCCGCAGCCATTCAAATACCTAGACTTCAGTGATCGAGGACTCGAAGTGAGAGAGAAGGAGGGAGCCGCGGCTGACGAGAAAGTGCTAGGAATAAGCGCTCGTAAGCCAGTGAAGTGCCTGGTTTTTGAGGAGCGAGAAGGCGTCACTGTCAGTGATAGCGCGTTGGATATTATCCCTGGAGATGACCAGACCGTGAAGGTCAGTGGATTGAAAGCAGGCGATAAGTCATTGAGATACAAGTACCTTGGACAGTAAATTGTGCGGTGATACGAAACAAGCCATGGTTATGATTGTGATATCTTGGAATTTAGTTTACATGTAGTGTAGACAACTGTCAAGGGTCTGATGAGCATTCACTTACCGACTACTTCAAGTATGCAACACAGAATAATAGTCCAAAACATCCAAAACACTTGGATGTGATCAAGATAGTCCACAGCACTAGTAATCTACAATGCTACGGTATGATCAATCCCCGCATCGTATTGGGATATATCAACAGACTCTGTATAGTGCAATGCCATAAGTAGTACAACATCAGAATCCCACCGATCTTTCTTCGCTTCTTCATATCACATATGCAAGCCAACTGTGATAGACCGTTGGGTTGTTCGGAGAAAATAGCCAATCCGGAGCCGCCAGCCTATCCAGACACAGTTGACCAGTTGGCGATAGGATCGACGGTGTTAGTGATTTGAAAAGGAGTGGCTGAACCACTAGACTGAAAGTATACCTACTCTCTAATCAGGGAAAACAAAAAATCGAATAGTAGCTGCTATCTATCAAGAAGCTGGCAAGCTAGTCATCGAGTAGCCACATAAAATATTATCTAAACCCTAAACTGTAACCAATGGTTCACCTTCTGCTTCATGGTTTCTTCCAGCATTGGTCCCGCAACTGCTCGGAATGAACGAGTCTTCTACGAAGCTGGCTCCACCATCCGCCAAGATGGTAGCAGTTTGAGGATAGAACGTGAAATAGAGGCCATCGTCTTTGTTCGAAGACATACTACAATTTCTGTCCTGGAGATTGTTGACTTTCAAGTGACGACAAACAACAGTTGGATTCTTGTGAAACGCATCCACGGATCTTCGCTTTATTTGGCATGGCCGAATTTGAATCCTCATGCTCGATAAAACATATTGTCTAGGTTGAAATTGTACCTTTGCCAGCTTCGAGACATACATCCATCAATTCAGGGACGGATTGGGTCCTGCTCAGAAGGATCTGCCTACGACCATTGATTAAACAACGGATTTCCCATAAGGCCCTTCAGTCGTGTGTCCGAATTTCATTAAAGCTACTGGGGATGTTACTGGCTTGGTTTATTGGGAAATGGCTGGTTTCTGGCCTGCATGGTGGGAACGCTGTCTTTGGAGATCGGTATCAGCGATAGTGGCTAGATATTGTCGACGAAATTATGCCTTCTTATCTGAAGGCGTTTGAAATTCACAGTGAAATAGAAATGCTCTGAAATAGGAGAATAGTCCCTCATTTTGCTCCATTCACTATTTGTGGCCGATTTGACTGGTAGACAAATGATCACGGCATGAAATTTTGCTCTCTTCAGATGAAAGTTTGCCTGAATATCAGTCAGATAAGAGACCATCTCAGCACACAAATTGCGCAGATGTGCATATTCTGGCTGCAAGTTACATTTAGCAGCTGCCCTAAAGGTGATGCCAGTAGGGTCCAGTGACTATGCTGGTCAAAGTAGCATTGTCTATCTGATTATCATCTGTACTGTTGGGCTCATTGCTAAATGCGGAGTAAACTCTCGGTACTACCTTTACTCCCACCCGGCAGTATGGGCACATATGTTGAACACGTGGGAGCTCAATTTTTGAATTATCAGGTTCAAGGTGTTTCCAACGGTTGAATAACTGCCGAAAGATGAGGATATTATTTTCATCCTTCCTTCAACTTCCTATTTTATTTTAAAATATATCAATTTAAATATATCAATATGTGAATGACTAGAGAAATTATTATTCAGAATGCAATACGTTAAAACCAATGATTGTTATCCTTCCGGGGATCTGGGCCTTATTTCTGACAGCCGAGCATAACTAGTGGCTGGCTAGCTGTTTGAGACTTCATTTGATGCAACGTCAGCATCACGCTTAGCCGCCTTCTGGTGCGGATCTTTCATGTCACTTTCTCCATCAGGCAACTCCATCACAACTTTTGAAGCCCGACGGCAACAATACACCTATTAAATTTGAGCAGACAATGCTTATGTTTGAGCCCTGCACCCATTTCATCGATTGACTTTGGAGGTTGTATAGCTGGAGTCTAGAATGCAGTCGCAAGAGGTGGCGAGGGTTGAAGGAAGAATAGATAATTCCACTCGCTCCATGGCTGAACCCTGTCTGGTCTATGCAATCCCATCAAATACCGCGTCTTCAAACATCTAAATACTAATAGAGAACTCTAATGCGAAATACGAGGCAGCTACAGTATCAATTTATCGGTACGTCATCGAATCGAATTCCCCAGATTGTATGGTAGTATTGTCCACCCCCGCCCAGAAGAACGGAAAATAATAGCTTCTTGGCCGTTGATTGCCGGCATTAACGGACGCCCTAGATCTCGCTTCCTCGGACTCTCGCTTGCATGGTTTCGGGTCCGACTGGCTGGCGGAGGATGTAGTATAGAATCGTCACCAAACATGGTAGCAGATCCATGATTAACGTCGTGTCCATATTACACCTTCAATACATAAAGCTTAGTCGAGATAGCTGGAAGCAGCTATGATCACCATGATTCAGGCGTCCGGGAGTCCGTGGGGTTTGATACATTTCGCGCATTCAAAAATGCGTGCATCAACTGGTTGTTGTAACATCACTCTCAAGGTTGGGCGGATGCAACGGTTGATTTTTATCGTGTTTACTGTGCCAAGACGGCTGCTCATTTCAATCTGCTGATTTCTAGATCATGGAAGTTCTGTTTACGTACAAGAGCGCTCTCGATGTTGGCGTTTTAAGTCGAGCAGGGGCCGACGCCAGGGCCACCAGGCTCAAGTATATAAGAATGTGGAAGGCCTAAAAATTTTTTTGTCAATATTTCCAATCCTAAGCTCGGAAACAAGGAATTCAGCAGGTTTACTGTCTATTCCTCTCTTCTTTTCTTCTTTATAACCCTCCTTATTGCCCTACTTTCTCTCAACGCTTGCGTTGTGTCACTTTGTTCGTATCTTTCAGGTAAAGACGTTCCGGACCAAATACCCAAATCAAAATGTTTTCCACTATGCTCGTGAAAGCTGTCGCTAGTTTTATGGCCATTGGTGTTGCTTCTGCACACATGGAGCTGGACTGGCCGTACCCTCTGCGCAGCAAATTTGACCCCAATACTCCCGAAAACTTGATCGACTACTCCATGACAAGCCCATTGGACGCCGATGGTGAGTTCATATGTATAAAGTCTATGAATCAAAATAACTAACGAGAATAGGCTCCAACTTCCCTTGCAAAGGCTATAACACCAACACCCCCTGGCGCGCCACTGTTGCATGGTCTGCTGGCCAGCAATACAACATTAGTCTCGCTGGCAGCGCCACTCACGGCGGTGGCTCATGCCAGCTGTCGCTGAGCTACGACAACGGCACCTCCTTCCACGTCATCGAGTCAATTGAAGGCGGCTGCCCACTGCAGTCCAAGTACGATTTCACCATGCCCGACGACGTAGCCAACGGTGACGCATTGTTTGCCTGGACCTGGTTTAACTTCGAGGGTAACCGTGAAATGTATATGAACTGCGTCGACATCACGATCTCCGGCGGCTCGGGCACTGCTGGGGCCTTCGAGTCTGCGTACCCGGCTATATTTGTCGCGAATGTTAACAATGGCTGCTCGACCGTGGAGCAACAGGAGGTTGTTTTTGCGAATCCCGGTAAGCAGGTTCTGTATGGCGGAAGTGTGACGAGCTCTAGCTCTCCTTTCCCGTCTTGCTCTTGAAGAGAGTCATTGGCATGGTATTCGGGGTGGGTGACGGGTGAAATGTATATAGGAAATGAAATGTTACCCTAGTTGATGCAGTGTCACGCTATCTTATGCCATAGTACTATTACCCTTGAACAAATCCATTCTGTAGCACAAGCTTGATCAAGCGCCTTGCTTTGTTGATGCATGCTATGTAGCAGTATCTTGAAACAAGTAGATGTAAAGCGCATAATCAAAATGGAAGATGTGAATCCTGGGTCCGGAATGAGCCGAACCATGGGCTGTGTATGCGAAGAATGTGAAGTAGAGTTTGCTATAAATAAGACAATCACAATGTTTATTCACTATATAGACTAATAAAACTAATGATTTTATGTTTCTTTTGAAATTTCAGATAAGCAATGTTCTATCAGACCGAAAATCTGTAAAATCCGAGAAAATTCCGCTCTAAATAAAGAAATCAACACTAGATGACTCGTTCGCATCTTTCCCGTACATGTTGACACAAGAGAATAGATTTAGGCGACAATACTAAATAACCAATTAGAATACAAAATCTGTAATATGTTGCGCAAACCGAACGTGGAAGAGGCGAAAGGGGTAATAACTCACCTCCAGGGATGTTCCGTCTCTCCATACTGAATATCCTCAATCCATTTCTTCACTGTCTGCGCAAGGTCCCCGATTTCATGGCCCTCCTTTAGTCCGCAGTCGACAACCCCTCCATTCCAAGTAATTGAACGGATCGGGCTGACAATAAGAGCGGTTCCCGCCCCAAAGAAATCCAGCAGACGTCCTTGCTCGGAAGCTTCTTTGATCTCACGCATGTAAACTCGTTTTTCTGACACTGTCCAACCATCTGGCACAAGTCGTTCGCGGGCGAGGTCGAGAATCGAGTCTCTCGTTATACCCGGAAGAATTGTGCCGTCGAGAGGTGGAGTGAGGAGTTCCTTGGTGTTTGTCTCAGGATTCACCCATGCGACAAACAAATTCATCGTACCGGCCTCGGTAATGTAGTGTTCTTCAGGCACGGAAGGGTCACCGAGCAGCCACAATACCTGCTGCAACCCTCGCTCGCTGGCTTGCTCCTGAGCGACAATCGTAGGCGCATAGTTACCGCCAACTTTATTATCTCCGGCCCCTCCAGGCCATGCGCGAACTGGTGAAGATGCAGCCTCAAGCGAAATGGCTTTAACGCCACTGCTGCCAAAGTAGTTGCCCACCGGACTTGCGATAACATATAGCAGGGCTGATCGCGGACGCGATACGCTGACATCGGCTCCGGTGCCAATTAAGGTTGGACGTAAATACAATGCGAAGCCACGGCCTCTATTATTATTAACGCCTCGCAGTCAGAACCAGGATTCCGTTCTACACCAGAATGAAAGAACCTACTCAGGAACCCAGCGACTTTCAAGCCGGGCATATTCAATCAGGACCTTGAGAAGTTCATTCTCATTGAATGTCGGCAGAGCTACACGCGCAGCAGATCTGTTGAGTCGTTGGATATTCCTTTCTGGCCGGAATAGGCGTACATTCCCCTGAGCATCTTTGTACGCTTTCATACCCTCAAAGCAACAGAAAGCGTAATGGAAAACAGCTGCTGCTGGATCGAGTTCCAGTGATTTGTAAGGCTCAATGACCGGCTCGGTCCATCCTGTGTTGACATCCCATGAAACGGACAGAATGTGGTCTACACAAAGATATTAGTTTGTTGTGAGAAAAGATCAAAAAATAAAATCCCGCGACAGGCTGATGAGCGCCCTACTTACCCGTAAAAGAACGGCCGAACTGCAGCTTGTCAGCCGGCTGCAATGGCTTGAGCTTGTCGGCCTGCTTGACGAGAAGTTTCGTCGAGTCTATATCTTTAGAGATGCTGCCCATGGTGATCGACTCAACTGGCGCTGGAACTGATAGGATGAAACATGACAGGTGTTTGAAAGGCTGCAGCAGATGTCGTGCTTGACGGGCCAACATTCAACCAACGGATGATCATCCCGAGCGGGGTTCTGAGAACAGAGCTTATACTCTTATCGTCCTAGTGGGCACCAGTTATCAATAATCAGGAACGGGGCTGACAGGTCAAGCTAGCTGTGAGCGGGTGGTAATTAATAATGCTGTTGGTCATGATAAGGCGGTTGATAATATCAGGTAAATGCTCGCAACAATCCATCAACATCTTTGCGACTTGCATCAAATTCTCGGGATGTAGATCAAGAAATATCTACAGGAAAAATGGTATTGCTGGTCTAGCCCAAAACAATGATAGAATCGGGTCGTCAGCAGTACTCTCGGTGTAAAACGAGTGAACGGGCCTTGCGACCGAAAATCCCCAACCAGTTGGAATACGTCGACGGAGACATTGTCCGTCATGCTTGCTATATAGCAGGGGTAGAGAAATGTCTAGTGAAGCTACCCATCAAATCAGAACTCATATCGAAGGAGTGCGAAGTTGAAAACAATAACCGTCTGGGAATGAATAGCGCGACGCAAGGTTATGTGAAGTTCATCTTTAGCTTGTCACTCGTGTACAAGAATCGCAAGAGGTGATTGCAAGGATCACGTGGCAACTATTCTCTCCTGCATCTGCGTGAGTAATATGCTGCTCTGAGCATTTTTCACAGCTGGATCTTCCTGCCGTCATTCACTATGACAAACAGGAACTCATATGACTACATGATAAAATCGTTTCGTCGAGATTTCGTTTACTAAAAAATTGGATGCCACCATCATACTCTAATAATCTAGCCTTCTGAACTGCTCACTGCTGCTCCTACATATTTGATTATTGACCCAAATGTCTAATAAGATTCTATAATAGCAATCTCACTTTATATTCCGCCCTAAATTTTCATTTCCTTCCATTTAGCACTCGTCTTCCCTGATAAAAAGACCCTTATTCAATTCTACTCAAACTTTCTGAAAGTTCATTCTCACCACATTTTCCAAGATAATTGTTCTTTTTTCCAACTCTCATTATTTCCAAAGTCATTTATTATTAGATATATGTTCCTGTTTTAAAATACATGTAGATATGTATGCTTCCTAGTTTAAACCCTTCTTGATTCCTTCCCTTCTCGCGTACCTTGGCCACATATGTATGACTAGGTGATTAGAATTAAAGCTTGACACAGTTATAACAAAACGGACTATACATATCATTGCATTAATGTGCCTTTACCCTACATGTCAACTGGTGGTGGCTTACATTACTTGTATATTAAGTAGAGTATACGCCATTAGGGCTAAAGGATAACGTGACCTGAGGTGTCACAACACCATGTCTGTGACGTATATCAAGCATATACGTACCACTTCCGTGATCAAACTACGACGTCCATAGCTCTAATCATAGCCTATTATAGCAGGCCAGAATATAGATTCTATATGAGTAACCTTAATATGCGAAGCTTATAACATGAAGAGAAATTATATAAAGATTAATAATTAGTAGTCTAGTTTAGATTATAATTATTATGTATATTATTTTCTTACACTATTATATATAGATTTGGTTATTAAGTATATTGTTTCTTGAGTATTTTATTTATAGCATATACCCCTCTCTTATGAAACATGCCATGGACTCTGTTCACACCCTTTCCCAACCCATATCGTGACAATAATGATGATGATGATGATGGATCGGAATATAGATACACTCGACATAGCAGGCTCTTATAGCCATACCTGCAGCGTTAAGACACTATCTAACCATCAACAGAGTAGAGCGATCCGAAATAAGCGGACGGAGTTTCATGCACACTATTTTGTGCATAGACCGTGACAGTCATTGAAGGAATCTTGAGGTTGTCACTTGGTTGAAAGGTCTGACATAGAATATTAATAAAAGAGCCTCCAAGTCCTTCATTCTCCTCCAATAGCTGGGAGCCTCAGAAACTTCTCAAGCTGTCTAAATTAGAACCAGATACCGCCCACTCTAGTGGATTCTGGCGGTCCTTCCCTACATGCGCAGCACCTGGCCTTATAGCGCAAGCAAAGATCGCTGCCCAATCATTGTTTCTACTTTTCCATCTCTAAATTGGATGAGAGCTTTCCCGATAACCGTTCTCAAGGCCGTGTGTCCCGCTCGAGAGCTCCGGGAGCACGTTCGAGGTCCGCTACATTGCTACCATGCACGTAGTTTGCATGAGCCCAGTCGAGTACCTTCGAGTAAGGCCGACACTTGTGAACGCTGTTAATGGTCAGTTTCAAGAGTCACGAAGGCAATGGTGTACAAAACCCTTACGTGCTAAAGTCTGGCAATGGCTGCTTGTAGCCTTTGGCCCAAACATACGTGACCATACCAAGGTCTGGATCACACATGAGCTGTCGGATGATGTCAGTCACAAAGTAATTTTCGACGGTTTCTCTTTGCGCAAGAGACCTACCTTTTGACGCAGCATATCTATACAGTGGTCTGGAATCTGGTTAGCATGACTCCGATCAACTTTTAGGGCCACTAACCGAGGTGGTATCTCAAAGTTTCTTGGTCCTCCCATTCCTTATTCTTGGGCAGGTAATAATCCATATATGTCGCTTGTCGCACCATGTTGAGGCAATGTAGTTGGTGGAACGCCTCAATACCAGCTATATATCCGCCACCCATCTCTTCTGTGTACTCAGCCGCATATTCAGACGCGTTGATTCTATCGAGCTGGTCTCTGGACAGTCGAACTAAACCTCCCTGGGGATACGTGATCTCTTCCCACGCGTCATCGATATCCTGACTCGGAGGACCGCGAAACCTGTTGTACTTTCGAAGTGCTCCATTAAAGCGTTGCGGTGAGAGCTCCCCATCGTCGTAAATCTCGAGCGCGGGCGACCAAGTCGATATCTTCCGTACGCACTTGTCCTTTGGTTCCATGAATATGATCCCGAAGGCAAGCAAACTCAGGACAAGGCCAAGTATCATTCCTACAGCGAGGGAACGGAGATTCCAAAATTGATGGCTTGGCGTCTTCGCGTCCTCGACGTGCCCGTCACCCTGAAAGCTATCTCCGTTGGCGCCTTCAGCATCGTTCACGCGCTGGTAGCTGAACGTTCCCATCCTGGCTCACCAGATTCTGTCCTACAAAACATAAAAACACAAATACAGGGTGATCGGATATCAGATCGACATCACTGGACAACTCTTGCCACGCGAGTTTCACATCACAATTCATGCGACATTTTTGAGTTCTCCAAGACCGAAATAGACATGATCCCTAGTCCCCTTTTGAATTTACTAGTCCGCCCTATTTTTGGTCCGTCCGCAATCCACTCGAAAAAGGGTCGAATCTTACCGTATTGGCAGTACCCGTACGGTAAAATAACATGCGCCAACACATCTCTAGACCAACCGCCACCTAGAGGATCACGACGATAGGTAGTTTAAGTTTTAGTCGGCTCCATAAGTCTCCATTCCTCACGCAGCTGATAGATGGGGGCCGAATATATGAGACATAAGCCCATAATTCATTGCTAAGATTAAGACCGATATCACCCACCCCTGTAACCCGTCCAATGTCGCAAATGCATGACTGAACAATAATAAGATGGCTTAATGTATATCAAATAAAGGTATGCATTAGGCAATATTTAAGATTTTAAATATCAAAAATCATAAAATTAATTAGAATTATGAAGGATAGATATCCAAATATATTTTAATTATCGGCGCATTGTTGAGGACCAAGGGCTATCAATATTGAATGGCATTTTCATGCATTCATACAGAGTTTATTCAAGGTCAGCACAATGACCAGTAGGCCAACAAGCGGTGTTCTTCTGCGCCCACGATGTCAACGCATTCCAGTCTCGACAGCGCCTAAATTGCCCATCTCCCGTTAGCTTCGACCGGTATGGGATATACAATGGGGTGTCGTCGGCGCGGCACTGGATGGACTGGCGGAGAGAGTCGTAGCAGTGGTTGATGTGGATGAGTTTGTCGTCTACCGGTTTGTTCGCCATCAAGTCCTTGATCGCGTCTCGTAGGTAGATCTGTCCATACGTCAACAGAAATTCTTCACAAGCCGCTGGAATGGACGCTGTTTCATACCACGCAGTGAATGTCGTGAAACCCTGTAAGGACATACACTCCTTTACTCGCGTCATCGGGAAAGTCTTCGGCAGCAGGAAGTCCGAAATCTGCTGCCTCATCGTGCGGGATAGCAACGAAGCCATTTGTCGTAAAAGATGCCCATTCAGCATCGGACACAGACTGATTTACGTCGCCATATTTAGTGTAGGTGTGATATTGGTCCCATGTCTTCCCATGGGCATATATGCCAGCTACAGAATTCGTTAGATCCAGTCAGTGATATGAAAGGCACGAGATTACGCACTAAACCCATCATCTTTCGCGGCTAGCCTCAGCCGCTGATTTTGGGTGTATAGAGTAACGTTGCAAACAAGTAATGCCAGGGAGACAAGTACCAATGAGATTGGTATGGAAAGGAACGAAATCGACGTTGAAGTCGTGGATGAGGGCTGTTTTTCACTCCTAGGTTCAGATATCACGTCAAAGTTGTCGCGATATCGACCTTCGGTAGAATCCATCTTCTACTATTTCCGAGAGAACACCCCGCATGCCATTAGAAGTAGAACCGCGAAGACAGATTCACGGGTGCCGATGTGGGCCGACACGACAGAGCTCTGGAGTCGCACTCTAGAACATCATGGGCGTGAAATATAGACTCAGCCTCCACAAGTTAATGCAACCGACAGACAGACCTGCCTGATATAACTAGCATGTTACCCCCCAGTAAGTGGTAAGCGCCACGACTAGTCTTGGCATAAATTGTAACCGCTAGTAAGATTTTGTGGCAGTGTCTGACGTTGTGACTCTTTGGAAGAATCATGGGTTTATTGGTTCGGGGCAGATTCGAGACATACGTTGATCGACACAGCTTGAGGAATGTTCCGGGATGACTGCCAAATTCGTGGTTCTCATTTTGCTTGCTCTCCCTAGTTTGTCGAGTCAGCTGAAAAAAGTAAGCTGCCTCACAAAGTCACCGATTGGCGCATTGTGGTTGCCTATTATACCCTGTCGATCTTACGTCAACGAGTCAGGACTCAGCGCTTACCACTCAGCTACTTTTAGCCCCCAAGCCTACCTCTTTAATATAACTAGAATTAGCTTGTGGGTACTGTCAATTGGGTAGTATCGAACATTCTATTCAACAACTGAACTCTCGCTGGAAACATACACAATCTGGTTTTGCTATCGACAATCAATTTCCTCTCCGTCGACAGTATACACAAAGACACGCCGATAGCACCAAAGTGCCGATATCTACTCCATTTACATACCCTCAATCAATATATCATCAGCTACAATGAATTTCAAGTGGCTATCGCTCTTGAGTCTCTGCTTAGTCTCACAGGCCATTGCACTACCTACCTTATCCCGTAAGTTCATCCTTATTTCAACACTTTCACGTCAAAATGCTAATGAGCGCTAGGACCACAATTTGCTCGCGGTGAGGAGATCACCGACGGTACTCAGATCGGTGAAGGATGGAAACGTAGTGAAGATACCACCGATGGCACTCAGATCGGTGAAGGATGGAAACGTAGTGAAGATCACACCGATGGCACTCAGATCGGCGAGGGCTGGAAACGCAGCGAAGACACTACCGATGGCACTCAAATCGGTGAAGGATGGTAGATTCACTTCAAGATGAATCTGGTTTCTTTTCTTTTCTTCGCTTTGCTTTCTTTTGTTTTAGAACCAAGAACTAGCCATTTCATGGTTAATTTCATATGTAACAGGTCACGTTAAATTTAAGAACCAAATGGTTTTTAAAGGTTCTGGGATAGGACACGCATGTATATACCCTTGGGAATAGTCAAATTGGAAATTGCGCTCTCTTTATCAAAGTCTACGGAGTAAATTTCGGATCTTGAAAACCTTTGTGTATTAATGGCTAGGAATTATACATCCTAATCCCATCATGCTCACGGCTCTCACAGTGTCCAAAGTGGTCATACAGCGCAATCGGATGATCGCTATCTACATAACAGGCTGAATTGTTCTTCGCCCAATCCCTTCGACTATCCCAGTCGATGCAACGCCGCAGCTGTCCATTGCCTGTCTGATTACGACCCCAGGTATACAGCAATGTATCCCCCGAAGTCCCGCACATAATATACTGCAGTAGGCTATCGAAACAGTGCCGGGAGTGTCCCATGGGGAGGCTTGGAGTCTGGCCCGCCGCCAACTCGGTCAAGGTCTTGCGGAGTATTGTTAAGCAGTGAATCTGGTGGTATCTATACCCGTTGTTCCTTTGTCAGTCACTTTGAAGATAGATTACCGAATGAGGTGGGGGTTAACGCACGCGTCAATAATATACACTCCCTTGGAATTATCGGACGGTAAGCTCATGGTGTCCGGAAGATGGTGCGCGGCAGCCCACTCGTGGTCAACGGTCACGAAGCCATGGGCTGGAATGATACGGTCCCACGCTTCATTCACGGCTTGATCATCGTTAGGGTCCGAGGAGCTGTAAATGTTGCTGTACCATTGGAATTCTCTCCAACGAGTGTCAGAGGATGTGAGTTCTATTCCGACAGGCGTAAGCTGAGTTTGCTCAAATTCCAAGAGATGACGGTAGGAACTCACGGTATTCTGGGACTTTGGCCCGAGCTTCAGGTTGGTCCGGCCGGTAGTAGGTCTGTTCCAATGCGAGGATGGTGCATACAATGGACAGGAATACTATTACCGCTTCGCGCCAGAAGTGTAGGGTATTTGTGACATAGCGGTACACGTGCTGGTTGGGATAATGTAAATTGGAGTTGCTGCCGTCAAGAGACGTATATTTCGCTTCTGAGGATTTGAAGCCCGAGAACATGATTGCTGAGTACTTGGGGTGACACTTCTATTCAGTCCTGAGTGTTCTGCGAGAACCAGAGGATTAACATGAGAGTGGATCTTCCCATCTACCGAGTCTAGATCTCACTGGTGGTGGGACAGAGAGGGAAGTATAATGTCTGGTTTCTATTACAGCTAATCGGCCACGTCCACGGAGTAAAGACTTGGCACCAAGCTGGTTTGCTCTAAGCGATCTCACTAGACGATTTGAGAGAATAGTATAATTATGTTGCTATTTAAAACTAGGGGATATCAACTCATTGGAGCACGCGCCTCGCATTAAGCGCTTCAATTACGTGCATCCAGGGAAAGGGTATTTAGGCTTTTTTTATCCACCCTCCCGTTCAGCCGATTCAGGATGGACTATTTTTTATGGTTGTTGAGAATTAAGGGGATGGATGTGCACTTTGGCCCCCAAAGTGACGTTATCTTCTCCTGCCGCCATCAACCCCACACCAGTTGGCCCTGTACCAATGGTACACCAGGGGCCAAAAGTATGATTTTTTATTACATTACGAAAGTTTGGTAGTGGTATTAGCGGCATGTGGTTAGCCACCCGCCGTTAAATTGTATTAGGCCTATGTATTCATAGGACCAACGCCAATACATGGGCTAATTTACACGAAATTATGGTCGAAATTCCACCCAGCCCTAATATCTAATATGGATTAACGTGCAATGGGATGGTGGAGGGAAGGTGGGGAAGGTGGCGGGGGACATTGGCCAGTAAATCTTAGGTCATCCGCTGCAATACACTTGTACCAGGCGCGCGTGTGGTTACGGACAAGACCATCAAATGGTGCTTAGGTGAGAAATTGAGTGCCAAGTGTTAGCTATTCATGTCCAAATAGCGAGATTTGTGTTCATCGCACCTCTCACCAGTGTCATCGAACTGGAGAGCTTCAGAGGCTTTATGTATGTGGGAATATATATACTATATTATTATATTACTATGTACAAGAAAGGTTAAATGTGTATATCTGTGGCACTCTTTTCAGCTCTCCAGAACCAACATTATAACCCTCGCGAACTGCTGCGCCTGGCAGACATAGTTCAACACTGTTCTATCTCCCTCTTCACTTTAATCCCAGACCCCGATGCGCCCCTCGTCTGCCAGTCGTCGGCCCCGACGATATACGTTTGTACCAATCCCTCATCGTGACTAGGAATATTCGAAGGGAGAGACGATGCCCTAACCGACTTGTCGAGGCTGTAGAGACGGCTGGTATGCTGCTCGGTGGCTGGAGATGATTGTAGGGACCGCAAGGCGAAGCCACTCTTGATTCCGCTGACGATGGATCCTGGGGACAGAGGGCCTAAAAGAGCGCGTAAAGTCGGTAGGCAGACCACGATCACACCGAGCCCACATTCGATCATGGACCAGAAGAGGAGGTAGGTTATGAGTGCTATAACATTTTAGTAAGGTTTAAAATATTTTGCGTGAAATTTTCGTACTCTCTCCGTCAGACTGCTCAAATGCATTCACAATATACTTGATGTAGATCGCCATTCGTGCAGCCGATGCTGCAATTGTACTTTTCACCCGTCAGCACGAATATCAAACTCCTGTAGAGAGAAGTTCTCACAGAAGACCGACAAAAAAGACAGCTGCGACGGCAAGCTTTCGTCGGATGTCCATGTACAGCCTCCATATCTGCATTCAAATCAGTCTATCTCGCAGAAAGCCAGACAGGCAATACTGACCTTGAAATGCGGTAGTGCCCAGATTATGACATCGATAATGAAATCAGAGATGGCATATCCCTCGAGGAGAGGCAGCTGAGCGCTGCATTTCTCCGCGACTACCGCGACAGGCGCCCATGCGTTCGTGGGATGAACTCCGCAAAGGAAGATCGCACCGATGCCGAATGCCAACATCCAGACAATAACCAAAACGATCAGGAATATGATGATGATATCCAAGGTCTTGTCTATTTGCATAGTGCAAAAGATTTTGCGGTAGAAGAAGAGGATACTGAGCTTCAGCAAGCCAAATGCGAAGACACCAATGAAGTCAAAGAAGTACTGGATCTGTATAAGATATTAGTATAATTCTCCAATGAGGGTTGGACAGTGAACTACTTGTTGAAGTCGAATCTGCTGGTAAGATATCGAGAATAGGTAGCCATCCGGACCAGGTACATTGGGCGGCGGAAGAAGATCTCCCAAGGAACGTGTCGCAGCACCCCAGATGAGAAGCCCCGCGAGAACAATTTCCAGGAACTGAAAAAGTCAGTTACGTCGACGCATGGAATTTCAGATTCGCTGCCCACCAGTGCTGGTACGGTTAACCAGTCGTCCACCCATGGTCGAATCTTCGCCTTCCCTCGCGTGTAGAAACGTAGAGATACTGCAATGATGCCGAGAACAGGAAATAAAATACTTATGACAATCACCGCGGCAGGTGTAGCGTATGTTCTCGACATGGCGATACCTTCAACAGAACAGCCTTGTGGCTAAGCATGTGTGAAGATTGATGACCGGGGGGGGAAGTGTTATCGTCCTAGGGTGTCATGTGCCTGTCGGGATCGTAAAACGCCATGGAATGTGAAATACGAGGTAACATGTCTTCAGCCCCTCAAGTCATCGACGTCAGTAGCATTGTCGAGAGAAGTCATCGGCTTGTGCGACACGACGCTATCGACCTCGGTCGCAAAAGCGATCGCCATCCAATGGGTAACCACACCGTAAGCGCAAAAAGAACGATTCGTTGTATCGTGGACACGAAGCAAGTCGGGAACTTTTTAGGCTATGCCAACCTAGTGTGCCACGCAGCGCTTTCAAAAGTTTCTTCAAAAGTTTCTTCAGAAGGTTTCTTCAAGAGGCACCCCATAATTAGGTACCGGCTGGGACATTCTTGTGGACGATTGGCCCGGAGGTGTATCACATTCCAAGCTAGCAACGTGTGGTGGTATGAAGTAGAGACATTGCATTGGCTGATTCGTTAGTTCCTGTTAGTTCTTATTGGAAAGAAGCGCTATAACGATCACCCCCGTCGACGAGGGGCCGTATTGGCATGTATTGGTCTGTCATGCACGAGTATCCGTATAATCGTATCAACAGTGACAGTACCGGGAGGTGGCTGGAAGATCTACGCCCCCGCTGCAGCAGGAAAGGACGGTAGCGCTCGAACAATTCATTGTGAAACATATATTTAGCTTGCTCCAGAGATGTTAATTTTGTTGCGGACCATTCAGCATTCACTTAATAATCAATTAATAGTTGGAGAATCCTTAATAGCCGTTCCGAGCCGGCCGGCACCGGATAAGCTCCTTCCTTTGGTGTAAGCATAGCTCTCCCGCTTGACCTTGAAAGCTTCGTCTAGCCAGAACATCCGAGAAGAGACCTTTAAAAGACACAGATGAGTCCTTCAAAAATTGAGTGAAATTCGGAAATTGTTCCGCAACTTTAGTTGTCGACTCACCATGGCCATCGCAACTGTCTTTCAAGCCATAGAGACAACGGTGATTTTGTCATTACTGTTGACGGTCGTTGGGGCTGTCCGGCGGCTCTACTTCCACCCGTTGGCGCATATTCCAGGGCCAAAGCTGGCAGCTCTGACCTGGTGGTACGAGTTTTATTTTGATGTTGTCCAGCCTGGGCAATATGTATTCCATATCCAGGAGCTGCACAAGCAATATGGTAGGTCGTGGATACAACCCGTGAGCAGCGGGATCACACGCAGGTAGAGTAGAATGTAGCTGAACAGGGAATATCTCCTCAGGTCCAATTATTCGCGTCACTCCAGACGAACTACACGTCAATGATATTGGCTTCCTCGACACGGTATATGCGCCGTCAATGAACCGCAGAGACAAGTACGAGTACCAATTAAGAAGCTTGCGAGTTCCCGGCGGCGTAGGCACGACAGCCAGTTATGATGTCCATAAAAAACGTCGTGAAGCTCTTAGTCCTTTCTTCAGCAAACGGAATGTGTTATATTTGGAGTCGTTGGTCACCAAAAAGGTAGAACAACTGTGTCAATTGATCGCGAAACATGCCGGTGAAGGGACACCCGTAAATCTATCAGATGTCCTTTTCGCCTTTTCAAATGAGTATAATTTCGACATGTCCATAAAGCCAAGATGGTACTAATATCATATAGTGTTACCACAAATTTTCTTTTCGCCCAACAGAGCGACAATCTTGCAGATGAGGCAAAGGCCGCTACACTCCGCCACAATAGCAATGAGCTTCTACTAGGAGTACACCTCAATAAGCATTTCCCATGGATTCCAGATTTCCTGGAGTCTCTTCCACTATCTATAAGCAAGCCAATGATGCCTCCTGGGCTGGTCGACTTGCTGGACCTATTCGAGGTGAGCCCCGACTTGATTACCGAGCGATGAACATCATTCCTGACACAGCGATACAGAGAGTTCGTACCGAACTGCTCGCTATCATGAAGGCCAAATCGTCGGGAAAAGTTGGCGAAAAGCCCGTGGGTCCAACGGGGAAGGAGTCAGTCTACGACTCTGTTCTTGACAGTTCCGTCCTCCCGCCACTAGAAAAGTCATTACTTCGTCTTGAGCAGGAGGGTGCACTCCTTGTCCTCGCTGGAACCGAATCGCCTGCCAAATCCCTTCTGATCCTCTTTTACCACATTCTAGCCAATCCCTCAATCCTCAGCAGGCTTCGCAACGAACTCAACACGGTCCCGGCATCTGCCTCCTGGACCCAGCTCGAGCAACTCCCATATCTCTCAGCTGTCATCGAGGAAGCCAACCGCCTTTCGTTCGGTGTCACGGCACGATTAGCCCGCATCGCATATGAACCCATCACCTACACTCCATCCTCTTATGTCACCACCCCATCTAGCACCCCTAAATCCTACACGCTACCTCCCGGCACACCCGTCAGTATCACAACCCTCAGCGCACACACCAACGAAACGGTCTTCCCAGATCCTTTCGCTTTTGATCCGGAGCGATGGCTTGGCGAGAAGGGCCGCGAGCGCCGTAAATTCCAGTTCGCCTTCAGCAAAGGAGGCCGCAAATGTTTGGGTATCGAGCTGGCAGGAGCAGAGCTATATCTCACGACAGCGGCGCTGGTTAGGCAGTTTGACATGACTTTGTGGCAAACTGATGAAACTGACGTGGGGTTTTACCATGATTATCAGGTTGCAACACCGAAACTGGGTTCGAAGGGAGTGAGGGTTATGGCAACTGCGCTTTAAAGAATAAGCATTTCAGCTTGTTACTGAAGTGGAAGTGGAAGTGGAAGTGTATTAATTCAATGCTTTTCTTGGTCTATCTGTGTATTGGAAAAACCTCCTTCGAAATTGCCATTGATTGATACCCTAGACAATTAGAGCCTAGGAGCCTAATGTACCATTCCAATAATAAACTTCTGCATTTTGCACTGTTTTCAAGCTGCGCCTGGATATACAGCCTAAGGAAGACTGGAGTGTAGAAAAGAAAGTGGAACGCTCGAAGATACGAACGGGGCTTGCAATTAAGCTCTAACTCCCGTTACTTAATTTAGGTCCCATAACGTCGCTGCCTATGGAGGTGTGTCACGAAAGTAGTCGGACCCACCAATCAGCTCCCAGGCTGCCGGCAGTGGATCACCCCTGATTGATCACTCGATGTCGATTTGCCAATTCCGGCATGCTGTTCGTGAGGCTTTGGTTGGCTGGAATGGTGCTGCCTTTGCTAGTGCCATCTTGGTCGCGGACATACTGCCAAGTAGTATATACCAATCAACTACTCAGTAGTCATAGCTATTGTTAGAATGAGCTCTCTCCATGCGGCGTCAGGTCGAGTATATGAAGACGCAGACTTCCTGCTCTTCGGTCCAGATACAACAATTCAATAAGCACAGCGGCTTGAAATTGAGCATATTTCATTGCTTTTGATACCTTGAAAACTCCAATTGCCCTTGATATCTCGTAATTCATTCACAATGTCGGCGACAACAGCCACAACAACAACCACATCGTCGACAACGACAGCCTCGGCGACTTGTGTGAGCATGGCGCCGGGCAAAGACGGCTATCTGCCGCCTGAAGCCTGCGACAGTCTGCTATTATACGTGCCATCATTCGCAGCTGCTGTTCTGTTCGTCGTTCTCTTCGGCTTGACCACAATCGCACACATCGCGCAAGGCGTCGCGTATAAAAAGGTAACCACCACATCCAACGACCCACAAACCCCCTACAACCAAAACACCATTTTCTAACTCCATACAGCCATTCACCTGGGTTATCACTATGGGCGCCATATGGGAAATCGGAGCCATGGTCATGGCGGCCTTGCTCGCCAAGCACCAGAACTCGGATACATACGACACCGTCCACCAGGTCCTCTTCCTTCTCGCGCCTCTCTGGATCAATGCCTTCCTCTACATGACCCTGGGCCGCATGGTATGGTTCTTCGACGAGACAAAGCGCCTGGGCGGGCTATCCGCGCAACGATTCGGCTCGCTGTTCGTCTGGCTCGATGTCATTTCGTTCCTCGTTCAGGCCGCCGGTGCACTGCTCTCGTCATCAAAGGATGCTTCGGATTCGACCGTCCAGTTGGGTCTGCATCTCTACATGGCCGGTATTGGCATTCAGGAGTTCTTCATCGTCTGCTTCACGGGCCTTTTGGTCATACTCCACCGCCGACTGATTCGCCAGGAGCAGCGAGGAGTCATGCTTGAGAGGCTGAACAATGGCACTCTGCGCTGGCGATGGCTGTTTTACGGAATGTATTTCGCGCTGGCCATGATCACTGTAAGTTTTCTTTCCCCCACCTTTTTCTTTGTATATGGATGGGGGCCTAAACTGATGAATGATAAGATCCGTATCATCTTCCGTCTGGCTGAATACGCCAGGGGCACCGACGTCAACAACCCCGTCCTTACTCACGAGGCTTACGTGTACGTCTTCGACGCAACACCCATGTTTCTCGCCCTTGTCGCGCTCAATATCTTGCATCCCGGCCGAATTCTCAGCGGGCCCGACGCAAGCTGGCCGCGACTCAGCCGCAAAGAAAAGAAAGAACTCAAACGCCAACGCAAGGCCGAGAAGAAGGCGCGCAAGGACGGGCTACTGTATACCAAAACTACAGATAATGATAGCAACCACAGCGCCGAGGAGCTTACTGCCCCCGCGGCTGTCGAACAGCATCCGTTCAACGATCTGCGATCCCAGGAAGAGGGCGGTTTTCAGCATCATGCTAGTCGATATGATGCGGAGACGGCATTTTATCCGTTGAATGATAACGAGCACTACTCGTCTGCGCGATGGAACAGTTATGCTTCGTATAATAATACTAGGGCTTGATATTTATTCGCTCTGGTTGATTGATTGCATGTCCGTTCAGCGTTATGATAGGGTGGGCATTTATGGAATTTTTCTTTTATTTGAGTGATTTAGCTAGCTATACGCTAGATGGCGTTGAGGGTTGTTATGTTTGCATTTTCATTGCATAAAAGCGAGGGGTGATACCAATAAATCAATGACTGAGTCCACAAAATGTACAAATTATTTTATATCTACAGTCATTAAGCTACATGAAACAATTAATCGGTATGAATAAGTATTAATATTGACCAAAACTTCAGTACACGAATGCAAACCACCCCATCACATCAATGTCCAATGCAAACAAGCACCATCCATGCATTCAAAATAACAACAGAATGACGAGCGTAACCTTGTGCTAAATACCTACTGCCGCCTTTTCTTCCCCCTTAAGTAATAGAACCCGAAATAAAAATATTCGCCGTTACACATCAAGTCATAAAATGCACGTGCATAAATATCAGAGAGCACAATTATTAGAAGAAAACTACCACTTCACCACGATCATTCCGTTTCAGACGCAGAGTCCGCCATAGATCCTTCTCCTCGTCAAGTTTGCTATTCCGGTCAGCCCGGCTGCTGCGTCCACGGCCGCGACGGTCGCGTTCGGGATCGTCATCGTGGTCCTGAGATGATCCTGCGAGAGATGGGCAGTCGCGATGGAAGCGTTTGAGGGCTTTGTTGATCGAGCATCCGCGTTCACTCTCGGGTCCCTTGGTGACCAGGGACAAGAAATAACTAGCTTTTTCTCTCTCGATTTCCTCTTCAGTCAATCTCTCGTGGCGGTATACGACCATTTTGCGGTTGTCGTCTCCGCCACTGTCGGACCCGTGCGGGTGGTATTCGATAGCTTTGAGACGGCGAGAGGGCCGGGTGGAGTCGTAATGGTCATTACCGTAGCTTTGCGAGCTGATTTTGCGTTTTGTCTTACGCGATTCGCCAGATGCATGAACGTGACGCACATTGGGGGTCT
Organism: Talaromyces proteolyticus; assembly: GCF_021365285.1. NCBI lineage: Eukaryota > Fungi > Ascomycota > Eurotiomycetes > Eurotiales > Trichocomaceae > Talaromyces > Talaromyces proteolyticus. Next base: position 743,954 of record NW_025764278.1, on the reverse strand, counting down.
TTTTTGAACGACGAACTTGGATCAGCGCACCGGCATGTTCGCCATCAGATGGACGCGTGCGAACGAGTGCTTTCGATGGCGGTTCAGCGCTTCCATGGCTGCTCCCAGACACGTTGGAGCCGCTGAACATAGACATTATACGGCCTGCGCGGCCCTTGAGGGATATGCCTAACCCATTGTCCGCATTTCCGGCCGATTTCTCGCTTCGACGTGTTCGCTTGAGTGGTGACTGTGGATCCTGGTACCGTCGCGAATCCCCCTCCTCGTCGGTGTAATCTTCGTAATCTGGAGAAGGTGATCGCTCATCTCGGAGCATGCGATCCAGGCCACCAGTCAAACCAGAATGCTGGAGGTAAGGTGTGCCTGCATTGTTGATCACGCTCGACGGAGCATCAGTCATGGGCGTATCCTCCTCATGTCGCGCATTAGCAGCGTCTACATCGAGCTCATCCACATGTCCACGCTTTCGCTTCTTCTCGCTAGTCGTTTTTGGCTCTGGAACCGGCGAGCTGCGTTCGACGTCCCTCTTTCGGTTCTTCTTTTCCTTCTTCTTCGGTGCGGGTGTCATGAAGTCCATCGAAATGTTGGAGACTTGATTGCCGTATAACGAAGGCTTAATCGGGTCGGCGCCGTATGAGAACCCATTTTCCTCATAGGCAATATCATATGCCCTGTCTTCCTCCTCGACGTCCGTGTTGTACTGGGCCAAAGCCTGGCTGGGCTCAAAGACTGACCGTGCGTTCGAGATCATCGCCATCTGTTCCTTGGATCCTGCCAGCGAAATTTTGGAGGCGGTGGGAGTTTGGTCAGTGACGAGGAAGTCAAAGACATCGACGTCTTTATCGGGTGGAGCCAGTTCTGCGGATGCCGGAGTGGCTTTCTTCGAGTCGCGTGGAGGACTAGGAGCTGGGGGAGGAGGTTGCTTGTAATCAGGATCGTCTGCATCTGGAGCGTCTTCGACGTACGACTGGCGAAATTTCTTAGTATTGGCGGAGTTTCCGTTGGTGGTGGTGAGCGTTTTCGAGTTGTTATCGGCTTGCTTCTTGTTTTGCTTGTTGCCCTTCTGCGGCTTCTCTTTATATAAGGCGCCCTGGTATTTTTGATCCTCGGTCATGCAGGACTGTGCGAGGCAAGGAAAAGTTCGTTAGTCTTGTCCAATGGAAGGCATGGTTTCTTCAGCGACGCATCATGTTAGGCACAGCGCGCAGCACACCAATCGGGCAACAACGGATGATGGGCATAAAGCCCAATCGACCGCAGCATGGTCAAGTGCATGTGCCCTACGCAGACAGTCCATGCTAATTAAAGAAAAATCTTCCACACCAACCCATGCACGCTCGTGAGAGGCTGCGGCGTCGCTGAAGACCAATGCTAAGGGGATAAAACGATAGAAGACAGTTGCCGTACCGTATGCGATCGATAATCAGTGCCCTGAAAGTGGACCATGCAATCAATACAACTAAACGTGGCGCCGCGACAACGGCCACGATGGGGATCGAGCTTCTTTTTAGTGAGGACATCTCCACAGCCCTACGCATGCGATGAGCATTAGCAACCAACCCAATCTATAATGGGCGCAGATCGCATCGACGAGGGAACGCAAGGGTATAGCCTTACCTCACACTGGAAAGACACCATGATGATTCAGCCCTATAACGGGGTTCCTCCCCACAGCAGTTCGAAGACGAATTCTAACTTCTCCCAATCTGCGACGTGTCAGACTGTCAACGCAAAGTTGTGACGGCCCACTGATAATTGACCGCTCACTGCTCGGCGTCTCGACCTAGTGTCAAATCAAATCTCTCGACCAGACAGATTGAGGCCTGACGATAGCAGTAGTCGCACAGCTGTCTGAAGGGGATTTGTCGAGAGCGATTAGTGCCCGATCTAAGTGGGAGAGTCGCTAGCGACTGGGGGAAACAACGAGGCGGTCAGGAACCCAAGAAACAGCCTGAAAGTGGTGATTGCAACAATGGCACAGGCAGAGTGCGGAGAGTTTGCTTAAAACCAGACAGAAACTTAACGGGAGGAACAGCCCCGATCTTTCGAGGGGTATTGTAGGAAGTCGTGTTATGATCACAGACAGGGTCGTCGCAGATCAACAAGGGCGGCGCGTTTACGATTAATCTTTTTTTCCCCCTTCTGCTTTGTGTTGAGCGCGTGGGAGCCCGCTAGTCCTGTTTCAGATTATTTGTGGGCGCAGTGCAAACTGGTCAAACGCGCGGGGAGAAGCAACAACAGCCAACGTCGGCCGGCGAATAAATGATACACACCGTATATATATATATATATCTATCTATATACTTTATATCTACGGACAGATAAATATAATCCTGAATAAGGAGAGCAACTCCGTGACTTGACCTGATCATGTTTGGCCGACGCGACGCTGAGACAGCCAGGGGCTTCCCTGGCCAATCGGCACCTCAGGCATCCCCTATACTTCACCGCGCCAGCCAATCCTGAGGCCGCAACGAGTCAGGGCTGTCAGCAGACCAACCATGGTGACGATCCTGATTCTCTGCTATTTACTCCTCTCGCTGTTACAGGCTTACTGCACTGAAGCCACGCATGTACTGATACTGCCTCACCCCTGAAACAAGCGCTGCGATCCGTGGTAATTAAAAGCATGCAAAGACCCAAGACAAGTATTAGAGGATTTATCCGACCAGCAGCAAACAGTACATGTATTATTAGCATATGACAGAAGAAGCTACCCAAAGCGAGGAATGATAACCTGCCAGAGGAATACAGGAATACATGATAAGCTATTTAAAGCATGTGGACAGTGTAGGCGGTGTGCATGCATGCATGTATTGTCGGCTTCCCGCCCCGGAAAACAAGCCGCTTCGCTCGCCAACCGCCTAGATCCGCACAATCCAGGGTCATGCGCCTCCTTACTCGACATCTGGTCATCGCACATGGTGTGCCATCCAATATCGCGCTCTGCCTATTCTGCGTGCCATGAGCAGCCTCTCGACCGCCCGGTGGCGAAGAGGGTGTGGTATCGGCGGGTTACCTCCGATCATCAAATGATTTTATGTCGGAGACCAATAGCAACTTATTCTGATTCCATATATATGTCGGTGGGTGGATGCGGCATCACGAGGTAGATGCTAGATGCTTTGCAGCTCCGTGCCGTTCCATGCATCTAACCCCCTCGGGTGAGTCTAGAACAACCAAAGTTAGGAATTATCATCCACGATCGCTAGATAAAAAGTTTCACTCACGGTTCCTTGGTAATTTCAACCTCAGGGTTGGAATCAACGTCTGTCTGCTCCTTTTTGGCGACCTTGGGCGATGCTTGTACTTCCTCTTCCTCTTCCTCATCCCCACAGCCGCAATCGTAGTCGTCGAGGTTGTTGCAATCATATTCCGGCTTATCCAACATATGATTAACCTCGTTGTGAATGAAACAACCCCAGCCGGCGGCAGCGTCGCGAGAGGAGACCTGTGGTGGGTACTTTTTGAGATGTTTCTGAAAATGAGCAGCACATTCGCCGCTAGAATATAGTCAGAATAAAGCTTTCTCTGAGCTGTCATATGATGCCATACCATGGATATAACCGCGCGAAAAGGTATACAAAAGACCGTAATGCTTCCTGCTCATCTTCGGTCGGTTTCTTAGGGTATCGTGCCATTACCGTGTGGAAGTACTTCCAGGTAGCCCGGCCGAGTTCCGCTCTGGTAACAGTCATGCATTTATTAGCTTGATAAGTCCGCGTGATCAATTCGCGGTTGAAGAGCACTCACTTGGCCGTTTCATTCGCTAGTTTCGGCATGACCACCTCACCCTTCAACACATCCTGACTGATAGCGAGATTCGACGAGATCGTGCTCTTGGTATCGACCAAATGGCCTGGCGCTCGGGTCGCCGGGCTCTCAGGACCCTTGGGCTGGATGAAAAGGAAATAGAAAATGAACAAAAGAGCAAATGTGCTGAGGAAAACCAGTCGGGTGGTCGGACGAGCTGCCATTGCTGCGCCGAGTATCTTTTATAGAGTAAAATGAAACGAATGAAGCGAAGTTGATGGTCAATAGCCGTGGATCAAGTCCTTCAAGGGGCCATTATGGTCATATACAGAAGGTGGAAGTGTGGACAAGCGGTGCATGTCCGATGTCACCACGCTGGCATCTCGCCCCTAACTCCTGTTGTTCAATCTCCGCCGCCGAACACAAAGAACGGCCGTCCACCACGTGAGGTGTCACGTGATCAGTTGTTTGGGCTGCCATGTATCAGAAGCTTGATTCACCAGATATTACTATTAAGGTGCCATCCCCCGACATGGTTCAACGTGTTGCGTAGAAATTTTGGGGTTAAACCGATGGAAGCTATATACCAGTACGCAGGTCCAGTCGGAGGAAGGTGTATTGTGACCATCTCAATCCCAACGGGTGATGGTTTCGACTGCGTCAAACTTTCCCTCTCTTCTATGGCTCCTTTCAATAATATGCAACCAGCCGTTGCAGGAGGGACCAAATGCCAAGCATTCCACGTATATTTCAAACTCTCCTCCGTCTCGGGCCCAGTTCGTGCAAACTGGACAACGAAAACGATAGTCTAGGTCTTGAATTAAAGTCTCACACAAATCATAGACATACTTGGACCATATCTCGCTTGCTTCTGACGACTGGCTGCAATTACCTTGTACTTGCTCGTTAGTTTCATGGCTTCTGTGATTGAGAAGTTGTACGATGATCCCCTTCCCCGAATCGCCTGCTACAGAGTCTGCTGTTCTGCCGGCACAAGTCAGTGTATCAGTGGCCGCACTGCCATTTTCTAGTAGAATTTTGACCACCGTATAATGCCCATTCATAGCGGCGTAAACAGCAGTGTGCGATTGCATTGATCGGCCAAGTCCACCTGAGCGCCATGTTGAAGTAAAAGACGACCTATCTTTTGATATCCTTTCTCTGCAGCTAGAAATAGAGGGGTCTGGCCGCGGTCGATTGAGATATTCGGATTCGCGACGTATTGCAATAAAGCCTTAACTGCTGTCGTTTTATTTCTTCTTATGGCATGCATCAAAGTCGTGTAGGGATCTTGGAGAGGCTTATGATTCGGATCCGCGTGCTAGTCCAGCAAGCTATCGATCACGGCCTGATAGTTAGAATGTAGCATCTTACGATATGAATAATGTGTTTCTCGGATCGATTCTATAAGCAGAGATTGCCACTCGTTCTTTTTCAAGTTCACGTCTACTCCTTTTCCCAGCAGTCTCTTGGCCAGTCGAGGAGCGCCGACGCCTGTAGCTTCCAGCAGGAAGGATTCTAGTTCAGTCCTGCAGGTGAGTATTACACCATATTCGAGAGCGGCACAATCCGCATTATCCTGCCCATCTATGATACTCTCGATCAATTGGGTTACATTGTCAGCCAACGTCAACTCGGGATCAGCCTCATGCTCTAACAGCACATTGACTACCGCTTCACGACCTTCGACGACCGCTATTAATAATAAAGTCTGGTTCGATGCCATCAACGTAGTAGGGAAACCCCCATGGCCATTTTATCCTTGGATCCTCAAATCGAATGTCATGCGCAAGTTGCTATCAATCCCGTGATCTAGCATGAACTTCACCACATCGTCGAATCCACTGTAGGTCGCAAAGAATGTTAGTGGCAAAGATTTTTCATTAAGTTGATACCTCGGACCAAGTCCGTGGTCGAGTAAGAGGGTACCCATTTGCCGGTCGCCCTGAACCATAACCTCTCGCAAAGGGTGCTCGGCATCTTCTACACCCTGGAGCGTATCCATGTTAGTGGTCGTTTGTGTGAGAGTCTCAATAGTCCGAGATTCCTCGAATGATCAGACAAGGAAAGCCTGTGACCGCTCCCGCAACCCCCATTTCAAAAGATAAGATCCCGTACTCCTTCGCTAGGCAATCACGGAGAGACCCATCCTTGAGAATGATCTCCCAAGACGCAATTGTGCCCTGATGAACCACAATGCGGGACGGCATCTCCTCGTTATCTTCATTGATTAACTCACTAAAATCATCCATGAACCGCTGCTTGGGTTCACACCCAGCATCTTGACAACACAAACCGGGCTTCAGGTGCAAATATTCGGGAGGAAAAGAGAAACTCTTCTTTCAGCCCGGGAAATCGAAAACGGGACAATCCCAGGATTTCAAGTCTATACGTTGTACATTTGTCATTATTGGATCCCATATTGATCGAGATCGATGTGCCGCGAGCGCTTGTGCAGCTTAGAGAAGGAGACCTGTTATAATATGTCTATTATGCCTATATACCTTTTGCCTCTAAAATGTTAACCTATGTCCAGATGATTTCCACATCCCATCATGAATGTATGAAAGAAGATAACAGTTGAAAATATGTAGTTGTTGTCAAATGGCCAAACTATCCCTTCGTCTCCACCTCAGCATGACCGTCGTTAAGTGTCTCTCCATCAGATGACGCGGTTTTTTCACCACCACCTTGGGTTCCCAGCTTTAGGAAGGGTACTAATAAGACGCCCAGACCGGCTGAGGCAGCAGCAAACCAATACGTTGCTAGATACGGCTTGATCGGGGTTAATGATCCCTCATTGCGAACAGAATTATAAACGGCAGTAGTGATACCAAGACTGATATTACCACATATCTTGGATACGGTGTTGAAGATGCCTCCTGCTAGTGACTGATCGGAAGGTGGAAGACTTGACATGACATACATCTATAATCGAGTTACGAATTAGTGACCAGCAAAAGGACTCGATTGTAAGACGAGGGTGGGCCTACGTTTACCACATTAAATTCAATGTCGGCACCGACGACCATCAAGAGCAGCGGGACAAAGTAGAATCCCCAGTAGATGCTATCGTCTTTCATAAAACTCATAGTGAGGAAAGCCACAAAGTATGCTGTTGCCCCGATCAACATCAGAAGCTTGTTGCTAACCTTGTGTAAAATAAGACCGCAGATGATGTTAACAAGGATCCCATTGACAACCATGGGCATCAGGTGAGCGGTGATTAATAACGGTTTTAATTTCTGAACCTGCTGCATGTATAAGGCAAGCCAGAATTGGCCGCCAACAAAAGCCATGAAGCCAAGGGACAGACACCCAATCAACTAGTTGAGTTAGAAATGTTATGTATATGACGACCTCAAGTTCTACTCACTAGAGAAAAGTTGCGATCCTTCCACACATGCAGCGGCATTAAAGGAGTCGAGTAGATGGACTGCCAGAAGAGAAACGCCCCGATTATTACTACTCCCAAAACTAGCAGGACGATGACATATGGCGTTTGCCAACCACGAGGTGCATCTCCAGCGATCCTGTGTCGGTCAGGACGTGTCGCAGGATAAACCAGGAAACAAGGGAATGCGAGAGGAAGACTCACGATAGGGAAGTGGAAAAAAGGGCAATTCCAGAAACAGCAAGCAACATGCCAATGGGGTCTAGTTTTTTCATGGACAGCCAATTCAAAGGGACCTTCCTTCCAGGAGGATCGGGGGGTACCGTCCAGATGGTGAGGATAGTGAAGATGGCATATATGACAGCTAGAGCCCAAAAGGCTACTCTCCAATTCGCGACCTGGGAGGCAATGCCAGAGACAACCATGCCCCCGACAAAACCTAGAGGGTTGCCGGCACTGAAGCATGCAAAGGCCCGATTTTTGCGCTTGGATGGCTTTTCATAAACGACCCCTAGCGAACCTACAGCAGGAGGTACCACAGAAGCACAAAATATTCCCATAATTCCTGAAAAGACATCCATATAGATAGCGGAGTTGGCGAATCCTGCAATCACGAGAGAAATAGTGAACCCGGCCATACTGGTGATGAACATTATCCGACGACCGAACATGTCAGCGACCTTGCCAAAGGCTAGCAGAAATGCACCGCTACTGAGTCTGTATCATGCATTAGAATTCGTTTCCATTGATAGCCTGATTGGTTAGAACATACGAAATGCCAGCAGTGATCCAGGTAATTTCAGCTGAGTTCATGTTGAGGTCATTTCCTATGGATGCCGTGACCACAATGACTAGACCCTGAAAAAACGAGCTCTGCCCTATGGCCATTGTCGCACTTAACACAAACAAGCATTCTTGGAAAGTACTTGAAAAGCACTCGGGGCGCTCATTGGCATCGCGCAAGCGCTCATTTTGCTGCTCCCCGGATTCTTCCTGCGCGGGAGTCGTGTTTGATTCCTGATATCCCATTTTTGCAGGGTGGAAGTGAGACCTGCGCAACTAAAAACAAGTTGATCGAAAAATCGGGCTAGTTTCCGCTCTGCAGATACCTGGTTTATATATCCCTGATCCAGCCGGTGTTGAAACCGTAGTGGCAACCACTCCTGAGCGTAACAAGTCCCTTATCTCGCTCCTCCAGGAACACAAGAGGAGGATTCTGTTTCCATTATCGGGATGAATAATAACTACAACACCAACAATGACCAATGGTCGAAGGAAAGAAAATCCTACCACATTAGTCACGCCATTTCGGGATATTTCCGCACTGGGCCCCCACCGTTGTTGGGCATCTCTGCGATTGCTAAGCAGGTGTATCTAATACTATCAATGTATTCATTATTTAATATTCTCCTGGCTAAACAGAATTGATTTTATTCGCAGGTACTTTATTCAAACATAGCATACGGAGCTTCTAATCCCAGCTTCTAATAAGTCTTGATATTACAACTCTCTTATGTCAACGCATGGATGATATAAAAATTTGAAGACAAACGAAACAAACAAAACACACAGGGGGAGCTTATCTCCGAGTTGGCCAATATACGCGTGTTTCTCGGCCCCTCCTTCCCAAAAGAGAAAACATTGTTGTCCATCTCTTCTCCGCACTCCACGATGTCACCTTGGCATGATGGCATTCCAACAGTTCATTCTTGTCGTTGCATTCTCGTTATGTCTTCTTCCTGGCTTTCACTACGCTCTGTTAACTCGCAGCCGAGTAGAGTAGCACCAGCTTCATTATGCCGACAATCAGAAGCTGGGCCCTCGCCCTGTTCGCAGCTCGTCATGTCGTCGCAGACTTCGATCCCTTGAGTCTCGTGGATCCTCTTATCGGCTCAGACAATGGCGGCAACGTCTTTGCAGGGGCCAGTTTGCCGTATGGAATGGCAAAGGCTGTCGCAGATGTCAATGGCCAGAATACTGGAGGTTTCGCGACAGATGGCAGCGGTGTCACTGGATTTTCGGCCATGCATGATTCTGGTGAGTTCCCGTCGCTCTTCACGCATTGAGCTATATCAGTCAAGGACACGAAATCAAGCTAACCGTCAAATACCTAGGCACTGGAGGGAATCCCTCGCTTGGCAATTTCCCTATACTTCCTCAGCTTTGTCCCGACGATGTCATTGACAATTGTAAATTCCTCATTACCGACCGCGCCGTGAACTACACGAACGCATCTGTTGTTGCGACGCCCGGGTATTTTGGCGTGTCACTGACAAATGGCATTGATGCGGAAATGACAGCAACTGAGCACGCAGCTCTATACAAGTTCAAGTTCCCGACGGGAGATAATGGCACTGGATCCAAACCATTCGTGCTCCTGGATCTGACTGATCTATGGCAGAGTCGACAGAATGCTTCGGTGAGCGTGGATGCAACCACGGGCCAAATCCGTGCCAACGGTACGTTTCTGCCAAGCTTTGGCGCAGGATACTATCAATCCTTTGTGTGTGTCGACTTTGCGGGTAGTCCAGTCAATGACACTGGAATATGGGTAAATAACCGCGCTGGCACGGAAGTCAAAGACCTTTTTGTCACTCGAGGGTTCAACCTGTTTTACATCCAGGCAGGTGGGTTTGTCACCTTTGAGCCTTCTTCGGATGGTGTGCTGTATGCCCGAGTGGGAGTCAGTCTAGTCAGCACCGAGCAGGCCTGTCAAAATGCGGAGAAAGAGATTTCTGAACCAAGTAAAGACTTTAAACGGATCCAGTCCGCTGCGGAATCAGCATGGAGGGAAAAGCTAAACCCTGTCTCTGTCAAGGCAGATGGTGTCAGCACAAGCCTGCAACAGATGTTTTGGAGTGGAATTTATCGTACAATGATGTCACCGCAAAATTACACAGGCGAGAATCCTCTTTGGAATAGTACCGAACCATATTTTGATTCTTACTACTGGTATGTTCTACATAATTCCACTGAAAACCAATTTCATACGTAATGGTGCTTACATTATTTGCAGCATTTGGGATGCGTTCCGTGCTCAACACCCGCTATTGACAATAATTGACCCAAGTGCGCAGTCTCAGATGCTACGTAGTCTGCTAGACATCTACAAGAATGAAGGTTGGCTACCCGACTGTCGTATGAGTCTTTGCAAGGGATGGACGCAAGGCGGATCCAATGCCGACATCCTCTTCGCGGATGCATATGTCAAGAACTTGACTGGGATTGACTGGAATTTTGCTTATGAAGCAATGGTAAATGACGCTGAGAACGAACCTCTTGAGTGGTCTTATGAGGGACGTGGCGGCTTGCAAAGCTGGAAAACATTGAATTACATCCCTTATCTAGATTTTGATTATCTAGGTTTCGGAACCAATTCTCGATCCATCTCTCGCACGCTCGAATATTCCTATAACGATTTCGGCCTAGCAACCGTCGCAAAAGGGCTTGGAAAGGACAGCGCAGCCAAGTATCTTTCGCGCTCAACCAACTGGCAGAATCTCTTCAAGAAAGACCAGACTTCTTTCATCAATGGGACCGACACCGGATTTAAGGGATTCTTCCAACCGAAGTATCTCAATGGTACTTGGGGTTACCAAGACCCTATAGCATGCAGCGCGCTGGCAAACTTTTGCTCGCTGACGAGCAATCCATCTGAGACATTCGAATCAAGCGTGTGGGAATATCAATTGTAGGTTTCTTTATGACATCATTCACCATTACCTTCACAAATAATGGATTATAGCTAATGACATACAGCTTTGTCCCGCACGACATGAGCAAGGCTATTGAATTGCTCGGTGGTGCTGAGGAATTCATCTCGCGGCTAGACTTCTTCCACGAATCTGGACTAGCTGACATCGGAAACGAACCTGTCTTCCTCACTGTATACGACTACCACTACGCCGGACGCCCTGGTCTATCGACCAAACGAGTCCATTATTACATCCCATCCTCCTTCAACGCCACCGAAGATGGGCTACCAGGTAACGACGACTCCGGCGCCATGGGCTCTTTCACTGTATTCTCCATGCTAGGCCTATTCCCGAACCCAGGCCAGAACGTATATCTCATCTCAACCCCATTCTTCGAGTCCGTTAGCATCAAGCACCCAGAAACAGGCAAAACAGCAACAATTCGCGTATCAAACTTTGATCCTACGTATAAGGACATCTACATCCAGAATGCGACTCTGAACGGTCAGCCGTATACGAAGAGCTGGATTGGCCATGAGTTCTTCCTGCATGGCATGACCCTGGAATTGACTGTTGGTGATAATGAAACTGCGAGTACTTGGGGAAAGAGCGCGGATGATCTGCCGCCAAGTTCGTCGGTGTCATCGATGCTTTCCATGTAAATAGTACTGTATCAGTAGTGACTTCCCGGTAGGGAATACGTTTCTGAATGAAAAATTTTCCATTATAATCAGTCTGGTTATGCAACGTAGAGATTCTGAGTTAATAATGTGTACATGTATGCAAGGTATCCATAATAACGACAAGAGCTCTATTCAAACAAAACAAACACCTGTTATGCACAAATAACCGTTCACTCCTATAGTCTAAGAAACGTAAATTCGAAATCATTAGTTCAGGAAAAAAAATATATATATTAACTCGTCACTTCAAGCTCCATCGGCAGCGTGTTCGGGGATAGCAGTGTGCAGTTCCTGTGGGGACACTGTTTCTAACCTATCCACCTCCTGGCTCGACCTAGACTGCCGCTCTTCCTCGGCTTGTTGCTCCCTCTCTTCCTGGTTTTCTTTATCAACCTGTTCCTCCCAGCTGTCAGCCAGATCATCATCAAAAGATAAGGCTTTCTTCGTCTTGGACGACCCGACCCCAGAGCGGAGGACGAGAAGACCGTTCTTTTTCCTTGGAGGTGACGACGCCTCTGAACTCAGAGCCGTATAGATCGATCCTCCGCCACGCTGCGCCGAAGCTGGGGTATGGCTTCGCGTCAAGTTGAAAAGTGGGGTACTGATACCGCCTGTACCGTCTGAAGTCTGTTGTGTTTGTTTCTTGCGCGATGCAACCTGTGCCCATCCCGCGGAATCAGTGAGTGCATCTTTGGAGGCTTCCCGGAGTGCCTTGGCTTCTGCAGCAGCGGCGCGGCGTGTTTCTTGTTCTTTGAGTTGCTGTCGTTCGCGAAGCCGGACGCAGTCGCCAACGGTCATACCACGGATGCCAATGCCGGACCCTAGGCCAATACCAGGGGAAGTCCACTGGGCAGGTCGGACGACAAAGACGTGTCGGTGAGGTGGTGGATCGAGACTCTCCGCTGCAAAGCCCCAGTCTGAAGCGAGACTGTGGACGAAGGCGCGGAGAGGGGGTTTAGCCGGACGAAATCGGACGGAGCGCTGTGTGGTGCTGGTGGCGAGGTTATGTAGGGTGGTTTCGTAGTCTTGGAGAGTTGAGAGAGTGGATGAGGATGAGAGTTTGACATAAATGTCAAGAGTTTCTTCCGAATAGGGGAGTAGAGGAACAGTATCGCCGGTGGTGTGGGCAGCAACTGGATGCTGACTTAGGGTTGTCGATGGGTCAATATCAACGTTCAAAGCGGATGCTAGAGTTCGGTTGCGTTCAAGACGCGCGCATTCATCGTCACATTTGAGAGGTGTCGCCGATGGAAGGGTTTCAGGTTGCTGGACTTGGCCTTTGGTGGTGACAGCTCGGGCGGCATTACAGCGTTTTTCTTTACGCAGACGGCCACAGGGGCAAGTAATGATGACTTTGGTAGCACATGGTTCCTTCTCAGAACAAGCGAACGGTGCATGGCATTGTTCTGAGCATGGGTGACCGCAAAGTTTCTTGATCTTACCACAGAGCTGTCTGCAAGGCCAGGAGGCATCTTCGCATTCCCCTGGACGATGACATTGTTTCTGACAACTATGAGAGCCGCATTTCAAGGGCTCCCCGCATATCATTCCGCATCTAGCATCGCTCAACCAGCATGGTTGATTCTTAAGCAGTTTCTTGCCACAAAGACACAACTTTTCGGTGAGAAAAGGGCATTTCGGGCACTCCTCCTCGTCCGTGTGGCAATTGTGTGACGTTTGAGGATGATTGCAAGGCTTTGCCCGTTCGCAATCATATCGACAAGGGGGTGGCCGAGTTCCACAAGGCTGAGGGGGGTACAAGACAGTGCGTCCACAGTGGCAGGAGATTTCGTCAAAGATAGCCTCTCTACACGTTCCACAAGGTCCCTTGTGGCACAACTCAGGGCAGGTGTGACGGTTGCATGTCAACATGCGCCCGCAAATACGGGTGCAAATATGCTCAGCTTCAACGTCATTATCTGCCCCACGGCCTCGAGCAGCGTTGAGTGACCTTAACTTGCGTTTGGTAGCCTGTCGCTCGATGGCCTTGCGTTCACCAGTACAACAATGATCCGTACAGGTATGGCGTCCACAGTTCATGCTTGCTTTACATATTCGGAAACATTGCGGGGGTTCCTGAGTACCTTGATGGCATACGGTTTTAAATGAATTGCGGCCACATCGGCAGTTGATGGATACTGTCAACAGGCATGGTCGACATGGGCCAGTATGACAGATCATCGGGCAGGAATGACCGCATGACAAACTCTTGCCACATGGCTCTGAGCAATTAGGGATAGAGTCCTCGCAGGACGTTCTGGGGACAAAGCCTTCGATTTTGGTCAACGGTGTCTTTCCACAAGGACAACGCAACACCACGTCCGGTGAGCGAGGACAATGAGGTGAATTCGCATCTTGGGGATGGCAACCTTTTTCACAGGTATGAATACCGCAGTCGTATGAGCGATTACATGGTTCTCCACAACGGAAGGACCCTATCCAAGTCTCAAGTTTTTCCGGATTGTCAGGTTCTGTGTCCAAAAGCTGACTAGTGATTTCATCTTCCGTCATGCTGCAAAGGATCTGTTTTTCAACTCTACCACAGTAACAGCGAGCATCAACCAGTTCCTCACAAGCATCACAAAAGCCTTCGTGGCACGGGCGCGAACAGAAATGCTTCCCACAGGGAAGCAAGTCGCCGCATATTTCTCCGCAACTCCAGCCATTGACATAGTCAGTTTCAACGCATCTTTTTGTGGTAGAATTCTTTCCGCAGAAACAATCCTGGGTTGGTCCCATGGCCGTGCAGGGTGAACATGGGCCTGCATGACAAGTGGAATCACAAGGATGCGGGCATCCCTTGCGCATCCGAGAGCAAGTCTGTCCACATGAATGGGGAGGTAATCCGGGAAGTGATTGTGGGTCTATCTCCTTCTCACACCAGCATGAATATGTAGTTGGGAAGACATCTTGTGGTAAATTGCATCCAGGACAACGCCATTGTCGAGCTTTGTCGATCTCATTCTCTCCTTGGGGTTGCTGCTGGTTCTGGAAAATCGAACCTTCATTACCGGACCATTTCTTGATGCAACCGAGGTGGAAAACCGTCCAACAAAGTCCACACGACCAAACACGCGACTTGCGGCTGAGCTCGTTTGTGCAAATTGGGCATTCGTAGAGGTTGTTCGCAATGTCCTCGTGGGTACGGGTTGCAATATCGTGGGCTGTGGACTTTGTCGTTACTTTAAGGGTGGCTTTCCGTTGAGAATGAGAATTTGGACTGGTTTTAGGGACAGTTGCGAGGGGTTTATTAGGGACGAATGCTGGGGCATCTGGTCGTAGATTGTCGCCGTCGGCCAAGCTCTCGTCGCCACCCGTGTTTTCCTGGGCCTCGACGTCCTCTCTTGTCAAACGACCACCAAATGCCCTGCCACCAATTTGTGCAGGGGGTTTGCTTGCCGCAGATGCATTAACTGTTCGATTATTCTTCCCCCGAGCCGTCCGATCACCGCGGTTTCCTTTGGTCTTTCCTCGGCCCCGTTCGCGGGTATTATTGGAACGTGTTTGTGGTTGGGGTTGTAACTGATCGGTAGGGACGTTGTCTGTGTGATTATGTGTTTCACCTACATCAGAAGGTGCAGGCTGCGGTGCTTCTCCATCACCTCCCCGGCCACGACCTCGACCTCGGCCACGATGGAAGCCCCGCCCTCGTCCTCGTCCTCGACCTTGACCTCTTGACCTGTTCTGTCCTCTGGTTTGAGACTCTAGATTTGCCGTCACGGCAGATATATTTTCGGCAGTGCTCATGATTCTTGAGCTGTGAAGCGCGGAGAGCGCTGTTTGATGGTTGTTCACCAAAAGCTGTGTTATTGCTGGAAGAATGGTGAAGCTGTGTTGCTGTCAGCGAATTGCGACGAGTCTGGCAAAATTTGGAGGGATAAGTCCTCAGAAACGAAACGAAAGAATTCAAATGTGTAGAAAAGTTCAAGAAAGAAGTTGAAGCCTGTTCCTGACAGACAAAGACGAGCAAAATATGTCCCGAGCACTTGCTGTGGCGGGGATTAATTCTGGGGCGACATAGGATTCTCCGCAACGTGATTGGCCGCGGCGCCGCGGTGGTGGCGGTGATCTCCGGCTAGATCTGGCTTAGGGCGGTGAGTCACCACGACTCATTTGGCGCAATTATTCATTGTTTCCCTTTGTTGCTGAGAATCGAATGACTCTTGATGACTTGGACGTAGCTGGTATTTTCAATGCAACCTACGATGTGTTACTGGTGCTGACCGATAACATGGACATGCCCATGCATCTCGAGTTTCCTTTGTGAGCAGGGAGTTCTATACTTTGATGCCCAAGCATATGCGTCTGTAATTTGAATATCAAATTTGACTGCTTACCTTTTGATTATTTACAGCCCAGAGTAGAAGCTCTATACTTTGTCCTGTTTGATCAACCTCTTAAGATTAGGTTGAAAGGGAGATATCTCGAAGATCATTGAAGAATCAAGGTTATGCGCAAACGAACTGAATTTCAAGTACTATATATAAATGACTTTAACGAATGACATTGGTTACAAACAACTGTGAGACATGTATGTTGAATACATGTTTTATAAACCGAAAGAAACCGAAAGAAAACAAGATAAAAGCACTTTTTAGGTTGCATATGAGGTAGCAGTAGCTTGGCTAGATTCAGAGTGCGACTGCTACGGCAGATTTCTCCAATCCAGCGGGTCCCTGTGCGTGAAGCTCGACGCAGCTGACGAACGAAAACAGTCTCAGGCGACGCTCGTAGAGATTCCTCAAGTTTGCACGCTTCCTTTCGTCAGCGTAATTGTGGCCAGTGATGAGAATCAGCATGAAGAATGTCTCGATCAAACTAGGGGGCACATTTGAAAGTAGCTGTCCCGTCTCGCTCCAATGCAATGCGCTGGATCCAGCAACAAGACCAAAGATAATAAAAAGTCCAATGAGGACTGTTATCTCATGTGCACTGATCCTGCCCATGATATCGGAAACTCGATACGTGAGTGTCGATTCATTGATTGTTTCCCTTGGCGGCGTAGTCAACCGCATTTGATGGAACAGGGCTTCATCCTCTTTGTCGATCGTGGCGAACTCGACTTCGGCATACTCGTCCAACCGCGCCTGCATGTTTCGTAGCACAAATCCATCGTTCATACCGACTAGGCCCGCATATGTTCCGATGATAAGCCACCAGTTTGCGTTAAACTGGAGAGCCGGGCCGATTGCAATCCATGCAACGATTACACATACGAGAATGGCGATACCAATAAGCGTTCCCACAAAGTCAGCGTAGTAGAAAATGGCACGCTGGACAGGGTTCATCTTGGGAGCAGGGATGACGACAACACTATTGTCTACTTGATCGCCGGTCAACGACCGAAGTTTCCGCTCCAGGGCTGAGTCCACGATAAAGATAGAATTCAGGCATGTCTTCGTGTATGCCGAATGACGTTCGTGGATATTAGCCAGGAAGGAAAATATGAACACCATGGCAGCCGACGAAGCCGAATTCATGTCCAACTGCCAGCGGTTGCTCCAGTCATTCATAGGGCCCATGCCGATCCAGACAAGCACAGTTATCCAGTAGATTGAGACTGAAATCAAGTGCCCGATGACGTGCGAGAATGCGGTGACAAAACGTCCGAATCGATTTTCACTGGGCAGTTCGGTTTGGAAATCGGCCGTATGTCGGTGTTGACTAGTTTCGCTTTCAGCGGCCAGAGCTACCAATTCTTCCTTGTTCAATTCTTGGCTGAGCTTGGTCATCATCCGGTTATGACTCGAGAGTCGGGACTTGAGCTGTACAGCAACAAGCATCTCGTCATCATACTGATTCAACTGCTGACGCACCAGCAGGGAGTCGAATAAATAACTGATGATGGCCTGGATGTCGGAGATCAGAACTTGCCAAATGTCAAGGTCGCTGTAAGGGATGCCGAGAAAAGCCCAAGTCACCAACCCAATGAAAATAATACCGAATACAGCCTTGGAGCCTGAGATGACGACAACGCGGTCAAGCCAGCGATCGAGGACTTTGGCCTTGGTTGCGGACGTGAAGCCGGCTGGATTATTATCTTCCCCCTCAACATGCTGGGTTGGAGCAGAGCCTTGGATTTCAGGCTTCGCGCCTGGTTTACTGATGACGCGCAGGAAGCGCTGCATCACGGTTGGATTTACACCCATATTTTTCAATTTTCTTAGTTTTTTTTTTGTTGTCGGTTATTATTTTGGTCAACCAGGAACCTGTTGTTGAATATCTATCTACATATATAGTTGATGCGTCAACCCATATGTCAATGGCTAAAAAACGGACCAACTCACATCAATTTGTTTTGTGAATATACTTTGTCTCTATTTTTGGCCAGCTCTTCAAGTGTCCATAGCTCGTCTCAATCAATCCTTTCCTAACTCTCTATATGGCTGTTGCTAAGGTGGTCGGTCAGGCTGTATTACTTGGCCGATTGGTGAGAAGAATGGCCGGACTGCAGCAATCTGCTGGACGATCACTGCAGACGAACGAACTTGGAAGGCAGGAGTGTTATTCATCGATGGGGAATTGTTAAGCAAGTTCATCAAAGTAGTGCAATTGAGTTGATCGCAACAATCACAAAGCACAGGAGTATTGGATATTTGGTATGTCAGTCAGAAAAATTATTAATTTTTTCCGTTCGAAAAAAATAATAAAAAATTTCGGTGTGTACTCCGCTAGGTGGGCTTGCGAAAATTATATAGTGAAGGAAAATAAAGGATGATGACATGGTCACTATGAGGGATTTTCGTCCCGGAAGTTTGTTTTCCGTCTGTGCGGCTGAGTTCTCCCTGTCTTTTTTCTTCCTGACCGCCAGTGATTTAGGCTGAAACAATACTCGATGCGGCATGAGCCCGGGTCTTTTTGCATGTTTACAAGGCTGTGCTGTCCAGAGGTGGCAGATGGCAATACCGTGTGGTTGGTCATCCCAATAAGGGGTGGACTTGTTTCTCTCGTCAATGTTTGACTTGAGGGCCTTTACTTAGTATTCAAATGTAGTATCGAGATCCCGTATACCCCTTACTGACGGCGGAGTGAAAACGTGGCAGAGCCATATGCGATCCGATGAGTACAGAGAATTGCAGGCGTCGCGCACGTTGACGAGATACAAGCAGACAGATAAGCTTCGGACAAAATTTCCCAGCAGTCCGATTGCCCAGTTAAATCCCGCGCCAAGACCGACCGTCGAACACGATCCACACCTTATTTATACTTGGCTCGCTAGGCCAATCAGGACTGTCTCGTTTGTGACACATTTTATTCAGAATAAAGTCCTCTTATGAGGTGATGCCACAAAGCATGCTTTACTTCCCGCCCTTTTGAAGTTGAAATAGTGAATACCTGGTGTATATGATACAAAGACATTGACCTGGGGATGTGTATTGAAATTGTTTTATAGAAACACAAGTGATAGTAAATCTTAACGAGTCCTATAATTTCACACGATTGATCTTT
The DNA here is from genome assembly GCF_021365285.1 of Talaromyces proteolyticus. Taxonomy (NCBI): domain Eukaryota; kingdom Fungi; phylum Ascomycota; class Eurotiomycetes; order Eurotiales; family Trichocomaceae; genus Talaromyces; species Talaromyces proteolyticus. The sequence goes on along the minus strand of NW_025764278.1, from coordinate 724,980 downwards.
CACTTGCAGATCAAAGCGAAAAGCACCTCAACTGCCCATTAAGTCCATTGACCCTGAGACCATGCATCACAATTCTAATACAGAACCGGACGGCAAAATGAAACCACGGTAAGGAAAACAACATAGCTGACTATTCCCTAATACCTTGCCCTATATCGTTCATGACACCTTGAGTAGGGAATCAGAATCAGACAAGAAAATAAGACTTAAGGTGAGATTCGTTTCAGGTCGGTGCTAATTCCTGAATGTGTGGTTGCCATTTTGTAGACCTCATGCATGGATATGACTCGCTTTTGAGTTGATTGATGAATGTACTAGGATGACGAATTCTTTGTGTTGAATAGAATTTGGACAGCAGTAGACATGTTGCTTGCAAGTAGAAGAGCTCAGGTGTAGATCTCATAGTCGCTCTATGTCCAAATTTTTCGCGGCAAGTACAGAATTCCAAGAGATTCCCTTGCAGGCTTGGTCACAGAGCGGATATTCGCCTGTGTCCACTTCATGCCACCCAATTTGACTTTTCATTATCTTGCCATCTGCATCGTATTGACGGGTAACTTGAGGTATGTTGTCACACTTGAGCACGGGCGTAACTGGGCAGACACCTCCTTGGAGATGAAGAAGTAAGCCGCTGGTATCACTGTATGTGCTCTTGCAAATGAGACAAGAAATCGGCAAGCGAAGGTGCGCTCCAGAACTCAGATGCTATTGATAGATGCATTCAAAGAATTAATAAACAACGTAACTCTCTAACGCGATTGAATTCAATTCTTACCTTCTTATGGGATTCCTCGTGTGTGAATCGTAAATTACATGGCTTGCAGTAAGTTTTGTAATGCTTGGTCGCAATCATGTGTTTATTAGCTGCATCTTGCGTATAGAACTTCTCCGAGCACGTCCCGCAACCGATTGTTAGTGACCAATGACCAAGTGCCTTTTTGTGCTGGTGGACTGCATTCTTAGAGTAAAACTGTCTGTTGCAAGTCTCACACTCAAGTCGAGCATCCCAGTGATTAAGGGCGTCCATATGCTGATAAGCGGCGTTCTCAGTATCACAGGTCTCACATTGAAAGCAACTCATTTTTATCGACTGAGGTTCTGGTCAAGGAATTGAGAAGGATTTGCCACTGTTGAAACCAGCGGTGCTGCCGCTCCTGAGGAGGTTGTTTGTTTATGATAAGGGAGCTGCAAACACGAATATTACCAGTTCGGTAAGGCCAAGGAAAACTCGTTCGATTTCGGAAGTCGCACAACTATTGTAACAACGTGCAAATTATTAGCATTGCGAAAATCAAATTTGAAATGAGATATAATTGACAGTGGCCTAAAATTGCAATTTTGACCCGGAAACTCTCATTAGACGTGAATAGGAATCGGGGACTAGACGTTTGACTGACGTCGGTGACAAGAAAAGTGGACTAATGTGAAGCAGAAGAGAGACATGGTGAACGTTGGCAAGCTCTGAATACCCAGATGAGTGCTGTTCGTAACCTCAATAAAAGCTCAGGAATTGTATATCTTCCGTTGCAGACTGATCGTGTTGTTGATGCAAAGATTGATATATATATTTGAAAAGGCGGTAGTTAAGATATAACGAAGCATTTGAGAGGCTAAAGGTGCTGTCTATATATTTTAGACGGATAGACTATCCGACTTAACGGTAAGATGGTCTATGAATTGGTCTCCATTTTTCATCTCTTTACATTCTTCTTATTCCTCCATTCTATTTGTTCTGCGCTGGGTCTTTGAATAGTCACATGAACATTGATGAGTTTCTTAGCCCGGCAATAAGAGTATATCTATACCAAGAGACTACCTAGTACCAAAGCTGAGTTGTATAATTATTTTCTTACAAGGTCATATTAAGTAGCTTCCATTAGCTATGAACCTAAAGTACTACGTCCTTTACAGGCAAATAATTCAAATGTTGTGAGATTAGCGTGGACAAGCCGCATATGCATGCTACACATCTCAATTTTCTTTTTCCTACATATACAGGCTACTAACACACAATATTACTAAAGCGGTGAATTACGTACTTGCCGTCAAAAGTCTGAAGAACTACAGTAATTGATCAGTTCAAGGTTTCATTCATATTAAGAGCAAATCTGGACCTGTACGGAATAAACCATTTCAAAGACTACCAGTGCAAGCCATAAATAGTCTCATGCATAATTTCAACGTCTCAATATCATATCTGACACCGATTAGACAGTATTAAGGCTGAACAAGAATAATTTCGGCCTTGCTAGGGACTCCGTTCAGCAAAGCAAACAAATACCAGTATCCTGGCAACATAACACCAGGGTCGCTCAGCAAATTGAGAGTGAAAAGGGTTGGGGTAAGAGCCTGGGGCGACATATACACCCGGCGTTGATCCGTATTGACTGTATGTGTCGAGCTTCCCATACGGACCATAGACCAAGTGAGCTTCTCATTAGAGGCCACAGGTTGCGAAAGAGTAGCGTAGAGTGTTCCGCCAACCTGAACAGTGGAATTCCCCACACTGGTGATGATGGGGCGAGTAGCAAGAGTAACGCCATCAGCTTCGTAGAAATATGGAGGGAAAAAGGTATGCGCATTCAAATGATTCGTGTCACATTCACCCGGGCACAGACCACCACCACCAATGAAAACAGTCGCATTCGGAAGGAGTATTGCACTGGAGTGGTAGTTGCGAGGAATTGGGAGTGCTGCCATTTCCGTGAACTTTTTAGTCTCTGGGTCCCAGATTTCGGGGATCATGCTCGAATTGCCATCCGAGAAGACGACGGAATGTGACTGACCGCCGACGACGAAAACTTTACCGTCAGGCAAAATGACAGAGTTTGCAAAGGTACGAGTAGAATGCATTGGCTCGAGTGTCTCGACAGTTGCTTGACTGCCAGGCTTTCCGATAGTGATTAAGTGAGCATTGGCAGTAGCATCGCTGTCATTGTATGAAGGCGCACCTCCTAGAGAAAGGATCTTTCCCTTGTTGGCGTCATACATGGCCACCGTTCCGGTCATGGCATCACCATCATTATTGCGAATTCCAGCCGGCGTGGAAGTTCCGTTGTCATTTATGTCAAACCAGTTCATCCGAGTGCTTGGCCCAGCTTGAAACACTGATGCGTTGGACCATGCAAACAGCCAGGCATGGTTATCAGATCGATAGAGCCCGCCTTCATCCTTTGTAAGGATAGTCTCAGCTGAAGCATTAGATAGGAGAGTCCATTCGTCCTTATTGACATCATAGACCTCGCCATTCTTCCCACCGATACCGCCGCTAAAGGAGCCACCTATGGTAAAAATGCGTCCATCCGAAAGGATAGTTGAGGAATGGTAACCACGAGGGATATGCATATCAGAAACAGGTTTCCAATCCTGCCCATCAAAGACGCTGGTCCTTTCTTCAGTGTCACCTCCAGCGACGACGATGCGCCCTTGGAAGTCGAGACTGATACTAGGACAGAACATGTCATGTCTCAGATGGGATACAGTGAAGTGCTCGACAGCGCATGCTTCAGGGTCGTAAAAGGCGGTTTGCGTGATATCGTCTCCATGAACGAAGAAACTGTCATTTTTGAAGGAGGACCAGGCAACAAGTATTTTGGTAGTAGGAACAACAGCCACAGCGACCGGGACCAGAGGAAATTTAATTTGGTCACTATACGGGTTCGCAAGAGTTGGCTGGCGGCCATCATGGAACAGTGCTTCAGTAGTGAGCACAAAAGCTCCAAGGAGGAGTGTATGGGGTCTCATGTTGACTTATTTTCGAGGTGGATAAACACGAAAATGAAGACTGAGAGTGTTATTGAGGGATGAAGAAAAAAAGATTTTCTTCAGGAGAGGGGGGCTCTATTTAAGCAGACTCTGTGTTGCTATCTCGTGCAAGCGGAGTATCAACGTTGCACATGTGTAGCTGGCTGCCTTCGTACAAATGAGTCGGCCGGAAATAATCGACTGCTGTGTTTAGGTGCTCACAGAATAAAGAATTAGAGGAACTAAATTCAATTTCAGTATAGTGGAATATAAATCTTTTCGCTTGGCTTGAACGTGCTTAGTACTTCAATTTAGGCAACTCAACTGCACACATTCCTTCCTAAATAGGCATAGCACTATACTATGTTATGACGTTACGAACCCACGGTTGGCAGCACCTACTAGTACAAATCCGCTTCTCAGTCTAAATAGCTTTATGGCTGACTATATTCATGCCTGCAATTTCTACATCAAATTATTCTTCTAATCCTATTCTGCCGCTCGACAGCTCTGTCGATGACGGCAGCCTTGATCTCTTCGTCGTGGTTGTTTAACCAGGCCACCACACTCATTCAGGCATCCATGAATCTATTTTCTTAGCATTTCATGAATCATTTCCAGTGTCTCGATATTTGAGCGTGTCAGGAATCGAAAACGTGGATGATGACGAGTGTCCTAGGAACATTTGAATATATTGACAATGATAATCCCATCAAGCGCTGCATAAGTACTATTTGCAAGGAATTCCGGCTATTCTAAGATGCAAATGTCGTCGTGAATTAATGTTGTGTAACATAAGTCGGGTATCACTCGAAAATATTAAAATTGAATAGAAGCTCCCACAACTATATGCTATACTGTGGAATTCTACAACTAGATATATTCTCCAATCTTAAGCTGGAGGAGAAAGTCAAGCGATCAAATATTTTGAATATGTAATCAACGAAGAGTATGTCGCCTGGTAAATACATATGACGAGAGCAGTGATTAGCCTTGAAGACCAAGGACTAGAAAAAGTCAATCGCTTCTCAGATTCTCCACTGCTCTCCGCCTATTTTATGAATAATTACATGAATTGATTTGCGGATTTCTGCAGATTCATATAAGCAAGGGGGTTTAAGAAGAGTATTGACAAAATTAAAATTAAAATCCGAGGTGCAGAATAAGACTCAAACAAGGGTTGAGTCGAGTTCTGTTGATCAGATGAAATGAATGTGAAAGAAGCTGTATGAAATTCGAGTCAGCATGTTTCGTTTTGTTTTTTAAAAAGGTCAAGTGGATCAGAATAAAGAATGAAAACAAATTTCACGTACAATATAAACACGTCGAATGTGGCAAAGCTTGTAGGCCATTGTTAAATGGAAGGATTCGATTCGTAATCATCATGTTTCTTGCTTGTATTCGCATGCCGATGGAGTATCATAATTTGGTTTGTTTCCGTCGTAGTCATCATCGGCATAAAGCATAATTGACTATCTCCCAAACCTCGTTGTTTGAATTTCACGCTTCCTGTCAACCTCCAGCCAAACATTCGGCGAAAATCAACGACGGGCAAACTTCACATGTTGATAAACTGTCGAAACGCATACCAGACTAAGCCAGGTACAAAGAAGCAGAGAGAATCGCAAGCAGAGCAAATTCCAATGGTTGATTCAATTTAACGAGAGTGGCTTTCAATGTTGCTCCACTGGCACAACAAATTAGTATTTGAAACAAGTTCATACTTCATCACTCCAGGACTCCATCATCAACTTACATTTCTCAATCGATACTTGGCGGCTGGATATTGTCTTTCTTTGCTTTATCGCATATCTCGCCAACACCCAAGCACCACCTGCTGCGTTCGGTCACAACAGGAGCAGCAGCTACCTGCTGGGCGAGCAATAACAGCATAATCTGGGTTATTAGGATGAGTGGCTTCATTTGTAATGTATGTCGCGGTGCGCCTTGTCACTCACTCGTGGGTTATGAGGTTGGAGTTGAGTAAAGAGACAACGAGATAGCTTTGAAGTGTGGACACTGTGGAGCTACTCGATCGATGCAGGAGGAAACAAGGGAGCTGAGGAACAATTGACTTTCCTTTATAATCTCTCAAAGAACACCATGGCGCAGACGAGCTGGCTGGCACTAAATCACGTTGATATCACGCGCACTGTCAATAGACGGACAGGGAGATTTTGGGCAGCAATAAAGTCGTATTCGAACCAACATTGTCGATAATATGGTATCAAATCAGCAGTGAATCTGCTCAAAGACTCAATAGAATCTCCAAGTGGCGACGTTGAGGGCGTTGAGGGTGTGATTCCGAGTTGGTGCGGGATTTCCGTTTTGGTGTATCAATAAGCCCCTGGCACTTCCCAAACGGGTGTTCAATAAGTCCACAACGTGAAGATCCCTCACAAAAGTGTCAAACCTCAAATTATGGACTGCTGATTATGTGTTTGAATTTTTCTTTTCATTATCCATCGCAGTAAGGAATATTCCAATTTTCTATGTATGTTGAGGTTTTCTGAAAGGCCCGACTCGGCAATATCAATACCGAAGATTCACTACCGTCAGAGGATATGGCAGCTTTTACTATTATGATAGCCTCTATTTAAACACTGAGCACTAGCTTATCACGTCATAGGAACGTGGTCGGAGGATATCAAAATCCCTCGAAGCCACTATCCAGTAATTCATTAGTTTAAGCTTTCCAAGGTAAAGGACATACAGTCAAGAAGGACTAGAATAGAAGGCATGGTAGCGAACTAATAATGGAGATAGTTATGAAATACTACTGGCCACAGGCGGATTCTGCAAACTTTCCAGGCTATAGGGATTTGCGCTATTCAATAGCTCCTGCGAATAGCAGTTCGTCCTTACCGATCGCATACGGAAATAAGCATTCGCATTCGCATTGGCCTTTGAGGGCCTGGATTTAGACGCTCGATTTGCCACAGAACCATAACAAAGATTGCTTGTTGTGCATTGGCTTGAGCTTGATTTTCACGTCCAATCTCCATGAGCTTTCAGTTTCTGACACATTGGTACGCCGAGTGTGGTCTATTATCTTGTTGTTAATCCTTACAGAATAGACTAGAGCGAGCGTGCTGTTTGCAGATCTATTGCTTATTGACCAAGATGAAACGTACATATGCTGAGTTACTAAATGTAGAACTCGAACCTACTGTGATGGATCACGGTAGCTCTATGAACGAAAGAATACCAATCACTCCATTCCTTAATCGCTGCCATCTACATCGTTGCTTAATAATGATGAACGGTATGAATGCCTAGTCAAATCCACGAGCTATTTCATAGTCGGCGAGTCACGGCTGCGTACTTGATATGCAGCACTCGGGCCATGTCCAGGTCTGCTTGAATTTTAAAGGCTAGCGCCGTGGAGCAGCTTTCGAATCTACAGGGGACAATGTGCGTTTCTTTGAACACGCTTGGCAATGCTGGCCGTGATCACCCATTAGCCACGGTGCACTTCACATAGAAGGTTGTATCTCTCGGAGAATTCCAAGATGGTGCCAAGGTAAGCTGTCCCATCTCCAGCCACGTCATATTTGAAGCTCAATAGCCACGACGGCGTCCTCCATGGTTGCATTCATCATGCCATACTTTGTGTCACAAAGAGTGAAAATCAATCTAAGCGTAGCGTAGTCATGAGAAGTAGAAAAGTTAATCTGCGTCAGAGTTCCTAGCCGTGGTAACACCCGAATCCATACTGGTGGCTATGAGACAGTGTTGATTGACGGATGCTGATAAGTCGCTTCCCTGACATGATTGGCGAACAACGCCGAAAGCAGCCTAGCATTCTGATTGGCCTATACGGCCGAACAGCCTCAACAGTTTTTCCAGAGATGAAGCCCACGATGGCCATTGGACCGTCGAAGAGATCCAGGAGTCGCACGATGCAGTAGAATCAGCTTACTGGCTGTGGACGCGTCTGTGAACGATAGATGCCACCATGACGTGGGGCACGTGATGTGGAGATGACGTTCGGAGCAGCGGAGCAAATCATCGCTGGGTGTGTTCGCCGCAGCTTCGAAGCAGCACCTCAAGTCTTCTGCTTAGAAATACCCTGCTGTCTGCTGCTCGGATTTTCTTGCGACACAGCGTCTACGGCAAAAAACGGCATCTAATTACGAACTCTGTTTGCCTGTGGAGGGCGACAAATTGCTCCGGAGTCCGCTGCGAAGGGCCAACAACAAATAGGACTTCGTTCCGAAGCTGTCGGTTAAGAGGTGAATGTACTTACCCCTCACGATAATAACAACCAGTCACCACGGAGCGTCTTTATAATTAGCTGAAGCGCCTGTTCCCCCATCACTGCAATGGAGCGACTCGTCCGTCCTGTGACTCGACAATTAACAAGGCAATCCCTGCGATACCCTTATTCAATACCTACAGCTCCCGCCTTCCTACGACTATACAGTATGGGCCATACCGTTCCTCCGGTAGGTGCATCATGGCTATAGAGTTTGCAATATTTCAGCTAAATCTGGTTTCAGTTGAAAGACAAGTCCTTGTTCATCGAAAAGGCATATGTCAATGGCGAGTGGGTTGGTGCCCAGTCAGGCAAGACATTCGAAGTTCACGGTGAGAATTGCCGCGGTTAGAACCCCAGGAAACGGCTTGCTAATGGATAATAACTGCAAAGACCCTTCCGATGGTAAACTCATCGGGACTTGCCCAGAATTCGATGCCGCCGATACAGAAAAGGCCATCGACGCTGCTGCCGCCGCTTTTCCTGCATTTCGCAAGACCCTTGCGCGCGAACGTGCCCGCATGCTGCGAAGATGGTATCAATTAATGGTAGACAACGCAGACGACCTAGCAACACTAATTACATGGGAAAATGGCAAGCCTTTTGCCGATGCCAAAGGAGAGGCCATCTATGCTGCAAACTTCTTTGAGTGGTTTAGTGAAGAAGCTCCCCGTGTCTACGGAGACACTATCCCGTCATCAGTGCCTGGTAACAGAATTATCACCCTCAAGGAACCAGTCGGTGTTTGCGGTCTCATCACTCCATGGAACTTCCCCGCTGCCATGATCACACGAAAAGTGGCGCCTGCTCTGGCAGCTGGCTGCACAGTTGTCGTCAAGTCCCCAGGCGAGACACCTTTCACTGCCAATGCCCTAGCCGAGCTGGCCCATCGTGCCGGGATCCCCAAAGGTGTTGTTAATATCGTAACCACCAATGAGAATGTGGCTGAGGTCGGCGAAACCTTGACCACTCATCCTACCGTCCGGAAGGTCTCCTTCACTGGGTCGACCAACGTCGGTAGACTACTCATGAAGCAGGCCTCTTCGACCATAAAGAAAGTTTCCTGGGAACTCGGAGGCAACGCACCATTCATTGTGTTTGATGACGTCAAGGATATTGATGCCGCCGTTGCAGGCGCTATCACCTCCAAATTCCGCAGTTCAGGACAAACCTGTGTATGCGCCAACCGCATCTATGTTCAGAAGGGAATTTACGACGAATTCGCGAAGCGGTTCGCTGATAAGGTCAGAGGCTTCAAACTCGGACCCGGCTTCGAATCAAGCACTACGCACGGCCCAGTCATTCACTCGCGCGCCGTCGATAAGGTTGCCGAACACGTACATGATGCTGCATCCAAGGGCGCCAAGGTCGTCGTTGGCGGCGAACGAGCGACGGAGTTTGGAGAAAACTTCTATCACCCAACCGTCTTGACGGGCATGACCAAGGACATGTTGATAGCCTCTGAAGAGACTTTTGGTCCTGTCGCTGGGCTATTCCCCTTCGAAACAGAGAGGGACGTCATCGAACTCGCTAACCGTGCCGAGGTCGGCCTAGCTGCATATTTTTTCTCTAGTGATGTTAAGCGCTGTTTCCGTATCGCTGAAGCTTTAGAGGTCGGTATGGTCGGCGTGAACACAGGTCTTATCAGCGATGCTGCTTCACCGTAAGTTACTTTTGATTCCTGCGCATTTATCGACCTTGCATACTAACTCGAATGTTTAGATTCGGCGGCGTTAAGCAGAGTGGGTTTGGCCGTGAAGGCAGTAAGTACGGTATTGACGAATTCGTCACCATTAAGGCAGTTACTTTTGGAGGCATAACCGAGCCAGAGTCTTAATATAGTGTACATTGGATAGATATTAAAAATTGAAATTCTTGGTAATAAAACTAAAAATATTTTGCATGATAGTGCTACCAGCTCGGTTCAATGTTTGTTATTAATCCGTATCATTCTTAAAAAGACAACTATTCCCTGCTCACACATGTAGCTTACAATCTTAATGACTCATCGAAGATCAATGCTGATATAAACAATAGTGGGCACTCCCCCTAAACATCAATTTGTATCGCCACAATCTAGAATTACTAGGCGCAGGCCGTATCTTATCTAACTGTGCTTATCTTATCGCTAGCAATTTTCTCTTTCATGTGACTTCCAACATTGTCAGTAGCGCAGCACGGGCTGGGTCAATCGATTTCAATCAATGAATCATGATTGATGCTCACTGACCCAAACTCTTAGTCCCATACAAGTCCTGAAAACATGTCGTCCACAAAGGACAGTCGGGTGAAGAGACCGGCCTCTCGTAGCCCTTCCCGCTCTGGCTCCGGACTACGGCTTTCAAAACATCACCGCGAGCGAGTAGCCAAGGAAGCCGGTTGGTTCCCTATCGTTCCATATGCATTGCTGTAGTAGAAGGGAATGGCGTTTACTAATTCCTGCGCCAGCTCAGAAACAAGCCAACGACCTTCACCTCGTCGAACGCACTAATGCCCTCTCTCTCCAAGATTTCATAGCCAACTTCATCGATCCAGTAGCCCTCCAGATACGCACAACGACAGCCCTCGCCAAGGATAGCACAACGGAATACCAAGCCCAAATACACACCGCAAACACTATCCCCGAACCAGACTTCGAGGGCTGTTTTGCACTGATCGAACAGACCTCATCGGCCGATTACTCCGCGTCGTCGATAGGATGGTCGCCGTCCAAGAAGAGGAAGGAAATGCGGTTACCGGATATGCGCTACATGGTTTTGCGGTCAACAGAAGACTGGGGAGAAGCATCCGCCGGACACAGCCAGACGGAGACTAGGGAGGAAGGCGTCCGACAGCGAACGCCGCCGGTGGCAGGGTTTCTGTCCTTTATGACGACGTATGAGGACGGGAAGGAGGTCTTGTATTGTTACGAGGTTCATGTGAATCCGGCGTTGCAGGGACAAGGGCTTGGGGCGCAGGTGATGCGTTTGTTTGAGGAGATTGGTAGCAGGATTGGCTTGGAGAAGACTATGTTGACTGTCTTCACAGCTAATGCGGCTGCGGTGAGGTTTTATGAACGGTTGGGGTATGCGGTCGATGAGTACTCGCCTGGACCGAGGAAGTTGCGGAATGGCACTGTGAAGGAGCCTGACTATTTGATTTTATCTAAGGCGCTGAGGTAGATTTATCTTTCGGCATGGTGTACGCTTTTCGTTTAGATTTAGATTGGATGATAGAATCTTCTATAGTTACGATATAAATGATTTTCTCTTTTATGATTGCTAATGAATATGATTTTCGTATCAGATTTGCCTGACCTCTTTGCCTTTCATCTCTGGATGGTCCTCTTCCCATTCGTCTCGTAAGGCAGCGAAAATATAATCGGCAACTAGAATTGTCAGACCGAGGCTCCAGACCAAAGTGATGGCGTAGAAAAAATTGGCATTTCCAGAGCCCGCGTAGATCCACAAGTGATAGAATGCTGGGCCTAGAAGGGTGGCATAGAGTAATGCGGCCGCTGCGAAAAAAGTGTAGCGTGTGACTGAAATATCATTAGCAAATAGTATAATTGTTTAGTGGTGGTTTACACTCACGGGGCGATAGGTGCCGGTACAAAGGCAAGAGTCCAAAGTACAGCGATACGTCGGCAATACTTGGGTATGGTTTGAAGATAGCGAAGATGCCGACCAGCGAGGTTATGACGAACAAGGGTTGGCGCCGCAGTCGAATAGTCAAGCCTCCAACGTAGCCGGCAAGGTGCAACCAGAATACACCAAGGAAAAACCCGCGGAAGGAATCAAATATCTCAATAAAGAAATACCACCATAAACCCGAGTTTGGAGTAAGGTCAGGAACGAGGAGATGAGCTCCGTATGTTGCAGATATGAACTCCCATGAGAACCCTGTGATAGTGAATGAAGCCCCCAGGAGGGTACCCACAGTTGCGATAAAAATACCAAGGCGTTCAAGCACAAAACCTGCCTTTTTGGGCTGGACTTTCTGGTTGCTAGCTAGGCGATCATAACACAGGAGCACTAACGGCGGAAAGAGAAGCGCGGGATATAGTGACAGATAGGATGCAATAGCCAGGGCGATCATTGCATTTACGTTATTCCCATTGACAGCATTTGAGATTGCGTAGAGAATCGAGGTATTTGTAAAAATCGTGGTCGATCGGGCAAGACACGTAGAGACAACAAAGGGGTTGAATAAGTACCTGCATCGGTTAAACATTCTGACAATTATGCAGTGTTAGAGAGCCTACCAAGCAGCAATGGCCACTCCATCCCATCTGATATTCTTGCGCAAGGTATTATGTAAACGACTCGTAATGGATTCGGAGGACTCGGATATGCGAATCAGCGCATTCGCGTTCAGGAGATCAATTGTCATATACAATAAATGGGTGGCTAAAGGGTACGCCCGCGAGTTGGGAAGCAAGGATAATATAGGGAGAAGCAGAGGTGCCTACCAAACAATTAGCTAACAGGTATACACGTTGAAAGGCCACAGTACCTGGTGGAAAACACCGCCATCGTATGGAGACACATTGTGGGTATATAGAAAGAGACCCTCTTGCACTGATCCTTAGTTAGATTCGAACCGCCGCACCGGACATCCAATACTAACATCTCTTAAAGCTACTGATTGGCGTCGAGACCTCTACTCGCGATGTCAGGAGGTCTGGCAACGAGGGAAAGGTAGCGATGAGCAAGAGTCGTAAAGCAACTGCTCCGGCGAACACAGCCGCTTTCCGTCGGTCGACAGGCATTGTTGATTTATTGAATCAAATGCGTCAAGACCATAGCAAATTTCAAAAAAGCGAGCCAGATGCACGGCACAGAAAACACGCCGATGCGGGCTAAAGCAGATGGAGTGTTGTTTTGAGGCTCCAGCTGGCATCGCAGCTTCCCGCAATCCAGACTGCGCACGGGCCACATTGGTCCTTCCCGATTAAAGAAAAAGTCGATAAGTTTTTTTCTTCACATTCGTTATCAGCTGCTACAACACTCGACAAGTCGCATTGCGCAGCAACCCACAATGGCTAAAATAAAGAAGAGAGGTCGGATTCACCTTTGTGTTGTACGTGCTGAAAAATTCTAATATTGATCGCAGGAACCACTGGCCAAGCCAAGAACTTTATCACGCGAACCCAGGCCGTTCGTAAACTGCAGATTTCTCTTCCGGATTTTCGAAGACTATGCATTTTCAAAGGTGAGCCGGGGAGTTCATAAATAACAATGCTTCTCGACTTACGTACTCCTTTCTAGGGATTTATCCCCGTGAGCCCCGCAGCAAAAAGAAGGCATCCAAAACTTCCACTCCCAATACGACTTTTTACTACACCAAAGACATCCAGTACCTCTTACACGAGCCGTTACTACGCAAATTTCGTGAACAAAAGTCTCTCGCAAAGAAGATCGCCCGTTCCCTTGGCCGCGGTGAGGTAGGAGACGCTGCGCGACTCGAGAAAAATCTCGCCCCTAAACTTAGCCTTGACCATATAATCAAGGAGCGTTATCCAACCTTTGTCGACGCATTGAGGGATCTCGATGACTGTCTTTCGCTGCTCTTCCTCTTTGCAAGCCTTCCGTCTACTACCTCCGTACCTCCGAAGACAATTGCCCAGTGTCAGAGATTATGCCATGAGTTCCAGCACTACTTGATCACCACGAATTCGCTTCGAAAGTCATTCCTTTCTATCAAGGGTATTTATTATCAAGCGACTATTCAAGGACAAGACATTTTGTGGCTTGTTCCATATCGTTTTGTCCAAAAGGTGAATGGCGATGTTGATTACCGTATCATGGCCACCTTCGTTGATTTCTATACCACCCTTCTCGGCTTCGTTAATTTCAGGCTATATACATCCATCGGTTTGGTCTATCCCCCCAAATTTGATGCTATAAGTGATGAAAAGGGAGCTGAATTGACTGCCTTCCGCCTTGAAGGCAAAAATGTCGAACAGCTCAAAGCCATCGAGCAACCGAAAGCAGCCACAAATGCTTCAAACAATGAAGTCTCGCGTGAAGTCCAAGAAAAGGTTGACAATGTTGTTAAAATGGCTGGTCTAGACAAAGATTCTGGAGAACAGGCTGCTGAGGACCAAGCGACGAATGAATACGCCATTGACAAATTCGAACCCGCTGCACCTGAAGCCGATACTCTTCCTCAGCCCGAAGCTAGCGGAGATGAGGCCGGCAGTCTATTCTCTTCTTTCACTTTCTTCATTTCACGAGAGGCTCCCAAAGCACCATTGGAATTTATTCTTCGCGCATTTGGCTGCAAGAGGATTGCTTGGGATGAAATTTCTGGAGAAGGCGCTTTCACGCATGACGAGAAAGACACTCGCATTACCCATCAAATTGTTGACCGTCCACAGCTTCCAGAATCAGCACTTCCATCCGTTCCTGAAGATTCAAAGAACGGTGCAGTGAAAGTACGTAATGGCGGTCGTATTCCGGGAAGAACATATATTCAACCACAATGGGTTTGGGACTGCATCAATGACAGTAAACTGTTGCGACCCGACCTCTATGCACCTGGGGCAACCCTTCCACCACACTTGAGTCCATGGGTGAAGACAACCAGAGGCGCATATGATCCTCGTATAACTTTGGCCGCCCAAGAAGAAGAAGGCGAAGCTGAGCGTGCTGCCGAGGAAGAGGACGAAGAAAGTGAAGACGAAGAAAATGTTGCGGAGGCAAAGGCTACAGAAGTTGACGATGAAGAGGAAGAGGAGGACGAGGAGGAAGACCATGGAATGGACGTCGATGGTTCCGAGGATAGTGAAAGCGAGGAAGAGGAAGAGGAAGATTTTGGTGGTTTTGACGATGCTGCAGATGCTGTCTCGGAATCTGAAGACGAAGAAGAGGCCCTACGCTCTCAGCATCAGAAAGAACTCGAAGCCGAAGCTGCTGGTCTACCATTCTCTGGATCAACGAACGGAACATCATCCGCCAAAAAGTCCTCGAAAACGAAGAAATACGAAGCCGAGAAACGGAAAGAGGAAGAGGAACTCGAGAGACAGAAGATGATGTTGAGCCGGAAGAAGCGCAAGCTTCTGGATAAGATGCTTTATTCCAACAAGAAGAAGGAAGAAGAGGCGCAGAAACTGCGGAGCAAGCGCAGGAAAATCGAGAATGCCACCAAATCACAAGCTTAAAAGTTTATCTACATTTCATTTTGACGAGTCTGCGGTGTTAGGAAGGCTACACTTTTGGGAATAGCTCAGCTAGTATATCAAATTTCATTTTTCATAATCCCATCTTTGATGCCAGTAGAACTCCCGCCATTTTCGTACTATGCTGTAATTGGGGCCAGATTTTTAAGGCTCCGAACCAGAGCGGACCCACCACATCTGCGCAGGTTTCCGCGAGCCCAGTTTATGGAAACTTTTCTCAACGCCTTCTTTACCGCCACGACGTGCAAATGCAGAGCACGCTTTTCCCCTGCGGATGACGGCTACGAGTGCTGATGAATATCCCTTATACGAGCAATCAGAGGTCGACCTTGCAAGTGATAGTCACGAAGATGACGCGGTCTCAAACAAAGGCAGAGTGAGACGCCGCGGTCAGACCACAGGAAGCAGAAGGAGGAGTGCTACAAGGGATACATCTCAATCGCCTCCTCCATACAGACCGAATCGGTGGACGGGATCGGACGAGAGATGGCGACACCTAACCCTGCCCGAGCGGAAACTGATCGAACAGCTAGACGAGTTGGAGAATAGAGATTGGTCTTTGGGTCTATACAAAGCACACCTCATCAAAGAGAGGAGGAAAATACGCTTAGAAAATGATCAGGAGTTTAGGACAAAAAATAGGCAGGCCGATTGGACAGCATGGCCTTTGGATCCTGAAGAAGTGGCCCGGCTGGATAGTCACATAGAATACACCCTTCGCAAACGAAGAGATTCAAGTTCATCATCACATCAACCTCAGACCGACCTAAAAAGAACTGCGTATATCGATCTGAATGGACGACGACGCAACGCTGCCCCAGATCCTAATTACTCTGAAAGTCTCTCGGACGAGGATAGTATTTCTGATCCTCCCAGTATCGCCGATAGTACAGAAATCATTGCGTCATATAAACCCCATGTTTTCAAAGCGGAGACCGATTTTCGCGAGAGCGCATCTCTAGAAGAAGCTGTGATTGCACAAATGATGAAAGCTGCCAAGGAAAGGTTCTGGAAAAGACAGTCAGCACCAGATTTTCAATCAGCGGGTTATACTGTGTCGGCTGATGATGAGATGGTGGCTATGCAGCTACAACCTATTGCGCGCAATATTCTCGCCCAGTTTGATGATCTATTGTTTGGCATGCATCAGCGCGCTGACAAGGGACACCCTAGTCGCCGAAAGGGGAGTGTGTTTAGCTCTCCCAGGCGGTCAGTAACTGGAGATGATACAAACAACGATTCGGATGGTGAGTCTGGAGATCAATACCGCGGCAGAAGTGGGAGGCGAAGCGTGTCTATCTCAGCGCGTGGAAAAGGAAGAAGCAAATCTAAAGCTGCCAGCTCGCAGTGGGGGCCATCATCGGTCTCACATTCACGAGTTGGTGACCGATATGCAACAGTTTCTCCGTCAAGGAAACGAGTTGCAAATAGAACTTGGGAATCAGTCATGCTCGTCGCATCCTTATTAGATTGGCCGGAGGAGGTGCTCGACAGAGCTAACGAAAGGGTTCAAGAGCTCTTCGGTAAAACCGCCCCTCTTGCTCCAAGGAGGAGAGACCTGAAAGTGCAATATCTGGGCAGGGGGCTGGTACTCCCAGTACCGGCAAATCCGCGTCACATAGAGCCTTTAATCCATAGGTCAGATCTAGACAAGCACAAGCCGTTGATACACAGTGGGGAAAATGCGATGACGTCGGTTGACCAGTCGCGGTCGTTGTCAAGATCACGATCTGCGATTGGTGTTGACATACCTGCGACTGAAGACCAGGATGAGTCTGCTGATTTGAAGAGAGGACCGAAAGAAGATGTGGACAAGCACCCAGTCTGCCCAGTTGCAAAATGTTCACGACATACAGTACCCTTTTCACGGCCGTGGAATCTTAAAGAACACATGAAACGCAAACATCCTAAAGTCAACCTCTCTCTGCCACAACCGCGACAAGGGGAAATTAAAGCACCAAAATGGAAATCTGAGGAAACAGTATTATCTAGTGATGACCAAGCAGAATACGAGGTGGCAGAAGAGGAGGAAGTTAAACCAAAATTTTTCTGCCCAGTCGAAACTTGTAGTAGACATCGGAAAGGGTTTACGAGAAAATGGAATCGCCAGAAACATATTAAGAAGCTTCACCCTGAGTTTTGGAGCAAGCAAGTTGATTCCGAATGAAAGACTACATGTACCATGAAGACCAAAACATGAATCCATATATTACCAACGTGTTTGTGCTGTGATGAGATGACATGCTCAATATAGCTTCGGAGCTGTCGTTTTCTATCAGTCACAGCAATGTAACTAATTGCTTACAAATTGTTTGACACAACTTTGAATACATCACGTCACGAAGACACTGATTATGGCAGTGAGAATCAAATCAAGTATTCAATGTTCATTCACTATAAAGTGGCATACATGTTTGCACATTTAGTCATTGCTCATTTCAAATCATATTAAGTTTCCTTATCAAGCCGGAATTTGCCATTTAACAAACGCTCCAAACGGCTACCTATTAGTATATGCCTGCCCACAAGGCCCGGCAATATTTCCAGTACTCCTAAAAGCTGGATTTGTGTCATTCGCATACGTCAGACCGTTGAAAGTACCTGCCGGACAAACACTGCTAATGTCATGACCAGACCCGAAATGAGACACGGATGCATTTGTAGCTTGTGACACCACACATCCCTCATAGGAGTACCAATAAGCTTGTATGCAATTCGGAAGGTCAAAGTAGCACGCATTGCAGCAAGCCTGTGCTGATGCTCCCTCCTTCGTGGAGGTAAGATAATAAAGGCTGTTTTCTGTGGAAAAGTTGCCCGGGAGGCTCGCGTTACCGTAGGGCGATGTAGGTATATGGGTCGGAAACGGGCTGGCGCATGGCCAAACACTGCTAGTTGATGCTGCAGGTGTTACCGTGGTGGATTGGATGACTGTGCTAGTCTGCGTAACGGTGGTAGTGGTGGGATTTGCGGGGTTTCCAATTGTGACGGAAATTCCAAGGCATGAGCATATTCCCGAGACACTGGCAGACGGTTGGGCCGCAATCCATGACGAGACGGCCGTTGATGTAGTAGGGGACGTGTTGGAAGCTCCTCGTTTATGGTTGTTGGCTCCGCCTGTGCTCTGTGGTTTTGGTGTGCTTGCTGGAGGGTTTCCGGATAGGAATGTAAATACTGTACTTGTCGAGCCAGATGTGACTGTGATTATTTTTGTTGATGTTACGTTGACTATACTGGTGCTGGTGGTATCACCATGGGTAGTTGTTGGTTGAAGAAGAGATGAACACGCTTTGGTCGCTTCACTTTGTTGTTGGAGCTCGCTGATGAGGGCTTGTAGAGCGGAGCAGCCTTGGTTTGATGACACGGGAACAGCAAGAGCAATAGATAGGGCGTTTGCCAGAGCATAAAAGGCTTGAAGCTTCATCTTGCTATGACTGATCGGTTGGCCCCCTCTGTAGGAATCGACACAGCTTGATGGGGAGAATATTAGGGATTGGATTGTTGCTCCAAGTATAGACTCTACGGAATGAAGATCAGCTACAGACGATTGAGCTTAACCCTACTCTTTATATACAATAGCAGGCATCTAATAGTTTTTCGCATGTCATCATGACTGACTATGGGAGTGGAGATTCAGCTTTGCAGATCCGGGGTGGTACCCAATGATAAGCGCAGTACCAACACCATGGCGTGGCCAGGAACAACTTGGCAAACAGACAGTGTAACACGCAGCGAATCAGTGGCCGCTGTGATTAGCAAGAAGGATTCGGGGTTCATACGAGACCGAGCTTTTTTTAGAGCTATGAGTTTTTCACTAATTAGTTACAAAGTATTTAAGCTGATGTTAAGATCTACCAGTGGAACCGACACGTCATAGCGCGCAGATCCTTTGGTCTCAACCTTTCCTAAAAGAGTTCGTTCTGTTGCGATGTTGGAATAAAATGTCTCACTGGGTTCAACATGGTGTGAATCATAGCCAATGAGACTAAGCATGCTGGCTTACTGCCAAGACTAAATTGAATACGAGATAATTTCGTCGGATCTTATGGAGCTATGAAAACTATACTACTAATTGATGAAAACCTGCACGCGCACTTCATTGCTCCAACCCGCATCCAGTCCCAGAGAAGTCCATGCATGAAGGACGTCTATTGCGAGCACCTTATCTCCGTCTTTCCAGACTGTCCGTCGAGGCACTGCTAACCCTGAAACCATGACCATGACATGCTCGTCAATATCTCTACTGTCCAGTCCAGAATGATAGATACCAAGCACTCCAAGAGCCTTGAGGCTGATGTCAAACCGCAGCCGGCCATTTCCGATAACACATACATCAGAGTTCACCAAAGCTGCGACCCCGGTCATCTTGCCGAGCAAACCTAGTACAACGACATGAGTCATAGAAGAAATCATCGATGAGGCTGCAGTGCACCCGCGGCTCCCTTCAAGAGTAAAGGAGCGGACCGGATACGCCGTTAATATCTCCCAGCCTTTCGGCGCGAAAGACAGTGATACCATCGCATGAGGCCCAGATGGAGTCATCACTTCACTAATCATCCCCGTCGTAAATGAACGAATGATGTATCGGTCATAGCTATTGCTGGAGGACGAGGCTTCAACTCCGGGAAAAGACGTCAGGGGAACTATCGACGATGTATCTGCGGGACTGATGTTGAACAGGCCAAGAATGCCACTACCCGTACGAGCCCAACCGCTGTATGTCCCAATACGCAGTATGTTTCCCTCATTGTAATTATGATAGACATCTAAAGTGCGGCCAGGTACACTTGGACGAAGAATTGTAGTGGTTCCTCGTGTCGTGGGCGCTGTGATTTGGTGAATAAGTTCTACATTGTGTTCACCAGGCTTGTCAGTGATGTATATTGGACCTCCAGAAACACATCGAGCTGCAGCGTGAAAAGATCCATAAGGATGATCGGTCTGAAACATGTCCCAGTCTGGAATCACGTTCAGATGCGCGGTCAACAAGGCGTTGTGTGCATTACAAAATACATGCCATGGATGTGAATCCACCACATCAGGGAAGAAGTCGTCAGAGTTCCGCAGCAGAATGCTAGGTTTATTTGTAGGTATTTGCGAATGAAAAATATGCTGTGGTGTCATTGACATGCATGAGATGGCACGGGTGCTGAAGTATCGCAAGGAAGCAATGGACCACGCATCCTGGTAAGATGAGATGAAGCACCTTCGATATTCTGCATTGTCTAATGAGTCAAGGAAAAATTGTGCATCAGTCTTGATAGCGTCGATACCACATGAAGTCAAAAATTCGTAAAAATCTCCGTAGAATCGGTTGATATCATCAGGATCAATTGCCAGCATTGTGCCACCAGCAACAGGGTCATTCGTCCTAACTTCTTTCGTCTTATACTTTTTGGCTAACTCTCCCTCCGGAGAGATGCCTCCCCAGTAGCCCATCAGTGCGTGCCAAACCCCGATATGTTCGATGTCTGGGTGCTCTTTTCGTATTCTAGTAGCGGCGTGCCGAAGCCCTGATGGAAATCCTTCTGTACTTGCCTCAAAGTTCATCCAGCCACGTCGCCACTGGGTTTCGCCTTGATTGTCAATAGATTGCCAGTTATCATCGATGATCAAATTAGAAACTTTGATTCCATTCGCCTTCAGAGAATCAAGCGCGTGGAGTATTTTGTCCTCACTCAACTTGGGGCCAATACCGTTCCATGTACAGTATGTAAGGCCTTCGTACCAATCAGCGAGCCATTGTGTGCGAACATCTTTATCTACTACAACAATATCATCACCAATAGGAGAATCTGGTTCCTTCGGTATATCTGATACAACTGGGAGTGGAATGTCGGTGATGAAATCCCGGACAACTTTCCGAGCTTCGTATATTAAAGCAGACATACATACTTCAAAGTCCTCTCCAACAGACGCAAGCACCTGGAACTTTGCATCAGTGACGTTGTCGTTTCTGGCGTCAACCACAATTTCTTCCATATCGCTAGATCGGAGTGTTGTCAGGACGTTATTTACGCCCGAGACGGCAAATAACATCAAGTTGAGGCCGTCAGATCGGAGGAAAGAACATAGAATTGCGTCCTCGGTTAACCTGAATCTATTTGTGTCATGCCTTGGGGCAAGCCATGGAGTCCACACCCGCACCAAACACAGATGGCGCATGTACAGCTTTGGGAGTCCAAGCGCAATCGTACTTCTTCCTGATAATCCCCCTTTGCAGAGGTAACGTTCCCAGTGATGCTCCAAAGAAGGGCACCCGGGGCTTCACTTTTTCGTGACTGAATATCAACTTCAGTTGATAAATTCTCTATATAGTCGGTGAATTCATCCCTAGGCGATATCTGAGGCGCAGAATTAGAGTCTGTGGGGAGTGAAATTGACTTTAAGACCCGATACTTAGGGCCCCAGACTAAATCACCATCTTTTATAAATTTTCTCTGGCTTGCCCAATGCCAATCTGCATCACAACTTGATTTGTATCTGAGGGTGAAGCTCGCCTTTCCTGCTTGCGTGGGAAGGTCGATTTCGGAGGAAAATGTATAATGATAAAAGCCATGTCTCACATGATGATCGCCAATTATGGTGCAACTGTTTTCAGGGTCGCATTTTGCTAGAGGTAGAGCCCCCCATTGAGTACTATCCCAGATGTTATGCCAAATTTCGACTTCCCAATCCTGTTCAGGAAACGATGTGCTTGAGAAAAGGACTACCGTGAAACGAATCTATATATTCCTCAATAAACAGTAAGAATCGCTATTTAGAATCATATTTAGCGTATAAAGAGTAATCTAACCTTGTCTTCGTCGGTGGATCTCGACGACTGGCATGACCGCCTGATACACGTTACTTCGGCCAGCGGCGGGTGACAAGTCACTCGGGCAAAAAGACTCGTCTGCGATGGTCTTGCGAAGAGTTCTCGGGCAATCGACTCCCTTGCCGCAAGAGATGATGAACGTGATATCGCGACGATGTCGGAGACGGACATTGCGAGTCAATCTTCTTGTGTATACTTAATTCAAAGATGTATACAGACAGATATACAGTCATAGTGAGACGGAAGTAATACTCAGACGAGCAACAGCCAGTCTACTGACTGAATCACCAGTGGCCGAGGGCAACGTTTGCCTCTGGATGTGACGGCGACTGGTGAAGCCGACGATGACGATGCTGCATGATAAGCTGTTGTGGGGCCGCTGCGTGCGGGCCGTGGTCCTATTGGTCCAAGCCTGTCACTGTGGTGTAAACAATATGGTCGTTTCGTTAGGATTTCACCACTCCATATTCAGGATGAAAAAGACCGGTTTACTCAAGGCTTTGGACATGCCACACGTCGCATTGACCAACTCAATGCAAGGCAAAGAGTCGAGGGTTGTATCTACGATTAGGTCGTGGCAAGTGCATTTACATCAGTATGTGGCAGATCAAATTCAAACTTGCTGGGTGTCTGCCATACACTAGTTGACATGCAAGAAGTTCAAACATTATTAGTACGTATATGGGGAGGCCTATACCCAATCCTCCTGTGTGGTATATTCAAACCTTTGTAACCCTACTGTTCAAAGTACATGTAAAGGATCATCTTTTGCACAATCTCCGCAAAGCCAAGAAAATCAATTGATATATTAGCCGCCGAGGGAATGATTGATTATTATATATTTCCAAAGCACAGAAGGTGTCAACACTTCAATGTAGAATCTGCCAAGAATTCTGCCATAGGGTTTACATGTAGTAGCCTAGATGCTCTTCTAGATTTTGCGGCCACTGATGTTGTTCATGACCCCCAAAACATGGCCTTCAATATCATATGTATCTCTTGTAATTTACCAGAATTGAATAGAGGTGTAGGACGATATCTGAAAGAAAACTCTAGTTCAATATTTGTACCTTTCATTTCACGTGTTAGATGTATATTCCCCGCACTACCACACAGATCAAAGTAGAAAAGTAACCGATTTTTCACCTCCTTCAAATGTTGCATTATTCCAAGCGAGAAATCTCCGACACCATGATCAAACCACTCCGGCGAGTGTATTTCTCCTCGCTTCTATCTTCTGGCAGGAGATCGGCATCCCCATTGGCAATCAAGGCTTCAACCAAAGTACATTTTCCTATCTCACGAAATCCGAGTTTCTGATACAGCTTCACAGTGACATGATTTTCCGGCTTCACCATCAGCCGTACCCTCACTTTCGACGGAGTAGTTCGATACGACTTGAGGTAGCTCAAAGCCTCCTGACAAAGTTTCTGTCCGAGTCGCTGCCCACGGTGGTCTGGAAGGGTAAATAAACTTAGCATTTGCCATCGCTCCTCCATTCGGTCGTCTTCGGGGATCCTCTGATCAGTCTCTGCTGGTAGAGAGAATTGTTCCTTAGTCAACGGCCCACGCAGTGTTAATTGGGCCACCCATATGGCCGATCGCGGATCATCATTATGCAAAGGCGTTGCGCTGCATGCAAACGTTTCTTTCTGGTCGGCGGTTAGACGAGCTTTCCACTCAGTATTAGGAAGCGCGGATTCAATCTCGTAGGTTGATGAGAATGAGCCTGGTGCAATTGAGAGAGCCTGCAGCCGTAGATTTTTGTATTTATCTACCGAGGAGGCTACATCTCCGTCTTTCGGGATTCGAAAGAAGGAATATTGATACTGAAGAGGCATCGTTAAATGATTAATAAAGACGGTGTGATACCCACTTCAGAACGGTGAAGTAACCTCAGCTCTAGCCTCTTTCTGAGGATGACCTTGCAAATTTAATAAAAAGATATTTTCTACCACGAGTAGAATTTTGCTCATCGCTGCTTTATCGGCTAAGGCGAATGCGGGAGGTCGAATAAATGATTACGGAATCAAAAAATCCAGGAAAGGATGGTGAAGAACAGCCACAATTCGCATGCATATTTGAAATCTCCAGGTCCATGATAACCTTACCAATCGATCCCTCATCGCAAGTTTGAACAAGATGCGTACAAACGAAATTAAAGTGTGAGAAACACGAATATTGTCAGATTAGAAGGAAAGAGGCGTCTAGATAAAAAGGAAACCTAAGTATATACATTATTCACTCTATATCCTACATATACAGAAACAGATAGTATCCATGTATGCTGTACAGTCTATATTACCCATCTATCCGAATATAATTTCCTCTAAATTCTTTCTTTCTCCGCTTTCTTCCACCAATGAGCGAAATACGCCTCCTTCAATTCCCATCAATTCCTTAGGAGTTCCAAATTCCACCGCACATCCCGCATCCATAACTAGGATTTTATCAAAATCGGCAATCGTACTAAGTCGATGCGCAATGACGAGAAGTGTAGTCGCGTTACGGCCAAATTCCGACCTTATGGAGCGCTGGATCAAGGCGTCAGTCGCCATATCGACTGCAGATGTAGCCTCATCTAGCACCATAATCTTCGGTCGCGATACGATCGCACGAGCAAGACAAAGCAATTGGCGTTGACCTTGAGAAAGGTTAAGGCCGCCCTCTGAAATGGGTGAATTGAGGGATTTGAAAATGTTAGTGTTGTTATTATTGTCCTTGACAATCGTTCCGCTGCTACTACTTCCAGGCGTTATTGTTCCTGGTGAAGCGTTGTCCTCAGATCCGTTAATCAGTTGCACTCTTTCCAAAGCATCATACAGCTCGGCATTTGAATTTCCACCAAATGGGTCCAAATTAGACCGAACGGTACCGGAGAAAAGAACGGGGTCTTGAGGGATAATCGCCAATCGGCTGCGTAGGTCATATAGTTTGATCTTCGATACGTCAATCCCATCAATGACGATACGGCCCTCGCGGGCTTCCAAGAAGCGGAATAAAGCCAGGGTAAGAGAGGATTTCCCAGCACCTGTCCGCCCGACAACTCCGACTCTTTGATTCTGCTCCACTTGGAAGTTGAGCCCTCGTAGAACAGGAGGTAGATCTGGTGCGTAAGAGACAACTAAATTTTCGACCTCGATGTTTCCCTGTGAAGGCCATGAAGCGGGTACATCCTGACCCTCTTGATTCTCAATGACAATATTTGAATATTCTACAACCCGCTCGGCAGCATTCATCTCCAACTCTAGATCCGAGCATTGGCGAAGGGCCCATTCGATTATGTCAGTGTATTTCAACGCAAAGCTCAGCGCGAATCCTGCAAGGGATGCCGAGGTACCATTCATGATGACAACTAACAAAGCGCTAGTCCCAGTGAACACGGCACCTACTGCGTTCATGCGGAATGTTAACCAGTAATTAAATAGCCATAGATGATACCAAGCTTGCATGTGGCGATCTATCAAGCCATACATATGATGAATATATGTATTCTTCTTTGTGAAGGCACGTATGGTTCCGAGACCAGCAAGGGCAGAACCAAACTGTTCCAGTATCGGACTTCTAGCATTGCTTTCAAGACGGTTAATCTCCCGGGCACCAGTCAGATATAGGCCAGCAAAATGAAGGCATGTGAAGAAGAGAACAATGGCAAAAACAATCAACCAGGGCGAAACAAGCGCACCGGCAATCATAACACCGCAAATCTCAAGCACCTGATTTGCAACGGAGTTGATATTGTAGCCTAATCTCGAGTCAAGGAGGTGAAAATCAGAGGTAAATCGGTTCAAGATGCGGCCAACAGGAATTGTATCAAGCCACCTCAACGGTGCACGGAGAACAGCATAAGTTAATTCATTGAAAAGACTCCGAGACGTGCGAAGTGACGCGTAGAGAACGCAAAAGTATCGAAGTGAGCCGATGATACATGCGAGGAGCGATAGTCCGACGTATATTCCAAGGTAGAACTTGAGGAGATTGTCCTGTGCGCTGGCTGCAAGATTGGTAGTCCCATTTGACGCCATTGGAAATTGATTAAGAGACAGATGCACGGCAGATACACTTTCATTTCCGTAAGGTTGTTCTGCATCCGCAGTCCAGATATTAACCCACCACGACTAATTGTAATCAGCAAGAGAGATGGTTCATGAAGGAATTAAGAGACGGTATGCTGCTTACCCTTCCAACCGTAATCGCCTCGTAAGCTATGGTAACTGCAAGGCCTAGCATCCAGAGAGACATATTACCTCCGGTCGTAAAATATCTTATATAGACTTCCCGTCTTATAGATCCTGTTGCACGTGTTTCATCCTCCATAAATTTCTTAGGTATAGTTTGTCTACCAGTTTCTTGGTCGCCCTGATCCGCACTTGGTTCGGCAACGTGCGAGAATTCTCCAACCCTACCAAAGGCTCCAGATGTTGAATTATTGTCCTTCCCACTGGTGTTTTCAGTTCCAGGCCCTTTTAAATGGTGTTCTCCAAGCAAAATAGAGGTTAGTGAATCCGACCCCTGCAGCTCTTCGATTGTCCCACAACGGACAGTATCCTCTTCCAGGAGAACCGCGTAATCTGTTCGTGAAAGGCATAGATCCACATGATGGGTAACGAGAATACGAGTGCGATCCTGGCCAAGCTCCCCTGTCAAAGCTTCCTCAAAAAGGTGTCGTCCAGTATGTGCATCTACTGCGCTGAAAATGTCGTCCATTACCAGAATCGAAGCTCGTGAATATAGAGCTCGAGCAAATGAAACCCGCCATTTTTGACCGCCACTCAGATTGATACCGTTGGCGCCGATATCGGTCAAGTCTTTATCCGGAAGCATAGAGAGATCCTTTGTTAATGCGCAAGCAGATATAACCTTGTGGTACCGATTAGCATCGTACGGAAGGCCAAATAAAATGTTGTCTTTAAGGCTGGCGTTCTCAATCCATGGTATCTGTGCAACATATGCTATCGATGAGTCAATGAGCCAATTATTACTGTTCGCTAAGCTGTCATATCGTTCTTCGAGGGGTGGAGGTTGAGGGACTCTGACAACGCCATCAAGAATATCAGCTTCACCGAGGATTGTACCGAGTAATAAACTCTTCCCAGACCCTGTTTTTCCAGATATAACACTCAGTCCCTTGTTGGGAAAACAGATATTGAGATTCTTCAGAACAAATCGCTCTTCAAGTGGCGTTTCATCGTCATCAACTGGCCATGCGACGCTTGCATTCTCAAATGCTATCCTGTCAGATGGGATCGTTACTTGAACCTTTTCAAGAGAGTTCAAGTGCTTGTCGATCCGACCCAAACTTACCCATGCCTCAATTAAATCCGATATCAATTCGGGAAGTACAGCAAAGGAAACTTCCAGAGTCTCAAAGATTGACATTGCAGTAAAAGCAACGGAGGCAGTAAGCTGGCCATTGATGGTAGCATAGACAGCGAGTGAAACAGCGGAGAGCATGATAGGACCGAGCAGCCAAATGGTCAAAAGGGCAATATCATACACAAGTGCCTTCCACTGTGCAGCTAATTCCAATTCTCGAACATCCGAAACTTTCTTCTGCCAGGACGATTCTAGAGCAGAGAATTTAATTTGGCGAATACCTTGCAGTACTTCGGTAAGAACTGCTACTTTCTGGTCTCGATATTTCATCAGAGAGGTCTGAGCATTAGCATATTTTTTCGCAGTGTAGATATTGACAGGGAGTACGATGACTGCTACTGAGAGACCAGATAACGTAGCTTTCCAACCCAGAATCTGAAATAGAAATGTACAGGCGATGACTAATTCCAATATGGATGTGGGTAATAAATGGTTGTATTGTACTGCATCCGAGACACACTCCGCATCAACCACAGCGAGATTGATAATACTTTGACGAGTTTTCCCTAATCCTGATTCATCGTCGTCATCGTCATCGTCGTCGTCATCGTCCGATTCTGCGTTGCTAGCCCGGTCATCAACCTGTGGATCTTTTGAATCTGATCCATCAGATTTGGTATCAGCTTTCTCGGGCCCCTTTGCATCTTTCCGCCGCATTGCCTTGGCAAAGACAGTTGCAGCGAGCTGTTCTTGTATCGGCATAGCGAGCTTTGTGTAGACGACCCAGTACAGATAAGAATCAATCGTGGAGGAGATCATTTTAAGGATACCAAGTCCGATAGCCCAAGCCCACATTTTCCATCTCACTTCTTGACCAGCTTCGCGATCCTCGAGAGCTTTAAGTAAACCAAACAGAGCTACCTGGGGAGCGAACTGCAGAAAGGAACCAGTAAATGTCAACGCGTGTTGGAAAATAAGTGCCGGCCAGTAGAGTTTTAATAGCACCTTCCACAAGGGAGAAGATCCTCTGGTAGCCTCAAGAGAACTGTGCAAATTTTTCGACCTCATAGAGTTACAAATATAATGCAAGTTATCGATCTCGAGGCCCTGGTTTTGAATGGCGAATCGAAGGAGATGGTCTGCCCACCCGAATGTGATTATATGCGATAAAGGGCTTGTATACTGTCGATCAACTGGCTTATTGTCGAAAAAAACGTGTGGACGACGTGGAATTGATACATAGGTAAGACCAAGAACCAATCCAACAACAGAGTGCGCAGTCAACAACACGATATGTGTCAAGTCAAAGTATTGTTTCTTTCCGAATTTTTGAGCAAAATAAATTTCAATAAATGGTACCACGAATGCCAAAAAACTGGCGAAAAATCCATAGGCACCAAGTTGATATTTTTTCACTGGTGAAGGTTCCACGGTTATTGCCACTGCATTGAAGCCAAGGGTGGACTACAGTAGCTGTTAACATTCTCTCTGTTCCTGATCACTGTTCGCCCTTACCCAGCTAGCAACCTGAAGCCAGCTTTCAATTAAAAGGTCATCCTCACCGAAGGATCCACACGTGTTGAGGATCGCAATTGGCAGGGAAAGACCAAATCCAGCAATAGTCAGAAACACAACCGCATACAGCAGCTTCCGAGTGTAGGCTATGTATTCATTGACAGTCTCCTCGGTGGCGATACCATCTTCATCTTCATAAGTATCGTATTGCACAACTTCTACATGCTTCGTATGTAGCAACCGTTGTGCGATGGTGGTGATGGCTCGAATGTTGAGCAGGACAGTCACACCAAGTCCCGCTGATGCGACGAACAAGGGGCTAATATGAAGACTGAGACCTGTCATCTCTGTGCAGCACAATCATCAGACTGCTCGATTGTGATGGAGCTCCAAGTTAGAGAGGAAGGAGAGACAGCGTCCAAAGACATGGCTGGATTATAATATTGATCTTGCCTTGGCGCGTTTAAAGGCGTATGAGTCAGCTGGAAAAGGAGGAAGATCGTCGAGCCAGTCATGGTTGGCCGCGGCTCCATGGCACGAGCCGCAGCCAATCGGTTTCTCAGGACTTGGTCTAGCCGGCGATCAGCACTAGGCGCATTGGGACGCCGCCTCTTCCCCGTCAGCCGAATCGAGACAGCGCCTGCAAGAGTCACGATTAGTCACGCTGAGTCGAGTATACTATATAATCTTTAGATGAGCGCAACACTATTGCCTATTATGTCTGTCGATGTGGTATCCAGACTTGAAAAGACAATGAAAACGTAAACCTTTCAATCTGCACATTATATATGCGTAATTGATTTGCTGCACACATATGCGCTACCTTAAAATATTTCATTTGCTTAGGTATTAGTCAACAATTAACCCGTTTATTTTTCACTTCAGAAAACCCATGCGCTTCCAGTTTGATATATAATGCGCTATTATTTCTGGACTAACAGTTGTAGCTTCTCGTAGGGTGCGTGAGATATTCTGCGTAAAAGTCGTGTCTAAAATGACGCCGCCGCAGTCCATGCGTATAAAATCGGTCTCAAAAAATTCAAAGAGACGCCTGGCAGGATTAGCACTATATGCCCCATCTTTCGTTTCCTTAGCGTCTGGAATTCTTTGTACACGGTTTAACCAGTCGCTATACGGTATCGTTGTATGAACGTCAAGGTGGTTGGAGAACTGGTCTACTAGTTCAATCCAAGACTGGCGAATAGGATTCTCAATATGGTAAACAAGATGAGGTGGTCGAGGGTCCAGCAACAGATCACCAACTACTGCAGCTGCAATATCGACTGGAAGCCAAGAAACACTCTGAACAAAAAATATAATGTTAATGGAGGTAACAATGAGAAAACTCAGATTAGGAAAAACGAGGAAAGTTACATACTCCATCAATTCGAGGCAACGCCCCGACTGTTTGTGATGATCGAAGTAGAGCCGGGAAATGCTCCTCAGGATTCCATACCCCATTCATTCGAGATCCTGTCATTTGTCCAATGCGAGCAAATGTTGCCTCGATCCTGTCCGCCTCTGATTCCTCCAAATGGACATCTTGTATCATTTTTTCGCAAACCAGTTTTGCTTGTGCGTAGCCCATTGCCAGACCCGAAGAATCACTTAAAATAGATTCCTCCGGTATACTTTCATTCTTTTGTATGGCAGAATGCTGTCCCACGACTCCAATAGAGGAAATGAATAGAAGTCGAGGTGTGATAGAAGGCCGTTCTGTCTTGTTGCTAATTATACGAGCAAGCTGGATAAGATTTTGTAAAGCCTTGAACTGCGGTTCAAACGACTTGAGTGGTCGTCGAAAACTCATGGGCCAAGCATTGTGAACTATATGCGTCACATCATCGCACAAGGCGCCGTAAACCATATCATCCAGACCGAGTTTTGGAAATTCGGTTTTAGTTTCTAGTACTTGAATTCTAGACCATTTTTGAGGGCTTATTTCAATGTTGCGATTTCTCAATGCTTCGGCCTGTCGATAGACAGCATCTTGAGTGGTTAGACGATTAAGACAAACCACACGGCGGACATCTGTACGGCTGAGTAAATTTTGCAGCACATGGCTTCCTAAACTTCCTGTTGCACCAGTCAAGAGAACAACTGCACCCTTCTCAGTGCTTAAAGGTAGTCTGGGGGGCATAGAGGCAGGCAGAGATGTTTTAGGAAGGGCATTTCGATGAGAATTGTAACTCTGCGATACCGTAGGCCTATTCGGCTCGCTTTGTTGATTTATACGTTGGACAGATGTCTGCTGCGTGAAAAATGATTGTCGTGGGCTTGCTGGATTCACAGCAATAATTAGGCGTAGAAGTTCTGATTCCTTGTTATTACCTCCCGTCCAATTGACCTGACCATATCCTGCATCCATCAAACATTCTCTCCACATGAACTCAGAAGCAAGAGCATGCGTTCGTCCATCTTCAAATAACCACCAGCCTTCTAGTAAGCCAAAAACCAAATCAAACCAAAATAAATTTCGCGTTAGCTCCACCAAACAAAGAAGGCCACCGGGGACAAGCAACTTGCGAATGTTCGTCATCGTGGCGGTTAGGTTTCTCGTCGCATGAATACAGTTGGTCGACATGACAATGTCATACTTGCCAATAAATTCCGGATTTGGCTCTTGCTCAATGTCCATAACAGTAAATCTTGTCATTTCCTTGCAGAAAGCAAATTTCTGTTTTGCAGTAGCAACGAGTGAAGCTGATATATCACTGAATGTGTACTGGAAGGGAATGTTGCAAGCCGCAAGAGCTGGAATCACCCTGCTCGTCGTCCCGCCAGTACCAGCACCGATTTCCAGTATCCGTATACCCTCTCGTGGTTTTCCTCTATAATTATCACTCTTGTCGTTCATTTTGGGTAGCGATAGCGTCAATAGACGAGTTAAAAAACTACAAAGCAGCTGTGTGCCAGCCGCGAACATCGGAGCGTTGAGGTAAACATTTGCCAGTAACTCTTTGCTTTCTCGACTACCAAATATTAGACTAATAGCGTCCACTTTCCCACACAGACAATCTGCAAGTCGAGGTCCAGTTATTGCAAGAAGCCTGTGCTCATCTGAGTAATGAGGGAAGTCTTGTAAGATATTCTTAAGTAGGTTTTCGGACGAGGGAATGTCGATAGAATACCCAGTTCGTTTGTACACACTGCCGCCATCCCGAGAAATGATACCAGCAGCCTCTAAAATTTGATATAGTTGACGTACTAGCTTTTCGTATTTGTGGATATGAGGAATAGCCCTTACTGCTTCGCCTTCAGAAATTGTGGTAAGAGGGCAGCGAAGTATATCAAAAGCTTCCACGATATAAGCTGTGACCAAGTTCAGCTGTCTCGGATGAACGTTGGTGTAAAACCCCGAAAATCCAGTGCCAATGCCTATTCCACTTTTGATCGTTGAGAAAACTTCGTGGATATCATCGAAAAAAGTTGGTCCTTTCCTAGCCTCTTTTTCAATAGCTGGCTGTAGAAGATCATGCGAATTCACCAAAGTGGAAAAGTTGCTTTGAACGTTCTCTGTGTGGAAAGACACGTTTTTTGATGTATCTCTTTTCTGGACCAGAGAGGATGTAGAGACCGTTGAAAACTGAGTGCCCTGAGTAGAAACATCCGACGAAGGAACCGAACATCTTGTTGAATTTGAAGAGGGAGGCTTTTCAGAGTCCAGGAGGCTTAGTAGACCCGCTACTGATATGCCCCGAAGCTCATCGGCGGGCACCGCTATGCAGAAGGCACTCCGTATTTCTGATAAAAATTCTGTTTCCATGAGTGAGTCAATTCCAAGGGCTTCTAAAGTTGTGCTATCGTCAATTTCCTTCGTAGGGATGTCTGTAAAACTGCTGAGAAGCTCCTTCAACTGCGTATGAAGTAAAGACAGCGTAGTCACATTTTCAGGGCATGGAATGTCTTCTTGCCCTTTTCGAATTTGTGTCGCTAAGGTGGAATCTAATAGTTCCTCACTATCTAGGTTTTCCAAAGAGCGGGATATTACAGGCGCGTTTGAAGTTGTAGATGGAGCAACTCCCGCCGTCGAATTAATAAAAGACAGAGTCTTTCCCAATGAAATCATATTCACCCTTGAGAATCTGACACCCAAAAGTGCCACTGCTAGTGACTTAGTGACCCCATTGAAGACCAGAATGTCGCTTTCGAGATTCCTTTTTATATCGTCAAGTTCCTTTGTGTATCCATACACATTCCAAGAGGGAAGTTCTTTGGTTACGTCTAGCGGTGTCAGTGACTCATACATATGCATTTCTTTGATAAAAGTACAGATGTAGACATCGTTTCGAGGAGTATCTCTAAGGCAGTTGACGTGTAAACCTGCCACTTGAAGAAAGTTGTCCATGAGAAATGGTTCACAAGTGTTATCAGCTAGGAGAGAGACAGATGCTTCGGGCATAGAAACAACACCCGCAACCTCAGCGCCCTTCGACGAAAGCCGCTGGATACCCTGGTAGTAGCTTTTGTAGTTGACCACCCTGTCAAATACCCGGTATATAAGCGAACCTTGCATGGATTCTGCCAGGCGATCATCGAGCAGCCTTAGGCAACGATTATTACCCACAAAACGCTCGAGTGCACTGCGGTCGGCGGAGAGATGCACATCGTCTATGTCTTGGATACGTATTATCCCTGATGCGTGGCAAGTACTCGTTTTGGGAGAAGACATGTGATTACTGGTCAAAGTAAAACTCCAGCCTCGACCACCAATATCAGTAGAACGCGAAAGTTCGATATGAATTGAATTTGAGGTATCCAGACCCAAGGGAGCAAGAATTCGCAATTCCGTCACTTGGGGTAAAAGAAGAGTAGAATTTGTAGCGGCTTGGGCTACATGATGCTTGTCATCATGGCTGGAGAGGTGATAAACCGATTGAGCGGCAAGCTCTATGTACAGAGATGCTGGACAGAGACCATTTCCCATGACCGCATGTCCGCTTATAGTCGTCTGAATGTCCAAACACCTTGTATTAACCGCAAAGACTGCAGTATCCTTGCTGCTAGTAGCATATCCGATGAATTGAAGCGGTCTATGACTTTCATTGCCGGTGCTAGTTGCTTTGTCACTTGGATAAGTATTTTCTTCAATGGAGTCTTTGTACTCCAGCCAATACCGCGACATATCAAACTGATAAGGTGGTAGGTTAATCTGTTTGTAGTGAGATCGCTGTCGGTGATGATACAACCAGTGTTGTATTCGGGGATAGCCGCCAATACCGCAAAGTCGGAGGGTGGTATTTAACAGCGAATCCAGCGGCCGATCGTTATTTGAGAGATCCACGGGCAGAAATATTGACCCTTGTGAGTCTTCCATGACACATTTCGCAGCCAATTGTATAATGGAAGACCTAGAGCCTGCTTCAAGCCAGATACAAGAAACCCCTAGACGCTGTTTAACCCTTTGTACAGCATCCCTGAAATAGACCGGCTGGCGGGAATGTGCAACCAAGTTGTCGGCAGTAAAGCTAGTCCAGCTACTGCCCTGAGTGCAAGTCTCAATATTGATTTTGGGATTCCTAAAAGTCAAACTAGCGGCAAGTCTCCTCAGATCAGGTAGTATGTCATCCATGAGACTTGAATGGAATGCTCGATCAGTATTTAGCTCCTTCACTTCAATATTTGAGATCCCTGCCGCAGCAGTTTTGAATTTCCTAGCGGCCGAAGTTGAGCCAGCTAGAACAAGGTCGGAGGAACTGTTATAACATGCTACCTCGAGCGTCTCTGGCAAGATTGTTGCCAAAAGTGCCGGTAACATTCCGTCAATATCTGTTGCTCTTGCGGTTATCATTGTGCCTGTTTCCGAGTTCCATTTATTTACGAAAAGAGATGCACGACCAGAAACATATCTCACGGAGTCATATAATGAGAGCACCCCAGAAATACAGAGCGCTGTAATCTGACCGAAGCTATGTCCGATGATAGTTCTAATCGTCACTCCAGAATTGATCCATGACATAGCGCAAGCGTACTGGAGGGCAAATAAGGAACAATGCAAAGTCACCGGATCGGAAATAGGGTCTTTGCTGAATATATGAGGATAAATGGTAACACTACCTTGTTCGCTCAAGAGAGTGTTAACCTCATCAAGATAGAAACGGAAAAGTGTTATGGTCTCATATATTTCCTTATTCAAGCCCATAATACTACTCGACTGTCCGCCGAAACATAAGACTATTGGCTTTACCTGACCCGATGATTGTGCTGGGAACTGCTGATCATCCTCATTATCTCCCTTATCGTCCTGCCAATCGTCAAGTAAAGAGCGAAGCTCTTCTATGGACTCTATAGCGGCGGTTCTCCGGAATTTAGCACTGAGGTTCTGTTTGTGTGAGAGATTGAAAGCGTAGTCAGCTAGATTGAACATTTGTTGGCTAGCAGAAAGTGTTTGTCGAAGCAGCAAAGAGCAGTATGTTTGAAAGCTCCGACGGGAATGAGCAGCAATAGAAACAATATGTTTCCTTGGGGACGAAATTGTGGATATTGCGGATGATGGTGGTGGTGAAGCAGGTGTTTCACACACAATAAGGGCTCCATTTGTCCCCGACGCTCCGTAGTTGTTGACACAAATACCACGAAAACCCATATTCCATGGAACTGTCTTGTTGGCGATGGCCATATGGTCTAAGTCCGAAGCAGGAATTCGGGGTTAATCGAGACAAAGCTGGCTTGCTTTGGGATTTCGCCTTTTTGGATCATCAAGACGGACTTGATGAGTGCCGCAACGCCTGAGGCGGCTTCTAGATGGCCAATGTTTCCTTTGACAGAGCCGACATGTAATGCCCTTTTCATTTCGCTCTTTCCGCTATTAATTTCACGCTGAGGTCCACCAAAAACAGCACGAATGCTTTGCCATTCGATCGGGTCGCCTACGGGGGTTCCTGTGCCGTGGGCCTCAACATAGGTGATATCTGAGGGTTGCAAATTTGATTGAGCCAGAACTTTACGATAAAGAGTACTTTGAGAGCCAGAATGAGGAACCGTTATTGAGACACAGTTCTCGCTCTGGTTGATTGCGGAGCCGGCAATGACGCCGAGAATTGGGTCTGACGTGGCCAATGCATCGGAGAGTTTCTTGAGTACAACAAGACCGCAGCCCTCCCCACGACAGTATCCATCCGCAGCAGAATCAAAAGCCTTTGAGGCCCCGGTTGGGCTCAAAAATGACGCTGCTCCAAGGTCCTGATACAGGGCTGGACTAGTGATGATATTCACTCCCCCAGCAAGCGCTCCACTACACTCGCCTGCCAAGAGTGCTTTACAAGCAGAATGAATTGCCACCATAGATGACGAACAGGCTGTATCGTAGGTAATTGATGGACCAGTCCATCCAAAATAATGTGCGACCCTTCCACTTAGGAATGCCCTCAAGGATCCTACGGCCGAATATGCGGTCGGTTGATGGGAGTATATGTTATCATGATAGTCCACAGATCCCACCCCAAGATAGCATCCAAAGTCTGTACTGGGATTATTCCGTTGACTGAAATACTCAGCCGATAGCATCGCCTCGACAGCGACTTGAAGTACTAGTCGCTGCTGTGGGTCCATGGACGTTGCCTCTCGCGAGGAAATCTTGAAGAATTGACGGTCAAACGAATCTATATCATTAATGAAATTGCCCCAGAAGCGAGTTCCTGTTACAGAACGACGCAACACATCTGATTTGAATCGATTTGCAGGAAGTTCGGAGAGTGTTGACTTTGCTTGTTGCAACAGGGTCCAGAATTCCTCTAATGTATCAGCCCCGGGAAAGCGGCCAGCCATGCCCACAATTGCAATAGAATTTTCCTGGTTTAGTTGCGGGGGCGTTAGCCCTGAGTTAAGTGGTGGACTTGTCTGTAGTTTGCGAACTTCCTCTGAGAACTGAATATCCAAACCGCCCTCTCTGTGCAGTACTTCTTGTGGTAGACAGTTTGTAAGCCCTACCACCAGAATGGATGGAAAGCGCTCCGCGTCTCCATCCGTCAGGGTAGCATTCATAAGTGTATGCCAATCAACCTGTTCCATTAGAAGTGACTTGATTGCCATTTCATGCAGTATCAGGTCTTGTCGGCCACCATCAATGATTTGGGCGTCGTAATTTGCTCGTAGTGGTCGCATCAACCTTGTCGTGCTGGGAAACTGAAATTCAATGGGTCTCGAATGGGCAAGCTGTATTATCTTTCGTACTGCATCGGCGTTTGATGAGTGATGATAGCGACCTGCGAGGCTAAGAGGGGTAACATGTATGCCCTCGGATAAAAGTGTCTGTCTTATCGACGGGACAGACATCTGGGGGACCACTATTGTCAAGGTTGTACTATCCTTTAACACCGATGTATATGCCTACAACAAATTATTTTGTGATCTTTAGGGGAAAAGACACTGGAAAGAAAAGGGATCGCACTTTGGGATAATTGGCCATGGTCTGAAGAAGCCATAACCTTTGAAGGTCTGTTTTCCACTGCACGACAACTGCTTGCATCGTCTCATTCGGATCATCTCGACCACCGTTGAGATCAACGAAAACACCAAGGCAGGCGGCCAAACGTAACGCTACTGAGGCGTATTCGCTAAAATCAACTGCATTATCTGATAAAGATGCAGCAATCGCAGTCAGAAAACCCGTACACATACCTTGGAGGCCAAATTTCTCTGGTAAGTCGTCATCCGTGCTGCGTGGCTGGCACATTGATCTTTGTATCACGCATTTGATATAGTGCACGACATGAAGAATGACAGTCAATGGGGACTGCAAGGCATTCGATGGAATGCTCTCTAATTTGCACTCAAGAACGCCAGTGTTAAGCCATGTTTGTAATTCCACAAAAGCCTGCAGCCCTTGTGTCTTCCCACTTAGTAAACGAGGTTCGACTTCTGCTATTAAAGACCACAGGCTTGGTAAATTCCTCACGGCATCTGCGAAACGAGCCAAGGTAGGTTCATTGAGAAGGTCAGATCGTAGAAGAGAGAGGCATTTTTGGGATGGCCATGTGGTTGTCTGCGGTCCAAAGATGACAAGTGAAGGCGAAAACACAGAATCCATATTCATCTGTTGCTGGCGATAGACCATGCCATATACAAAGTACAAGAAGACCACCTAAGACCAGAACCGGCACTTAAACCAGTCAAAGGTCAATCAATTTATACCCGACGAGCAAATTAGCACTATTACTTGCTGGAGGACTTGAATTGGTAATCCGGGTGTATCAACCTTTTTATTCACTATATATATCTCTAAGTGTGGAATAACTTAATCACTAGTAGGAAATCAACATTACTCATGAGGATTTAGGTCAAATGGAAGGGAATATCAAACTGACTATTGTCCCAAAAGTCTATTCGTCCTAATCAGTCGGTATTGTCTTTAGTACACCACCCAAGAGAGATCGGCAGTTGAGACGCTCTGACTTTCTCACTTGGGCGCCTTGACCGCTCTGTGGGTGTCATCCCAAATACATGGCCCAGTATTAACGTACGTATGCAAACAAAGTAGCGATTTATGGGGCCTGTATCGTTAGGTATTGCCTCCGAATGTAATATTTGAGGTGCTAACGCTGCCTGCGGATCTGCTATGCCAAGATAGGATTATATTTCGTTCATAGTTGCTTGTGAAGTGTTGTTACTAGTAAGGATGCAAATCCTGATGTGGGCAACCTAATGAGCAATCAATGTGATGGTACGTGGCTACTGTAGTATTACTGATATAACCTTTCCATATAAGGATGCATATGAAACGCTTAAGGATCGTGAGATAGCTTATCAGGTTCACAAGTCAGCGGTTTATTTTTCCTTACTCCTTGATCTTTCAATCAAGACCCATGCATATTTTTAATGCAAGCAACTATGTCATGGACGTTATGGAGCTTCGATTCAAAGTCAACGTCGTACGAGCTACCGATCAGTACCATATGTAATCAAATGTCGAATGATTTATTGTTGCCACCGGGTTTCTAGCCCAGTTGGCGGCAACGCCGAAGGTATATACGTAACCCGAAAGACTTTGTACGGCAGTGCGAACACTGATTAGTTCATGTTTAAATGCATCAATTGATGTGCATTCATGTCAGCTTGTAGAAGCAAATATTAAAGTTGCTCCTACATGTAGATAAAATATATTGAAATACTAAAAATACATATACTCAGGGAAACTGAGATATTCATAGTTATTTGAACTTGGCTACTTGCTAATTCCATCTATCAACTGTACTATGCAGCCTATCAGTGTTAACGAAAGAAAGATACGACTAATATAAGAGTAAATCAGCAACCGATTCAGCAAAAGCATACATTGGAGCCTGGTAGTGCCCAGCAATAGGAAGCGGCAACACGCTCGCGTCACACACTCGGAGATTTTTGACACCCTTGACACGACACTCACTATCAACAACTGTGCCCATGGCCGCAGTGCCGGCATTCTGGTAGAAACTATTTGCGGCTACACTAATACGTCGATCGATTTCAGCATCACTTGAAACGCTGCTCAACGAAGGGCAGCCCTCTGGAGGATTCTCTGACTCAATGACCTCTCTAGCAGGGTCCGTCTCCATTAGGCGCAATGCAAGTCGGACTCCAGCACGCATCGCTGCACGATCAGTTTCCGTTGCAAGATAGTTTCCGTCTAGAACTGGATCTGATAGTGGGTTGGTATCAGCCAAGGTTAGGCTACCACGACTTGTAGGCAAAAGAAGCACGACAGGGGTCGAAATCAGTGTGCCATCCGGTGGGCGAGAGCTATCACCTGCGATAGGCGCATAAGCTACAAATATTTCGGCATTACCGCGGGGTTCCTTTAGATATGGATCTGCGTGGTCTATCTTATCTACACTGGCTGCCTTGATCAGTTCTTCTCGAGGTGTCGAGATAGTTGCAATCCATTCCATAGGGTTACCGTGAACGAACTCAGGTTTGTTGAACAGGGGTGAGCCCACAGTGACTCCTTTCTCCGGGTGCTTCACTTTCCAAAAAAGAGCTGCAGAGATATGGTCATGGAAATTTTCCCCGACGGGTAGATTGGCAATAGTCTTAATGCCATGTTGAGACAAATGCTTCTCCGGGCCGATTCCTGAGAGCATAAGAAGCTGTGGTGTCTTTAGTGCACCACAAGTAAGTATTACTTCCTTTTTGGCCTTGTACTCAACTCCGTTGGTTAATGTGACTCCAGTTGCAATATGATTGTCTCCTTCGAAGGTGACAGATGCAACAGTGCTCTGGGTGATAACGGTGGCACGAGCTAAGTCATATGCCTTACCTGCCGGCTGCCGCTGGGCGTTTTTCCAATTTTCGGTAAATTTGCCAAACCCAAAGGGGTTGCCACTGTTCGTGTCCGGATTATACTGAACACCAACAGACGAAAAAGCCGCTCTGAAAGTCTCTCGCAGCGGGTATATGCGAGCACCGGCCGTTGTTGCAATTGGTCCAGAAAAGCCATGTAAGTCTGAACTAGCTTCTGGGTCATAATGGGTTTCCGACTTTTTAAAATACGGCAGCATATTCTTGTAACTCCATCGCTCATTCCCAACCGCCGATGCCCATGTATCGTAGTCGAAGGAATGACCGCGAGTCCAGAGCCCGTAGTTGACTGCGCTGGACCCAGAGAGTAACCTGCCGACATGGTTATGCACGGCACGGTCTGCAAATCTCGGCTGGTTGGTGGTGAGCAGGTTGTACTGTAAGGGGGACCCGAGCAACCGAGGAGCCGCAATGGGGCTCATGACCTGTTCGCTGTAGTTCTCAGGACCGGCTTCGAGGAGCACGACGCTGTGTCCGGCATGCGACAGGCGTGAAGCCAGGACGCAACCGACGAGCCCACCACCGCAGATCACGTAGTCGTAACTTTGCTCCATCCTTGTGCCTCTTTGTTTCTCGAGAGATCAAACACTGAGTAAGAATGATGGCAAAATCAATTGATAACAACGACTATGTAAATGTTAATGCTCCATGTTGGGATGGATCGCGCAGCCCATCTACCTTTGTATTTTCTATCCCGCCATTTTATGTCTGCAGGCAGCCAGCCTCAAATTTTGGTTCGCGTCCAGCTGTCAATACCAATTGTTCTTTGTATGATCTGCACTTGACGTGCTGGTTTTATCACCGAATAATGTCCGGGCTGAGTCAACAATGCTGCATGGGGCCACCACATTCCGGTACGATACCAGACATTACATACGCCGGTCACAGTCAGATTAGGGCATTACGCATCTGTATTTAATTATCACATAGACCAACCACGCTTGTGAAAATGTCGCATGGCCATCATGGGACCTCCCACGCTAATTCAACCCTGCTACGACTTCAGGTAACCTGCATGAAATAGTGCATAATGCTGCATAGTGGTGTTTTATTGACTTGGGGATTTGGCAGTCGTTGATTAAAATTCGGCCCCTGCAGTACATTTGCAGGTGACGATGTACTCTGAAAACCATGAGTCCACCTCCTCGAGGTGTGTGTCCAACTAGCTCTCTAGCTGACACATCTAATTTTGAGGAATACCGTATTATCTTGCAGGGACGTTGAGGAATTAGAATGACAGGAATTAGGGATTGTGTCCTACTGAATACTCCCATTTTAAGGCCGACAATGGCGTGAGGCATCCTCAAACAATATGCGAACCAGTTGTAGGGGATAGTCATATGGTCAGGTTACTTTGATACTGTCTATCTATTATCTGCCTATTCATTTACTCATCAGTTGATGGGCTTATGACATCTGAGGCTATTCCCAATTTCCAGTCATTGGGGCTATTTCGGTCAATTTACCTAAAAAGAATAGGGCTTTCCTTTCAATCCGGAACTTATCTTTTCACTTCACATTATTTTCTATTTCTATCTTATTTGTCGTTTAGTTTCTCATTCATCATTAACTCAACCGTGGATTGATGTTACTTATTTATCGGTAATGGCGGCTGAGGAAGAAGGCGATCGCAACCAAGATCGCGCGCCAGTTGTTATCGGCGTCTGTGTCCTTCTTATCATCATATCTCTCGTCGCAACTGGGTTGCGATTATATGCCCGTTATTTGGTGCGATTGAAGTTATGGTGGGATGACTGGTTCTGTCTTATCGGACTGGTAGGTATTCATACAATGAAATATACTAGCAGGAACCAAAGGTTACAAAAATGCTAATGAGATTGTCCTTATATGCAGCCTTTCGCACTTCTATCAATGATATTTGATTTTGTCCAGGTTAAATATGGCTTTGGCAAACATGTAGACACACTATCGGCCGAGACCCTAATGGAGTACGGAAAGAATTTTTACATCTTGCTACTTTTTTACAACCTGGGACTAGCATTCTTCAAACTCTCTCTGTTAGCCTTCTACATCCGAGTCTTCTCAGTCCTCAATACAATTCGAACAGCGAGTTACATTCTTAGTGCTGCCATTGTCGCCTGGATGATTGCCACTGAGTTTTTGCTCATCTTTCGTTGTCATCCAGTCGAGATCGCGTGGGAAGGAACAGCACAGCAGCAAGCAACGCAGTGTATCAATATGAACACTGTATTTGTAGCCCAGGCAGCTCCCACCATCTTCTTTGATGTCATCATCCTAGCGCTGCCACTGAAACATATATGGGCCCTCAAACTCAATCGTGGCCAAAAGGTTGGCGTGACGGTGGTGTTCCTTTTGGGATTTTTAGTCACCATTATCAGTATAGTCCGGTTGAAAGTAATATTTTCTACTGGTAATGACTTGACTTGTAAGTATCGTCTCTACTTTTTTTCTATTCTATGTGTTTCAGGTGCTAACCTGGTAATGATTCACAGACAGCTTTGTAGACCTCGGTTTATGGTCTGCAGCAGAGCCAGTAACCGGTTTGCTCTGTTGCTCTCTCGTCACATACGGTCCTTTCGTCAAGAGAATACCGCGATGGCTTGGTGGCAGCGGCCAGAAAACAGAGACCAGTCTCAAAAGCGCCACCACCACCACTAAAAAGAATTCAACATATGGATATAATAACGCCGGGTACCGACGACAGCGTAGTAGCGATGAGATACAGCTGAACAGCTTCGCGGCTAATATTGTCGAATCTAGGGTTACAGATGACGATATTACTGCTTCTGCCCATGTTGCTGTTAGTAAGAACTCGACCTACGGGCCACCCCATAATGGCATTCAGGTCAAACAGGAATACTTTGTGCAGCAGGAACAGGTATAGCCTGAAGAAAATGTTTCACGGTTGAATTTTCTATAATGGTCTCTCGCATTTTAGTGCAAGCTGCTCGGGCACTCTACAGTCATGTCTACCTATGTAGATTGAAACGGACATTCAAAATTGTATTAATTGTATTATCTGTACTATACGGATTCCGGAATCATATCAGAATCAGTAACAGAACCGAGGGTCAGCGAACCCTGATAATGAACTATAAGATTAATTATTTTGCATCTACTTCGTACATGCTATGTACCATCACAAACTAGATATTACTTCTTGGACTGCAAGGGCTGTGATTTAAGAAAAATAACATAGTCCACGGTATTGACCACCTATTACTCCCAGTTGGATCGAATCCAAGCGAATACTACTCTGTGGCTAACATCATATTGTCCATACAATGGGATATTATTATTAAGGACTATCTAAGGCGCGTGGCAACCTGCGGACGGCACTGCCCGTGGGACTCCTGCCTGTGACCACGATCGCTTTTTACTGGAGATTGCACAAATCCTGCTCGTACTAGCAGTAGTAACCGGCCTTATGGCGCTCTGATACACGCCAGCCCAGCCATAGCCCAAAAACAGGATTGACATAACCATACTAATTTAACTCCAAATAATCAACTAGTCTAATAACACAAGATTACATAAAATATAGACAAGGATATTGAATCGTTCACTACCATTAGTTTAAATACGCAAGAACTATCTGCCCAATAAAGCTCTAGTTTATGTTGGGTTTTCTAGTTAATTACTTAGTAGTACTTTGCTCCATATCTCTGTTCGCATTGCCCTTCACTGTAATTCGACACATTCCCTAGATCTAGAATCGTACTAGAAAGGGGAAACAACGTGAGAGACCACTTAATTTACGCTAAGCGGATCCTTCGAGTGGGAAAGCAAGCACTCAACGGGGTTGCCTCGTGGGCTCAATGTGAAATTGAGAAACGTTAAAAACCTAGACTACCAGTCCCTCTTTTGCTTCACAAGCATTATCTCTTTCTCTCCTCATTTTTTTTCCTTCCTCGAACTTTCCTTATTTTATATGCCATTTCAATAGACAATAAATGAAAATGCGCCTTCCTCTGTCACTAGAAGTCTTAGCGGCTCTGGCTTCGTATGCTGTTGCGCTCCCATCATCATCAGCAGCGGCATCTTCCGAATATCAGCGTCACCACAAACGTGCTCCCGAGCTACTTGGATCCAACTTCGGTATTCCTACTTACAATCGCACCTTCGACTACATTGTCGTCGGTGGCGGCAATGCCGGTCTGCCTCTCGCCTACCGCCTTGCACAGGATGGCAAGACTCAGGTCGCTGTCATCGAGGCAGGCAGCTTCTACGAAATCAGCACTGGCAATACAAGCCAGATTCCCGCTAACGATGTCTATTGGACGGGTACCAGTCTAAGCGATGTCAATCCTCTTGTCGACTGGGGATTTCACACTACTCCACAGGCTGGTCTTGGTGGTGCCG
The DNA here is from genome assembly GCF_021365285.1 of Talaromyces proteolyticus. Classification (NCBI taxonomy): domain Eukaryota; kingdom Fungi; phylum Ascomycota; class Eurotiomycetes; order Eurotiales; family Trichocomaceae; genus Talaromyces; species Talaromyces proteolyticus. The sequence goes on along the minus strand of NW_025764278.1, from coordinate 680,553 downwards.
TGGCACACTATGCTCGTGGCAAAACGTTAGGTGGTTGCACTGCTCGTAACTACATGGCTTATCAGCGTCCCACGACGGAATCGATGCAGGTTTGGGCTGATAAAGTGGGAGATCAAAGCTACACGTTTGAAAATATGTTGAAATGGTACAAGAAAAGCTTGAATTTCCAGCCACCTAGACGGGGCCAGCGATTCAGCAATGCCACACCAGAATACGATCAGTCTACCTTAAATATCGGAGGACCCCTAAATGTTTCATTCCCAAACTATGCTCAAGCGTTTTCTACTTGGATCAGAAACGCGTTCCAGGAGCTTGGTATTAGGCCTATTAAAGCCTTCACGAGCGGCAATCTTATAGGCTCTTCATGGGATGTTACTACCATCAACAGCGAGAATGGCGAGCGTGCCAGCAGTGAAGCCGCATTTTTGCGCCCTGTACTTGAATCGGGCCGGACTAATCTCGTCGTTTACCCAGAGACTCTGGCCAAGAAGGTTCTCTTTGACGGCACCAAGGCCATAGGTGTTCTTGTGGACACTTCCGGGGCCGAATATGTACTCAGTGCGAAAAAAGAAGTCATCGTATCCGCCGGCGTTTTCCAGTCACCGCAACTTCTGATGGTTTCTGGTGTTGGTCCTGCGGCCACATTAAAACAGTACGACATACCCGTCGTTAAAGATTCTCCCGGAGTAGGCCAGAACATGATCGATCAGCTACTGTTCGGTCCATCTTACCGAGTCAAGGTCTCTACTGCCTCTTCTCTTGCTCCTGGCCTGTCCAGCTATTATGAAGCTGTCGATAAGTTCTACAGCAAGCATGGAGGTCCTCTCTCTAGCCCCGGTGGAGATTTCCTTGGATTCGAAAAAATTCCACAATCACTCCGTTCGAGCTTTAGCAACAATACATTGAAGTCTTTGGCAGAATTCCCCGCCGACTGGCCCGAGGTTGAATATCTCGCAGTGGCGGCATATTTCGGAAATGCCAAAAACCTGGTTGAAGGTTCCCCAGCTGATGGTAGCCAGTACGCGACGCTAGCGATTGGACTAGTGGCACCTACATCCAGAGGCAACATTAGCATCAGTTCTAGTGACATGTCCGACGCACCCCTCATCAATCCAAACTTTCTCGGCACAGAGACGGATCGTGAAGTTGCTATTGCCGCATTCCGCCGCGTCCGACAGGTATTCAACAGCAATGCCATGGCCCCAGTCGTCGACGGACAGGAAGTTTATCCTGGATCGCAATACCAGACCGACAATCAAATCCTAGATTATATAAGCTCAAGTTTCAGCTTGCTTTTCCACGCGTCATCTACGTGCAAGATGGGGTCAGCAAATGATTCCATGGCCGTCATTGATCCTACTGCCAAGGTGTACGGTGTACAAAATCTGCGCGTTGTCGACACATCTTCATTTCCAATCCTCCCCCCGGGACATCCCATGTCGACTGTGTATGCGCTGGCGGAGAAGATTGCTGCAGATATTATTTCAGGTAATTAGTGTGTTTAACCAAAACTCGAATATATTGACAGCTTCTCTCCCTCTAAAGCTCTCTTTTTCATACTCAACTTCTATATTTCACAATTGGCATGGCATCGCATGTGTCTACTTTGCATAATATTTTCTTCATTTTTTTTAGAAGACATCTGTATTCGGTATGGCATTATACATGAAACTCTACGCCACCCTTATCAACAAAATAGAAAAAAACCATGGGAGCTTATACGGAGAAATGCTTAATCACCATACTAGTCACTCAGTTCATTCGTTTATGAAGCATTCTGGCCCAGCTGGCATGTGCACCATATCGCCAATCTGCTCAGACTTTAGTAATCACTCCGTTATCACCCTAAGATTTCGCTGGGTAATTCAAGGGTATAAGCGAGACTATTTATTATTATTATTATTATTATCAATTTTAACGACTTTACCCAGTTTTAATCTATGAAGGTCTCGTTTCAGTGGGCACTAGGGGCCTTATGGAGGCCTAAGCCCCTAATTCCCCCTGTTGCCTGCCCCGAACCGGTACCTAGCGCTACAATGCACAAACGAATTCCTCACCCCAAGTCGCTTATATACGCAGGGCGATTCAGGGGCCTTATAGGAGCTAGCGGGACCACCTGGGCCCATTAGTAGCTGTTTATAATTGAAGCTTGTTCCAGTGTTGTAATGAAACTGTTCTGAATACCCTGGGAAATGTGGAAATTAGGCCACGTATTAATTGATATTATATAATTTTACTACACTAGTCTCCTGCTGGTCGTATTCCCCTTGCTAATAAATTGAAGTAGGAGTTTAGGACGAGGAAATTCAAATGGTTGCAGTATGCCCTTGAGTTGATAATGATAGACAATCATCAATTCCCCAATAGGTCTAACAACACCAACGACTCGGTCCAATTATAATCTCCAGAATCGCCAAGGAGACTATAACGACAAGGTTGTGAGGTAGCTTGGACGCCTTACGAACTATAATAGCGGTGCTCCTAATACGGTATAATACAGGACAATCGTTTTGATCGACGATGGCTGTAATTACAGGTACCCAGTACCCAAAGAAATACTTTCAAGCCTGGATTGCTTTATGAAAACCATCTGACCGTGATGAAATTGCTCAGGTTGTCCACCTATTTCAACTTTTTTAAGATATAATTTCACTGTTTATTGTGCCCGCCCCGAGGGTTTTTCGAGGATTCCAGGATACATATATAACTGTACGTAAGCTCTCGGTCGCAGACATCCGGGAGGCCCGATTGACTTACATATGTAACGTCGGCCACCATGTACGTAAGACTACATATGCATAATTTAAAAAAACAAAAATGACATGGCTGTACACCACTGGATAATTCAGTGGCGTGTGCATTACCTATAGGTACTAGCATGAAATAAAACGAAGGATAGGCTCAACGTTGTACATTATTGTACATCTATGGTGTATTATATATCAAGCCGAATGCTACGTAGAGGAATACGTATATATGTGGAATCCTCGTCATATGATAAAGAGTCTCCAGCAAGAAACATATTTTACGCACCAACCATAATCAGCTTTATCTAGGCATGCCTGAAGAAAATCACCCGCCAGCATAAGTACGTAATTGCGTTAAAGATAGACTCTGCCATCATATCTCAAACAGTAACTTCTAAAACCAAATTGCTGGATAATGTATATGCCGCAAAGTGTCATCGTCAGCACAATTGGCTTGCTCGTCGTATATGTTGTCTGGCGACATGTATTTACCTACTGGCGACTTGCCCATATCCCTGGGCCGTTATTTGCAAGGCTAACAAATTTGCAACGAGTGAGTTGGGTAAAGTCAGGGCGATCACACGAGATCCATCATGATGCTCATCGAAGATATGGCGATGTTGTACGATTTGGGCCAAACATGGTGGCTGTTGCGCATCCGGGTGCAATTTCAACTATTTATCCAATGAGACCAGGTTTTCCCAAGGTATGCTCTATACCCATAGCTTAGCATAAAACAAAAAGGAAGAATTTGTGGAAAAGAAGAAATATAGGAAATAACACGAAGAAAAATCTTATTGACAAGCCTAGGGCGAGTTCTATCGGACCCTGATGCCTTATACTGGCAAGGGCAAGTCGCTGCCGGCAATATTCAACACCAGGGACGAAGCACTACACAAAAAGATTAAAAGCCCTGTTGCACCATTATTCTCCTTAACAAATGTCCTGACTCTTGAGCCCTTTGTTGAACGAGTTCTTCACGTCATGTTTGAACAGCTCAACGCTCGTTTTACTGAATCGCAGGATACATGTGATTTGGCTGCTTGGTTAAAATACTTCGCATTTGATGTAATGGGCACACTGACTCTATCAAAACGGTATGGATTTCTAGAAGAAGGAAAGGATGTTAACAATATGCTTGATTCTATTTGGAATTATATGAAAGCTGCAGCTCCAGTAAGTTGCATACACACAAAATGTAGTTGTTTATATGGCCTTTGATGGAGATATCTAATTTCCATACAGATGACCCAGATTCCGTGGTTTGATGAGCTCTGGAATAAAAGCTCTTGGACAAATATTTTCAGAGGTACTAGGGGGTTTTTGATCTTGAAATTGGTGCGCGACTTCATAGAAGAGCGAGAAAGAGACAATGCCGAGGATTTCTCAAAACAACATCTTACTGATCGGGACATGCTATCTCGGTTTTTGGAGCTACAAAAAGGAAACCCATGCATTCCGCCATGGTAAGTGAGAATTCAATTAGACGTATAAACGTATACATTGATTTAAAATTAGGGCAACTACTGCGTGGACTTTTTCCAATGTTTTTGCCGGGTCTGATTCAACGGCAGTCGTTCTGTGCACCATTTGGTATAATCTTCTGACTCACCCAGACACTATGGACCGGCTGTACGCCGAATTAGTCGAAAGAGAGCAAAAGCACATTCTGACACGTCCATTTCCCAAATGGGAGGAGGTGAGTGAGCTGCCCTACTTAGATGCTTGCATCAATGAAGCAGTCCGGTTACATCCACCATTCTGCTTGCCATTTGAACGAGTCGTTCCATCTGGCGGTGTTACTATCGGAACAGAAAGCGTTTACCTTCCAGAAGGAACCATTGTCGGTATGAATCCATACGTAACTAATCGACACGAACCGACTTTTGGCGAGGATGCCAATGAATGGAATCCCGATAGATGGCTCGGCAAAGATGAGCAGCAACGGAAAAAGCTAGAGCAGAGTGTTCTCACAGTCAGTCATTTTCTTCATCAATTTCGTTTATAGATATTTATGTGCAATAAAATATATTGACAGTATACAACCAGTTCGGAGCAGGAAGACGCATCTGTCTAGGGAAACATGTCGCTATGTTGGAAATGAAAAAGCTAGTCCCTGCTCTCCTATTGAATTATGAGGTAAGTATAATACTGGGATCATATTTCTCACAAAATTCAACTAAGTATTCTGTTTGAAACCAACAGTTTCAGTTACTTGATCGCTCCCGATTTCGAGTTGAGAACTTTTGGTTTTTCCAACAGCGTGACTTGGGTGTCAAGGTTAAGAAGCGTGGATTGTCTCCGAATTAAATGGGTTTGACTAGGTTGTTGAATAAACCATCAAGTGATTATTGAAACCCAACTCTTTCTTAGCTCTTGTAAAGATGAGCATTATTAACCGAAGCTATATAGCAATTGTACTTATCCGTAGGGGTTCAACGACAAACAGCAAAAATCGGGTTCTTCCTGCTCAAACCCGACTGCTTTATATATATATATATTCTGCGCCCCTCCCCCTCTCCTTTCCCATGTGGCTGGGAAGACTCGGGAGGGAACAACAAAGATGTGGTGATTTTTTGCATTTTTGAGTTTTACAAACATTAAAATTTTCACTCCGGAAGAGGAAGAGTAAAAATTTGCAGCGCGGCCTGATCTGGCTAGAGCGCTTTCTCCCCAACTTTCTCCAAGCCATGACGTAACTGCCAATATCTGCTATCCATATTACTACTTCCAGTGTAAACACTCTCTCGTCGGCTCGGCGATGCGCTTCTACAATCTGATATGAAACGGAGTCACTTGTTTGCGTCCGAAGAGCTAAGCGAGGGAAGTTCAAGCGCAACCGGTGTAGACGAACATACTCATACACACGCAGCTTCTGTTCGCCTCTCGTCGCTCAGCGCGCCGGTTTCTCCGCCGCGTAGAAAGCTTGCAGTCACTCGGAATGGGAATGACGGAATCCCCAACAATTGTGAAGAGCGAGCATCTCCTAACCTTGCTGCTGTTGAAGCTGGGCAAGTGAAGGTAGATGACCATGTGAAGCTCTTTTCTACAAGGCTCGCTCAGGCCTCAAGGCCTGAACCGGCCTTAGGACAAATCCCAAGACTGTCTATCGACCATTGGATCGACCTGTATTTAAGAAATCAACATGCCGACGGTCACCACTTTGTAATCCATCAGCACGATCATCCAATAGCAGGACCGCATTATGATCTTCGCCTGCAATTCTCGGAGTCGAGTTCTTTGAGCTGGGCAATCATGTATGGGCTACCTGGGGATCCCAACAGTCAAAGAATCAACCGCAATGCGACCGAGACTCGAGTTCATTGCGTGTGGGTAAGAAAAATCATCTCATGAATATATGCAAGCTAACGAAAGCCAGAACCACCTTATCGAAACCGGGTCTGTACACACAGGGAGTATGATTATCTGGGATACGGGGGAGTATGAGATTCTACCGTACTATCCCGACCAAAGGCTTCCAGAGACCGACGATTCTTCTTCAGATGCATCACAATCATCACTGAAGGAAACGACATCCCAATTTTCAGAAAGTGAGAAACTGAAACAAGCATTTCAGAATGTAGTTCCATCCTAGCAGTGAACTTGCTGGATATATGCTGACATTGCACCAGCGAAAAATTCGTCTACGTTTACATGGTACGCGTCTGCCAAAGGGTTATACTATAGCACTCCGCTTGTCTAGTGAGGAAGATAAAGCGGCTCGCGAGAAGCCTACTACAAAAAAACGTCGACGTAGACATCTAGTACAGGCTCGTCACAAGGAAGCTCGCACACCTTCAACATCTCGTTCTCCATCCCCTAATACTGAAGCATCTCGAGTCCATCTCAATTCATCGATACCCAAGCAGGGTGAGGAACATGAAGATATCGACGAAGGACAA